>NW_027472581.1:64187071-65387071 GCF_030347505.1 Rhynchophorus ferrugineus | reverse complement strand
TCTGTGCAATGTGGGTGCCGCGCGAGCTCACTTTTGACCAACAACAACGACGAGTTTATGATTCGGAGCAGTATTTGAAGATGATCAAGCGTAATAAACCCGAGTTTTTGCATCGATATGTGACAATGGATGAAACATGGCTCCATCATTTCATTCCGAACTCCAATCGACAGTCATCCGAGTGGACTGCACACGATGAATACCCTCCAAAGAGTGGGAAAACGTAACAGTCGGCTGGCAAGGTTATGGCGTCTATATTTTAGGATCCGCATGGAATAATTTTTATTGACTACCTTGAAAAAAGAAGGACCATCACCAAGCGACTATTATATAGCGTTATGGGACCGTTTTAAGGATGAAATCGCCGAAAAGCGGCCGCATTTGAAGGAAAAGAAAATCGCAATATGTTTATAAGAGTAAAGCATCCAAACATTGTAAATAGTAATTTTTCAATGATGATTTTTTGAAAATAAAAGCTACTTTTTTCAGTTATGTCAAACAAATCTCAAATGGCCATGTGCAAAACAAATTTGATGTTCAATATTGTTCTTTTTTCATACTTTAGCATAATATTTATACCAATAGTACGGTACAACATAGTGAGCTGTCGAAACCAAAAAGGCACACTTTCAAGAAATGTCATCAATGCTAATGACCCTTTGATATATATGAAAATATTTTTTCTATCAAATAATATCTCAGTATTATTAAAATTACAATTTGAACAATTATTGTTCAATGAATAAAATTATGCAACTCTAAATTACTACAACTTAAAAACGCATTTTTGCATTAAAATGTCTCACAGTAAAGATATCTTTATTCGTGACACTGAGCAAGTTTTTTAATGGCCTGTTCATTTTCAAGTCTCTATGGAGATTATTATTTCTGAAATTCAGCACATTGTTCGTTTTAGCAAAACCACATAACTGGATATCATATGTCCATATGTGCTTAAAGATTTATTTATACCTTAGTTTATATTGACAGGGTACATTTTTTTGAAATGGTTAATACATTCTTGTACTCAGTTCTTCTTCCTTAAATATTTTGCTATTGGCAGTTCACTTCTATATTATTTATTCTGACAGGGATATGTTAATGTCTATCATTTGTAAAGTGAGAGTGGACAGATTTAATCTCATTCAAACTGATTCTATATTACTTTGTACAATTATAAATTTTGTTTACTTTTTTCACTGCTTCTGTAATATTTAACTACAGCAGTATCATCAAGAAATATAAAGGAACACTGGTGCACTGGATTACGTTGTAATAACCTATTAGTAGCTTAAATCTGTTAAGTATACTTTTTAAAATGATTTAGAAATTATCATCAATAAATGTTGTCCATGTACCGTCAACATTTTTAATTGATACTATAGTATATAGTATCGGTATATTTAAACGTTTGGTTGCTCTTCATAGTGAATGATTAATTTTACTATAATTTGATGGTTGCGAATAAAAATATTCTCAACTCGTTGGATCTCTCGTTCGAGCTGAAGTGTGGCATTGTTTAATCTATTTGTATCCATAGTTTGATAACAGGTAATTTAGCTTTTATTTATTTCCTTGCACACGGCTTTTATAGACATGAACAACACCATATGTCTAATATTTTTTAAAAATTTTTTAAAAAATTGTTCAATAAAAGTCACTAGAAGAAGACTAGACTTATGCAGAGTCATATTTAAATTAATTAAAAATTATCCATTGATAAATTTCAACTGTAGAGGCACTAGAAAACTAGCTACATGAGTTTCATGCAACAATGAGTTTTTAAATGTTAGTGTTTAACTATCAATTGTTTATAGCTTCTTAAAACAAATAAAAGTTAGACGGATATGTAACTAAGACTACGAGAAATGTCTAGTTACTTATAATGATTACTAATAACAAATCATTTTCTAGGCTACATGAGTCAACTCTTAATTTTATGACTGCTGACAGTTAAATTTCAGAACATGTATAATAAATTGCCTTATACTGATAAGAACACATTTCCCATAGTATATATCTAGATTACCAGTTTACTGATGACATAAATATATGACCATGACATAATTTTTTTAAATACTACTTTCTCTCGGTTAACAATTCGTAAATAAAGATAAAATACCAGTAAATGCTGTACTAACCAATATCCAATGTAATAAAATAATAATAGTGGTAATTAAACCGTTTGTATTTAATATTTACTAATAATTTAAACATAAACTATTTATTATTCTAATTTCTCTCAAACTTTAAACTTCTTATCAATCTGTTATATATTTTATTTTGCAACTGGCGTCAGTTTTACTGTAATCTCAAATAGTTATTAGCATTGTTTAACATTTTTATTTACCTAAACTTCAACTGCAATAATTCTCCTTTAAAAGTGCCGATTAGATAACAATTAATACTGAGTAAAATTTATTAATTGAACTAAATGTTATTTTCTAGTATGTTTAATAAATTAAAATGTAATATATATATATATATATATATATTATATATATATATATATATATATATATATATATATATATATATATATTTCGAAATAAATAAATAATAGGATTTAGCAGTAGTGCAATATTTCAATTGTTCAAAAAAATAATATAAATCGACGTTTAAACGTTCCAACTCTAATTTACACAAAATAAAGAAAAGAAAAGAGCAGAAAACTTAAATTAGTAAACAATATGACGAAATACGACAACAAATTGTCATGACGGTGAGTCACAACTGATTATAGGATTGTAATGAGAGAAGATATTTACGCGTTTCGTTCTGCACTGCATTTATTTTTAATATATTAGACTTATCAAATAAGTTTCCGCCATTCAACAAGATTCCTTCAATAAATTATCTAATAATTGTCTGATACAAAACGTCGTAAGTAAAATTGTATGCCTGTCTACAACCTTGAAATATTATATCATCAAGTAACCTTGAATATTAACGATTTTGTATCAGCTTGCTAAATTTGTTTATATATATTTGTATATATATATATATATATATATATATATATATATATATATATATATATACAAACACGTTGAATTACACTCGTTACACTAGAGGAATATCGCGTTGTATCACTTCATTTGAAACATAGTACGGAGCATCAACAATGGCACGGAACACTTTATTTTGGAAGAGTTATAGATGGATATATTAGACTTGCTACTATATATATATATATATATATATATATATATATATATATATATATATATATATATATATATATATATATTCGTACATGCATTAAATATTATGTCAACCTGATGACTACTTTTCGTAGCAGATCTTCTGTATAAGTCCGAACAACATGAAATTTGGATTGATTCATATATACCGCCGAAAAATAAAGCATGGAACAATACATACAGAAAAAGTATTGCTTAACGATTGACAATATTTTGAATCAAATATAAGATTTTCTAATTCACTATAAATGTTCAATTCTTTGTATGAAATAGACTAATTGAAAACTAAGTAATTGTTCTCCTAATAGAATGTGTAATGTTAGCCATCGCGTTATCATCTATAGACTATAGAACATCATAGAACGAAGTAGAACTAAGTTCTATAGAATCTTCTATCATATTATATTATACTATTCTTATCATATTATATTTACAAAACTTTATAACTAAACATATATTAAATAGAAAATTAATTTAGTAATAAGTCCAATCTAGATAAACTTTAGTTCGTAAAAAGAATTTTAAAATATAACAAAAAAAAAACAAATTAATTTATTTTTCAGAAACAAATGAAAAATTAAGGACTTGTGTGAACTAATTATGAAAGATTTTCAATAAACTAACATCCTTATTGTGGAAGTTTTCTACATTATAGTTCTGTAAGTAAAGCCCATCGTTGTATTCAACCTTTTTCAATATTCCTAACAGTATGTGTACTCCGCGTCGATTTCAGCGCTTCTAAATACTTTCTGACTGCACGAGCAACATGTGGTCGAACATTGTCATGATGAAAAATTACTTTACCGTATCCTTACTCGAATTGCGGCATTTTTTTTTCTTACAATGTACAGCTCAAAAGCATCAGCTCTATTGATAGTGTTTTTATTCAATTGAAACAGTAATAGCCAAACCAAGCCAAATAATTGCTTTAGAATGTGATTTTTAGCCAATAGGTATGCTGTATATGTAGGTTATTTAAACACTTACTCTAAATGCTTGAATATTCTATAACAAATATCTACTACTATATAAATTTGTGTATATTGTTATCTATATTGTTACTGCATAAAAATAACATAGTATATTGTATTAGTTTAATTCCTATGGTGTTAAGAATCACAATATCATCTGACTTGCCTGTCCTATTTCTTTAAATAGCAGTATTCATATATAAAATTTTCCTGAAAATTGCATTTTCCTGTTTGACTAGTTGATGTGTATGAAACTGAGTAGTTCTACATAATATCCTATTCCTTTATAATACTCTCGCACTGAATATCAATAGTAAAAATATGTATATTCCATTGCGAGATTGCATATATTTTGATCAAGGATATGTATTGAAAAAATATCAAAGTAAATAATTGCAAAGTTCGAATGTATGTCACATCACATTGTTTACATAAAATGACAGTCTTGCTTTAGTGTTATTGAGTTATTCAATTGAGAAATCAGAGTTATTGAGTATACAAACGCTAATCATGGAATGTTGATATTACATTTTCAACTTTCTCTGTTATTGTTTGATTTTAATATATATATATATATATATATATATATATATATATATATATATATATATATATAGAATGGCATATAGAAAATCACTTCATTAAGTCATCTCCTATATAAAATGCTATTTTAATTAATTAGTCTTATTCTAAAGTCCATATATGTTAAATAATCAGATCGAATGGTGTTAGACATTTAAGTCCACGCACTTCCCAGTCGCGTGTTTAGCTTATTAGCGAGTACATTGTGATATTATTTCGTAGTACTTCACAATATATTATAATTTGAATTTATATTATTTATAGTATTTCAATAATTCAACGTGTTTGTGAAATTACACTCGCGTGGTATCACTTTATATGAAACAGTACATAGCATCGACAATGGCACGCAACACTTTATTTTAGAGCAGTTGTATGATGGATGTATTAGACTTGCTAGCAGTTCCCCATAGTTGGATTCCATATGACCAATTAGGGTTGAATATAGATTTATATAGTAATATCTTGTTATCTAATGATGAATAATGATGGATTTTCGCCCGATAAGCCAATACGTTTGATAGAGTTTAAGTCCAAGTTGTTTCAGTTTGGCGAATATATGCTTCGTCCAAGTTAAGAATTGATCTAGGTGCATACCAAGATGTTGAGCATCTTCTGCTTGCGGCAGTTGACAAATATTAATATAGACTGGTGGACATGTTCTTCTACGGTAAAATTTATGTGAATGTATTTTGTTTAGTTGGCTTTAATATGTTATGTTTTCAGGTACACTTTAATTTGATTTAAATGTGTTTGTAGATTCAATCATGCTATGGCTGGATCTTCATGAGTGGCTAAAACTGCCGTGTCTTCTGCGTATGTGGCCATAGTGTTTTTTTGTTGTAGGTAGATCGGCTATGTAAATAAGATACAGTACAGGGCCCAGTACTACCTTGCGAACTACTAAATAAATTGCATGTAATTCGATATGTTCATCGCTTTGTTTTACAGTAAAATAACGATCTGTGATGTAATATTTTAGTAGCTCATAAAAAAGTGAAAGTTAATGCTGCAACTTTGTGACAGTTTGGCGTCATAATATTTAATAACACAATATCACTGTTATTTTGGAAGATTTTTTATATTTGTTTATCTAATAAATTCTATATGCTATATAGAGGGACGAGACCGTAAGCGGTTGTGATATTAATCCTATCCCAGACATGTTACATTCGCCCTGGAACAGACGTCGGAGATAATTCCTCCTCACGTCGATTTTCTCCACCAGCAAAACGGAAACCCCCCGCGGATATACTTAAAACGCGCTCCCCAACGGTCTCCGTTGTTTTTCGAGATATCGGGATCAAAATTTCATTACACCATTAGACCTGTTTTGTATATTAAAACGATAATTTTAATTAAATTTACGGCTAAGTCTTATCTACCCCCTCGATTTTTTTCCTCGGCCTCGCCTCCAACTTACCTCCCCGTTCCGCCTCCCACCTCGACCTAAGCCGCGTTCGCTAACCACCGCTCACCTCACCCGCCCCCTCCGTCATTTCCCCCGTCGCGGCCTCCTCCCCCGCCCCCTCTCCTCCTGAGGATCCGGTCGCCATCGGCCCCACCGCACCGCTTCAACAACAATATTCATGGCGCAGCCTGGTTAATATAAGGCGTTGCCCTTAGGGAAATTAAGGAAGTGAAATTAGCATTTAGAAAAAGTGTGCGTAACTTTTCCCTTATATTTTACGGGAAATATTAAGATGCCAGGCCGTTTATGTGTATCACTACCGCTATCTTGTCAAGTTCCGAATCGAAAATTGCTTTTTGCGTGTTTCCTCTTTGCCCGTTTCTCCTTTGCGGGCCGTTATTTCGAAATAAAATTAATGTTGTACAGGGCGTAAAATCCAGCGTTATTGAGAAATCACTATTCGGCCATTTCAATTTCCCCCATAATTTGGTTGTTTTCCGTCACAAAATGTCAGCATTCCGGGCAGAAAAAAAGAATATTTTCAACCATCGTAATATTTTTTAAACATAACTGGTCAATTGAAAAGTCCCCTGTCTACCACAGTAAAACACTTTTTTTGACAATTTTAAATGAACCGACAGCAATCAAATTTACACACGCATCTTTTGAGGGTTAGGACTAACTAAAAGACATATAGATTTAATTCTAGTAGCGCCATCTATGTGTCAGGCCAGGGAATTTTCAATTAACCGTGTTATCAAAACACGTTAATATGTTAAAAAAAGCACAGTATAAATATACTAACGTACCATCAGTGTCGAAGCCAGTTCGACATACGGCAATAATCCATTGCCAATTTGTGCAGCTACAAAATTACCTTAAAAATTACTGTTGCGACGCAATTTTATTTATTTGAGTTAGTCATTAAATTTGAGTTTGCAAAAATTGTAATATTTTTTATTTTTGTATAGGCTAGGGGTTCTATTTTATTAGACCATTTAACTGTTTTTCGTAATATTTATGATATGGAAAAGAATTATGACTTGAGACAAAATATAGTATCGAATATCTGGTGACATGCCAACCAAGAAAGGATTATCCCGAATAAGGGAGTTTCAAGTACCGAGACCAGACGAAGCCGGTCAGAAAACATACCTTATAAGATCTATAACTATAATATAAAAAAATTTCAAAAAAAGCAGAAATTCTTGCATCACGTTCGCAGAAATGGAAACACCTTGAAATTACTCTTTAGGTAGTATGTCCTATTAACTGAAACAAAGTGATAGAAAAGGAGCTTTTCTTAAGGCATCATAGCAAAAAAAACATCAAGCGTCTCCCATGGTATCATTAACCAGATTTAACAATATATGAACCATCCAATAATTAAATTTGTTAATGTACTTCATGCTCATCAGTGCATTCTTACCCAAAAACTACTGTACTTCAACTTATGCTATCTAAATACAATAGAGAAACGATTTGACCAGTTGAGAATAAAGGCAAATCAAACCAAGGCTACCCATGATACTTACATACAGATAATAGAAACCTGTCCGTAATTAGATCATAGATTAACTTATCAGAAGCACATCATGCATAAAGGATCAGGCATAAATAACTCAACAGCAAACTAGTCAGCATTGGTTAACAAGTCGCCACTAACACTTAATAAGCAATGAGAGCAAAATGATAGTATACCAAGCTATCATCCAGCCAATCTGGACGAAATATTCTAAAGATTCCAGAACAAAGCTTTGAGGAACATGCTCAATATTCCCAATAGATCTCAATATGAAAACAGTATTGCAGGAGTCAGTCAGAAAAGTGACAATAAGTCAACCTAGAATAAATTATTAGAGAAGATTTACACAACATAAAAACGAGCTGGCACATGCAGAGAGTGTAGTAGGAGGACGACAGCACTCAAAGCTGAAGTGATGTTAGATTCTCAGCCTCAGCAAAAGATTCACGTAAAGTGATGCGCCAACAGATGGAAGTAGTTTAGAAGTTGGACAACATAGTGGATTATTTTTTGGCCAGATTGTCATGACACAGAAAAAGACTTACCCAATCTATACATTAATACTTAAAGCGAAATATTCAGACCCCTTTTTAAGAACATTGTCCGAACAGAGGATCGTGAGATTTGACCTGGTTTAAGTTTATATGGAGAAGTGCGAAATTTACATATAATATTCAATATAAGTGAAAACATTATTAACAGCAAACTGCCTTCACCATTTTTTTCTAAAAGAAGTTATATTACAGTAATATGTCCCTATAAATATTAATATCTTTATGGCACAAAATATTGTTTTAAGTCCTTTCGGTAGTGTTTATGATTGTTTTTGTTAGAGCTCTATAATAGTGAAACAGTCTGTAAGAAGTTCGGAATATTTTATAAGGCACATATTGAGTATATTCTTATACTTTGTGATCTTTAGTTAAACAAAACAGTCGTATGCTATAGTACTTCATACGTAACAGGTCAATTGAAAAGTCCCCGGACTACCCTAGTAAAACACATTTTTTGGCACAATTATTTTTTTTATTCAACATAATTCCCTTCAAGGGTGATACACTGATTATAGCGACCCTCCAACTTCTCAATAACATTTTTGTAGTACGATTTGTCCTTTGTTTCAAAATAGGCCTCAGTTTCATCGATCACCCCTTCATTCGACGAAAATTTCTTCCCAGCGAGCATTCTTTTGAGATATGAGAAAAGAAAATAGTCGCTGGGGGCCAGATCTGGAGAATACAGTGGACGAGAGTGCAATTCATGGATTTTTTCCATCGTTTTCATTGACTTGTGACATGGTGTATTGTCTTGGTGAAACAGCACTTTCTTTTTCTTCAAATGCGGCGATTTCGTCCTTCAAACGGTCCAATAACGCTATGTAATAGTCGCTGTTGATGGTTCTTCCTTTTACAAGGTAGTCAATGAAAATTTTTCCATGCGCATCCCAAAATACAGAGGCTATAATTTTGCCAGCCGACTGTTGCGTTTTCCCACACTTTGGAGCGAGTTCATCGGATGTAATCCACTCGGATGACTGTCGATTGGACTTCCAGTGGAGTGGATTGGAGTGAAATGATGGAACCATGTTTCATCCATTGTCAAATATCGACGTAAAAACTAGGGTTTATTACGCTTGATCATCTTCAAATACTGCTCCGAATTATCAACTCGTCATTGTTTTTGGTCAAACGTGAGCTCGCGGGGCACCCACTTTGCACAGAGCTAACTCATACCCAAATATTCGTGAATAATATGATGTAGATGTGCAGTTGATATCTTTAGAGTGTCTGCTATTTCATTCAGTTTCAATTTACGATCATTCAAAATCATTTTGTGGATTTTGTTAATATTTTCATCGGTAACCAACAACTTATTTTAGCCGTCCACTGCGTTCACCGTCTTCGGTGCTCATTTCACCACGTCTAAACTTAGCATACAATCCTTGATGGTTGATTTTCCTGGGGCAGTGTCCGGAAACTCGGCATCAAGCCAAGTTTTTGCATCAACTGCATTTTTCCCTTTCAAAAAGCAATATTTTATCTACACGCGAAATTCCTTTTTATACATTTTTTCACAGTAACAAAAGTTACTTCACTAAAAATGCTATAAGTCACCATAGAAAAAATAGAAATTTCACGGTATAGGCAACCTTGGGGAAATGTTTTGTTTAGTTCAATCAACCTTAGCGCTGCGATCGCAAATTGTGATTGGCTAGTTTAAATTCCTGGTGCCGCCACTAACATGGAACAAATTGTGTGAAGTCAGCATTTTCTATGGGCGTCCATTTTTTAGTTTGTTGTTTGAAGGTTTTGGTTTTTGTGTTTCTGTTTAGATCAAAGTTTTACGTTGTGCATATTTTCTGTTTTACATTAATTATTATGGAGTAATAATACAAAAATTGATAACAATGCGTCAGTGTAGTAAAAGATGTAGTGTACCGGGGTAAAAATCTACTACGGAAATTAAACATCGTTTCCCAAATAATGATCTCGATCCTTTCCAAAAATGGGTTGATCAAGTAAATTAGTTATCTGGATAAACCAAAATGCAAATATATCAACGTCATGGTGTCTGTCACGAACATTTTAGTGAAACATTTAGAATTACCCTTCCTTCACGAACAGGTATTAGGGTAAATGCATATCCAACATTGTATTTATCAGGTACATATAAAATTATCTATCTACTACATGTCTGTTTATATATTGTTTGTTTACAGAAAATCAAAACCTACTTATGAAGATGTTAGTAGTAATAAAATTCAATTAATCTACCAAGTTGTTCGTATGCTGTCAGTGTGATGTCTCTACATAAAGAAGTCTTACAAGAAGGTAATAATTAAGATAACTGGATAATTAGTAGTAATAAATACTACTTTTAATTGTAAAATATCCCTAAAATATTTGTAATACTTTAACTTTTTAGAACAATCGGTGTTCAATAATTTTATAGTAGAGCTATTGTATATTTAAATTTGGTTGCCTTGTTAAGAAAATATTTGTTACGGTACCATCAATTAAAAATTTAATTGCTACTTTTAGGGGATTTATTACCTTAAAGAAATCTATTTTGTCTAAATTTACAAATAACTACATTTGTTTAACAAATCTTAGCCAAGATTGCTTAAAGAATTTTGTTGGATCTGTTAGAGGCCATGGAGGTAGAAACAGCATCCTCCACCTAGTATGTTCGAGAAATCTTTAAAAGGGCACATCATCACTTCCATTTTTTCACATCATTCTCCCGGAGAAAATTGTGAAGAAGATGAACATGTTAGATAACTTATATTCTTTTTTAACGGGAGATCTAGTACCACTTGAGGTTGTTAAATCACCAGTTGAGTCTATATTTTCAGTTCCAGAGAACTTTGCTCTGAGAAAAACAAGAGTCTAATATTGTATTTTAGTCTTATTTCAAGCTATTTCTGAAAAACTTCTGAAAAAGAGACAACATGCAATATTTGTCTACATTCACTACTATTCTATTCTATATAGTATTTATACTCTAAAATCTAAATATCTTTAAAAAACACATAAATTTTTAGTACTTCAACTGTCCAATCCACAATATTTTCAAGACCAAATTTTAAAAGTTATTATGAGGTGTGATTGTATTTTTGGTTTAATGAAGTTAATGCAATATCAACAGGGAAGGATTTAAAGTTTACCTTCAATATATCAAGATAAGTTAGAACTCTAATAGATCTCATAAAATTGATGGCACTAAACAAATATGGGAAGGCGTTATAGAAAAATTATAGATATTTTAATTTTGCCTAGAATGGAATGCATAATTGTAATTTTTTGCTTTTTGTTTATATATATTTATATTATTTATACTTATGTATATTTGTATAAGATTTTATTTTAATATATTAATTTTAAAAATTGTATTTGATTTTCTTTTAAATACTATTGGCCAATAAATGTGACGTCACAAAGTAATCAGGCGAAATGGCGGACCAATCAAAGCAAAGTATTTTCCTTACAGGTTTCTACATAACTATTTTAAACTAACCAATCAAATTCACGTTGTCAGCGCCACCAATGATTGAACTAAGCAAAACTTTGCCCCACTACTTACCATTGGAGTTGCACACCCCTGTAATTCACTAATGATCCGACAGCTGTCAAATTTATACACGCATCTTTTGAGGTTTAGGGCTAGCTAAATTAAAAGATTGGCGATACTTGAGAGAATGTGTCTTGACTTTTGACTTGTCAAATGGTTTGTGTTAAAATGAACAAGTAAATTGGAGTTGTGCTTTAAAAAATTGAGTGCGTCTTGCCATTTAACAAAATAAACTTTGATTAATTGCATATTTTGTGATTTATATCAATCGATATGTGCATAATTTAACTGATATATAAAAATTATTAAAGATTAACATCAATTATTTTTATAATAAATTTAAAAAAATGGCAATATGTAAAGTTAATTTAAGATAGTTAATTGAACGGGCTGTATAGACCATCCAATAAAATAGCCAATGTCATTGGACGTTATCGAAATGTATGACGTCAGCATGTCTCAGTATTACCGCATTAACTTAATTTTTTTTGCAACGTTTGTCAATCTGTTACATCTAATTATTATCATTAAGGTTTTGAAGAATTTTGTAGACAAATTGCATCCAATTTTATAGTCTGATTAGGTTACATGTTCTGACGCATCAAACGTCATTCCGTCTCTTTTTAACTAGGGTAATATTAGAAGGAAAAATCCGCTTTAAGTTTGAAACGGATTTAAGTTTTTACAAATTACATTTGGCAGTATATTCGACGTCAACTATGACGATCATTGACTATTTTATTGGACTATATATCCAGTACATAGCATGTGTTATAGGACGGACTATAGGTAAACTCCCAGCTAACACAATTGCACAAATTTTAAAAACTCTTATGTGAAAAAAGCATAATTGACTTAATGAATAATGTCCGAATTTGGATATTTTCATCACTCATATTCACTTATTTTATCCTTTTTTTTAGTTTTTTACGAATATTAGAGACAGATATTAAATTTCTAACATTATCAGAATTGTTATTTGAGAAGCGGAAGACTTTTCTGACGTAATAGCAGTCCCCACGTTCGAGCGGACCAGACTACCGATACGTTTAGTGGAAGAAATCCAAAAGGTCGAATCAGCGAAAACAGCAAAGGAAAATGTAAACAAAATTCGAGACGGCCGCGTCAAGCCACAATCGAAGATTGATAAATGGGTACCGGTCAGGTCATGGCTTCTTATCCTTTTTTCACTTTCTGGACGAACAGAAGACAGTTTCCAAATATGACACCGGTCTGGAAAAAAGGATAGTACATTGAATCGCACTAAAATCAATTCTAACATAAAAAAAATGCCAATCAATCAACAACAAAAAAATTGATATGGGAAAGTTTTCCTCAATTTAGTTCTTTATTACCCTGTTACCCTAACTCTTCTCATTCCCAAAAAAGTACTTTGATAACCCAATCGCATTCTAGCTATGATTTCCTAATGGTAAATCTGAATAAATATTGTTTTATATTTCAACTGAAATATTTAATATTAACAAAATATATATTTAACCTACTATAATTTTTTAATGACAAAATGGCGGAGGAACTTATATAATTCTTAATCACAGTGCATTTATTCGAATCTCGGTCAACACATAGGCTATTCAAATATTTATTTGTGATAGTACGTTATTGTTTAATATAGGCACGGGTAAAAAATACAAGTAGTCACACCACACAAAATTTAAGAAACTGGTTCAGTCTAAATAAATCAAACTTGATAAAAATGAGATTGTAACATATAAAACAAGTGAATATTCATTTACTTATTTAGTTCATTATTAACTCTTCTTTATTCAAATGTATAGCACTCCCTCAATTAACCAAAATATGTAATATAAATATAGGTTGGCTTACTTTTGCTTTTTAAATTACTTTTCTTGTCTTTTCGGGACAACATGATGGAGGAATTTTAATAATTGTCTAAAAAAATTTTCTCTTTTCTTTTATTTAGTTTAATATTTAATACTAGTCGGTATCACTGTAAAATATTTAACGCCAATACTAGGTACCTTATATTGTTTTCACCTTATATTGTATATTCTTCTTCTTGACGATATAGAGCTGGGCAATAATATAATTCTTTAACACTATGTCATCCTTGAAATTATTTTTCCAGTTTAATAATAAGATGTTTCCTTTCATTGATAAGTTTATTATTAACTCTTCCTCATTCTCAAGACAATTCGGCGACACTTAACAAAATAAAATAAATGATTCAACAGTCGAATGTTGTAAAAAATTTGTATATTATTAACTTATTTCGTTCATTCTTAAACATATTCTTTAAAAAATAATTGATAACCTGCACAATTAACCAACAAAATCAATACTAATACATATTTACATTTTTCTTTTTACTTTTCATGGCAATATGGCGGAGGAACTTCTATAATGTTCTGAATGATTTTTAATAAAATATGATTCTTGTTGTTTTGCTTAATTCATTATTAAATCTTAGTCATCACACGTTTTTTTGTCCTATAGTTGCATAGATTGTTGCATCGAATATGTAGATTAAATTTAAATGCAAGGTTTACCCACACTACATGAAATATTTTAATTTATTTTATGATGTAGATAAATAAACATAAAAACAAACTAAACAACATTAACAGCTTCTGACTGATTACACATTCTGTCTTAATTTTGCGATAACCTAAGATAACTATAAGATATTCATTTAAATTATATGGTGGAAAGAACAGACGTTTAGGGAATTAACGTATTTAAGTTTACTTAAATACTAACTAGTGTTCAGTTTTTAATAACTTCAGTTCTTTAATTTATGGGGAATAAACCCTTCGTGGGACTTGCATGTTCTATAACATGTAATTGCACCATTTATTCTTGATATTATGATGGAGCTGATTTTCTTTAATTTGTAATATAAATTTGTAATTACTTAAGATTACATTAATAAATAATAATATATTTAATAAAATATTATCAATCATAAATATACAAAACAATTTGCAGATTTATTATTAAATTGTATTGTCAAAGTCAAAGGGAGCTAAAAGTAAAATATAAGCAGCGAAAATCAAATGCCTTAGAAGAGTCAGGGGTGTAACAAAGATGGACAGGCTAAGAAATAAAGAAATAAGAGAATACCTCAATATTGAATCCATAGAAAGGAGATAACTCAATTGGTGGGGACACTTACAGTGCATGGAAGACAGCTACTCAATTCAATGACAGTGATGTCACTATCAATGATAAGGATTGAATTATACCTAATTAAAATATAATCAATTTGAAATGTAGATCATTATATGAATCAACAACAACCAACCTCTTATATCACCCTCCTATAGTTTTAGTGACTGGACCTACGGTTTAACGTGGGCTCAAACCACGGTTATCGACATTAAACCTACCAATTGGCAAGTGACAAACTTAAAGATCACCCCAGAATTCATCCGCTCCTAACACTATCAAATTTTACCATTTTTGCCTATGGGCAAAAACACACACCACACAATGAGACCCTATTACAAACATAAATGTACCCCATGTCCTCTAGGTATTCGAACACGCAACCTGTCCTGTCATTACGAAACACTTAGGTTAATTTATGTAATCGTGTGCCTTTTTAACTAAATTTTCAATTTTTGTAAAGATCTTTTTATATTAGACTGGAAAAAACTAGTTTCTAATTATTTATGTGTGGTTCTGATCTATGACCATTTGTCACTTGTCTGGTATGACTACAAATCCATCACTGCAGGAAATCGAAGATTTCTGAGTGAGAAATAGAGCCAAGTTATTTTCACAGAAGAGTCAAAATCTGGACAATTAAGGCATGCGCACAAAATTTTTAATTTGCAACGTTGCCAGTTTTTGCTGCAAGTTATATGTATATTTGAAAAATGTTTAATACATTATCTTGAATTCACAAATCAATTTAATATTTCTGTAGAGACTCGAGTTAAAATTTGTAAAGTAAAATGATGGCCTGGTTTCCTTGAGGGTTGATTTCCTAATCCTCAGGAACTTAAAACACTGGGCCGCATGATTGAGTGATTTTTGAAGTCTTCTTTGAATGGTGTCCCCGGACATGAATACCGAGAATATAGCCGTATTTTTAGCATAGAACTCAACGTCCACGTCTTCTGTTCTCCATAGATCTGAAATAAAAGTGTTAAATAAAGCGGGGGCCAATGAGGAGCCTTGGGAAACTCCAGAGTTGATGAACTTTCAACTGGTGGTGACAACTGACTATAAGTTTTCATAGATCGACATCATCGTTAGTGCCTCGGTGAATCTAACAATTCGGTACTTTTTCTTAAATAAATCCCCATACAATACTTCTAAGTAAGTCATAATAACAAATATAATGTATAATTATGTAATTGTCTACCAGTTTTCACTAATACTTTTTAATGGTTTAGTAAAGAGTACTGTAGACCTCATGGGGCGTTGATACTAGTATTAGTATCGATAAATAACAATTAAACTCGCCGACTGTTGTTGTTACTGTTGCGATAGTCGCGGGTTCGAATCCTGAAGGGGCATGGCCGTAAATTTATATTTATGATTGTTTAAAATTTGTGATTGGCCTAGGCAAGAGTGTAGACGAGGAAAATGAACCCAGTCACGCCAGTAACCAGGCTGGACAAGACCGGATATCTTCTGGGATGATTTTCTAAGTTGATCACTCGCCAGTCGGTAGTCTTAACGCCGAGTACCGCGGGTCAGAGCCCACGTTAAACAATCCAGATCCAATGCAGATAAACCCTCGTTGGTAAAAAGGAGACTGTAAAATATATATAAACAATTAATATATGTAAAAAATAACAAAATAAAATATATAAAAACAACAAAACAATTAATATTTCTCAATGTTAATTACAATTAATATAACCCAAATGTTAAATATCCCAAGGAGATGTGGATTATAACTAACCCATGGATATCCATGGATCAGATTGTACGTGAAACATTGATTCTAGTTATAAAATATCTATTATATAATTATAATCTATAGACATAAACAACTGATTTTGTTAATAATTATGCTAACTTGAACTTCATATTCAAAACATCATTAAATAAATAAGGAACGCTACTAAACAAATTATCACCTGATATATAAAAATTATCTTTACTCCTTTATTAACATTAGCTTCGTTGATGTTTAAATTTTCAATTTCATCAGATATGAAAAAATCGATATGTTAAACGCTAAAATGTCTCTCCTTCAGAATTTGACTGTTCATTCACCAAAAAGTTAGACAACGATACAATAGCGATTGCTCAATTAATTTATTATATTTGTGAGTTTCTAAAGAGACATTTGGTCACGTATTATCATAGGCTAACAAAACACTATCAGTAATGTATTCAAATTAACTTAATCAAACGGTCGTTTTTCTTTCGAATTGAACCTTTTTTATGCGGTCAGCAAAATGGAAGAAAGTGGAAAATTGGTACCGCCAACCTTTGCTCCTCGTTCAAGCTCCTCATTATAAAGCACACTAACATGTGTATTAGACCATTAATAAATACTAACAAGAATTTTCAGTTCTAATCACGAAAAAGGATTGGTTTACATTAAAAATTAAGTATTCATGGAAAAATTACGAAAATAAATAAAAAAAGCATTAGTTATGAAAAAAATTCTTGCATCACGGTGAAAAAACAGAAACCTAATTATATCACCCGAAGGACCTCAACCAAAATTAATCAAATCTATGGAGTGCAAATATGGCGTATCCTCAAATTTTCAAGAAGACATCACAGTAATCTTTTTTTTTTGGCCTGAACCCGGTAAGGGAAATCTTGTTACAGATACCTAGTCGCGGGAACCCGCAGGAATAAGCGACTGGTTATGTGGAGACTGGAGGCATTTTAGTGTCGTCTTGGATGGACCACAGACAGGAAAGCTGTACAAAAATTCGGATTGGCCAGACTCTCATTGGTAGCAATCGTTATTCTGTAAACCCTCTACGCTCGGGTATAATCGGAATTACCTTTAGGGTATGATCGTGTTTTCTGCGCCGATTCAATTTTGAGCCATATGGTGGGCATACACAACTCTGCCCATAGAGAAATAGAGATTTAACTTAATAGAAAATTTTGGAGAAATGTTTCGCGACGTCCAACATGTAGATGTCTCTACTTTTAACTTATTACTTACTTTAATCGCTAGGCTATAAGCTGCGACGGAATCAGATTGGTTCACTCCGTTTCTATGGCACGTTTGTTATTTATTTATTTTTAACGCCATTTTCAATATGGCTGTCATAAGGAATAGTGCGTTTAAAGATTAAATTATTAGTTCATTAGTATATATAAGTCGGTAGTAGAAACATTAAAGTGAATTATTGATCTAGGAAGTGTTGTGTATGGATGCACAGATAGTAAAGAAATGCAGAATCGTTTTCGTTCGAAGAAGTATTTGGATATCATTAAACAATGGTTGATAATGTTAAAAATACTAAACCGAATGAATTAAGTATCAAAGAAATTTATGATCGTTACATCATGTTTTATTGTTGTAAGTTGGGGTAAGTTTATTCATATATATTCAAACATCAAATATTGATTTTTTTTATTTTAGAAATTAATCCTCTTTCGAAAGAAGCTATGCAAACGGGTATATACTTTTCTTCTTGGATCAATAGTTGCAGCTCCAATAAAATAAATAGTAGCTCCTGAATGCGAATGTATTAAGAGTAGGTCAACCGATATTCTATACACGAGGAATATTGGTGTAAAATGTATTGCTCAAGTAAGAACAAATTTGTTAAAGTGACATCAATTTAATAACTACCTTGAGGAGTTCTTTTTATTAAAGAAAAAAAGTTTAATTATCCATATAAATATGCTTAAGCAAATTTAAAAAGAAAAGAAAGCTTAAGGCTATTTAATCAAGATAGTTTCTTTTGTATCCAGCTAATGGCTTCAGGAATACACATCCGCGGCTAGTATGTTTTAGAAGTCATTTGAATCGCTTAACATAAGTTAATTTTTTTCATCTCATTGGCCTTTAGGAAATTGTGTAGAGGAACAATATGAGGGCTCTTTAAATAATTATAATAGCGGGTATAACTCTATAACTTCAATTCCAGATGTTCCTATATGAATAAACGAACCAAGGCAATATCTCATGCCCCAGAATATTGTTTCATTATACTATGACTAGGGCTCTTTTAACCTCTACTTTTAATAAATTTTTAATTTCTAAACTCTTATTTTATCCCGCGATATTGCCACGTCGATAATATAACATATTTTACTGAAATATCTTTAAAAAATGTAAATTCAAAACCCTTTATTTTAATTGTACACTACAAAATGATTTTCCATATAGAATATTTTAAATAATAAGGTGTGCATAACCTTTTGATAAAACCCATAATAAATATCTAATAGGTTAAATTGATCGCACTAAACAAATATGAAAAAGAAAAAAGACGGAAGATATATATATATATATATATATATATATATATATATATATATATATATATATATATATATATATATATATATATATATATCTTCCGTCTTTTTTCTTTTTCATATTTGTTTAGTGCGATCAATTTAACCTATATATATATATATATATTATATAATACTTACGTCTTATAGATATATTTATTTTTATATTATATTTATATTTATTTACTTTTATATATATTTATATTTAATTGAATTTTATTTAATAAATTTATTTCAAAAAAAAATTGTTTTTATTTAATTTTCACTGGTCAATTAAACATAATCTCAAGGCTGTCACGTGCCAAGCATTACTAATGAGCCAATCAAATGTCTTCACAGTAAAATATTTTTCTTACAGGTGCCTATAATGGAGATTTAAATTATCCAATCAAATTACTTGAATGGCCAATTATGCGACCTCTGGATGTATGCAACTGCAATGGTAAGTAGTGGGGCAAAATCTTGCTTAGTTCAATCATTGGCGGCGCTGACAACGTGAATTTGATTGGTTAGTTTAAAATAGTTATGTAGAAACCTGTAATGAAAATACTTTGCTTTGATTGGTCTGCCATTTCGCCTGATTACTTTGTGACGTCACATTTATTGGCCAATAGTATCTAAATGAAAATGAAATTTATTTTTTAAAATTAATTTATTAAATAAAATCCTAAATACAATCACACCTCATAATAACTTTTAAAATTTGGTCTTGAAAATCATTATGGATTGGACAGTTGAAACACTAAAAATTTATGTGTGTTTTAAACATATTTAGATTTTAGAGTATTTAATCTGTGGAACTACTTAATATAGAATGTAATATTGTATGTTGTCTCCTTTTCAGAAGTTTTGTTAAATAATCTGAAGTAAGGCTAAAATACAATATCAGACTCTTGTTTTTCTCAGAGCAAAGTTCTCTGAAACTAAAAATATAGACTCAACTGGTGATTTAATAATCTCAAGTGGTACTAGATCTCCCGTTAAAAAAGAATATAAGTTATCTAACATGTTCACCTTCTTCACAATTTTCTCCGGGAGAATGATGTGAAAAAATTGAAGTGATGATGTGCCCTTTTAAAGATTTATCGAACATACTACGTGAAGGATGCTGTTTCTACCTCTATGACCTCTAATAGATCCAATAAAATTTTTTAAGCAATCTTGGTTAAGATTTCTTAAACAAATGTAATCTATTTAGACAAAATAGATTTATTTGAGGTAATAAATCCCCCAAAAGTAGCAAGTAAATTTTTAATTGATGGCACCGTAACAAATATTTTCTTAACAAGGCAATCAAATTTAAATAAACAATAGCTCTACTATAAAATTATTGAACACTGATTGTTCTAAAAAGTTAAAGTATTACAAATATTTTAGGGATATTTTACAATTAAAAGTAGTATTTATTACTACTAATTATCTAGTTATCTTAATTATTACCTTCTTGTAAGACTTCTTTATGTAGAGACATCACACTGACAGCATACGAACAACTTGGTAGATTAACTGAATTTTATTACAACTAACATCTTCATAAGTAGGTTTTGATTTTCTGTAAACAAACAATATATAAACAGACATGTAGTAGATAGATAATTTTATATGTACCTGATAAAAACAATGTTGGATATGCATTTACCCTAATACCTGTTCGTGAAGGAAGGGTAATTCTAAATGTTTCACTAAAATGTCCATAACAAACACCATGACGTTGATATATTTGCATTGTGGTTTATCCAGGTAACTTACTATTTACTTGATCAACCCATTTTTGGAAAGGAGCGAGATCATTATTACTCCATAATAATTAATGTAAAACAGAAAATATGCACAACGTAAAACGAATATTTCTTGATCTAAACCAAAACCTTCAAACAACAAACTCAAAAATGGACGCCCATAGAAAATGCTGACTTCACACAATTTGATCGACCAATCACGTTCCATGTTAGTGGCGGCACCAGGAATTTAAACTAGCCAATCACAATTTGCGATCGCAGCGCTACCGTTGATTGAACTAAACAAAACATTTCCCCAAGGTCGCCTATACCGTGAAATTTCTGTTTTTTCTATGGCATCCAAGAGGAGTAAATCGTTGAGGTTAAACTTCTGATAATTACAGTCGTCTGCTGTTTCATAATTTTTTCCTATGTTCATTATTGTACGTTGCCTGTTTACTAGTGGGTATTAGATTAGTGACTGAATATTAATTATGTTTGAAGAAGGAAATTTTTAAATTAACTACTTGGTTAGATGATTTTTAATTAAAACATAAAAATTTTATTGGAGAATTTTGAAGAACAATTTTGCTAGAATATTTGACATTAACCTTGTCTTTATATCAGTTCTGAACTAATTCAGTTGTAAAAATAACTTATTGATACTGACTAAATTGGTAGAATTAAATATAAGTAAATGAATACTATATAAAGTCAAAACAGTACATTTGAAGATCATAGCAATGGTAACATCTTATTTTATTTAAATGTGTTTTTGAAATAGATATTAATTATAGTTCAACAATTAGGCTAGTATATCCAGTCCATTGTTTGTAGTAATAACATAAACAGATTGGTCATAAACAACATGAAAACCAATAAATTTGTCAAATTGTGAACATGAATGGAAGTATGTTAATGTATTATGTATGTAGACTCGATTGTTATTTTAACTAAATAATGATATAAACACATTTTATAGTTTACAAGACTAGAATTACGAAACTAAATAAATATTTTACAAAAGAATTTTACATTAACCGGCAAAAGATTATGGAAATACTTATTCCATTGACTGAAATTAACCTAGCACCAAGATTTGATATACCAATTTATATCTGCAAGATACGCAATGCAACTTTTGCAAAGAACAGATTCATGACTGTTAGCCTTGAATAAATAATGACATTAAATAAATTATAACACATAATTACTAACACCTAAATTATTTCCAATTTGCTTGTTAGAATTAGTATCTACGAATCTTTTTAGTTCATCCTAATCTATAAAAATAATTAAGTTATTAGTTAATACATCATTGTACGAAACATGAACTCATTACCTATTTCATTTTAAATAGAAAGGCTTTTTGTTCCAGTTTTCTACCTTGAGAAGAGTAGCCATTAGATCATTAGGTTGCCATTGACAATTAATATTGTGTTTTGATGAAACGATTTGTCAACTATTCATTCAAGTCAAGTTTAGCATTCTGCAAAATCCTGTCACACTGGCAAGAGTTACACCTGCAGTCAATTGATCTTCGATTTTATTCTCTTCGGCTTTTGTCAATTTTTTGTAACAAATTTCATATTTATGCCCCACATGTGTCTCACTATATTCAACGGATACTTCACCTAACATAAATGTTATTACTAAAACATATAATGACTAAAATATAGTTCTTATTGTTGTCAGTGACTCCAATTTTTGCTAATATTCTTGGCAGACAAACTCCATTAACGAATTGACTACCTCTAGCTGATGGCTGACGTACTGCAGACATATTTTCATAACGTTAGTTGAAATAATGTACTATACCAACGAATATGTTTTCTTGCAGACTTGATGCACTAAATTCTCTCTATAAATGTAAAATATATTTTAATAAATTTCTTCAAAATAAATTAAATAAAATCAATCAAAAAATCAAAGGGTACTTATTTTTAGACTTTTTTGGAAACCAATTGTTATGGCTTTTACTATTAAAAGCATGCTCTCTACCCCACTCGGATGCAGCATCAAAATGGCGATCGCCCGATAATCCCCGATTACAAATTCCGATTTTACCCGAACGCACCGAGTCTACAGTTTAACGAATACTAGTTTTTATACAGTACACTATTCATAATTATTTTACATTTAAATCGACCACGGGAGCGTAATTTTAAAATCAAAATGTGGTAGCGTTCTATCGCAAAACGTATATACTAAATTTTGTATTTGAAACGTTATTCAAATGAAAAGTATTATTACTCTTCGTGAGTCCACAATCTGCCCTATTGGCAATAAGTATTTCTTATGTCTATATTATATATACATGGCATGTAGAAAATCACTTCATTAAGCAATCTTCTGTATAAAATATTATCTTAATTAATTAGTCTTATTCTAATGCTTATTCTAAACTCTACATATGTCCAGTAATCAGATCAGGTGGTGTTAAACGTTTTAGTCTACGCACTTCACTATCACGTCGCATATTTAGCTGATTAGCGAGTACATTGGGATGCACTGACACTCTTTCGAAGTACTTCACACAAACACGTTGGATTACCCTCGTTATAGGTTCTAGAGGAATATCGCGTTGTATCACTTTATTTGAAATATAGTACGGAGCATCAACAATGGCACGCAACACCTTATTTTGGAACCGTTGAATGATGGATATATTAGATTTGCTAGCGGTACCCCATAGTTGAATTCCATATGTCCAAATGGGCTTGAGTATAGACTCATACAGCAATACCTTGTTATCTAATGATAACTTGGATTTGCGCCCAATGAGCCAATACATTTGATATAATTTTAGTCCTAGTTGTTTCCGTTTAGAGAGTATGTGCTTCTTCCAGGTTAGGCGTCGATCTAAATGCATACCAAGATATTTAACATGCTCTGCTTGGGGGAGTTGACGATGATTGATATTTACTGGTGGACATGTCCTTCTACGCAGGGTAAACGTTATATGCGTGGATTCTGATTCATTGGCTTTAATGCGCCATGTCTTCAACCATAATTGTATTTGCCCCAGGTGGGTTTGTAGGTTTATTGATGCTGTGACTGGATCTTCATGGGATGCTAAGATTGCTGTATCGTCTGCATATGTTGCCACAGTAGTTATTTTTGTGGTGGGCAGATCAGCCGTATACAGAAGATACAGTACTGGACCCAGTACACTACCTTGCGGAACTCCTGAATATATGGGATTTAATTCGGTATATTCATCGCCTTGATTTACAGTAAAATGTCTGTCAGTGAGATACGATTTTAGTAGCTGATAGTCCGGATGAGGGAGAAGTTTCTTTAGTTTAACCTGCAAGCCCGTATGCCATACTTTGTCAAAAGCCTGAGATATGTCTAGGAAAGCAGCCGAACAATATCTTTTGGCATTTAGGTCGGCGTTTATTTGGTTTACAAGTCTATGCACTTGTTCTATAGTCCCATGCTTATTGCGAAAGCCAAACTGATGTTCTGGAATAATTTTTCTTTTTTCTATTATATAGTTTAGTTTTTTTATGTATAATTTCTCGAAAACTTTCGAGATTATTGGTAATAAACTTATAGGTCGGTAGGAGGTCACATCTTCTGGTATTTTTCCTGGTTTAAGTATCATTAATATTTTAGCTACTTTCCAGATACTAGGGAAGTAATTAATTCGTAGCATAGCATTAAATATATATGTTAATAGTTTTATAGCCTTTTCTGATAGTTCTTTTAAAATTTTGCCAGTAATTAAGTCATAACCAGGAGCTTTTTTAATATTAATCTCTCTCATTATTGTATGTTTAACTTTTTTGACCGTTAATTTCTCGTGCGGTAAATCCATTTGAAATGGCGAATCTAGAAAGCTAGTAATTTTATTTTCGTCATCTTTATGTAGCTGAGACTGGAAAGGTTTAAAAACATTTTTTAAGTGTTTTGAGAAAATCTCGGCCTTCTCTTTATTGCTTCTCGCCCAATTATTTTCGCTTGTTTTAATAGGTGGGTTATGCTGCTGGGATCTCCTAAGCTTTTTTGTTGCTTTCCACAACGAATAGTCTGTAGCCTCAGTTGATGTCAAGTTTTCTAGGTATTCTTGAATGCCTTGGTTTTGTTCAATTTGGATTAGATCTCTCAGCTCTTTTATGGCCCTATTAAATTTTCTTTTATTCTCTTCAGTCCTTTGCTGTTGCCAATTTCGTCGTAACTTTCTTTTTTCTGCTATCTTTTTCTGTATTGTACATGATATATGTGTATTTTTTCTTGGAAATGTTTCACTGTTGGGAGTCGCGGAATATGCTGCCTCTTGTATATTTTTTGTAAGATTTATTGCTGCTATTTCTATATCCATTTCAGTTTGTAACGGTAAGTTTAGAGAGATATTTTGGTCTAAGTTTTCTCTAAATGAGGGCCAGTTAGTTCTATTATTGCACAGAGAAGGGGGTTTATCTTTGATGGTAATTTTTGAAGAAATTGTTACTATTATTGGTGAATGATCAGAAGACAGGTCGAAGCATGATTCTGCCTGACACTTTTTTGGATCAATATTTTTTGTAATACAGAAATCTATTGTATCTGGTTTTTTATTTCTGTCTGAAGGCCAATATTTTGGTTCACCAGTAGAGATATGTTGTAAGTTATCTTTCCTTATGGCTTTGAGCAGTTCTCTACCTTTTGAGGTTATTATTCTTGAACCCCACATTAAATGTTTTGCATTATAATCTCCTCCTGCTATAAATCTATTACCTAGCGTACTGAAGAATTCTTGAAATTGTTCTGCCTTGTTGTTATGTTTGGGTGGGCAATAAATCGCAGAAATTGTTAATGGTCCATGGGCTTCCTCTATGGTTATACTGGTGGCTTGCAGGTAGTCTTTGCGGAATATTTCTTTTTCGAAATGTTTTATATCATCTCGAATTATTATGGCTGTACCTCCATGTGCTTTATCATCAGGGTGATTTGTATGATAAAGCTTGTATTTAGGAACTTTCAGATAATTCTTGTCCGTAAAGTGAGTTTCGGAAACCATCATAACGTCAATATTTTGTTCATTTACGAACATTTTTACTTCCCTGGCGTGTTGTTGTAGCCCATTGGCATTCCAGACGGCGATTTTGTAGCTATTGGTTTCAGGCATTAGGCAAGTTTGCTTACGACGGTTGTGAGTAGACCAAGCATCGTACTCATTTGAACCATTAATTTGGCCATCATATTTTCTAATCTTGAGATGTTGCTAGTTTCAGTAGGTTGAGATATTGTCTCTCGTTTTTGTGCTGAACCATTTTCAACTATTTGGGCATAAGTTATGTCTGGTTGACTTGTTCTGGTGGGTAGTGGAAGATTGGTAGTAGTGGATTGTTTTTGTTGATGCCTTTTTTTCCTTAAGGCAGGATAGAGTTTCTGCTGTAGTTGCTTGTGAACTGCGCAACCCTTGTAGTTCGCTGGATGATTTCCGTTACAGTTAACACATTTCACTTTTTCATCGCGAACTTTACGAGTACAATCTCCTGTCTTATGTTCTCCTGCACATTTTACGCATCTATATAATTTGCGACAGTAAGTCTTTGTGTGCCCGTGCGCTTGACACCTTGTGCATTGTGGTATAATTCTTTTTATATGTGGTGGTTCGCATTTAATAATATTATTTTCCAATTTGGTGATTTCATACACCGCCTTATTATTTCCATTAGGTTTTATGTCTATATAAAACATAGGCAGAGGTTTTTTTGTCGTGTAATGTCGTATATTGTGAATATTTTCGACCTCGTGGCCTTTTTCAGCTAGTGCTACCTTGATGGTGTTAAAGTCCGTCCCGTGATGTAATCCTTTTAATACGAATTTAAATGTTCTCTCGGATTTTGGCCTGAATGTATGGTATTGGGTGTTTCTTTCATCTAATTCTTTTATAAGAACTTTAAAGTGATCCGCTTCGAACAATTGGATTTTAATTGTTTCATAGCTCACTGTTTTAATTGTGTAGTTCGTAGTAATTGTTTTCAATAAGTCATGGATATTTTTTATTATTCCTACCTTATAGACTGTTATTGGTGGTGGTTTGGGAACAACTTTTTCAGGGCTTGGTTGTATGTTCTCTTCAATTTCTTCCGACAGGTTGCTAAAACTGTTTTTTGTCTCTAGCGGTTTCTGCAACCAATAGTCACTGATTCTTGTTTGTTTCCTCGCGATTTCTTCTTCTGGACTTCTCAATCGTTTTTTGTTAATGACTGTAGTCCATTCTGATGGTGGAGTTTGCGTTATTGCTGTTTGTTCTAATCTTATATCAAAGTGTGCAGGTGATTTGGTTGAATCGCTATGGTTTGCCATTTTTTAATTTTTAATATTTTATTTAATTTACTTCCAGAGGATAAAAAAAATAAAATAAATACATTGTTTATTTCACGCACTTCATTTTTCACTTACGTTATTTTAGCACTAGTTTTTTACTATAATACCATAAATGAATTTCAAAAGGACTATTGTAAAATAAGATGAAATAATTTTAAACACTAATAAAAATGAGATGCAGTCCTTTTGTCTGGTCACGTAAACACGTATTCACTACACTTTAGGTCGACTGAGAGACGGATAGCCGCATCTGTTATGCGTTTTTAATACTCAATTAAATAACCGTAATAAAATACTGGTTTTTTTTTTAAAGAAAGGTATCTTTTTATAGCTTAGACCGTATTGAAAATACGTCTTCACCCTACGAAGGTTGGAACTGAACTAAAATGAAAAGTGAGTATTTAATGATTATTGTTATTATTAGAAGAAGTTATTTAGTTTTAAGCAGAATTGTTTAAGTTTGTGTATTACTTTCAGTCATTCTCGTATTATTAGAACTATTTAAAAGTTATAGCAAGTTTGGATTAAAAAATGATTGCGAATTGTATGATCATGTGAAGTTACATTAGTTCCGTGCTAGCTCGCCGAAAAGACGCATTTGCAGACAAGGTAATGACGTCATGTACGTAAAAGCCGACTTCGCCTCCTGACTTCTATCCCAGCTTTGCGATGGATCATCTTATGAAGACAGCCGAGAATTGCCAATCGAAGATTTAAAAAAAAAACAAAATGAAGACCTGCGAAAGCAGATGCCGAAGTTAAAATGGTCGCCCCAGCACATATAGACACCCTGAATAAATAGACGGAATTACTGGAAAAGAGCGAAAAGGTGTCCGAAGACCTTAAAGAAGAAATCAAAATTCTCACGCTACTATAACAAATTTCATCAAATATCAAACAGATGCCATGGAAATAAAGACTGCCGCTGTAACAGAAACCCAGACCCAAGCACCAGCTAAACCGGCACAACGGTCGGACGAATCTGAATACCCAGATGATGGTTTCACCTTTGTAGGAAAAAGGAAGAGAGGGTCCATCACTGCACCTCAGGAAAGCCAGGTGCCGAAGGCCGGCAACAAGGCGAAACAGGCAACTGCTTCCAAATCAGAACCCAAGCCGGCCATTCAGTTCAACAAATCAAAAGCCAAGGCTAACGTACAGCCTTCGATTATTAAATTCGCCACCAGACCAGTGCAAACCAAGCCGATCACCAGGACGGTCCCACAGCCACCACCGAAACAAAACACCACCAGACCAACCTAGCCTAAGCAGGTAAGTAGCCAGGTCACAAACTGTAAGTCATCCAGAGGTGAGAGCATTCCGCATAATCATAAGAAACATCCCATAATCACTCTCCATTGACGAGGTACGTGAACTTTTCTTCGATCAAGGCTTCCATCCCAAATTTGTGCAAAGATGGAAATTAAAATCCGGGATAGAACTACCAACTTTTCAGGTAGTTGTCCTACGCGAAGAGCGAGAGGTCATCTATATAACCAAACTCGGCGTCATCACAGTGAATGTGGAGATCCAGAGGGGAAACGGCTAGCCAGTACAGTGCTTCAACTGTCAGCTTTTCGGCCATCCCAGCTCGCATTGCGGAATCCCCCCTTTTACGGTGCGTCAAATGTGCCGGGGATCACGACACTAGATTCCGTACCAATATCCTAAAAACACCTCCAAAGTGCAGCAACTGCGGTAAAATTCACAACACAAACTTCAATGGTTGCAGCTGCCGCTCTGCTCCGAGAAAACCAAAAATTCCGACCGGATCCAGGCATCAACAAGGTTCTGCATGGAGTAACCAAGGTAGCAGGAAGCTAACCCAAAAACAAGCCATCTCAACTCAGCCTGCTCCAACTCAATCTTCTGCTCCAGCTACTAAACCGGACCTTAACTTCCCAATGAAAGCGTTTACTGACCCGCAAGCTCTCACCAACTGCTTTTCCCAAATGTCGCCGCCTAAGCGGCAACATTTACCTGTTTCTTTAACTTCCAGCAGCCTTTTAAATCTTCGAAATGGCTATTCCAAAATCTTTTATACTGATGGAATGGACATGGACATGGAATAAAAACAGCTTACACGGAAACAGAATTGGAAGACGTCATGACATTCTATGACGTCGACATCGCTCTCATCCAGGAAACTTTCCTGAAACCTTCGCATCGTTTCTCTTTCCAACACTTTTTTGTCTACAGAAACGATAGAACCCCGGTCCGAGACGTTGGAATCGCCATTCTCGTCAGAAAAGGAGTTAAACACGAGCTGCTACCCTCGTCATCAGCAAACAACTTCGAAACAACCTCCATTAAAATCGATATCCAAGAACGTCCCTTTGTGATTTCATCCCTGTATAGGAAATCTTCTGCATTCAACTATACCGAATACCGATCACCCGTCGAAGGAAATTTTCCAAAAATAATAGGTGGCGGCTTCAAAGCCCACCACCCTAACCCCCAGGTTCCAGAGCGAACCCCGCAAGTAACGCCAACGTACCTCTAAGTGCAGATCTGAGCTACGGGTTCAACTTCTCAAGGCGCAGCAAGAGTCCTTGATTTATTTATTCTTCAAGGCGTAAATATCCCTTCCGAAGTTCGAGTCCTTGACAAACTAGACTGTAATCATCGCCCGGTCCTTCTCAAACACGGAAATCAACACTCAAGTCCCACTCACAAGATTCAGGGAAAAGGCCGACTGGAAGAGCTTCCAACCTCTTCTCCTGGAATACGATCCAATTCTGAAAATTAACACTCTAGAATAGCTCGAGGAAGCCGTACTCAAGCTATCACGTGATATTCAGTCTGCTCACGAATCTGCCATAGTCGATATTTCATCACAACTCCAACCGTGGAGAAACAGACTTCCCGTTCTCAAAACGGTCAGTACGGATTAGCTCGATTCACCCTTAATGCTGCACATAAAAGGGAGGCGAAAAGAGCATGCAAGGGGGTAAGGGTCGCCGTCTCAACCTGGCGAGCAATGAAATGAAACTCATTTTTCGCGGACCAAAACTGGATGGCCCCCTTTCTTTTTGGCGTGTCTCCAAATGCCTTGTGGGGAACACGCACTATGTCATGCCCCCCCTGAAGTCAGCGGTTACCGGAAATTTCGCAGTCACTGATCAAGAAGAAGAAGCTCCTCGCAGAGACCTACGAGGATCAGATAAAATGCCTCCCACCCGCAGAGAACACTAACGTTAAAAACAACGACACTGTCATCAACGAACCCAACTCCATCAAAAGACTCGTAACCCCATCCTTTGTTCTCAACCATTTCGTGTCTCCAAAGTCTCTACAGACTATGATCGGCAAACTTCAAACCAAAAAATCTCCAGATTTCGACGGAATATCGATTACTCAGTTAAAAAAGCTCCCGCATAAACAGCTCGCGGAACTGGCAAACATCATTAAACTATTAAAGATATCAATACTAAAAACGCTCCTGATTTTGACCTAATTAATGGAAGAATCTTAAAAGAGCTCTCACAAAAGTACGTCAAATTAATAACATTCCATTATTAAAATAATCCCGAAAGAGAGAAATGTTATTCCAGACCATTAATTTCCGTAATAAACAAGGAACAACAGAACAAGTACATAGATAAGTCAACCAAATTAACAAAAACTTAAGCGATAAAAAATATTGCTCCGCTGCATTTCTCGATATATCTCCGGCCTTCGACAAGGTGTGGCACGTTAATGCATGCTAAATTGAAAAAGATTTTGCCCTATACGCACTTTCAACTGCTGAAATCATACCTCACAGACACACATTTTATTGTCAAACAAGGTGACAAATACATTGACCTTCACCCAATATATTCGGGTGTTCCGCAGGGCAGTGTTCTTGGCCCATAGTTATATCTATTGTATATAGTTAACCTACCGACCTCAAGAAACACTACTCTTGCAATATTTGCTGACGATACAGAGCTTTATCATCACACGAGGATCCAATATCAGCAACAAGAAACCTCCAACTTCATCTTAACAAAGTCGAATTATGGTTGAAAACGTGGCGTATCAAAGCAAATAAGACAAAGTGTACCTATGTGACATTCACCCTTTGTAGAAGAACATATTCCTCAGTAAAACTGAATAATCATGAACGGCCGCAAGCAGACAACGTTAAATATCTGTGAATGCATTTTGATCGACATTTGTCCTGAAAAAAGCATATAGTGACAAAACGCAAACAGCTTGGGCTTAACCAAAACCAAATTTATTGTCTGATAGACAGTAAATTTAAATTATCATTAGATAACATGGTTTTGCTGTATAAGTCAATAACAGGTCAATTGAAAAGTCTCCGGTCTGACACATAGATGGCGCTAGTAGAATTCAATCCATATGTTTTTTAGTTAGCCTTAACCCTCTGGCCATGGCTAAACATGCGTGTATAAATTTGACAGCTGTCGGATCATTAGTTTATGAATTATAGCATTTTGAGGGAAACAAATTTTGTTATTCTAAAAAAAAAGGAAAAAAATCGTCGATAAAATATTGCTTTTCGAAGGGAAAAAATACAGTTGAAGCAAAACTTGGCTTGATGCCGAGTTTCCGGACACTGCCCCAGGATAATCAGCCACCAAGGATTGGTAAGCTAAGTTTATACGTGGTGAAATGCCCAAGATGGCGAACCCAAGATGGTGAACGCAGTGGACGCCCAAAAGAGATTGTTAGCGACGAAAACATTTAAAAAATCCACAAAATGATTTTGAACGACCGTAAATTGAAACTGACTGAAATAGCAGACACTCTAAAGATATCAACTGAACGTGTACATCATATCATTCAGGAATATTTGGGTATGAGAAAGCTCAATGCAAAGTGGGCGCCGCGCGAGCTAACTTTTGACCAAAAACAACAAGTTGATAATTCGGAGCAGTGTTTCGAGATGATCAAGCGTAATAAACCCGAGTTTTTGCGTCGATATGTGACAATGGATGAAACATGGCTCCACCATTTTACGCCGAAGTCCAATCGACAGTCATCCGAGTGGACTGCACACGATGAACCCGCTCCAAAGCGTGAGAAAACGCAACAGTCGGCTGGCAAGGTTATGACGTCTGTATTTTGGGATGCGCATAAAATAATTTTCATTGGCTACCTTGAAAAATGAAGGACCATCAACAGCGATTATTACATAGTGTTATTTGACCGTTTGAAGGACGAAATCGCCGAAAAACAGCCGCATTTGAAGAAAAAGAAAGTGGTGCTTCACCAAGACAATGCATCGTGCCACAAGTCAGTGAAAACGATGACAAAAATCCAGTAATTGGGCTTTGAATTACTTCCTCATCCACCGTATTCTCCAGATCTAGCCCCAGCGACTAATTCCTGTTCCCAGATCTCAAAAGAATGCTCGCTGGAAAGAAATTCTCGTCGAATGAAATGATCGCTGAAACTGAGGCCTATTTTGAAGCAAAGGACAAATCGTACTGGTATCGAAAATTTGGAGGGTCGCTATAATCAGTGTATCACCCTTGAAGAGAATTATGTTGAATAAAAAAAACTAATTTTGCCAAAAAATATGTTTTACTATTGTAGGTCGGGGACTTTTCAATTAACCTGTTACTAGGTTAATTAGGCCAATTTGGACCGGTGGTATTGAACTGTTGGGTACAATTAGTAAATCTAGCATAGCTATACTCCAAAGGTTCCAGAATAAAGTGTTGCAAGTCATCGTCGATTATTACTTATCCAACAAACTAATTCAGCGCGATATCCCCTTAGAACCCATAACGAGTGTGATTCGAAGTGTTAGTGCAAAGTACACTGAAAGACTATTAGTGCATCCCAATGCACTCACCAAACAGTTAAATGTGCTCGATGACAGTGTAGTGCATAGGCTCAAACGCAAACTGCCATACGAACTGATTAATAGACACATAGAGTGAGATTTAATAATATTTAGAATAAGTTAGAATTTAGAATGAGACATTTAGAAAAAGTTTTAGATGTCAGGATAGTTATCTTATATATAAAAATGAATCGCAAAATATGTTCCTAAGCGCATAACTCAACAACGCCTGGACCAATTTGGCCAAATCTTTTTTTAAAATGTTTGTTGAAGTTCAGGGATGGTTTTTACGGCGAGAAAAATTAGAATTATTGCTGGAAAAACCCTAAAAATAGCCCTTTTTGTTTGAATTTGTTTCGTGTATCAGTTGACAATTCATCTGTCATCTGTCAAAAGTCATCTGTAACAGACAACTTTTTTTTTTAAATTTGATATGACTTGAACTCAAATCCTTTTAATCCGTACGAATTGTTTTATTTATTTAAAATTTTTTATTTGTTTAAAATTTAATTCAAATTTTAAATAAATAAAACAATTCGTACGGCTTAAAAGGATTTGAGTTCAAGTCATATCAAATTTAAAAAAAAAAGTTGTCTGTTACAGATGACTTTTGACAGATGACAGATGAATTGTCAAGTGATACACGAAACAAATTCGTATATCGTGTTTTGTGCAGAGTGTTTAGTTAGTTAGTGTTTGTTTAGTTCGTGATTAGTGAAAAAATAATTTATATTTGATATGCCTCCTATAAGACGAAGCAATTTAGGTAGAAGAACCAGAAATGCTATAAACCAAGCTAATTACCGATCTAATCGTACTGCACAAGAACGTGACGACGGAAATGAACGTGAAAGAATTCGGATATCACAAACGCGTGAAGCGCGAGCGCGACATTCAACTAATAATCGCGCAAGTTTGAATCCAGCTGCTTTCAGTTACGATGTGTCAATTGACTACAGTAACTACCAATGTGTTGTTATTGGTTCTATGAACTTGGTTTGCTCACACTGTAAGGCATTAAAATACAAAAACGATGCCAATGGATTGTGTTGCGCAAATGGTAAAGTGAAATTGATACAATTGGATCCACCACCAGAACCATTGTACTCATTGGTTTCAGGAATAGGAACAGATTCTATACACTTTTTGACACATATTCAACAATATAACAATTGCTTTCAAATGACTTCATTTGGGGCAACAAATGCAGTTCGGGAAAATTTTATGCCAACTTTCAAGGTATGTATTATAGCAGTTACTCATAATTATTTTAGCGAACAAAATTTTCTGTCACCAAAGTTAAGATGTGTTACTAATCTTCAATTTCTTAATCATTACGAAATATATCACTTAGTCATCATATTATATGGTGATTCAGTTTCAGTGACACTTTTATTATATTTTATATTTGATAGATATTAGTTAAAACTAAATATATACTTTTTAAGATCAAATATTATTTAAGTTTGATCATTGACAATCCATTAATTTATACCACACCATAATATTTTTTTTATTTACAGATACAAGGGCAAATATATCACAGAGCAGGTTCACTGTTACCAGTGTCAGATAGCGACAACAAATTCCTGCAAATTTATTTTATGGGCAATTCACCACAAGAAATTGATCTGCGTTGTGCACATAACAATTTAGTAAAAAGGTCTATTGTAGAACAATTACAAACTTTATTTCATCAACACAATCAATTGATTATATTGTTTAAAACTGCCCTGGATCTGATGCCATCCGATAATCACAAAATTGTAATCAGAGCTGATAAAACACCTGCAGGTCAACATACAAGACGTTTTAATGCACCAACTATTGATGAAGTTGCTATCGTTGTAGTTGGAGAAAACTTGGAATCCCGTGATATTTTTTTACATCGTCGGAATTTTCAATTACAACCTATAAAGGAAACACACCGCTCATATGATGCACTGCAATATCCCATTATATTTTGGCAAGGTGAAGATGGCTACGATTTATCAATAAAAATGATAAATCCCATTACAGGTAACTAAAATATTAGTTTAGCTATGGCGATAATATCTCAGTCACTATATTATGTATTTTAATTTTATATTTGAATGTTATTAAAACAAAATCTGTTTACAGGTTCTGAAACCAACAAAAAAGTCAGTTCAATGAACTATTATTCATACCGCCTAATGATTCGGGAAAATGCAGATAATCACATATTGAAATGTCGGCGATTATATCACAAATATGTTGATGACATGTATGTTAAAATTGAAACGGAGAGATTAACATTCATCAGGTTGAATCAAACCAAACTCCGATCTGAAGAGTATATTCACCTTCGAGATGCGATTAATACTGATGGAAATGCACAGAATGTCGGTCGGATGACTATTCTTCCAGCAACATACATCGGAAGCCCTCGGCATATGCACGAATATGCTCAAGATGCCATGTCGTATGTTCGTCATTATGGTACAGCAGATTTGTTCATCACATTTACATGCAATCCGCAATGGATACAAATTAAGCAGGAGTTATTACCTGGGAAATCATCCATTGATCGTCATGATATTACAGCCAGAGTCTTTAGACAAAAGTTGAAATCTTTAATGAATTTCATCGTAAAACATAATGTGTTTGGTGAGACACGCTGCTGGATGTATTCTGTGGAGTGGCAGAAACGAGGATTGCCACATGCACACATTTTGGTTTGGTTGGTTGAAAAGATAAGGCCAAATGAAGTTGATGCAGTGATATCAGCTGAAATCCCTAATGTACAAGTAGATCCTGGATTGCATGAGGTAGTTATCAAAAACATGATACATGGTCCCTGTGGAACTCTTAATCAAAATTCACCGTGTATGATGGATGGTAAATGTTCAAAACGATATCCACGGACATTAATATCGGAAACAATTACTGGTAATGACGGTTATCCATTGTATCGTCGCAGATCGACAGCAGACAATGGAAAATCAACAATTGTCAAATTAAATTAACAAGATATTGAAATAGATAATCGTTGGATTGTTCCATATTCACCCATTTTATCAAAGACATTCAAAGCACACATCAACGTTGAATCTTGCCATTCAGTGAAATCGATTAAATACATTTGCAAATATGTAACCAAAGGGAGTGATATGGCTGTGATTGGAATTGGTGCAGAGAATTCTAATGATGAAGTTACCCAATACCAAATGGGCCGCTATGTCAGTAGTAATGAAGCAGTTTGGCGAATATTTTCTTTTCCTATTCATGAGAGACACCCTTCTGTTGTTCACTTAGCTGTGCATTTAGAAAATGGACAAAGAGTGTATTTTACAGCACAGAACGCAGTACAAAGAGCTGCTCAGCCACCATCTACTACATTAACCAGTTTTTTTGAGACATGCCAAAACGATGATTTCGCACAAACATTGCTATATTCTGAAATGCCAAAATATTATACCTGGAATCAATCCTCAAGGAGATTTATACGACGGAAACAAGGAAAACCAGTTCCAGGATATACAGATGTATATTCCACCGATGCGATTGGCCGGATTTATTCAGTACATCCAAGCAATGATGAATGTTTTTATTTACGACTGCTATTAGTCAATGTACGTGGCCCAACATCATTCCAACAGTTACGAACTGTTGATGGTGAATTGTGTGGATCCTACAGAGAAGCCTGTCAACGTTTGCAATTGCTTGAAAATGACGCTCATTGGGATCAAACTCTCAATGATGCTGTAATATCATCACACACTCATCAAATACGAACATTGTTTTCTATAATCATATCTACATGCTTCCCATCAAACCCAATTGATTTGTGGATGAAGTACAAATATTATATGTGTGATGATATTTTGTATCAAATACGGAATAGAATGGGAAATCCAAATATACAAATCAGTGAAGAAATTTACAATGAAGCATTGATTTCAATTGAGGACATGTGCTTGATAATGTCAAACAAACTATTAATTCAATTAGGCCTGACCGCGCCCAATCGTCCAATGCATGACGCTTTTAACCAAGAGTTGCATCGAGAAAGACTGTATGATCTCAACGCTTTGAAAGAATAAATTCAAACAAATCTTCCACTGTTAAATGAACAACAGAAGTATGTATTTGAAACTCTTATGAAAGTAACAAATGATGAAACTGGAGGGATTTATTTCTTAGATGCACCTGGTGGTACAGGAAAAACTTTTTTTATTTCATTAATATTAGCAACAATTCGCTCACAAAATAAAATTGCACTTGCACTCGCTTCGTCGGGAATCGCAGCAACTTTGCTTGAAGGTGGTCGAACAGCCCATTCAGCACTAAAATTGCCATTAAATATGCAACGCAATGAAACTCCAACCTGCAACGTTTCGAAGAACTCTGCAATGGCAAAGGTTTTGCAGCAATGTAAATTGATTGTTTGGGATTAATGCACGATGGCACATAAAAAATCTTTGGAGGCTTTAGACAGAACCTTAAAAGATCTACGTAGCAATAATAACCGATTTGGTGGTGCAATGATTTTATTAGCAGGAGATTTTCGTCAAACATTGCCAGTGATTCCACGATCAACGCCAGCTGATGAACTCAATGCATGTCTAAAGTCCTCCAATTTGTGGAAACATGTTAAAGTACTTCATTTAAGCAAGAATATGCGTGTCGAGTTGCAAAATGACCAATCTGGAAACATATTCTCTAAACAACTCATTGACATTGGTAATGGCAAATTTCCTATAGACATGTTGACGGCTTGCTTTTGCTATGACTATAAACAAGTCCCAGGGGCAATCATTAAGTGTTTGTGGTATTAATCTAGAAAACCCATGTTTCTCACATGGTCAATTGTATGTTGCCTGTTCCCGTGTTGGAAAACCATCAGATTTGTTTATCTATGCGCCAGGTAATCAAACAAAAAACATCGTATACCACAAAGCAATATAATGATAATAATAATAATAATTATGATTCACATGATTAACAATAAAGCGATTACTTACTTTTCAATCCTTATATATGTTTTATTTAATTATTTTTTATTCACAACGCCCTATCACCAGGGTGATGGTTCTGTTCAGGAGAATTTTTTAAAATACGTAGGCACAAAAACTGCCACATTACAAATCTTTTTGACAGGACGAAGTCTGTCGGGTCAGCTAGTATTACATAAAATCATATAATAATTCTTATTGCCCACGGGCAGATTGTTGAAGTTCTAAGAGATTAATTAAAAAAATGTTCACACCAACTATGGATGGACTATATGTGAAAATGATATCAGTATTACGCCTATTGTAATAAAAAAGACATGATTTTGTTTTATTCCGTTTTATTCAAAAGAAAATAAAATTTTTATCGTTTTTAATATATAAAAAGTCAACACAGTATTATAATTTAAATTGCAAATCGTTCAAAACTCAAGAAATTACAATTTAAGATCCACATTAATCACAATATTAAAATTGACTGTAATTCTTATAATCTAATTTACTAAATTACGAACTGAAATTAATATTAATTGTAGGGTTGAAGTCAAATATAACCTTCACATAAGTGATCAAACATAAACACATATCGAACTGACTAACAACATATAAATAAAACAGAGACTATATTAAACGTCAAAACTACAAACAAACGGATTGGTTTAAACAAAAACAAGATGACCGGTACTACGTCCAGCGTCAGAACACGAGCAGTTATTTTTGTTTTTAATCGCTATATTATCAATGCCACCGAATTAGCGTCTACAACAGCCTCTAGATTTGATTGACCTTCTGGAATAGCGACAGTCATCTTCCGATTCCGAATCCGTATAACAAGACGAACAAGAATCATATGAGTCGGAATAGTCGCTGGAATAGTCTGAGCTGCAGGAGGAATAATCACAACAGCCACCACCCCGACGATATGTTGTTTTGGGTTTGGGCGCGACCTGAAAACCAACATAAATAATATTAAATGATGAATATTTGTTAAATAGTATTATGTATAGTCACAGAGAAATACAGATTTAACTTATCACTTGTTTTAATCGCAATGCTAAGAGCTGCGATCGGATGCGATTGGTTCACTTCATTTCTATAGAGCATTTATTGTTTATTGGTTTCTGATGCCATTTTTTAGTGTGTCTAACGTAATTCTTATAACGTTTGGACATAAAGTTATTATATATACGAGGGTCACTATTTATATTTCAGTAATTGGCAACAATGTTGTCATGTGAGTCCATCTGACGGCTCCATCGTAAATTTTGACATTTTTGACTATATACGTACTCAGAACATTTTGTTACACGGACGCTATTTGTTCATTTTATATTTAGTTGAAGGTTTCGTCTCGGCAAAAATTGGAACTGAATCGTGAACATTTTCGTGCGATGATTTTTTACGATTTTCGACGTGGATTATCACATCACATTATTTGGCGATGAAGCTTCATTAAAAACCACCGTGTATCGCTGGTTTAGTGAATTCAATCATGGTCGTAGTTCGCTGTCTGACGAGTTTCGTGAAGGTCGTCCAAAATCGGCTGTTGTGCCAGAAAACATCGATAATGTGTGCGAAATGATTAAGCAATCGACATGTCACCTATTGTGAGATTGAGGCATCACTAAGCATTAGTTCCACCAGCATATATGCTATTTTACATGAACACTTAGCTGTGCGAAAGTAAGTTCGCGTTGGATCCCACACAATTTGACAATCGCTCAAAAAAAAGCTCGTGTCGATTGGTTAAATACTTACAAATGCAAAGAAATGCTTAAGAAATTCAATCGCGGTACTTCGAAAGACTTTTATAAAATCGTGACAGGTGACGAATCATGGATATATTCGTATGAAAGTAAGCAGCAGTCGATTGTATGGGTGTTCCAAGATCCAAGAATCAAATCCAACAAAAGGTGTTCGCGCACGAAGCACTTCAAAGAAAATGGTGGCCTGTTTCTTCGGGAAAACTAGTCAAATTGATACAGCGCCTCTAGAGAATCGTAGAACAGTAAATTCTGATTGGTACACAACCATTTCTTTGCCAAAAGTCTTCGGTGAAATAGGAAAAACAAACAAGAGACGCCAGATTGTTCTTCATCATGACAATGCGAGCACTCATACATCGGCTCAAACAAGAGACTATTTCAGCACTCAAAACATCGAATTGATGGGTCATCCGTTGTACAGCCCTGATTTGGCACCCAATGACTTCTTTTTGTTCCCATCCATGAAGAATAATCTGCGTGGTCAACGATTTTCATCGCCCGAAGAATCTGTTCAAGCGTTCAAAAATCGTGTTTTGAAGATACCTCATTCGGAATGGAATAAATGCTTTAAAAATTGATTTAAGCCTATGCAAAAGTATATCGATCATCGTGGCGAATATTTTGAAAAACAATAAAAATATATTCGCAGCTTAACTATTTGTTTTTTTTTCCTATTCCAGAAATATAAATAGCGACCCTCGTACCACTTTCTTCTTATATATTAATAGTAGAACTTAAAACCGAAAAATTGAAATATAACGAAACAGGAAAAATAGGAGAAACATCCAAATTACTACAATTTGGAGAAAGGATGAGGACAAACATTAAAAAAAACCTGAAGCTATTTTTAAAAAATAAAAACTTACAGAAAAAAAAACATAGTAGCAGAAGTAAAAAAATATTAGAGATGGTATAAATACGTTCAAAAATTGCTCTGACCACATAATTCAACATACAGAAAAATATTACCGACTAACGAGAAATTAAAGTGAGAATGCAGAGGAGATGAATATGTAAGAATTAGAGCGTGTGCTAAGAAAACAAAAGACTTGGTCAAAATAAAATAGTACCGTATACAAAACATTTAAAATAGAAATGTTTTAAAAATAATCAGATGATTATTGAACTGTTAATAGAAATTTACAATACATTATGGAAAGAAGAATGAATCCCACAGGATTGGCAAATAGCACTTATTGTTCCGAAACATAAAAAGATTACCCTGTTGTGCATAGCCATGAAGATATATTAACAAATAATATAAAATCATCTCGAATCAGTAATAGATCAAACACTAACAGAATCGCAGAGAGCCGGCTTGCTTGGCGCAGTAGTAAAGGTGACAGGACGGTACTGTTGCGATAGTCGCGGGTTCGAATCCTGCTGGGGCATTGTCGTAAACTTATATTTGAGATTGTTTCTAGGCAAGAGTGCAAAATCCGACAAGGAAAATGATGAATTCGTAAATGGGCAATCATAAATGTTAAATACTCACAAATATGAACTAACGACCGTGTTCTGGCAGGATTCGAACCCGCTACTATAGTATCAGCAGGAGGAGCGTCTTGTCACCCTTAGCACTGTGCTAACTAAACTGGCTTGCGACCGTCTTGAATGTAGGTTACATTGAAATGAATGTTAGACAAAAAGCAGAACAGATCAGATTGAAAATCAATGAACTGCGCTGATTAGTCAAAATCAAAGAGATTGGTTTATCAGTAAGTTATAAAGCCAGTTTGGATCTACGGGATGCAAATATGGCAGTGCAACACCAAAACATTAAAGAGTTAGTACAAAATTGGTCAAATCCATCGCTGCCAAAACAAAGTTCTTCGATTAATAGTCTGGTGAATTTAGCCATAAAAATGGTGATCAAATTACTAAAGTTAATTAATAATTTTTGTTTTCTAAATCCTTCCACATTTTATACTTCTCTATAAATTCGCTTTCAAGGCGTAGGTATCGCCAAGGAGGAGTAAAAGATTGGCAGTGTAATAAGTAAAGAAATTAGAAAGAAAGAAAGGAGACAACTCAATTAGCGAGGATTCTCACAGATTGTAAAGGGTACAACACAGGTAAAAAGACTCTGAAAATCAAGGACAGGCAGTAGGTGATCTGAGAAGAGAACCTGGGATAAGTTTATTAGGAAGATACTGCAGAAAAGAGGAAAAACCTTAAACGAAGTAAAATAATTAAACAGAAACAGAAAAAATGGACGGAATTGCAGCAAGAAAAAACAGACACTAGGCACTACACTCCTATACCACTTAGTTTGTAATAAAACAAAAATAGTACGAGATTATATAAAACAATTAATTGTCAAAAATAATTTTACTGAACCTAACTTGTGCCCAGAATTTTCAACAAATGCACATATAAATAAAAAATTAGATTAATTTCTAGTATCCAATACAATTCGTGACAAAATGGCGTCTTCAACTTTTTATGTATAAATAACTAATTAAAAATAAAGGATCTTAAACACCCACTAGAAACTTAATCCAGAAACACCACTATAATATGATATTCAATATATTAAAGCGAAAGAAATATGTAATAATCCATCTTATCTGAACTAATACTGCCATATTTGACTTTTTTATATAAATTTCCTAAAGCATTTTTCAACTCAAAACGTTCAGCCCAAAAAAACAACAAAATGTTTTTTTTTTCGTTTTGACAATCACTATTAATTCAAATAATTATTCTGTAACATTACCTTTTTCATCGGTTTGGTACCACAAGTTCTAGATTTTCTTGAAGGGGCAACCTTTTTAGTTGAGGTTGATTTACTTTTAATTTTCGAAGCCGATTTTTTACTAGAACTTCTTTTAGAAGGTTGGCATGGTCCGCATGGACCACAAGGTCCACAACCAGGCATTATGTCACTATATACGCAGTTATCTGAAAGAAATATATAATATTAAAGCTTGACATAAATTATTTCAATTAAATCAATAGAAAACTTTATTTAAACCTTATCTTACCCGTAAAATTCAATTAGTATGTTTTATAGTAATAGTTAAACAGTAAGGTAAAAGCGGAATGAATAGTTGGAGAAAATGCCTTTATATTTATAATTCCCTTACTAAGTTCAAAAAATATATGTGCAGTGGGAGAATGGAATGTGATATTGAACGGATTTTTATATTTTAATATCTGAAATATTCTAAATCTATCTTATCTATTAATTATAAAAAAATGAAAATAACTGAAATCCTGAATAAATTGAACAAAAACAATAATTTCCTGTAATAGCCCCATCTCGCGATTTCTTCTTGAATCATCTGAGAAACACCCCAGTATTAACTCGAAAATATTACATATAAATTTGATTCTAAAGTAATAAAATTGGTAATAATAGTACACCAAATAAATCATAAAATTACAAATATTTTTTTAGGATACCAAGCTTTATTTTATGCAACCTAATAATGTTCTTTAGGAAAAAAATCGACTGTAGCGCCATCTTCTACTGAATAGTGAAAGGAATTTCAGAAAATTATATAGGGTTTATATTCACCCCGTCAGAGGACGCACCAGTTGGAAATGTGCTTTTAAAACCTTTTGATAACATCTCAGTACACTGGAAACTTATGTAATATTCTGTCAATTTAACGCTTTAGAACTATATATAAAATATAATTTTATATACATTATTAGAACTAATCATTTATGTATATATAAATTAATAAATAAATAAATATATATATTTATAAATATTATAATATATTTTCAAATATCCCGCATTAATTTACTTCCGGCGGAATAAGCATTGACTGTCTGTCATGTGATTCAAATGTAAGTCTTTTACAGGGTAATAATGTAAAATATAAAATAATTGTTACGACATAGGCAGTTGTCAAATAATTATGAAAATTTATAAATCATATTTTTTAAGACTTTGGTGAGAACTTGAGTTATTTAGAACTTGGGCTAGTGACGTAAAACAATGACATCATCAGTTATCAGCCAGAGTTGATTTTCATTGGTAGAAATTCGACCTTAAATCGAAAAATAGCCAATAGCAGAGCAGGATTTGTCCGCACTCCACCTGAAAATTCTCTTATCGTCATATGACCTATTCGCGCTGGTGGCAGTCGTGTAGGCCATATTAATAAGCAGTTTGTCTGATTCAGTGCTGTGTTGTACATCTTTTGAGACCGTTCCGACCTGTAAATACTCCCCCAAATAAAACAACCATGGCTGATACATTTACCGAAGGAAGCCCCGTCTATGGACCATTCTTTGGAGTTATGGGTGCCGCATCGGCTATTATTTTCAGCTGTAAGTAAAATCTTGTCATCCTAGCTAGCTGGGAGATTATCGATTTATATTACTAGGATTCTTTACTGTTTCTTATTATGTTAAAATGTTCATATTTCGATTCTTGTAACGTTAACAAATTCAATGAAGCCTCTTAGAAAACGTTCTATAGATTTTAAATTTTAAAAGCCTGGTATTTCCAATTTCACCCGAGTCTATTCATGGGCGTAGCGAGTCATGCCAAATTTGCAAACATCGAGAATCTGTGTATTGTTTTCTCAAAATAAGTTAACATAGTAAGGATTTCTTAGTGTCGTTATCCATTTTTAGGTGTAAATTATCTTAAAGTCATATTTTCCCTGACCACTCTTCGCTTTTGACCGACTTAAAGTAGTCACATGCTCTTAACACAGACCCACCCGTTCTCTGAAAATTAATATTTTGATGACAATCATTTCACATGAAAACTTACTTGTATTTAATTATATTTTCTTTTATTGTCATGTCAATGATTTGTATTCAATTAGTGTATTGCTCAGAGGATGTTACCAGTTACATATAACTTTATACTGATATATACTTTATTAAAATGTATTGTATCTCTTTATTATGAGGTTTAACGTTTTATTTTATATAAGGGTTGTGTTGAGACTATTTACATAATAACATTATTATTAATATTTCAGTAATTATCTTTGTATAATGCAATATCATATAATGTCACATTAAAATGCGTTTTACATTAAGTACTTTACTAATTGCATGAAAATAATGAAAAAGTCGAAAATTACTATTAGGCGTGGAAGCACCTGACCCTTTCAGTCATGTGACTTCAAGGATCATTAATATCACGTGATTACATTCATTACTATCTTGCACATCTTTATTTACTTCATTTTAAGATGGTTTTTTAAGACTTTCTTGTATGTCCTTTTGATTGACATTAGTTAAAACATTCAAAATTTATAGATAAATTATTTTAGTCTAAACCAGAAGGATTTTTGTTAATAAAAAAAGCTTTCATTCATGTTATTAATGAGTTCTAATTTCTTGAAATCATACAAGAATATAACAAGAAAGGTCAAGCCCAGCCATGTGCTTTAACTAAAAATAGCCTTTTATTATTGTGGTGTGTGTTTTAGGTTAGGTTAGCTATAATGCTGTTTTGAAATGTTTTAAAGCAAACGACAGTTACTCCTTATTGTTTGCTAGATTAGGGTGTGGATGTCACATGACTTGTATTAAGAATTGTTTGAATATTATTGAGTATTGCTGCTAATTACATCATGTGCTCTCATCTGACATCTTCAAGGTTCCATCATATGATCCAAGCAAATCTACCATATCTTTAATTTTTATTAATTCACTAGGAAATTGAATACAAGTGCTTAGTATAATTATAGCTTTTAATATTTTTATAATCACTTAAATTTATTGGTCTTGCTAGATTCATATATCGATTAACCTACGATTTTTTGCCTATAATAAAATGTTACAGGTGAAAATCTATTTTTGGAAAATTGTTTGTTTATATCTAACGCTGTTAATTGATATAATCCAGACTGGAAACTTACCAGCGAACGAAAAGCATTTTTTCTGAAAAAAAGCCTTATCTCGTGACGCTCTTACGACACATTATATTCCCTTATCAGTGATAAACAGATTTAATTAATTGTCTTATGGTGCTTTTACACGAATCTAGAATAATTCTTTAATTTAAAAAAAATTCTCAATCACGTCAATGGGTGGTCAACCTTGACGAAAAATGCAATTTTTAAGTGTCATTATATCATTTGATCAACCAACATTGTGTTTAAACATTAAAAAATGTAACTAACATGAACAATGCCCCAATTATGAGTAATTTTTAAATATAGACAAGAAACAAATAATTATATTTAAAAAATGTGGCTATTGAGATGATAAGATAATCATTAACGAGATTAAAGTACCTTATACCACTAAATAGATTTAAAAATTGAAATTATCCATGTATATTGTAGGTTATGTTACATATATGTCCACAATAAAACAAGATTATGAACTTTTCATTAATTTCAATTTAATAATACGTCATATTTTAAGGTTATACACAAGCCGGACCACCTTCTAAGAAAAATCAATATGTCTTGATCCTTCTAAACTTGCGCTGTGGCCATCGACTTTCATGAATATTTACTATATTAGTTTAATCAAAACCAGATTTCATATAACTTTTATCAATAGAATGACACCTATGCGAGATAAAAAAAACATGTATTTCTAGTACATTTGGTACAATGTATATGACGCAGTTATTGATTTCGTACTAAGGGGTTCGAAATATATCATCGGCGAGTATAGTACTAAAAAAAATTCTTATACATTCTGGACGATCATGTGACATTTAAATAAAAGAGATGATGATAATGCATCCAGAATTATTAATTATCAAGAATTTTGTGGACGTTTATGTTATAAAATTGTTGTGAATAATAATCATTAATTTAAACATGATTTATTTTCAGTACTTTTTTTGTGGTAAAAACTGCTGGTTATCAGCGCTGTCCTTTCTTTGATAAAGATTATAAAAGCTTATAAATAACAAAATTAAATGTAAGAGAATTGATATAAAAGCATGTCTCGTAATTTTTTCATTATGTACTTTCAGTATGTAATAACTATCGATTTCGACACGCTTTTAGTTAGAACGTATATTTTTAGAAATAGTTATTTTTGGCAAACCCTATATGACAATTTATCCATTTTTCTCAACTAAAAAACGCATCTTCCTATATTTTACCTTAAATCATATTTTATGTAATCGATTATTTTTATAAATGTAGTTATTAAATCCTAAATAAATAACAAAAGAATAGTTGCCTAAAGAGCTTCTTTATTTATATTTTTCCTCTGTTCCTTACACCATCACCGAATATATTAAGACTTTGAGAAAAATCAATACCAGAAGTCTGTCTTACGCCCTATTTATCTGGGATCATTCTTTTATTCTTGTCCAGCATGCCCTTATAATATTCGAGATATATTTCAAATTCGAATACCGTTAAATGAGATAATTGACAACTTTGCATATCAACAGTCATTTCAAAATACTCCCTATGGATTCAAAATTATCGTATTTGTTGGCTTGAGTCCAAGCGTCTATAGCGATTGTCTAGTCTGCTTGCTTAGTTTTCGAAATTCTTGGACGATGCTCGATTTTTATTTTGCCTACACGAAAACTTTATTGTAATCAAAATTATCCAGCTTTTTCCGGATGATCAACTACTGCACCAATAAGCACATAAGCTTAATGCAGCCACAAGAGCACTTCCCTACTTACACATTTGCAGTTACAACAAACAGTGTTTAAGTTGTGTTTAAGGTTTTATTAATAAATATTTTTTATATGAAGCAATAGAAACAGTTTAGTACGTTTCTAATATACTGATTATATACAAAAAGCTTTAAAATTAACATTACTGGTGACAGTATTAGTCATTTTCAGATAATTTACTGCTATTTATTTTCAAAGTGGCATTATTAATGTACGTAAATATATCATCATTATATTTTAACATATATTCTAATTCATTATGACAAAGTTATAAAAGAAGACTTTTCTTCTAATTTAAATAAATGTTAAAAACGATATTTAAGATTAGTAGGTCGAACTCATACAACAGAATTTGGTGACATTCTATTGATTCATAGTCATAAAAAGTAGCTAAAAACTTATAATAGTGTCAAAATCACTAGCCAAACCATTGTTTTTCCCCCTTGTTCGTCCCTGATTAGGAGACGAGTTATGTCAAATTCCTACTATAGTTTATCAATATTAACTCATGCTTTACAATCATTTTTCATATATATATTTTGGTGACCACTTACATGCATTAACATTCAACTTATGTATTATTTGAAGGTTATATTGGTCATTGCCTTAACATATATTATGTATTATGCAAGTTAACTGTACCTTATTTATATGACTGAATATTATTAACCTATTTTTTTTTGTTTGTTTTAGCCCTTGGTGCAGCTTATGGCACAGCCAAATCAGGGACTGGTATCGCAGCCATGTCTGTGATGAGGCCGGAATTGATAATGAAATGTATTATCCCAGTTGTCATGGCGGGTATCATTGCCATTTACGGTCTGGTTATATCAGTACTTATAGTCAGTAACATTACTGAACCACCAAGTTACACATTATACAAGTAAGTTTGTTTGATACTTATGCTTTTTATTTTTAAAATTAACCATTATAAAGTGCCAATTGTGATATTAAATGTGTTTAACAGGAAACTATTGTCACCATACGGTTCCATATCATTTTCATATTCAAAATATTGTTTTAAATTGCTTTAAACATTTTATTTTCATTCGGGCATTAACTCTATCTAATATACATTAAAGATAGGCATTAAACGTAGGCTGTCTAAATTGTATAATAAATATATGCCATATCTACTGTAAAAAAATTGAAGTATTGAAGTTATAAGTACATTAACATGTGTTTATTCCTTGTCACTAATGCCATATGATTCTAGCAAGTCACCCGATTGAGTAATGCGTCCAAATAATAAAAGTTTATTATCAACATGAGCATTTGTTAGAACCCCAAGTTTAGGGAAAAAAATCATGTTTGGTGACGAGGCGCATTTTTGTGGGTATGCATATGTTAATAAGAATTAACTTAAAAGCTAACTTGTACGAAGCAATGTCAACCCACACTAAATTCAGCAGGTGGCAATCCATAAAAAGTCGCTATGGAGTGGGAATTTTGGACTGGCGATGTTATCGGTCCATGCTTTTTCAACCATTCAACAACAAGCTGTACAAAACTATAACATTTGATGATTTCTTTCGGATGTTTCGTTGTACATAAGTGGCTCCATCCCTAACTATACGATGAACATAAGCAATTTGTGTTTTTCGTGTAAGTTATTTGAAGTCGTAAATCTTATATTGTAGAATATAATTCGCTGATTCACCCTTAAAATCCAAGCAAACCCACACCTTTAAAATAAACATTTGCCATGGTTTTACAAATTGCTTCCATTAAATGTAATAACCTTTAACCAGTAACAATATTGAAATCTAGAGTGCGATTGAATTTAATATTGAGATCGGAGATATTTAGAAAGGAGAACACATTTGTGTATTTCTCCCTTCTAAAGAGATTCTTTGTGTACTCAAAGTCCACTGTAAATAATTAAGTATAAGTTAAGTATAAGGAATCAGAGAGTTCCACTGAAAGCTCGCAGCAATGACAAGGAAATGTAAAGAAACATAGTTTCAAGGCGGCCAAAATAATTTAAGGACTGAAGGGTTGATTTGTGAGGATTTAGTGAAAACCATTGAAAAGTTCTAGATTGTTCATGTATGCCTTATCGAATCGTCTAAGGAACCCCCTGCAAGTTTTAAATCCGGGTATAAGTGTAAGAATCGAAGAGGTGACTGATATAAACCATAATTTGTTAAAAACGGGCTTAAAATTACTTTAAATCAAAAATATGGAGGTCATCCACATGTTCTCTATGACCTAAAAGAAATTTGACAAGTAAAATGAATAACAAAGTTACTACAATAAAATTATGTTTGTTTTCAAAAAATATTTAATTGTTTTTTTGTATTGTGGCGTCACCCATATTTTGATCATTTGTTATGCTATAATTATCCTTTTTTTCTTTGCAGAGGATTTTTGCACTTGGGAGCAGGTCTGGCTGTAGGTTTTTCAGGTTTGGCTGCTGGTTTCGCTATCGGTATTGCAGGTGACGCTGGTGTCAGAGGAACTGCACAACAACCAAGACTGTTCGTAGGAATGATCTTGATTCTCATTTTCGCTGAAGTATTAGGTCTTTACGGTCTCATCGTAGCCATCTACTTGTACGCTAAATAATTTGTTAAAATTTCCATCACCCTGTTCCGTTCAATTCCTTCTCAAAACAAAACAAACCTTCCGTGGTCGGCAGTCTTTAACTTTTGGATGTTAATTGTGTAAAAACAAACTGTAAAAAACAAAAGCGTAAACCATAGCGAAGTTGACGCGAGTCATATGTCACTCATAACAGTCACTTTCGCGAAGGTTTACTTCTTAATAAATTAATTATTGTTTAGTATATAGTATTTAGGTTACCTTTATTCATAAAGAAAGATATAAATATATATATTTAAGGCGACTCTATTGAGTTGTTTTTAAATAAAGTTGAAAAATAGCACAATTCATTTTTAATTTCGTCGAGACATTTATAATTGTTTTTATTAAAAAAATAAAAAATAAAATCGCATTATAAGCCGCGTCTCTCAACCTATTAGAGGTTGTAGCCTATTGTTCTCTTAATTTCTACTCATTCTACATATCATCAAGTTAATTCCATCATTTTATTATTAATTTTTTTAGTTGTTGTCTCCTTCTAAGTTGTGCTATGTTTTAATCGCAAAAAAAATGAAAGTGGAAGATAACTAAAAAATAGAAATTTAGACAACCTCATAGAGTATACCATCTGATTTTGAAAACAAATAAACAAAACACCCAGTATTACATTATATTAAGTTTAATATTTAAAAATTGGTGTCTAAAATAAACCTGTACAAAAAGAAAAGCTATTACAAGCTATATTGTCCTTAGCTTTAATTTGATTTTTAACTTTCTATAGAACAATTTTTAGCTACCCACATATTTAAGCAACATTGTTGTATATAAATGTCAGCATATGTATCGTTAGTTTTTGATGTCCAGTTAAATCGAAACGTTCGACCAGATGCATGTCAACTAAGAAACAACAAGGTCCCGTGCATCTGAGTTACCTCAAACTTAGGTATTAAGATGGTATATATTTCCTTTTGTTTTATTTTAGTCACCTTGTGAAATTCTTTTGTATGAAGCAAGTGTTAAAGCTTTGTGGATGTCTTTTGTCTAGCTGTTGTTTTACCGGCGGAATTTTCGGGACAAAATCATCTTGTCTCACCAACCCCGTATTAAGTGTGATAAGTTCCAAGGACAAAGACATCCAAATTGTTGTAGAGTAATTACGATGTAGAATGGTTTCTGTAATGAAGGGAACAGCGAAATTATGTTGAAAAATAAATAATTTGTACATTCCATTACAATTTCTGTTTTATCAATTTCTTGTTTTTCATTTTTAGACCATTTTTATTTTTTTGTTCGCTTTTTATTTTAGAACAGAGCTATATCTATGTTTTATGTATATAATCAGTAAATAGATCTTAAAGAGGCTTTTTATTTTGTGTTGAGTTTTAGCTGAATTTTGTTAGGCTTAAAGCCACCCCTCCCCCATATATTCATGTAGTTTTTCCAAAAATCATAAGCGTATTATTAAATTAAAAAAGTTCAAGTCTAAAAGTGTTTTGTATTATTGTGTGTCTATAATTGAATGAACCTAACTAAAATTTACAGCCTCTTATTTTAACGTATATTAGAGACGACATAAAATTTCACCATCTTGAATGATAAGACACTGTACATACTAAATATATTGTATTAGTATATATATATAAATGCATTGCAATTTTTAGAATATGGTATGAAAATATTTTTATCACCCATATTTATATATGGTTTTTATTTTATTAAAAACAGATATTTATAATTGCTCATAAAGGCGACCAAACTGAATTGAGCGATTTTTACATGAAACAAACAATAAGAAACAATGTGTTCTTATGTTATAGGAATTTACATTTAATCTATAGTAGTGATAGTTCTATTACTGAAAATGTTGAATCAATGTATATGTGTTATGTTTAAATAGTGATCTAAAAAATTACAGTAGGCAACAATTTGTTGATTTCATTGTTGTATGTCATACATGATGTAGATATGAAATTAAAATGCTTATAACTTATTTTTAACATATACTTTTATTGTCCATTTTATCCATCATGGAATAACTAATTATAAATACGCATATAACGCCGGTTCAATAAGAAAATGTTGAATTAAAAATTTTAATTATAGCGACCAAATAACTAGGATATTAGTAAAAAATTAAATATTCTTATCAAAGTGCAAAATATCATCTAAACCATATCTATTTCCACTAATTTTCCTTATATCATTACATATGTTGCAACCAGTAATACTTACGAGTATCGATATTTGTTATCATTCCTATATATGAGAAATATTTTTCCGGCGTGTTTAATATAAAAGATAACCTCTAAATTATACATAGAAAAGATATTAAATATATGTATATTATTCCAAATAGTTCTAGTTAAAACAGGTGTTGCTTAATTAAAAGGATATTAATATGTTTTCCGCATCTCGTGTAGCAAGAGTAGCCCTTAGAAATATTATTTTACGTGCTTCAACTAATCCGGTTTATAAAAATATAAATGCAAGCTCTAGGAGATATTTGGGTATATCTGATTAAACATGTTAAGTAATATGAATAAGAATTGTTTATTTTAGATAATTTAACGGGATATAGATTTCAGCATACTGAATCTAAAGAAAAAGATGATTATCATAATATTATAAAAGATTCTGAAAAACCTATAGGTATACTTGTTTTATATTACTTGTTTCTTCAATATTAATTATAAACTGTAATTGAAGGTGAAAGTACAAAACATGAATTTCAAGCAGAAACTAGGATGTTACTGGATATTGTAGCAAGGTCATTATATTCAGAAAAGGAAGTTTTTATTAGAGAACTAATTTCTAATGCAAGTGATGCTTTAGAAAAGTTTAGATATATGTCTTTGTCTGATACTGAGAACACTAACATTAAGGATTGTGATAGGTCTTTAGAAATTCACATATCTACAGATAAAAACAATAGAACTTTTACGATTCAGGTAGACAAAGTGATTATTCTAGATTATGCATATATTACTTAATATTTATAATTTTAGGATACAGGTATTGGTATGTCAAAAGATGAATTAACGCAGAATTTAGGGATTATAGCAAAATCTGGATCCAAGGTATAAAATATACATATCAATTTGTGTATTGTAATATCTCTTTATAGGCATTCCTAGAAGAAGTTAAACAAAAGCAAGCTGCTGGAGACAATAATATTATAGGCCAGTTTGGTGTTGGATTTTACAGTGCGTTTATGGTGGCTGACAAGGTTGAGGTTTTTACAAAAAATTCTTCAGACACTGAAGGCTGGAAATGGACATCTGACGGGTAGAATAATATAGTAAAATTAATCAATTTCACACAAAAAAAAAATACATTTATAGGACTGGAAGTTATGAAATTCAACCTGCCGAAGGTGTCCAATATGGAACTAAAATAATACTTCATTTAAAAGCTGAATCAAGGGAATTTGCCGATGAAGATACTATAAAAAGCATAATAACAAAGTACAGTAATTTTGTGGGATCTCCAATTTACCTCAATGGAAAGAAAGCAAATATATTGCAACCTTTATGGTTAATGGATCCAAAAAATGTTACACCACAACAACATATGGAATTTTACAAATTCATAAGTGGAAGTTATGATATTCCAAGATATACACTTCATTATAAAACTGATGTACCTTTATCTATATCAGCGTTACTTTACTTCCCTGAAGGAAAGCCAGGTAGAATTGATTATCAAAATTTAAAAAAGTGTATTTTAAAGTGTATATTTTAAGGCTTGTTTGAGATGTCAAGGGAAACTGAATCAGGAATAGCATTGTATACGAAGAGGGTGTTAATTAAAAGCAGAACAGATAACATTCTGCCAAAATGGTTAAGATTTGTTAAAGGTGTTGTAGATTCTGAAGACATTCCATTGAATCTTAGTAGAGAGCTTTTACAAAATAGTAATTTAATAAGGTACATTTGGTTTAAAAATGCAGTAGTGATTGCTATAAAAAAAATTTTTTTCTAGAAAATTAAGGGATGTCTTAACTGCAAGGGTTATCAAATTTTTGATAGACAATTTGAAGAAAAACCCATCAGAATATGAAAAATTCTATCAGGACTATGGTATCTTCATTAAAGAAGGTATAATTACCAATCACAATCAAAGTGAAAAAGTAATTTTTTATTTATACTTATTAGATATATAGTTTTAAGTATATTAACAATGGTTACAGGAAGATGCTGCCAAATTGTTGCTTTTTGAATCATCACATTTGGAAGGGGGAAAGAAAATCACCTTAACTGATTATATTTCTCGAGCTAAAGAGAACAGGACTATTTTTTATTTAGCTGCTCCTAGGTACAAGTTTTAATTCTCTTTTCATAACAAGCCCATATATTTTATATTTTAGCCGCACATTAGCTGAATCCTCACCATATTTTGAATCTCTTAAAAAGAAGCAACAGGAAGTTTTGTTCTGTTATGAACCATATGATGAATTGGTATTAATGCAACTACAACAATTCCAAGGCTACAGATTAATTTCGGTTGAGAAAGATATGAGAGATGATAAGGCTGCTAGTGATCTCACTAATTTAGGTAAAATTTGCTAATATTAAACTTTTATATTAATTGACTTCATCATTTTGGCAATATTTTTGAGATCAGATATCAATACAGCCATAATATATCGACATTTTATTCTGTTAGGCACTGTAAAAAATAATAACTTCATCATATTATTAATGTACATATAAATTCATGCCAAAAGACCTTTTTAATATTTTTTGAAGGCGACGACAGTTTAAAAAGAAGTGAAATTAATGAACTCTCTGATTGGATCAAGAGTCAACTCAGTGGAAAAGTAACGTCAGTAAACGCAACCACACGTTTGGAGAGTCACCCTTGTGTAATAACTGTAGAAGAAATGGCGGCCTCTAGACATTTTATACGAACTCAGAGTCACGGAATCCCAGAAGACAGAAGATATGCTATATTACAGCCACAATTGGAAATAAATCCTAGGTAAGAAAATTTTTATAAATCTATAATTATCTATAATCGTAATTTATTAGACATCCAATTATCAAGAAGTTATACCAATTAAAAAATAGTGATCCTTCTTTGGCTGAACTTCTCATTAAACAGTTATTTGCTAATTCAATGGTAGGAGCTGGTTTGGTTGAGGATCCAAGAATCTTACTTACTTCGATGAATGAACTACTTGTAAAAGTTTTGGACAAACATTGAATGTTTTTAGTTGTATATTTTAAACTAAAAATTAACATTAAGTCTGTATACCTATTTGTACAAAAGTTTTAAAATAAAAATTGTTATACCTAGCTTTTTAATATAGTATTAGTATCTTAGATATAAAGTCAAAATAGAATTATCCTTGAGTCTTCTTTGAAGTTATTTTAATGCCCCAAAGACATACTCTCAATGTTGTTTTCTTTTCAATGTAGGAACTGGCTATTTCCTTGGATTAAGTTAAATCAACGGAATATAACTAACTGTTAATAATAACACCATAACTGTTGCGTCTTACCATTTTTTGATCACAGTGTATTAAAAATTGCAATGACAAAACAAAGTATTAAATAATGAAAATGATTGAATTATCCTTCTAAATAAAATATTAGCACTTTAGCTTTACTAACATTATTTTAATATTTAATTATTATGTTAACCACCTATAATAATTTTTATTAACAGTTAAACAATTTTATGTTTTAATTTTTTTTGGACATAGTATATTCTAATAATAGCACATTATATTACGATTTAGACCATTCTTCTAAGGTAACATTTCATTCGATATGCTTAGTACGATCTTAATTCACAAATTAATTTATTACTACTGTTCTGTTGTACTTGCATTAATAAACAAGGAAGGCGTATACAGAATTATCAGTATGTATTTCCCAAATTAGAATAAAACGAATCTACTTAAACTAAAGTTAAAAATACACTTATGCACTTAATTAGTTCGTGTGGTTTGGTTAGCTTCCATCTTCTGATTTCTTGCGAGTTGACCAGTATCTGTATTGCTTTCACGTTCCTGTGATTTAGCAACCGTGTTTCATGTTTTAAAGCAAAATCTTGGATCACTTCATGTATCCATTTGATTCCGAGATCATGGTGCAGCTCTTCGTTAGTTACATAGCGAAAAACATTGATAATTAATCATAGAACTTTGTTTTGGGTGCGTTGGATTACTAGCTGTTTTGATGTTTTAGTGCAACCCAATAGGTCTAAATAGATTTTATATTTAATTGATAAACCAATCTCTTTGAGTTTAGATCAAGTTGAGAATATCTTCCGACTAACTAGTACAGCTGCTTGACTTTGAGTCCAATTTGCTCTGCTTTTTGTCTCACATGATATTTCCAGTTTAGCCTACGATCGAGATATATTCCGAGGTATTTAGCTGATTCTGCTTGAGGAATCGTGCATCCGTCAAGTGATATAATTAAGTTTTTGTCAATTCGCCACACCGCAAAATTAACATGGACAGATTTAGAGCTGTTATTGTGTATTTTTCAGTCTCTAGTCCATTTATAGATATTGTTGACCGCTACTTGTACTTATTCTATAGCCTTAGACAGGGATACATCTTTTGCCATTATAACTGTGTCGTCAGCAAATGTTCCAAGTACTGTTTCTCTTGTTGTTGGGTATCAGCAGTATAGAGCAGATATTGAAATGGTCCCAGGACACTACCTTGTAGAACTTCAGCCGAAACAGGTTTAATTGTTGCGAATGTCCCTTCATGCCAGACTTTCGAAAATTTTCTTTTATTCTCTTTCGAAAAGATATGATTCTAGCAGTCGATAGTATTTCCGCGGTAGCAATTTGCTAATTTTGTAGATTAATCCCAAATGCCATACCTGGTCAAAAGCTTGTGAGAGATCCAGGAATATTGCAGTGTAGTATTTTTTTCTTCGAATGCCTTTTCAACAACCGCTATTCAACTCTAGTCTATATACTTAGTCGATTGTCGAATGGTGATTCCTAAATTCAAAATTTCTCTAAGGGTTTAATGCGTTTTAAGAGTAGCTTTTCAAATAATTTTGATGTCGCAGATAGCAGCAAAATAGGCCTATAAAATACAAGTTGTTCTACCGGTTTGTTTGTTTACAGGTTTTTTAAGCATAATTATTCGAGCAACTTTAAAACATTCCGGAACATGAATCAGTCTCAAATAGGCATTTAATATATATGTCAACATGATTATTGTTTTTCGTGGCAACTCGTTTATAATGCAGGTGAAATATCATCAATTCCAGTTGCCTTTTTATGATTGATCTTGTTGTCAATTTCTGTAGCAACTTCCATTGGGGAAATCGGGATTTATATCTATTTTAGATTCTATATCATTCGATTGAGTTAGCCAATCGTTAGCCAAATGTTTTGCAAATAATTCAGCTTTTTCATCGTTGCGTTGAACCCATTCATTTTGATCATTTTTAATAGGCGGTATTCTAATAATTGGTCTTTTAAATCTCCGAGTTGCTTTCCATAGCGAGTAATATTTGTCTGCTTCCGGGCATAATTCACTTACATATTTCTCGAAGCAGCTCTGTAAAACTACCAAATGAATGTTTTATAGTTCTTATTCTATAGTTTAGCAAAATCAATGTTAATTACAGGTGACCAAAAATAATATTTAATTAATCAGGCTTGAAATTAAATAATTATTCTCAAGGTCTAATTTTGTTGGAATCTGTTAAATATATTAATAAATGGGTTACAATAATAATTAAGTGAATTGATAAAATTATAAACAAACACTTTTCGTCTATTTGCCCATAATATCAAATCCAACTATTTGATATATTATTTTATTTACGTAATATATTAGAAAGTGTATACGATGTCGTATATTTTGTCGGCCTATCGACTTATCATGTGATATTTTATATTATTAGGTAGTTCATTCCTAATTTTATATCTATTTTATGAAAAAAAAAACATGGCTACATATTTATTTAATAAAACGAGCATCGAATTAATTATATAGATCATATAAGAACGGCCTTATTGCCTTATACTCGTTAAGCATGAAAAGGCGCTTTTGCTTCAAATTATAAAATGTCCTCCCTAACTAACTTTTAGTAATATTAAGGTATTCGAAACGAGTACTTATGATTTCAATATTAAGCCATATTAATTGTATACATATTATAGATGATTGTCAGTAACAACCCCCTGAATGTAAAATCCCAGGAAACAATATAGAAATATAATTTCAGCCTTGCCATAACATTCCTAAAATTAGACAGCGCCTGTATCTTATTAAATTATATTTTATTACATTTTAATTTAAGAGCTTATAATTACTTAAAGCAAATCTTATTCTTCAACCTTAAATTACCCATGATTTGACGAAGCAAAATGGATAAAATATATATCGCTTGTTATATAAGAATTAACCTTGAAGTTGTTTAATCGTATTTGGTGAAATTTATTTACTCACGTCCCGTTTAAATTAACTAAATATCTGTAATCCCAATTTTTTGAAATATTACAGTAACGTCACAGATATTTGTCATATGGTTTTATACTTCTCATATTTAATTAACCAGAAGTTTAAAATACACTCTAATATTTAAAATGTGTTTTAACAAATTAGGTCGTAAATGAGCTGACATTTTGATAATTTTTGTCGAAATCATACTCTAATTTGATATAAGTTTTTGATCTCATTAAAGAAAACACGTATAAAAATGTGAATGCTACATATATATATATATATATATATATATATATATATATATATATATATATAATGTTTAAATTTAGTGTTTTCATACTTGTTTTAACACTCGTTTTTTAACAAATGTTCCTTAATAGGCAACTAATATTACTTAATTGTTTCCAATTTTATATATTAATTTGTCAAAATAATATTTAACACTTTATTGTTAATTTCGTAATAAATTATTTTTGTTAAATACGTTTTATGGTACTATATTGTTGTGTGTACCATTTACAATTTCATTGTGATTTAAGTAGTCATTTAAAAATACACATATTTTATCTCCTCTTATTATTTATTATAATATTTGTGTTATGCGAAAAAAAAATTGAATGTTCACCAGGTGAACTGTAAATTTCAATTAGATCCTAGTTACATATAAAAAGATTACGGAGGTATATGTTAATATCGATTTGTTTTGCCCCATCTAGTTCTAACTACAGAAACTACAATATTAACAGATGATTTTTTAAACGAGGGTTAGTAAGCGTTGTTATGTGAAAAATAATAGTTATGAAGAGTAAGAAATAAAAATAACATTTATTTATATTTAAAACAAAAATGTGCTTAACTAATATTCTTTAATAAAAAGTAAAATGAAATTATTTGGGACTGTTCGAAAAAGATAGCACATGTAAGTATTCAGTGTAAATATATATATATATATATATATATATATATATATATATATATATATATATATATATATATATATATATATATATATTATATTTTCAGAGAATATATTGAATACAAATTATATTAGAGAAAGAGTACGATATTAATGTTAAATAAAGATCTTAAGAGTTATGTTTTAGATTTACATGGTCTGATAGTAAAATTTTAAATTTAATTTAACTTGATAACATTCATGTCAACAGCTTCTACAATATATTTATTAAATAATGTAAATATTAAATATTTTGTTTTATTGGAACAAAGGGTCAAATAAGGTGTTGATCACGTTGTAGAAATATGATATAGAAAATATACAATTATTATTTTATGTAAGTTTGTAATCTTATGGCTATATATAATTTTTAAAGAATAAGATAATTAATACTTTTTTAATATTTTTATCAATTCTTCTATTGGTAATTATCCCTCCTTTTTATTAATAATTTCTTGACAGTTATTCTTACACTAGAGTATTATTATATGTTTAGGCAACTGGTGATATAGGTTTTAGTATTGCTTTTTACATATGTTTGGTTTTTAAGAAACCTTATTTATTTACCTTTTCAAAATATGTTTGCATTTATATATCTGTTATAATATAGATTACAAATTGAAGCCTTATTGAATATGTATAGTTATAATGAAATAACTTAAAATATTAATAACAGAATAATGGAATTATATTGACACTGAGATTTAATGCTTATAAGTTAGAAAATTAACAAAACTGTATTTTATTAGAAATGCGCAATTTAAAAAGAATTACCATAAAATACGACTGATCTGACTTACTAATTTAGTTAAATTTATAGGAAATTCAAGGCAATAATGCGTTTGATGAAATAGGTTATATTCTAAAACTAATTTGTTTTTATTTATTTTTTGATTTTTATATTTACACATTTATCAAGGAATTTGAGTATTCAGTATACTTGTGTCCACATAAAAGTAAATATATATGGGTCGAATCGATAATATTATGATATTTACAATAACTAATTTATAGCTGTTATAATTCAACAAAGATATTTTCTGAAAATCAATTTGCATAATTAATTATCCACTAAATATGGTTTTTGTTTTCTTTGTTGTTATGTTTACCATGCACTTGTCGTCCACTATGAGTATACTGTATGGATGACGAGACATAGCAAGCTCTAAATTTTAATAATAATAATAACCGTCATTAGTCTCGTTATCTCCACAAAGAGCTGACTCTTATTCATAATTCCAAACCGTTGGCATTCGACCGTCGACCCTCCTGTCAGCCGAATCGAATTACCTTCTCGTTCGACTCGGTAACCACGACGTTCATTTGTTTTCTAGCGGCCGCTCGGGAATGGAAAACGGCGATCAGCAGCGATTCCAACGTATCGGCATCACGATCAACGAGAACGATATCGAAAATGGCGCGTTGAAAGTGCTTCAAGAGATCAGACCAGAATGGCAACCATCGAGGATTAAATTTAAGGTATGTCGTTTTTCGCTCGCAGTGCCGGTGGATGTTGTTTTTTGTTTTTTCGCGGGTCTGGGTCCTGATTGCAGGTGGCTGTGGACCGAGTGAAGAGATGCTGACGACGTTGTCAAATTGTTCGGAAAATCAGGCGCCCCTGGAAAACGATAAATACGAGGTCAGATCATTAAGTACTAACGTTAAAATTATTCAAGAAATAATCTCTGTTTAATTTAGATACTGCTAATCATAAGTTAAGATTACTTCATTCTCTTATAATACAAATTATGTCTTAGATATTCAAATAAGAGCAAAATGAAAATTTATCTAAAGTTTAATTTATATTTTAGTCTACTTTAATTTGTTTGTATTACGTATTATAAATAAATGAATATTTACTCTGAGTAATAAATTATATAAAAGGTAAAAATATATAATCATTGTATCGGAATATTTTCAAATATAATAGCTTCTTTAGGATTTAATTTTAAAAACAAATCAATATGAAAGTCGTAAAAACTCTTACTACGCAATTTCATTTACTGACTTCTCTAAAATATTAATCAATGGCTTAAGGCGTTGTTCAAGCACTATACTTTATAGACTAAAACTTATAGAAAGTCTATCCATTTAATTTAATTCAATTCACTTTCACGAAAATTAAATATTTATTTTTAACATTGCTTAATTATGTTTCGTATTCATTAGTTAATTCATTAAGGAACCAAGCACTCAAACAACACTTAAATTTATACGATTCTATTATGTCGTGATTTTTATTCTGATTAATCTTGTTAAATATGGTATTGTGAATATACTTTATAATAATATTTCATTATTTTTATTATTATAAATGTCAAATAATGTTCAGTATAGAATTTTTGAAATTTATTTAGTTTATTCAAATATTTTAAAATAAAATTATGAAGGTGTCAAATAATGTTAATTATATTATGTCTGGTAATTTGAGGAAACAATATATGTACACCTGATTTGATCAGAAACGAGGTTGTTTTAAAATGTGACATAGACAAAACACTGTTGTTTTATTTACAAATTGCATTGTATTTTAAATGACTAATAAGAATATTTGCGTAATATCATACATCATTTGATAAACATTTTTTATAAATACTTAGCAATACAATTAACCGATAAAAAGTTATACTTAACAAAGCAATTAAATTAAATATTTTAAATTGCTTGTGTATTACAATAGTACAGTGCTATGTAAAATACGTTTTTATTATCTATAATACCATGAAGTTTGAGAGCTCTGTTTAAATGATTTCAAAAAGACCTTTTAAAAGTATTAGTCTATGTATTAATATTATTACCTTCAAGGTCGATAAAGAATTTTAATTGAACGCAAATAACATAACCCCAGGTCTGTCTAGCTTAAAGATGTTTACCATATATAATAATTGTACACCTCACATTACTCATCATTGTTATTTTAAATGTTAAAAGAATACCACAAATTAATTGACTGAAAGAGTAATTTTAAGTTGTTAAATAAGTGCGTGTTATCTTTCACCAGAACATAAACAAAACTTCACGATTCGTTAAATTTAATTTGAACAGATTAAAGACACAGTAAGCCGTGTATATATATGTTAATTGTTGCATTCGCCATGAATGAAATAAAAATACGTTCGTATGCGACTTTAAGAATGGATTAAAAGGATTTAAATATTTTTCTAAGAAATTTTACTGTTTTATTGACGATCATATAACCCTTAAATATATTATCCATGGGGTTGTTCGTAGCTATAGTCTGATATCGTTTTGGATAGTTTTCTGTTAAAACTACTAATTTGTTTTTTTTGAGGGAAGTGTTGTAACTTGTTGAAATGTTTGTTCTGTAAAATAGTTCTTTAATTGTACTTTCTGTCAAAAAGGCAGATGCGTTGCCGCCCACCTTGAGAAAATATTTCAACCCCATACAGTGGATGACAGGGAAGGATGAAAATTCCATTTGTCACTCTAACTGAATTTAAGGAGGATATGAAAAATAATATTAGCGCAAAAAAAGAAGAATATAAAAAGAACTTTTAGGAAAAACACTAATTAAGATCATCAGCCTAATCAATGCTTCATTCTAATTACAATATGTACTACAACTCTGGAAGGTGACTGAAGTAATTATGATTTCTAAACCAGGAAAACCACTTGATGAAACAGCCTGTTACCGACTAATATTACTATTGCAGACGATGTTCAAAATATTTGGAAAACTTCTATTGAAATAGATAGAACTAACTATTGAGGAAAATGATCTTATTCTGGACCATCAATTTGTTTTCAAGAAACAACATTCCACGATTAATTAACTTCACAAAATCACCAATTCTATAGAAAATTTATTAGAGGAAAATACAATTTGTTCGTTAATGTTTTTAGATCTTGATCAAGCTTTAGATAAATTTTAGCATAAGTTTAAAATGCTTTTATCTGGTCAATATTCAAAAATTTCATATATAACAGTACCATCCCATTGATTTCATAACTAGCATGACCGATACTTTCGAGTCAAACAGGAAGATGCCTATTCTAACTTGAGAAAAATACAATCAGGTGTGCTACGTGTATTGGGACCAGTCCTTTATCTGCTGTATACTCGGGGTTTGCCTACATTCAATGAAGATGTTGTTGCTACATTTGCAGATGACACTATAATCCCGTGAACCAATCGAAAAGTTACAAACATCTATTGCTGAAATACAACGCTGGACAGAAAAATAGAACAACAAATAAATAACTGCATATTGATTTCACCAACAAAAAAATCATGCACATGCCAGTATATATAGTCTATTCAAAGTTATTTTGTATATACGTCATCTAAATTTGTGACGTCAAAACGTCGCAATGTTGCCGCATCAAGTTTGAATTTTAGTTCAGTTGGGCTTTGACATACAACAAAATTATAATCCAAATGAAATAATTGAACAAAATATTATCAAACATAACTTGTTTTAACATTATAGTACATCTGAAAACTACACTTAATTATACAGTCACAATAGTTTATAGATTAGAGTTATATCCTCTTGTCATTATTGCTTTCAAGAATTTTGCACACGTCGGACAACCGAACTACTTTGACAGACTCATTCGTTTACGTGTTCGAACTGATCAGACAGCATCGTGTCCCTTTTCAACTAGAATAAAGTGAGAAGGAAAATATTGTCTGATTCTGAACCGAATTTACAAATTACGGCAGGCAAGATTATATAAATCAACAAGTAGTCCCTTATGAAAATACAGCCAAATATCTTGGCATAACCCTTGATGTCAAACTCAGGTTGAAGCCGCATGTTATAGGGTAGATCTTCAACTCTGTCAGAATTAATAAGCTATTACTTAAGCTCGACCAACAAGTCTTGAAATTATGATGTTCAACTCTGGGGCTGGACAGGCCGAAGCGATAGAAATATACAAAAATTCGAAAACAAGGTACTGCGATGTATTGTTCATTCTCCACGATACAGTTATAGTTATAATCTGCATAAGGACCTGAAGGTAGAAACTAGATAATGTTATCAAGGACATGAACAGAGGCTCTATCAGCACATGAATGTTGAGGTTCTTCATCTCCTAAATAATGAGGGCAATGTTTGGATCATTTGGTTTGGAAGTTGAGGTTCATTTGATCTAGTTCAGAGTAGTTTTTGGCAAAATTAGTTTTTTTTAACAACATAATTCCCTTGAAGGGTGATACACTGATTATAGCGACCCTCCAAATTTTCGTTGCTTCAAAATAGGCCTCAGTTTCGGCGATCACCTCTTAATTCGACGAAAAGTTCTTCCCAGCGAGCATTCTTTTGAGATCTGAGAACAGGAAATAGTCTCTGGGCCCAGATCCGGAGAATACGGTGAATGAGAAAGCAATTCGAAGCCCAATTCATTGATTTTTGCCATCGTTTTTACTGACTTGTGACACGTTGCGTTGTCTTGGTGAAGCAGTACTTTCTTTTTCTTCAAATGCGGCCATTTTTCGGGGATTTCGTCCTTTCAATACGGTCCAATAACGCTATGTAATAGTCGCTGCTGATGGTCCTTCCTTTTCCAAGGTAGTCAATGAAAATTATTCCAAAATACACGCATCCAAAAATACAGACGCCATAACCTTGCCAACCGACTGTTGCATTTTTGCACGCTTTGGAGCGGGTTCATCATGTGTAGTCTACTCGGATGACTGTCAATTGGACTTCGAAGTGAAATGATGGAGTGCTCCGAATCATCAACTCGTCGTTGCTTTTGGTCAAAAGTGAGCTCGCACGGCACCCACTTTGCACAGCGCTTTCTCATACCCAAATATTCGTGAATGATATGATGTATGGTCATTCGAAATAATGTTGTGGATTTTTTAAATGTTATCGTCGGTAACAACCTCTATTGATAGTCCACTGCGTTCACCGTCTTCGATGCTCATTTCACCACACCTATACTTAGCATACCAATCCTTGATGGTTGATTTTCCTGGGGCAGTGCCCGGAAAAGCGGCATCAGGCCAAGTTTTTGCTTCAACTGTATTTTTCCCTTCAAAAAGCAATATTTTATCAACACGCGAAATTCTTATATATCCATTTTTTTCACAATAACAAAAGTTGCTTCACTCAAAATTCTATAATTCACAAACTAATGATCCGACAGCTGTCAATCTATACAGGCATCTTTTGAGAGTTAGGGCTAACTAAAAAATATATAGATTTAATTCTAATAGCGCCATCTATGTGTCAGGCCGGGGACTTTTCAATTGACCTGTTATTTACATTAAACTTTTTTCCACACCACCCATGAGTTCTACGCGCCTTTTTTGTGTAGTGGTACCCCCCTGGAGGCCTAATCTATCTAATTAAAAATTGTATATCCAAGAAATGTATTTTACTCTCATTAGAAAAAATATTTACCTTTGTATGTTTAGTTCTTGCTTCTTTCGATGGTGTGTTTCGTTATCAAGTCATTTTAATATCACTGTTATTTATTATTTCTTCTACTACCTGTGTATACCAATGTTGATAAAATTAATCACTGAATTCTCCCTAATGCATTTGCCATATCTGCAAAACAGTTTTGTATTTTTTCTCTCCTCGCACATTTTAACCAAATACTCATATGTATTTAAAAAAATTACATACATATCTAATGGACATTAAATCTTTCACACTCTTAGAGTACGATTTCCTACCATTATTAATTATATACACACCTTTAGTTGTTTCCACTATCATTACTTTGTCTTAGAAATAATCAACATTGGATCATAATATCATATTCAGAAAGTTTTACTCAAATGAATAAATAAGCTGTTCATTTCCAATCTATCGAAAGTTTGTTTACGATTCCACAATTTGCTAATTTCTTCTTCAATGTGTCTTATCGAGGGTACACAAACCGAAGTTTCCAGCATGAAGCACAATATAACTACAATGAATTATTAATAAATATTATGACTAAAAAAACCTACTCAATTATTATTCCAACGTTTACCTTTTTCTAACACTATTTTTATTTCATCTTGCCATGAGTGACCGTTGAGAATATTGGTCCCATTCTAAAATATCCATGTCTCATCTAAATACACAAATTGAAATAATAAGTTTTTTGAAATAATTGTATTAAATTATGTTTATGTTGAAAAACCTACTCATTGTTTTTATACATTTCATATATTTAATCTCTGTTAGTGCTAATATCAAGCTGATCTTGATTCGCCACCCGCTTCGTACGAGGACGGTTAAAAGAAACCGGTGAATCCAAAATTATGTTTTTTATTACTTGAGATATTTCAGTGACCGTGTCCATACTAATATTAAGTTCAGCTGCAACACGCAAAAATATTTTCAATAAAAACCGCAGCAAATTAATATTTAACCGTAACAATTCTCTAACGAATTTTATGGCAAGAGGGGGCCTCCATTATTAAGTACCTGTTCGAAGTAACTTATTAGAGATGCAATCTTTTCTGTCTGGCATCAGCATTTTTAATCAGAGTAATAATAAGCAGCTATTTGAAATTTATCAAAACAAGCAAAGTGTTAAGACAACGTTTGTCGGTTTATAACCTCTTATCACTATTGTTTTGAAGAATTCTGCATACGTTTGACAATCGGGCGACGTTTTAGTGTTCGCACGTATCAGATGGTATTGTATCTCTTTTTACCTAGAAAAAAATGAAAAGGAAATTGTTGTCTGGTTTTGAACCGAATTTACAAATTGCGACAGGCAATACCTTAAACATATTGATGACGTATGTTCACAGCAACTTTGGATAGACTATGGATGTTAAGTCCAAAGTGTCTATCGTATAATAAGTACATTGTTATTTTAAAACAGTAGCAAATTGGGATAAAAACAAATCACTTATTATTATTAGTGTTGAGTTTATTAATTATTATTTACTAGATTGCAATAATATTAATTATTTATTAATTAATTTTTGAAAAAATAGAAATGCATCACGATAAAAAATGAATGGAACAATTAATGCAGAAAATAAACTAGGATATCTTAAAATTACAATAGGGCGAGCATCTTAAACTATTTAGGGTGCTAAAGGGAAAAAGTTGATTCAACATAATCTTTAACAATCTTCTTAAAATTCTCTTTTTGATTTGATTCTAGAAAATTTTTAGGAAATTATGATTGTGTTATTTAACCAGCTATACTTTATTTTATGACAATTCGCTTCGCTGGAACTCTTCTACAAATCCAACTATTGCCTGGGCAGCAAGAATTCTTGGTTTCCCAGACAATAATAAATTACTTGGTGGATCAAAAATCAGTAATTTGTTTAGTATTATAAAGCATTAACATTTTTAGAATACTAATTAATTAAATTGCACTCAATATTATCCTCATAGAATCCATCTATGGGGATATTAAAGACACATAATGAGACGTCGACAATAGCACCTTCTCTGAAACATTTGAAGGGTAGCTACAAGAATATGGTGAATATTTCTCAATCTAACAATGAAACGCTGCGATTTTCATGACATCAACATACTTGGTCCAGCACTTCCCCACCACTGTATTTTTTCCCGGACGTGGGAGTCCGAAATGCCATAAAAATATGCATCTACGAGCCTCTTAACTTTTTGATTTGATACGAAACGCTTCCTATAATATATGTTTTCCAGTTTGGGACCTGATAGAGGTTTGAGGGTTCCAAATCAAGAGAATAGTTGGGTTTGAATATCGCTATTTTCTCACTTCCAAACCACCCATGTGTACAGAAGCATTTTCGTAGTAAAACATGTTTATTTCTTTTTCAAACGACTTCTTCTTTTGTATTATGTCATCTTGTTCATCAAGAAGTGTCAAAGGTTGGAAATGCCTTTTTCAGTGTAATTAACAGAATATCTTTTACATCCCAAGACATGTTTATAACCTTCGTGATCAGATCGACTTCGTTTCCTTTGGTGCTGAAACACAGGTTTCCACCCACTGCTTCGACTGTTGTTTCTTTTCTGGCGTGTGGTGGTAGATCCGTGTCATTTTCATATCGTCGCAAACCTAATATGTCTAGAGGCCATTGCGAAAATCATTTGCACATTTGCTTTTGATCGACATCCAACAAATACGGCGCAAATCTTTCGCATGCTTAATTTTTGTGGAAAATATTTCCTATGTCTGTAATCCATAGCATTAGCTATCTCACACATCTTCATTTTCCTATCGCCCAACACGATATCACCATTTTGATGGTTTTTCATTTAGTTGCGGTATAGGCCATCTTTTGTACATGAACGATTACCTTTAAATTCAGCTGCCCATTTTTAACAGTTGATTTGGAAGGAGCAGAATCCCAGAGGACTTTTGTTAATTTCGGATACATTTTCTAGGAACTGGCCAGGCCAAAACTAACAGTTACCACCGTAAGATATTAAAGTTTATCAATTTAAAAAAAAGTCAGCAGTGCAGTGCAAAAATTGTTGTGCAAACTAACTACTTCTTGACAGGATTGGTTGAAATGTGTCATACGAACTAGTACCACATGTATCTATACAGCAGACATACTCTCACATTTTTGAGCAAGACCGACAAATTTCCACCTTACCTTCGTATATTATTATTATAGACTTACGAGGGTCACTATTTATATTTCGGAAATTGGCAACACTGTTGTCAAGTGAGTCCATCGTAAAGTTTGACATTTTTGACGATATACGTACTCAGAACATTTTGTCGCACGGACGGTATTTGTTTATTTTATATTTAGTTGAAAGTTTCGTCTAGGCAAAAAATGGAACTAAATCGTGCACATTTTCGTACGATGATTTTTTACGATTTTCAACATGGATTATCACAACAAGAGTGCATCAATCAATTTAATTTGACTTTTGGCGATGAAGCTCCACCAAAAACTACCATGTATCACTGGTTTAGTGAATTGAATCGTGGTCTTAGTTCGCTGTCCGACGAGTTTCGTGACGGTCGTTCAAAATCGACTGTTATGCCAGAAAACATCGATGCATGTGTGAAATGATTAAGCAATGTGAGATTGAGGCATCCCTAAGCATTAGTTCAACCAGCATATATGCGATTTTACATGAACACTTAATTGTGCGAAAGTTATGTTCGCGTTGGATCCCACACAATTTGAAAATCGCTCAAAGAAGGCTCGTGTCGATTGGTGCCTAGAAAAGCTTAAGAAATTCAATCACGGTGCTACGTTTATAAAATCGTGACAGGTGACGAATCATAGATATGTTCATATGAGCCCGAAAGTAAGCAGCAGTCGACTGTATGGGTGTTCCAAGATGAACCAAATCCAATAGAAGTTGTTCGCGCACGAAGCACTTCAAAGGAAATGATGACTTGTTTCTTCGGAAAAACTGATTATATTGCAACAGTGCCTCTAGAGATCGTAGAACAATAAATTCTGATTGGTACGCAACCATTTGTTTGCCAGAAGTCTTTGGTGAAATAAGGAAAACAAACAGGAGACGCCGGATTGTTCTTCATCATGACAATGCAAGCTCTCACACATCGGCTCAAACAAGAGACACACAGAGCACTCAAAACATCGAATTGATGGGTCATTCGCCGTACAGCCCTGATTTGGCCCCCAATGACTTCTTTTTGTTCCCATCCGTGAAGAATAATCTGCGTGGTCAACGATTTTCATCGCCCGAAGAATCTATTCAAGCGTTCAAAAATCGTGTTTTGAAGATACCTCATTCGGAATGGAATAAGTGCTTTGAAAATTGGTTTAAGCGTATGGAAAAATGTATCGATCATCGTGGCGAGTACTTTGAAATACAATAACAATATATTCGCAGCTTAACTATTTGTTTTTTTTTTGGTATTCCCGAAATATAAATAGTATTAACAACAATTCATCAGAGTTGAGTTCCGTTTGATTAAATAAGCATGACTTATATATTAATAACTTGTTATAATAGGTAAAGCAAACACAAGCAATAGAGTAGAGTGTAAGAATTGCCATTCAGCAGCGATACTTTCTTCTCTTGCTAGCTTAACTATTTCCAAAAACAAACATTTTCATACATAGGACTTTTGGGGATGCTTAAAACAATTTAGTTTTTATATTTTCTTTGTTTTAAAGTATCCATTTTATCAACAGTTCCCTTAAACTATCAATCCAATTTACATTTGGGGAGACAAGTATCAAGTTTTCAAGTTTGTCCGTGAGGGTCTGAAATTTTCTAATATAGATACAATGTCTTCGCATCCGCATATTCAGCATATTATAGTTTGCGAATTATGCAGGAACAACACAAGTATGCCTCAAGTTTGATTATAATTTCTTTGATTTTTTATAATTTCTATAATTTGATTAAAATCTCCCTTTTACCAACAAAGGTTTATCTTACTGGACCTACTTTTCAATGTGGTCCTCGAACTACAATCCTCGGCTTTGAGCCTATAAAATATGACCAATTTAGAAACCATCCCAGAAGACATCTGGCCTTACCCAGCTTGCGTGATTGAGATGGTTGTTCCTTCTCAGATTTTACACTCTGGGGAGATTTAGAGATGTTAGCAGTATTTTTAAAATTTTTTTTTCAATTATTTTTATACGGTCTTATTTTTGAAAAAACTAAGTTTCATATAGGTTATTTGTATCTGTTCAAAGTTGATGTGTAACAGTATTTTTTTAACGGATAACATTAAATATTGTGTGGTAAAGAAATCTATAATATCTAATCTAAGCCAAAAAGTATAATATTTATATAAGTTGTGCCATTAATTATCAATTATTACAGCTACGTAACTAAAGAAGAGCTGCACACTGGCCTCGAAATCAAATGGATCCATGATTTAGCATTAAAACATGAGAAAAGGTTACTAAATCACAGCAACATGAAAGCAATATAGGTATTGGGCAATACGCGTGATATCAAAAGGACGAAGCAAACTAAACTATATAAACTTGTACAGTATATAAGTGTTACTCTTAATTTTAGCTTAAGTCTAAAGCTATAGGAACTGTACGAGTGGTAGTAAACAATATTCACAAATGGACTAGAGACTAGAAAATACAGCTTAATAATCCGAAATTTGTCCATATTAATTTTGCGTTGCGGCGAAATGGCAGAAACCTAATTATATCACTTAAGGGGTGGCCGACCCCTCAAGAAGAATCAGCTAAATTCCTTGGCATCCATATCAATAGTAGGTTAAATTGAAAACGTCACGTTAAACAAAATGATAAGCAGCTCAGACCTAAAAGAGAAAATGTCTGATCAAAGAAACGTTCTAGTTAGTCGGAAGACAGTCTCAACTAGATCTAAGATCAGATATTGGTTATTATTCAAAATATACAGGGTGCAAGTATGTGGTTGCATTAGATCATCAAACTGACTAGTAAATCAACATTGCCAGAACAATGTTCTTAGATTAATTACCAATACTTATTGTTACGTAACCAATGAAGAACGATAACCTCGAAACTAATTTACGGAGTTATCCATTATTTCTCTTTAAAACATTAATCAAGTCACAGCAACGTAGAAGCAATACAGCTACTGGACAACATGCAAAAAATCAGAAGAATGAAGCGAACCAAAGCATGTAAACGTATACAGTATATAAGTGTATTTAATATAATTTTAATTTGTTGTAATTCATACGTATTTATCCTACACTTGTTTTAGTTGTGAATTGATATGTACTTATATAACAGAATAATAAATTAATTTGTGAAATAAGATTGTACTAAACATATTTAATATAAGATATAACAAAAAAATTGCAACAGACAGTGCAACCTTTTTAATTCCATAAATCAGAAGGTTACTGAAGCAGTATTGAAGTAGAATGAGATTATATTGAATAATAACATGTATTTGAGATCATAAAATCGTATTTTTCTTCTTGAACACAAATCTTATTGAACGCAACCTTGTAATGATCGTACCTCGTGTAACTCGTTTAACCTTTTGCTAAAACAACACAACAAAAACAACTAGTTTTTTTCTAAGGAACTGTTTGCGGTTTTATTTACAATACCGTTTTAATTGTTTAGTTAAAGTCACTCTTGTTGATGAATAAGCAATTTGTCTAATGAATAAAAGATGAATGTATCTAGCTGTTGACAGATGGTATCACCAATAAGCTCGTGGGCTGTCGTCCGGAGGATGCACCCGAAGAAGACACGGTCTTGGTGAGGATTTATGGCAACAAAACTGACTTGATCATTGACAGAAAGGCAGAGACTAGGTAAGAGTTTTTTTTAAGAGTAAGAGTTTGAACATATATTTTCCTTGATTTAAATTTAAATAATTAAATTGGTTTCTGAGTAATTTTGATTAGAATGCATCTAATCAAAATTTATAACGACACCACGTCGTAATGTTGCCGCATCAAATTGAACTTTTGGTTCACAACGTTTGCCGGTTTATAATCTCTAATTAGTATCACTAACGCTTCGAAGAATTTTTTAGATATTTGATAACAATGTTGACCAGTACTAATACAAATCGAATTTTATAGATTAATTAGGTTAAATATTCCGACGCATCAGACATCGTTTTGTCTCTTTTTAACCAGAGTAAAATAAGAAATAGTCTAAAACGAAATTTAAATTTTTACAAGCTGCATGGTAGTATATTCGACGTCGTCTATGACGTGCATTGACTGTTTTATGGGAAGGACTATATAAATCCCTTTGTTTTTTTTTGTGCTGGCCTAATACCAGGAGGTGGAATGCATGACGCATACCTGATCGCGGAGACTTGCCCTGGGGTGACAAGTTGGACCGGTTTATCTGGGACTGCCTCTGGGCTTACCAATACACTAAACCGAAACCGCCTCACAGTTGACCCCTGTAGATCGCTACTGTCACTGCATTACATTTGGGAATATGGCACCCGCTGATCGGGCAGACATTCATTCGGCACGTGGACCCGGCGATTCTGTTGATTCACGAACTTGAGTTAACGCACGACTGGATACTGTCGTATGAGGCAAAAGTTACGACTGCAGCGACGGATGAGGTCGTTTCAGCCTGAAAAAGACGGGGAGGTTAGCGGTGATGCGGTGCTAAGCTCCCAGCATGTCGACCAGCTCGCGAACAAGTGCGTTTTCAGAAGAACTTAAGCTGAGTTGTTGTTTGTAGAATAATTGAGATATGAAGTGCTTGATTTCTGGAGTGTCAGTTTCCCTATGAATTTGATTCTTTCTGACAAACTATGGAGCGTTTAAGATTCTCCTGAGGAGCCTATTTTTGAAAACTTGTAGCCGTTTCACCTGGTTGGATGTAACAAACTTGAAGTAGGCATTATATCCGTAGAGGAGTACGGACCGAATTTACATCTTGTAAAATAAGCATTTGATGTAGATGGAAAATCTGCTAGAAGGGCAGATCGGAGAAGATAGTAGGTTTGCTATCCCCGAACCTTTCTGGATTGCTTTCTGGATTTCGTAATGCCAACCAAACTGTCGGTCGAAGTGGAGACCTAGGTACGTGACGTTATCCAGCCATGGAATTTTTTCGGTGTCGATCTTAAGTTGCGAGACGCGCAGTGCGTAACGCTTCTTATGGAAAATGATGGCCTCGGTTTTCAAGGGGTTGATTTGCAACCTCCAGAATTTGAACCACTTGACCGCCTGATCGAGCTGCTTCTGTAAACGTGCATGAATCGTAACTTCGAACCTGGCAGCCGTGAAGAAAGCAGTGTCGTCAGCGAAAAAACGCGACATCAATGTGCCCTTTTCTCGGCAGATCTGAAATAAAGAGGTTAAATAAGGCTGGGACCAGCGGGGAACCTTGAGGTACGCCAGCCTCGATTCGTTTGACTCGGAAAGATCTGTCCGATAGGTAGGACTTGATGAGGGCGGTTAGATCTTTTGGGATTCCTTTGTTATTATGTGAAGTATCAATTAGTATTCACGATATTTTTTTATATCCAAAGAAGTTACATGGGTACATACGTCATCTAATTTTGTGACGTCCAAACGTCACAATGTTGCCACAACAACTCTGATTTTAGTTCAATTTGGCTTTGACATACATAAAAATTATAATCTAAATAAAATAATCAAACAAAAATGCTGTTACATTATAGTAAATCTAATGCATATATTATCTAAGGACTTAAAACTACAATTAAGTAAACAATTATAATAGTTTGTAGGTTAGGGTTGTGTTTGATTATATTTACATTAAACTATTTTCCATACCACCTATGAGTTATAATCCTAGCCGCGTTTTTTGTGTAGTTATATCCCTTGGAGGCGTAATCCACCTAATTAACAATTGTATATCCAAGTGATATACTTTACTTTCATTAGAGTGCATATTTATCTTTTACGCTTAGTTCTTGTGTCCTTCAGTAGAGTGTTTCCTTGTAAAGGCATTTTGATGTCACTGTATTTCTCCTTTGTTCTGTTGATACCTGTGTACATGTTTCTTGATAAAACTAGATTTAATCACTGCATTCTCCTTAATGCATTTGCCATATCTGCTAGACAGCTACTATTTGTTTTCTTCTGATACATGTATATAAATGCCATGTATATTCTGAACCATTCCTGTTTCCAGCATGAAGTACAATATATCTACAATAAATTATTAACAAATGTTATGACAAACCAAATCAATTGTTATTCCAACGTTTACCTTTTTCCATCAACTTTTGTTGTTTTAACACTATTTTTATTATTATCTTGCCATGAGTGACCATTGGATATATTGGTTGCATACATGAAATATCCATGTCTTCAAATACATTAATTGAAATAATAAATCTTCCTTCATTTTATTGTATGCTTTTAAAAATTATATTCTTTTAAAAGCAATATCCAGAAATTACATTAGACGTTTTCAATACTTTTCAGACTAACAGTTTTTGAAATAATTGTATTAAATATTTGTATTGAGAAACTACTCACTGTTTTTATGCATTTCATATATTTAATCCCTGATAGAGCTAACATCAAGCTGATCTTGATTTGTCATCTGTTTCGTATGAGGATGGTTCAAAATTATATTTTCCATTTTTTAAGTTATTTCAGTGGCCGCGTTCATTTTCAGTTGTAACACGCTAAAAATATTTGCAATAAAAATCGCAGCAAATTAATAATTTACAGTAAAAATACTTACCTCTCTAACGAATTTTAGTGACAAGAGCGGGCCACCATTATCTCATTCCTGTTCAAAGTAACTGATTAGAGACGCAATCTGTTCTGTCTGGGTTGTGAATTTCAATCAGAGTAACAATAAGCAGCGATTTGAAATTTATTAAAACTAGGTTGCCGGTTTATAACCTCTTATCACTGTTGTTTTGGAGAATTTTGCATACGTTTGACAACCGGACGATTTTGGCAGGCTAGCTCCTTCGAACTTCATTCAGCATTCATCAAACAGCATTGTGTCTCTTTTTAATTAGAATTAAATGAGAAAAAAAATATTGTCTGATTCTAAAATAAATTTTCATATTGCGGAAGGCAATAATACACCTTGATGACGCATGTACAAAAAACTTTGGATAGACTATATAACCAATAAGGTAGCCAAAGCACGTCATCAAAATATAAAACGTTAGCACGTCGCAATGTCACCGCTTTAACTTTCTTTAAGTATTTTGGTTTACAACTTTTACCATTTTGTAACCTCCAATTATTATCACTAATGTTTTGAAGAATTTTGTAGACATTTGACAACAGAGTACCAACACAAATTGAATTTTATAGATTGATTCGGTTACATATTCCGATGCATCAGACATCATTCTGTCTCTTTTTAACTAGGTCGAGATGCATTTGGCAACTCTCGACGTGATCTATGACGTGTTGTTGCTGTTTTATTCGAAGGACTATAAGTTAGGAAAGATGCAGGGTTTAAAATCAAATACATTTAATATAATTTAAACTGTTTTATTTGGAAAGAAGAGGCGAATTATTAGAACTGTCAAACAGACATTATTGCCGATTCAATTATTCTTTAATATTAATTAAATACTTATGTCTAGATACTTCACTTATTACAACTCACAGTCTGACATAAACGCACATTTTTAATTTGAACCAAAGCAAACCAGGCCCTATCAGACGCGTGATATAGTACCTCCATCCGAAACAAACCACCAAAGGTATGTGCTTGGTCGTTGTCCCGTTTGGACAGCTTACAGTTATTGTAAAATTACTATCATCCATACCTTCGCCCGTCAGTGTGTCTTCGATGATCTTAATAGCACTGTTTTTGCCCAAATGTTTATGGCATACCTTATATGGAAAGGTATTTGGTGACTCCAAATTCCAGTAATCTACGGCTGAGCAACTGAGCTACTGCAAACCGCATTTGGCGGCCGTACATTCCGAATTAGTGCCAGGAATCCACGAAGTAGGGGCATTTCTCAAAGCAAGGATGTTTCCTAATTGTAACAGTTTATGGCTAGAGAAATTTTAGCATTTTCAATCTACCTTTTGTGACCGTACAGCTTTAACAGCGATATTTTTGCCCGAACTCCAACCAACGTCGAACATTTTTAATTTACTTTAAACTATTTACTTTGTGGAAAAAAGTTGCGATTTATTGGATCGGCAGATCAGGCAATACTGTACATATACAATTTGCAATACCTATGTTTAGACACATCACTGATGATATCTCCCAGTCTGACGTAAATGCACGTTTTTGTTTATTTTGAACAACCAGGGGCTTATCAATCTTGGTAACATGTATGCATTTCCTGAAATATCTTATCTTCAAGCATGTGAATCCTACCATCAATGATGGTGACAATGATTGCCTTATAATTACGCGATTTTTATTACGTTTTATACGATATACGCACAATAATCTCGCAAAATTGATAATGAGAACAAAGTTTATTGACAGACTACTATAACCGGTTAGCTCCAGTTTTGTGTTGTAACATGTTAATTTACAAATCGTATTAACACATTAACATACGTTGTAAAACATGTTAAAAATCGTACTTGATATTTATAATACTATTTTAACTGTTACGTAATTCCTCTATCTGCTCCAAAATATATTATTTCCATTAATATCAAGTTATAACCCTTGGAAGTAGATAAATCTAATTTTTCGAAATATATGTCGATGAGTCATTGTTTCAACGAAGCAGGATTACGTCAAAATGATATATAATACTACAATATAATTATATAATTTCATAATTTCATTTTATGTATATTTAGTTTGGTAGGTTGCTCCTGATTAATTTCAACAGTCATATATGGAAAAGATTTTGGCATATACACGATTTTACAATTAAAACTACGATATGTTTTAATTTTATTGCTTCAAATATTTATTTTATATCAGATTCAAGCCTATAGAGGTCTCAGAAATGTTAAAAGCAGTATTCTTATTTCACGCGGATATAAGTTGAAAAATCAATTTAATTTTTTGTCTTAAAAAGTTTTGTATATATTAAATTGTTAATATTGTTAAAAAAGCAAAAGTCTCCAGCAAAGGTCAACATTTTTGCTTTTTTGAGTTTTTCTCGTCAACGATGAGTTTTTTCAAAAAAATAATTCGGGCCAAAATTGTAGATTATAAATTTATTTACAAAAATGGCTTGTATACTTTTTTCCTAAGAATTACCATTTCTGAAATATTGTGATTCTAAATTTGGATGCAATATGATTGAATGAAATTGAAATTGAAGGTTTCGACGACTATTTTTTTTGGTTAAAGTATTAAAGTAGCAATTCTCCCATATGCTTAAAGATTTGTTTATTTCTTATAATATTCAATATTTAAGAAAAATATATTAATTATAGCAATCTAGCAAATTATTACTTTTTTTAAATAATCTCTTGAAACGTCAATAATCTGCCTGTGGGCAATAAATATTATTGTTTGATTTCTGTTATATAATATAATCATCCTAACATGCAGAAGATCTCTTCAGTAAGTGATCTGCTGTACAATTGATAATCTAAATCTTATTCTAGATACTATTCTAACTTATTTTAAAGTCTATCCTAACTTATTTTAATAACTATTCTAACTTATTCTAGAAATTATTAAATTTCACTCTATGTGTCTATTAACCAGTTCGTATGGTAGTTTGCATTTGAGCCTACGCACTTCACTGTCATCGCGCACATTTAACTCTTTGGCGAGTACATTAGGATGCACTAGTAGTCTTTCAGAGTACTTCACACTAGCACTTCAAATCACACTCTTCATGGGTTCTATGGGGATATCGCGTTGAATCAGTTTGTTGGACACATAATATGGGGCATCGGCAATGACTCGCAACACTTTATTCTGGAACCTCTGGACAATATCTATGTTAGATTTGCTAGTAGTAGCCCACAGTTCAATAGCATAGGTCCAGATGAGCCTAAGTATTGACTTATACAGCAAAACCTTGTTATATAATGATAATTTAGATTTACGCCCTATTAGCCAATATATTTGGTTTAGTTTAAGCCCAAGCTGTTTGCGTTTTGTCATTATATGTTTTTTCCAAGTCAGACGTCGATCAAAATGCATTCCCAGATATTTAACGCTGTCTGCTTGTGGAAATTCATGATTATTCAATTTTAGTGAGGGACATGTTCTTCTGCAAAGGGTGAATGTCATATGGGTAGATTTTGTCTCATTTGTTTTGATACGCCACGTTTTCAACCACAATTCGACTTAAGATGAAGTTGGAGTTTTTTTGTGGCTGATATTGGATCCTCGTATGATGATAAAACCGCTGTATCGTCAGCATATGTTGCAACAGTAGTGTTTCGTGAGGTCGGTGGGTCAGCTGTGTACATCAGATATAACAATGGGCCGAGAACACTGCCTTGCGGAACACCCGAATGTATGGGCTGTAGGTTAGTGTATTCGTCAGCCTGTTTGACAATAAAATGTCTGTCTGAGAGGTACGATTTCAGCAATTGAAAGTGCGTATGGGGAAAAAGCTTTTTCAATTTAATGTGCAGTCCAGTATGCCACACCTTGTCGAAGGCCTGAGAAATATCGAGAAATGCAGCGGAGCAATATTTTTTATCGTTTAAATTTTTGTTAATTTGGTTGACTATTCTATGTATTTGTTCTGTTGTTTCGTGTTTATTACGGAAGCCAAATTGATGGTCTGGAATAATATTTCTCTCCTCTGCGATTAATGTTAATCTCTTAATGTATAGTTTTTCGAAAAGTTTTGAGATGATAGGTAAGAGGCTTATAGGACGATAAGAGGAGACGTCTTCTGATTTTTTCCCATGTTTAAGAATCATAATGATTTGAGCCACTTTCCAAGTGCTAGGAAAATAATTAAGTCTTAGAATGGCATTAAATATGAATGTTATTTGATGCACTTTCCTGAGAGCTCTTTCAAGATTCTTCCAGTAATTAGGTCAAAACCGGGAGCTTTTTATCATTGATTTCTTTAAGTATTGTTTCTTTTACTTCCTTAACAGTAAATTTCTTATGTGGCAGATCCATTTGAAACGGAGTATTAAGAAAGTCAATCTTGATTTCTTCTGTTCTGATTTGTTGCCAGGTTTTTCGCAGCTTTCTCTTTTCAGCAATTTTTTGCTTAATTGTAGATAAAATATAAGTATGTGTTGTCGTGTTCTAAGGCGCCTATGGAGAACCTTATACTAAGGACGTTTGTGAAGTTCTTCACATACGGGATGCCTGATTCAAGTTGAGTATTGACGTTCCTCATAAACCATGGGGCAATTTGTAACGCGCGGACTTTTTTAGATTGGAACACTTGGAGTAGTTCAAATTGCCTCTCAGAGACATACCTGTACCACACTTGTGCAGAGGAGTGGAAATAGTAGACTGTACACGACATTGCCTTTGCAAATAGCGTGCTGTACTTGAGCTGACCATTGGAATCTGCGGTCGAACTGGAGACTGAAGTATGAAACTTTTTGGAGCCAGGGGATGGGGACTTTACCAATTTGGAGGCGATAGACGCGGAACCCCTTCTTGTGGTGGAACAGAATATCCTGAGTTTTGCTCGGGTTTCTCTACAGCCGCCAAAATTCGTAGCACGCAATCGTCTGGTTTACACGGTCTTCAAATCTGTTGCAAATAGCGTTGGGACTATAACCGGTTGTGAAAAAACGGTATCATCTGCATAAAATATCCATAATAAATAATATTCACAGCTCTGGCCTGGATATCTTTTAATTCGAATTTAATTTCCTCAAAATGTTGAATATTTTCTTTTATTATTACCGCACTTCCTCCTTTTGCTGCGTTTTCTAGATGATTTGTGCAATGTTTTATAGCTTCTGGATTTAATATAGAATTGCTTGGTAAAATGTGTTTCTGATATCAGACACACATCAATGTTATTTATATCAAGAATTGCTTGAATCTCTTGATGATGGTTAAGCAGTCATTTATTTTTTTGTATTTTTATTTTTCAAGAAGATTTTTTCTTAATGCCTCCAAGTTTTTTTTATTTTTTGCTCCATATCCAATAAAGAATTCTCCCTTTGGATAATTTTGTTTAGTATGAGTTGAAGTGTTTTACTCTCGTTGTCTTGTTTTTTTTCTCCTGATAATTTGTCCCTGTCAAAGCTATAGAAGCATAATTTCTTTTGTACATTTAGTATGTCTTTTTTGTGTCTTACTTTTTGTTTTTGCCTTATAAGCATTTTTGTTTCGGATATTTTGTAGTTATTTTGTAACAACACAGTCTCGATAATTAGCAGGATACTCCTCTCCGCTGTCAACACATTTTAGTTTCAGATTTTTCAATGTTTGGTAATACATTTTCTTTCTACGACATTTTATTGTTCACAGTTCCTTTTTTTGTGTATTCAATATAACTCATCATAATTTATTCCAGCCATAGCATCAATTAACTTATAAACAGACCTAAATCAAATACAAATGTGGCTGAAAAGATGGCGTAAAAAAACGAAACAAAATCCAGTCATATATCTTTTACGCTCCGTAAAAAAAACATATCCACCAGTCCATATCAATAATTGCCAAGTCCGTCAAGCAGAGGATGCTAAATATCTTGGTATACACTATATCATACTAGATCGAGGTCTAACATGGAAGAAGCACATACTTACCAAACGGAAACAACTTGGACTTAACTCCAACAGATGTATTGGCTTATCGGACGCATAACAAGATATCATTGTATAACTCTATACTTAAGCCTATTTGGCCATATATAATTCAATTATGGGGAACCGCTACAAAGACTAATATATTCATCATACAACGGTTCTAAAATAAAGTGTTGCGTGCCATTGCCGATGCTCCGTACTATGTTTAAAATAAAGTGATACAACGTGATATTCTTGTAGAACCAATAACGAGTGTAATTCAAGGTGTTTGTATGAAGTACTTCGAAAGAGTGTCATGTCAGTGCATCCCAATGTACTCGCTAATCAGCTAAATACGCGAAGTGACAGTGAAGTGCGTAGACTAAATGGTCTAACACCATCCGATCTGATTATTGGACATATATACACTTTAGAATAAGACCATTAAATACTATTTTATATAGATCACCTAACGAAGTGATTTTCTACATGCCATGTATATATAACAAATAAACATAACAAATACCTATTGCCCTCTGGGCAGATTGTGGAACTACTAAGAGTAATAAAAAAATCATCATCAAATTAATTTATAAGTACACAAGTACATAGCATGAACGTATCCATAAAATAATTAATAGCGTTTATAATTAGATACCATAACAACTAATACATAGAATACACGTATTAATGTTTACTTATATTTTGTAATCAATCAATAATTGACTCTATAATAATTTGACAAACAACAAACTATTACTATTAGTTCAAAACGACATTTTAAATAATTAATCCTAAAAAATATCAGGTAAGTCTCAACTAAAAATTCGAGGATATGGTAATTCGAACATATATTACTGTTTAAGTTATGTAACACGTTTTTACTTTGACATACACGGTACAAAAAATAAACGAAACAAAACAAAACGAATATAAACAAATCATTTGCGACATCTATATTACCGCTACATTTAAAACAATCTTTAAGCTCTACGGTTAAATTTTTTTAATGGCCACAACGGAAATATTCAATAAAATTCATAAGGATGTTTATCATTATTTTATTTAACTTGTACCTACGAAACTGCCTCATCTGTCAAATTATGTTTCTAGTTAATTTTTTAAATAGAAAATATACGCATTATTATCATTCATCGCTGGCAACAACATGTGTTTTATTAAGGTCAATCACAACATAGTAAACCATTCGCCCTTCAAAACTATTTTACTTTATTATGTCAAAGAAATATTAAGGGGAATCTAAATTAATAATGTTTGAATCAAGTTATGTTTTAAATTAAATTAAATTAAAATTGTAAAGATAAATAGCAGCATTATCATGTATTAATAATATTTTTTATAATTTTCAGGAATATTCTGTTCCTAAGTAAACAAGGTTTAGCGCCTAATCTGTATGCCACTTTCGAAAACGGTTTAGCGTATAGATATCAACCTGGATGTACCTTAAATACAGAAACTGTTCGGAAGCCCTTTATTTACTCACTGGTAGCGAAGAAAATGGCAAAATTGCACAAAGCAAAGGTTGACGGTATCGAGAATCCCAAACCCTTCATTTGGAAAAAATCAAGAGATTTTTTAAATTTAGTACCTGAAGAATTTTCTAGTCAGAAAAACCAAACAAGGTAGGTTACACTCCTGAACATAAATTGGTTGAATATTATTTTTCCTCAAACATTTATAAAACATTCATATTTGACAACGCTGTATGAATGTCGCGTTGCAATACATTGGGCCTAGAAACTAATATCATTAAATCGTAGTAATATGGTATTTGAATATTTATATTTACAAATGTTTTATACAGTCATTACAATGCCTTAATTAATGTTACTTTTTTATTTTATCACATTACTTTTTCATTAATTTATATTGCTATTTAAAAATATTCATTCTACCTATCTGACGTTAAAGACATTTATAATTCCGATAATACATTAATTATGTTCTCATTAAATTACTATCAGCTACGACAACCAAAAATGTCGACATACAAATAAGCGTTATCTTCATTAAGGTTCAAAAGTTATAACCTATGAAACATTTCTACTTTCCCTATACAAAAGCTGATAATATTTTGATATAAAATTTATACCGAATATGCCCCGTTATTAAACAGAAGATAGACCAATTGACTGTATATCAAATATTTATTTCACAGGTTTGAATTTTACTATTTATTTTAACAATCGAATGATTGTTTTATTGAAAGTTTAAAAATGGTTTTCTTAGTTTAAGTTTTGTTTAAAAATTCTAATGTTATCGAAAGGTATAGTACATTAAAATGAAATTACTTATTTTAATTAATAATATTTTCAGTATTCATTCATATTTTCCACTTTAAATATCTTTTTTATAAAGGCAAAGTGCTGCTTATGTTAGGTCAAGGTTTAAACACAACTAATGTTCTTTTGTTAGCTTGTTAAATAAAGAAAATGTTCTGTAGTTATTAAAATAATATTGATTGCTTTTTTGTTTTAGGTATACAGAATTGGCTTTGCCTTCACAATCAGAATTGAACGATGAAATTATTCAACTTCAAAAATCACTGGAACATGTTGACAGTCCAATAGTGTTTTGCCACAACGACTTATTGTTGGGCAACGTGATATACACAGAGAGCGATAATGACGTCACTTTTATTGATTACGAGTATGCGGCCTTCAATTATCAACCGTTTGATATCGCAAATCATTTTGCCGAATTCGTAGGTAAGAAGAATAAAACATCTTTAATGTAAATGTTATTACAGCATTGTTATATTGTATATGGAGAGAACGCTTTCGCTAGTTTCTATATTTAAAACATTTGTGTAGATGGCACTACAAACTGTAACTGTCTCGAATATTATACATATTTTTCAATCCATAAAGACTTCACTATAGAATTTCGTTATAATTTTATTTCATAAAATATTTTATAAATATTTGTGAAATTAAAAAATGTTTTTTATTTTTCTTAGGAATCGATTTAGATGCTGCAGACTATAAAACAAAATTTCCATCAAAACAGTTTCAGACAAACTGGATAAAGATATATCTGGAAGAATATTTAGGCTTTCCGCCTAGCGAGGAGGAAATTGAAAATCTTTACGTTAATGTAACTAAGTTTGTATTAGTATCACATATGTTATGGGGACTTTGGGGCTTGATACAAGCAGAACATTCCAATATTGATTTTGACTATATGAAGTAAGTAAAATGCCTATAATGATTTGGAAATTCGTGTTTTTATTCTTTATAATTTTAGATTTGCAAAAGTCAGATTAACTGAATATTTTGCAAGGAAAGAAGAATTTTTATCCCTGAAGCCATCATTGTGACTGCATTAAAATTAGACATTGTTGCATTCACATAGCTCTAAAATGTGTAAGATTTAATATTGCTTTTAAATATTGCTCAGAAATAACCATTTATTATTTTGTTGATATTAATTTAATTCACAAAATATTTTCTCGAGCCAGTTGTGGGAATAATCTTCTTTATGGATACAGAATTTTGTTAATAGATATTAAGAGAATAGACATTATATAGTTGTTAGAATAATTATTTCTGCAGGTATGTTTCTTTAATGATTGTGATGATTAATGATTAATGAAATGTGATACATGATAATATTAATTGTTTTTATGTTTTAAAATGTTAAATTTGTTGATCTGGTGTTCAAATGTCATTGTATTTTATTAGATATGTTGTAAACAATTTTATAATTATATTATTAGTAAGACAATAGATTAAATATTTAGAAAATTACATATCATAGTGAATCTAAGTTACCTTAGTTCTACAGTTATAAATAGTTTTAACAGCTACATGTTTAACATCCCTTTGTTGTTCATTAACCAATTCTATTTAAATTTTAGTGTACCATGTAAATGTTCTGTTTTTGAGATAGTAAAAATAATGTTTTATAGACTTAGTATTTATGTTCGTGAAAATTAGTATTTCAATAGAAGATTTATATATTTAATTTAATGCAAAATAGTAAGGTTCTTAAAATTTTATATTGAAATATTTTAGAGTAATATATCTAAATATATGGATTGATCTAAAAATTGAGTAGACAAATTATATACAGAAAATAAGTATATTTGAAATTTGAATATTTTTAACACTGATGTTAATAAACATAAAAGACAGTAGTTTTATTTCTTTTTGTTGGTATGTTTTATTTACCTGAAAAAATTGTGTTAACAAAAATTAATTAATAAAAATTTGAATAATTTCAGTAAGTTTAATAGTGGAATAGCAATATAATTTTTGGTTCAATGGCAATTTCGTCTGTTGAATCTTTCACACGGTGACAAATTGGTTAGTTTTGAGTTTTCGTTTTTATTTAAAGTATTTTTATAATTCTCCTAAAACATCAAGGGAATTAGAACAAAAATATTTTACAATACTCATGAATTTTTTTTACTTACTGTTTTCTGAACCTTTAATATAAAACTTAAAGTTGGCAGACACAATCTATTCAACATACTTTTGGTAATTTTACGTCTTTTATGATCAGTGTTTTTACTAGAAGACCTATTAGTTAGAGACACTTTACTTATTCTTTCAGTTTTTTTATGCACTGATTTAATTTCTAGTATTTTTCTTGATGTACTATTTAAGGAAGGTAACTTTGCCTTTTGATGGTCCTTTAACATTCGAAACGTAAGAGATGGAACATTGAACGATGCATCGTGTTTGTAATCAGGCGAAACAAATTGTCTTATATCAGCACTTGTGAGCCTAGAAACAATGTTAAAGTAGAATGAAGAATCAATTTTAAACTTGTAATTTTCCTTTTTTTATAGATCAAAACTATAGTTTGAATCTGAGCATACATTAAAATAATTAAGAACCTGCTTAAAATACATCTAGATAACGATCGATCATTGGAGAAGCTCACACTTTTCTTCGAAAAACTTTCATTTTCTTTATATGGGTAATCTTCTGAAATAGATTCATCGTCAGAGGAGTATTCGTCAGATGTTTGAGAGAATGCTTCGGTCATCTAAAATGAATCAAATGAATTAAAATGCATAGTGAAGTGAACAGAGCTTTTACCTGGTAGGACATACATATAATTCGGTTATTGTGTAAATTATCAAATGTAAGTTCATCACCAGGAAAGAACAGTCACAATGTGAATTCTGAGAGAGATGTCCGAAAATTCATACAGGTTTATATATTTAGATTGCAACAAACTAACTTACTTTGAAAATCATTTGATAGGAATAGAAATAACAAATAATTAATAAACGGTAGTAGATCGGTATATAGAAGTGGATAATAGAAAAATTAAAAGCTTTAAATATCTAGTAACATAAATAAATGAATAGAAGTTTAATGTGAATTTAAATGTTCGTATTTTATTAAAAATATTTTTCTTTCTAAATTTTTTTATGATTTTTATCTACTATACCACTTGTATAATTACAGGAAAACAAAATATAAAAACGTTTCTATTTAATAAATAACTTATCGTATATTACAGCCTTAAAATATCACAGTTAACCAATAGAAATACATAAAAATCACTTAGTGCAAAAAATACAATATTCGGGAAATTCCATGTTAGTTATAGTGATCGGCACTTTCAACTTAACAAACTTGGTATCCCTGGACAATTTAAGTTTTGGATATACTGGAAATCGCGAGTTGACGTTGTGTTTAGCGACAATATCATCAACATTGATCACTGGTCGTGCTGATAAACTATTGATAATGCCTTTCTTACTAATCTGTTTCAGTTTGTCGGAAGGAATCAATTTTTGTTTGACTAGAAACTTTTTTAAATCGATTAAATGCCTAGTCGCTTCGCACCACCATTTCTTATATTTGGACGACTGATATTGGAATTGTTCCTGCTCTAGCTGGCATCGGCGACACATATGAAGATTGTGTTGCGTGTGTGATAAATAGGTGTAAGTAGGTGCAGCAATTCGGTCGATCTGAAAATTGTATATCAAAAAAATATTAGGTGGTTGACTTAATTTTTACAAATTTTTTCATCCAGTAACAACTTATAATTAAACTTGAAATATTTTGGTCGTTTTGAAAGGGTTGGACGCATGGTTTCAAATATTAATTTAGGCTATGTTTTTATGAAGTTCGTAAATATTAGTATAAACGTTTTAGGAATTCTATGTATTTTGTATTGTTATCATAATAATCGCATCTTGACCAGCTTCGAAAGTTTGAAGATGTGGATATCTAAATTCTGTTGAATGAAGATTCAATGAAATCGCAAGAAGTTGCAACTCAACTAAAATTCAGCCTACGCGGTATTTCTCAATGTTTGCATCAAATAAGAGTATTTTAGAAAGTAGAAGATGGATCCCACTCTAGGTCAATTTTTTTAATACCTTTACTAGTTCAACAGTCTTACCCAGGATGCAATAAGTATTTTTTATGATAATTATTATACACATAACATGTTGAGGATTACTTCAGTAATTATGATCTCCTGCATAAAATATTTTATTCTAAATCTTGCTCTAGAATCTATATCTATTAATTCGATAGGATGTTTTAAATGTTTAAACATTTTAGTCTACGTACTGTTATGCAATGTCATCACTGATATTTAGCTAATTGGCAAGTATATTGCGTACGGGTGCATTGACACTCTTTAGAAATACTTAACAGTAACATTTTGAATTATACTCGTTTTTGGGTTCTAGGTAGATATCACGTTGAATCTCTTCATTATAGCCCTAGTATGGACCATCAACTATAACATACAATACAGTTGCTAGAAGCACCCCATAGTAGGACGAAATGGACTTAATTATTAATCTGTACAGCTATATCCTAGAACATTAGGATAACTTTGCTTTGCATCTAACAAAATAATAAATTTAGTTTAGTTTGAATCCAAGTTTTCATTTAGCAAGTATGTGTTTCTTCCAAGTTAGGTTTCCTTTAGGTTGTCCTTAGGTTATCCTTATTGTCTTTAATCAAGAGAAAAATTATATGGACAGATTTTGTTTCAGTGACTTTTATATTTTATATTTTATTAATGTTTAATTGGTGTTTTCTTTACTCACTGGACCCTCCTGAGGTATCCAAGATTCTTGTGTCATCTGCGAATGTTACCGCAGTAGTGATATTTATATAGTGTATTTATCATTTGGCTTTATAGTAAACTGTCTATCTGAAGATAAAAGTTTTTACTACAGCCCTGTTGGCATACTTCAAAAGTTTCATATCCAAGATATCCAAAATGCTGTCGAGAAATACCTTTTTGCACATAGGTTTGTATTTATTTGGTTTGCCGCGGTAGTGCGGACTTTATTGCCGCTCATTACGACACCCAAATTAGTGTTTTGGAATAATATCTATATTTTCAATGATTATATTAAGCCTCTTAAAGTACAATGTGTAATGTTTTAAAATCATAATGATTTCAGCCAGTTTCCAAATGCTACGGAGGTAACTCATTCGTAATATTCCATTAAAAAATGTTATTATCTTATGCCCTTTTCTGACAGCTCTTACAGAAGTTTTGTAGTCTATACCAGGAGCTTTTTAAGCTCAAAAAGCTCCCTCATTATTATTTGTTTAACTCGCTGGGCAGTATTTTTATGGTGTGGATCAACTCGAAGTGGGTAATTTAGGGAGTTGGTAATTTTATTACATTCATCTGTAGATATTACACACGGGAATAAATGAACATATGAACATGTGTATTTTACTGATTAGCACCAGAAACAATATAACTTTCCGTGAAAAAATGTATTGAGACATGAAATATTTGAAAATTCAAATTTTAGATAGATACTGGGTTCGCTAATACATCAATACTAAAGCAGGATTTAAAGCAACTTAGGTACTTAAAGAAGGTTCACCTGTGTATCTGATGGGACATGGAGGAAGAGCTTTATTATGAACTTCTGGAAATTGGTGAGATATTTGTGAAACACTATATCCAAGATTTGAAAAAGTAGAATTTTCAAGAATGAATATTTTGAGCTTGGATATGGAAGTAGTCTCACAGAAGATGTATTTACCAAGCTTGTTACCATATGACTGGACCATCCATCCCCATATTTTATTCTGATCAACGGGCCCGGCCTTAGAGGATATATAGTTTAAAAGGTTGTGCAATGTGCATAAATTCGTATCAAAATATCAATTATATAAAATATTACTTCAGCATCGTTTAATTTTCTCCTCAGTTTCGGTTTCTTTTCCTGTTTCTGTTGTTTCTTTTTGGAAGCTCGACTTGATTTAGATTTGGCAGTATTTGCTGATGTATTGCTACCGAATAAACCTCGATTTTCAGCCATTTGGATCATATATTTGTCGTCTAGTCGTACGATTTCCTACAATATATATTTTAATGTAATTTGAAATTTGTTTTTTTTTGTAAATGTGATCATAAAAAATGTTCAGATGAATGTTTTAATGATGTGATATAATAAAACATATAATTAATTACCTTTCTTTGAATCAGTGCCAAAAAACATCCCTCTTTTTTATAATTTATACAAGAGTTTTCACTAGGACATAGGTTTGGTAGTTCCGAATTAATGAAGATGTCTGTATCAGGAATCTGAAATAAAACAAATTATTAAAAAATTATTCTTATTTTAAAACATGCTTACTTCAAGATTTTCAAGAATTTTTTCTTTGACATCTACCGGAAGCTTTGATATGGAATCAATTGAGTTCTTTTTAATCAATGAAGGCTCTTCCGCACCTTCAGGATGTGGCTTGTCGTTATTATTTATTTCCTTCAGGTCCTATAAAATTACTAATGTGTATAACATTAGAGTAATATAATAACAATCGGAGCCCATGTAATTTTTATAGTTATTCTTTGTTTTAAATTATGACTTTATGGCGAAGGTGCTATTCTCTCAAGAAAATTTACCAGTTCAAGTAATACTAAACAATTATATTTAAAATGTATTGTAAATACCATGGGTATAGAAGGCGATTCTCCGTTTGCTTCGGACAAAAATCGCCCCTGTAAATTAGCATGTTGTAATTTTGCTAATTTATTAACATCTCTTAGTGTCTTATTGACCATTTCATCATTTTCTACTTCTAATTCAGAATGGGTTTCATACAATACAAATTGAATCTAAAAATAATTTCATATTACAAATTAAAGGCGTTAGCATTCTGTAAATATGTTTTATAGAAATTATAGAAGAGAACTCAATATATTTACTTGGGGCCTTGACATTGCAAACCGAAGAGTTCTTCTTTGTTCTTCTAATATACTAATAACGCGTTCTTTAGCCTCTTTAGTCTCTTCAGATTCGGTTAATATTTCTAACATTGATAAGTCACCACCTCTGCTACACACCTAAAAAGTAATATAATTTTATTTGATGAAAATAAAGTTAATGAACTGTTTCAGTCAGTGAACTGTTTTTATAGTATTACAAATAATTGGGGACAGTGTTGTATTTTGAAACAAAAACAGAACAGTAAGAAAATATAAGCAGCTGACATATAAAGGACCTAGAAAACTTTTATATTATTTGGTCTATTAAATTTTTACACAGTACTGATGTTATAGAATGTTTAATCATATCAGAAAAAAATAGAACGAAATATGAAATGATTTCAAAAAAATTTAGATCATTAAAATCTAAGAGAGAGAGAGAGAGAGAGAGAGAGAGAGAGAGAACCAGATAATAGGTGCATGCATGTAATTTAATCAGCAATATCTGTTGATGAAAATGCGAAGTATCAATTTAAACTACTGTTAAAAAAGCTAATCACGTTAAATAATATTCCCTATTTAGTATTATTGGATTATTTGCTGCATACAGACACCAATCATAGATTACTCAAAATTATAGTTTGGACGTTCGTTACTTTCGTTATTTGTTTCGAAGAAGTTTGCTGCAGAAGCCCAGAAAACGAACAGACATTTAAATACTATGGGCAAGGGAAGTAAAATGACTACCACAAGAATTGACTGGAAATGCCAGTGCGAAACTGAAACGGAATATTCATGGCGATCGAAAATCTTGCTGTGCAACCAGCGTATTCACTAGGCATAACGCCTAGTGATTAGGCTTTACTAGATCCTCTGGTTACTAGTTATTCAAATCGATACATCGCTTAGCTGGCTTACTATCTTGAATTGCTTAGAAATGTAAAAATGGATGAATGTTTTGATGGCTGTCATGAAAAATGGGAAAAGTTGTAGAAAATTATGGAAAATTAATATATATTATATCAAGTTTTCTTAACAAAAACGTTTTCAATAGGAACACATTTTCAGAATATATGAAAGCACTTAATAGGAATGAATATGAAATAATATGAAAGCATCTTGTGAGTTCATTTATTTGCTATAATCTTTAACTATCAGAGTATAACTGACACCACGGTTGAACAATATCTTCATATAATTAAAAATAAAAATAACCCAGAATAAGACTGAAGTTGGAAGGATCCAATATATCATAAATTTTTCAATCGAATTTCCTAGGATTGTACATCGTTAGTCATTACTTTTTCTATCTCTTTTGTTTAGCCTTTAAGTTTATTCCAGGAAAACGGTACATCTTATAAAGTAGCCTTGCTAGGATCATAAAATTTGTCATCAATTGGAACTAGTCATAATCAGAAATAGCGATATTTTGTGAATACGATCACAAGATGAAAATATTTATAAACTACATGTAACTAAAACATTGGTCTTGGAACATAACTAAAAGTAGTAAATTATTAAATCTGATAATCATATTTGTATCTGTTTGACGAATTAAAAAACATTACGTTAAAGGTATATTAGATTATTTAGCTTAAAGGTTGGCTCCGTTCAACCCTTATATTAAATGAACTAAAAACAACGAACGAATTCGACGTTATGAAAATAAATGTAGTGATATGTATAAATACAAGTTACAAACTTTATAAATACATGAAAGTGTCAAATAAAATACTTGGGGCATCATTTGCAACCAATAATAGAAAACGATCAATGGAAAGTAAAATGAACCATTGATTAATCTTAAATTAAACAACTAATGATCATTTTATTACTATCATATCAATAAACTAATATAGTTACCAAATCAATGGGATCTGTAACTGCTGAATAGCTGTTAGGGGGTGTAGCAAATACTGCTACTACTTCCTCCATGTATGAGGCATCTGGCGGTAAATCGATTAGTCGATCAGCAAATATTATTATGTTCTTGACGCCCAGTTCAGTGAAATAGCATTCATATTCAGATTTTCTAAAAATAAAAAAAGTATATATCGGTTTTGACACCAAATAATATTTACTATTTGCTGCAATAAAATGTAGCTAAAGTACGTAAGATCGTTGCTGTTAGAACAGAGAGAGCTTGATTTAGATGCTCAAAAATAATATAAAAGATACACTATAAACTTAATTTGTGTGTTCAGGTCATGCATCAATACTAACGATACCTGGTGTCAATATTCGAAACCAATACTTTAGTGGGATAAGCTTGGTATAGTTTAATATATATATAATATATTATAAGTTAATTACCGATAATCTCGAAAGTTTTCGAGAAACTATACATCAAGAAGCTAATCTATATAATAGAAAAAAGAAAAATTATTCCAGAACATCAGTTTGGGTTTCGCAATAAGCATGGGACTATAGAACAAGTGCACAGACTTGTAAACAAAATAAACACTGACCTAAATGCCAAAAGATATTGTTCGGCTACTTTTCTAGATATATCTCAGGCTTTTGACAAAGTATGGCATACGGGCTTGCAGGTTAAACTAAAGAAACTTCTCCCTCATCCGGACTATCAGTTACTAAAAACGTATCTCACTGATGAACATACCGAATTAAATCCCATATATTCAGGAGTTCCGCAGGGTAGTGTACTGGGTCCAGTACTGTATCTTCTGTATACGGCCGATCTGCCCACCACAAAAATAACTACTGTGACAACATACGCAGACGACACAGCAATCTTGGCATCCCATAAGATCCGGTCACAGCATAAATAAACCTACAAACCCACCTGGATCAAATACAATTATGGTTGAAGACATGGCGCATTAAAGTCAATGAAACAAAATCCATCCATGTAACGTTTACCCTGTGTAGAAGAACATGTCCACCAGTGAATATCAATCATCGTCAGCTCCCCCAAGTAGAGCATGTTAAATATCTTGGTATGCACTTAGATCGTCGCCCAACCTGGAAGAAGCACATACTCTATAAATGAAAACAACTTCGACTGAAATTATATAAAATATATTGGCTCATCGGGCGAAAATCCAAGTTATCATTAGATAACAAAGTGTTTTTGGTCATATGGAATCCAACTATGGGGTACCGCTAGCAAATCTAATATATCCATCATTCAACGGTTCCAAAATAAAGTCTTGCGTGCCATTGTTGATGCTCCGTACTATATTTAAAATAAAGTGATACAATACGATATTCATTTAGAACCTATAACGAGTGTAAATTAACGTGTTTGTGCGAAGTACTTTGAAAGAGTGTCAGTGCATCCCAATGTACTCGCTAATCAGCTAAATATGCGACGTGATAGTGAAGTGCGTAAACTAAAACGTTTAACACCACCTGATCTGATTACTGGACATATATAAACTTTAGAATAAGCTTTAGAATAAGACTAATTAATTAAGATAATATTTTATACAGAAGATCGCTTAATGAAGTGATTTTCTGCATGCCATGTAAATATAATATAGACATAAGAAATACTTATTGCCTATAGGGCAGATTGTGGAATCACAAAGGGTAAAAAAAATCTTCCATTTTCATCAAAACCACAACTTTGAAATCGTTGAAACCACAACCGACAGTTACGATATGAAGAAGCAATATCAGCATAAACTATTAAAACATGTTTGATGGACTGATATGGTATATGGTGATATCATATAGGCAGAAGATTTATTCAAATCAAACAAAAAAAGCAATAAATGTAGAAATTCAATTCGAATGACTGTTACATGATTAGCCTCTATATACAATGAGTAAATCAATAATACTAAATGGAAAACTGTTATTTTATGTAGATATCAGTTACAACTTTAGTTATTTAATATTTAATTACATTGAATCCTCACAATTTTAATCAATAGATATCGCTGATCAAAATACATCAGGCATATAATCTAATATTTTTATTTTTCAGAAATTTGATTTGAAACACCATTTCGCGATTAAAATTAATTGTTACCTTTTACCAGCGCTAAAAGCCATCAATTTCTTGATTTTTTCATTGTGAGTAAGCAGCGTTGCTAGATAAGCGGTTGTCCTCGGGGAGTTAACGTGAGTTTGAATTACGCTTCCAGTTAGCTCAAGGTCGTAGAGGATTTTTCCAAATGTGGCCGCACCACGACAAAATGATTTATCCTGTAAATATCAAAAGTAGAATGCACTCTAAGTATATATCCTAAGAATATAATTATATTTTGCAATAATTTCATTAATTAGTATTAGTTTTGCTATAGATATAGTCTAGTTTATGTAACTTAATTTATAAATTATAGACTACACAAACAAGTTTTGAACATACGTCATAAAGATATTTAAGGTATTGCCTGCCGCAAGAACGAGATAATGCTGGCCCACTCTTACCAGTAAAATTTGTTCGAGAGGTAAACATTTTTACTGTTAAATAGCGTTATTTTTATTTTTTAGCGTGTTGCAGCTGCACTGAATGTATGGACACGGTCACTGAAATATCTCAAATAATGAAAAATATAATCTTGAATTCACCGAAAAAGAAACCGTCCTCATATGAAGCGGGTGATGAATCAAGATCAGATTGATGTTAGCACTATCAGAGTTTTTTCAATATAAGCATAATTTATACAATTATTTCAGAGGAAAGTGTTCGTCTGAAAAGTATCGAAGAGGTCTAATGGAACTTCCCGACATTGCTTCTAAAGTAATACAATGATTAAAATCATATAATAAAATAAAAAATTTTATTTCAAAGTTCTTTCAATTTGTGTATTTAAATCAAACATGGATATTTGGAGAATGGGACCAATATAACGGATCAATTGAAAAGTCCCCGGCCTGATACATAGATGGCGCTACTAGAATTAAATCCAAATGTTTTTAGTTAGCCCTAACCCTCAAAAGAAGCGTGTATAAATTTGACAGCTGTCGGATCATTAGTTTGTGAATTATAGCTTTTTGAATAAAGCAACTTTTGTTATTGCGAAAAAAATGGATAAATAGAAATTTCGCGTGTTGATAAAATATTGCTTTTTGAAAGGAAATAATACAGTTGGAGCAATAACTTGGCTTGATGCCGAGTTTCCGGACACCGCACCTGGAATAGTAACCATCAAGGATTGGTATGCTAAGTCTAGATGTGGTGAAATGAGCACCGAAAACAGTGAACGCAGTGAACACCCAAAAGAGTTTGTTATCGACGAAAACATTTAAAAAATCCACAATATGATTTTTATAAAGAATATTTAATTAGATTTGGTCTAAAGATACATCATATCATTCACGAATATTTGGGTATGAGAAAGCTCTGTGCAAAGTGGGTGCCGCGCGACCTCACTTTTGACCAAAAACAACAACGAGTTGATTTGGAACAGGGTTTGAAGAGAATTAAAATTAATAAGCTCGAGTTTTTGCATCGATATGTGACAGTGGATGAAACATGGCTCCACATTTCACCCCGAAGTCCAATCGACAGTCATCCGAGTCGACTGCACACGATGAACCCGCTCCAAAGCGTGGGAAAACAACAGTCGGCTGGCAAAGTTATGGCGTCTGTATTTTGGAATGTGCATAAAATAATTTTCATTGACTACCTTGTAAAGGGAAGGACCATTAACAGCGACTATTACCTAGCATTATTAGACCGTTTGAAGGATAAAATCGCCGAAAAATGGCCGCATTTTCTTCACCAAGACAATTCACCGTGTCAAAAATCCATGGATTGGGCTTCAAATTACTTCCTCATCCACTGTATTGTTCAGATTTGGCCCCCTGCGACTATTTCCTGTTCGCAGATCTCAAAAGAATGCTCGCTGGGAAGAAATTTTCGTCGAATGAAGAAATGATCGCCGAATCTGAGACCTATTTTGAAGCAAAGAACAAATCATACTACAAAAATGGTATCGAAAAGTTGGAAGGTCGCTATAATAAGTGTATCACCCTTGAAGGAAATTATGTTGAATAAAAAAACTAATTTTGGCAAAAAACTTTTTTTTTGTTTTACTATGGTAGGCCGGGGACTTTTCAATTGACCTGTTACATGTCTGTATGAAATTTGAATGTCACATTGAGATATTAAGTTCATGTTATATATTGCAATTACACCAATCATTCCTTGACATGGTTAAATGGTGTTCGGATAAAAGAATCATAGATGAAGCTGCGAGAAGGTGTTATATCAAACGATTGATACGGCGCTAGATATTCTAACAAGTCGGTCTTGTGTCTAGTGAAGTGATGTGACGAGTGACGTGTGTACGTTATAAGAATCTCGATTATGTCAAAATAGGGTTAAACTGGCAGTGTATTAACTCGTATTTAAGAACAGTCTCAAAACAAAAACTGATCATTTAAATATCAGGAAATTGAAAAAATATTTTCTTTACCTGTACTATAAGTAAGTAATTCCTGATGAATTTACTACGTGCCAGCTGGCCTCTCATTGAGGAATGAAACCCCATAATTTGAGGACAATGTTTATCCCACTTGTAAGTATCTTTACCCAGTTGGTCAGTATCATGAACCATCTTCAAATTGAACACCTTTTCAATTTCACTCGTGAGTTGCTGTATATCACTAAAATATTTAAAGCGCTTTGGTTCGATTTTAGCCTTAGACGTCGGCGACCAAACTCACTTTACTTTGGTGCAGTTCACCCAGCATGTTACAGGATTATTCTTGCCGTGTATGGTGACTTTTTCGTCTTTTAAATGGCCAGGCAAGAGATCATTCAATGATAAAGCGTTATTTTTTATTCTAAAAATATTTTAAAAAATTACAAAAAAGTATTTAATAAAATATTATTTATATATAGGGTGGGCCAAGTGTAATTTGATTTTGCCAACCTGTAGTACCAATCTTTTACGCATTAAGTTTAACAAACATCTTATTAGTCGTTTTTAAAATGTTCATTGGTCAGTAATTTAGTTATATAGGTTAGCTGGGTTAGATTATTTCAAATGCAGTGGAGTAACGTGTCAGTTACCCGAGACGGAAGAAATGTTGTCATCCTCTTAACAGGTATTTTTTATTAGTATTTAATTATTACATTTTTACTACGTTTCCGACTAACCTACAATTTACACACACTACACCTCACTACACAACACTACACAAGATCAAATGATTTGATGCTTTTGAGTCTGTGTCATGTTCTGATGGTATTCAAAAGTTGCAATATTGCAAAATTTTCATGATTTCTTGACTGACTGTTGGGTAACTGAAGGTCTCGATGTAGGTAGTCAGTCCTGTAGTATTTGGGTGCGCCCACAATATTTCTGAGGACTTAATTAATCATCCCCATAATTAAACTCCGTTAGTCCATATAGGTTTCAGTATTTGCTTATATAACAGCAATTTATTATGTACTGACAATTGTGATTTTCTACCAATTAGCCAGTACATTTTCCTATATTTCAATTCCAGTTCATTTTTTTTCTTCTTTATATGTTCCTTCCAGCGAAGTTTTGCATCAAGATTCATTCCGAGATATTTAGCGTTGTTGCTATATGGAATGATAGTGTTATTTAATGTTATTGGTGCTTGTACTGTCTGTTTATAGGTGAACTGCATATGTACAGATTTACTTTCATTAATTCTTATTTTCCATGCTTGTGTCCAATTATTTATATTGTCACTTGCCTGTTGTAATTTTCGTGAGGCTTCTTCACTATTGTCTCCGACAGCTATAATCGCAGCATCATCAGCAAATGTAGCCGTCGTAATATTCTCCATTTGTAGTATATCACAAGTGTAGAGTAGATAAAGCATTGGTCCCAGTACACTTCTTTGTGGTAGACCTGTTTTAGCCTCTTTTATTGTAGAGTAAGATTTTTCTTGTTTGACTCTAAACATTCTGGTTGTAATGTACGATTTTAATAGTTCGGTGTGGTTTTGATAACATTTTCTGTAGTTTATGAACAAGGCCTTCATGCCAAACCTTATCGAAGTTAATAAAAATAGTGTTATGTAATTTTTGTTTTTCAGCTACCATTTCCTCCACTTCTTTTGAATAATTAATTCCTTTAATTATACTCTTAATTTCCAGAGTATTATTCCAATGAATATCCACTACGAATTTTTCCGCTTCAAAATTAAATTGTTCAGATATCTTGAGAGGCACATTTAGTTGAATTCGGTTGTTCAATTCTTCAGCAAATCCTTCCCAGTCATTCTGGATCTTGTATTTTTGGCATTGAAATCACTTCCAATTATAAATTTTTCCCAGGTTGCTTAGGACATTCAGATAATTTTCCTTTTTTTGATTGTATCTTGGAGGACAATAAATTGCGGCTATTGTAACCCTGTATCTGCTTGATTTAACAGTTATATAACACTTAAGTTTTTCTTTTTACGTTTTGAGAATGTCTGGAAAAACTTTTCTGAAAGCAAAAAACGACTGAACGTGACAAATATTTGTGATGAAGTATGTTGTTACATATGGGGAAATGATTAGGAAGCGGTAGTATTCTTGGACACCCTTTCAAACTGAACTGGAAAGATTCGTAGAAGTGGCTGGTTATCTTTTTACTACCCATCCACCTGTAATATACGACTATGATAATAGTACTATAAATATATAAATATAAGTATACAAATAAAAGGGATTAATAAGTAATGAAAAGTTCCGTACCCATCTCAATTGATCAGAATTGTAGGTGCGTCACAAATAGGAATTTGTTTAAATATTTAGATAAAATATTTAGAAAAAAATTAGAAAATATTTAGATTAGAATTATGAAACATTGCTGCCCCTGCTACTCCCATTATGCTAAGCCACAGTTCAAATGAAGTTATATGAAAGATCAGCCTTCCTCCAGCTGATGCACTTAGTGAAAAACTATTCATGCAATTACACTGATTTTCATTAATATTTAGTTATATTATTTTAAATAAAGCATAATCAAAGATAAATCAACAATTGGCCCAGCCTACATAATATGATATAATACGATTTAGTTACCTTAGTCGAGAAATAGCTGCTGCTAATTTGACCCTCTGTGTCCAGAGGGCGTTTTCGGCGAATGAAAGACCAGCGGAATCAAACAATTTAGACGCCAAAGGAGCAACTGCGGTTTCTCTCTTCTTAAAACTCCTATGGTACAAGTCATATAGCAACAGCCAAACGTGAGGTATTGTGATTTCCAACTAAATAATAAGAAATTTTACATTTCATAATTACATCACATAATTCCAATCAGGATATATGTTATTTGAACGCGTATTAACATTCTAATGTTCTAACAATAACTAAGCTAATCTAATAACTAAAGACAATGTGTATCAAACACAAAATACCATAATCCCAAATCTAGGAAAACCGCCATGTGAAATAAAATCTTGCAAGTTAGGAAAAACCGCCCTTGAAAAGATTAAAATCAATTATACGAAAAAATTGAATACCTGCTAATCAGTTTTCATTCAACAAAGTTTGGCATATGAGAACAAACTTCAGAAAGACTTACCAAGGCAACATACTGATTCTTAAATTTCTACATCTCAGCTAGAAGGTTTAAAACCAAATAGGAGGAGGCCTGCTATACAATAAAAAAACAAAGCAGATATATCACAAGGAAATGTATTAGGACAAATTATTTACCTATTTTATATATGTGAGATACAACAAAAGATCACCATGGTTACATTTGCTGATGACACTATGGAGACACTAATAAAGAAGCAACGAGAAAGTTAAACGCTTAGTGATAATTTAAATAATCGAACATTTACAGAATAAAAGTTAACGAAATATTGCATATCAATACTAAGACTCCATTAACATGTTAATACTGAAGTATTGCAACTCTCAAATAACACTCGAGCAGGAGACAGGAGAGTCAGTAGAATCAAACCATTTAGAAAAAAAGTGTCTATGTACAAACTAAGTAAGAACTGATGTATTCTCCAAGACATATAGGATATCTAGTTCTTGAATTATTGTAAAAGCTTTTTAATTGGTGAAATCCGCTCAGAGTTTTTTGAATTTTTTTTTAACTGGCAGTGTTTTCGACATCATCTATGACACGCATTGGCTGTTTTATTGGATGGACTTCAAATATTATTCCTGTAGATACAACACTCATTATACGTTAAAAACATCATGTTAGACAAAAAGCAAAATACATTAGAACCAAAATAAAACAACTATACAGGTTAGTCGGAAGATACTCTCAACTTGACCTAAAATCAAAGAGATTGATTTATTAGACAATCATAAAGCCAATTTAGACCTATGGGGTGCAAATATGGGGCTGCACTAAAAATTCAAATCAACTAGTCATCCAATGCTGTCAAAACAAAATTCTTCGATTACCAATACCTATCGCTACGTAACCAATGAAGAACTGCACGATGACCTGGAAATCAAATAGATTTGCGAAATTATCCAAGATTTCGCTTTAAAGCACAAAAGAAGATTACTTAATCATACTAACGTGGAAGCAATACAACTACTGGACAACGCGCAGGATATCAGAAGATTTAAGCGAACCATACGAACTTATATAAAGTATACACCTTTAGGGTAGACTATAGCTTAAGTTATTATAATTTTATAATTTAAGAACACATATTGATCTATTTATCTCACACTCGTCTTGCTTGTGAATTAATCCAACTACATATGAAAAGTAGTAATAAATTAATTTTAATTAAGATTGTACTAAGCATATTTAATAAAGATGTTATTAAAGAAATATATGTTAAAAAAATGCAATGATTTGCTTTATTGTCATATATAATATATTTCACCCATCTCTTGCTTTATTCATATCTTACAATACTATTTACAATGAAGTAGATTTGTCGATGTGTAACAAGATTTATAATGTTTTTATTATGTATATTATTTTGTCTATTTTTTAACGGTAGTTTTTATCACAAATAAGTTTGAATAAATTTGATAGTTAATCGTTGATCAGAAAATATTAATTAATATTATTATGAAATATTGTACAGCTATAATGAACATAACGCACGTTAAGTATAACAATGCAAACTATAAAAAATTAACTTCTGTGCAAATCTACTAATTCTAGTAATTTGTAATATAACTTTCCAAATTGGTTTTATTGCTTTTTAAAATAGCGATTTAAATTTGAATTACTATTATCTAACGAATCCTTTCCTGGCTTTGAACTGTTCGTGCTTTAAAATTAGATTTTCAACATTTCTTTATTTTTCTCGAACTTTTCAGCTTATACAGTTGGTGAAATGGTGCCATTACCAACACGCAAAATATATTCCCACATGAAAAATATTTCAGATATATTGGAGTAAAATTCTCGTTTTGTAATATTTTTGTTATTTCATTTATGCATATTTTTAATTTATTATAATTTTAAAATTTCTAGTATTACAAAGGAAAGGCAAAATAATATTTAAACAAAAGGATAATGACAATACCGAATTATGTAATTTTTGATATACATATATTTTATAGGCTCCTTTTTACCAATGTCTGGACTGAACCTACTATTTAACGCGGGCTCCGAACAACGGTCCTCGGCGTTAAGCCTACCGACTGGCGAGTGACTAACATAGAAATTATCCCAAAAGACATCCCGTCTTACCCAGCCTGGTTACTAGCGTTACTGGGATCATTTTACTTGTCGTATTCTACATTCTTGTTTTGGAAAATTACAAAAATTAAACAATCACAAACATAAATTTACGACCAAGCTCCAGCAGGATTCGAACTCGCGACTATCGCAACAGTAGGTGGACCGTCCTGTCGCTTTTACCACTGCGCCAACAAAGCCGGCGAATTATGGAATTAATTTAAATATATCGACTTAGTTTTATAAAAAATTAAAAAAATTATTTAAATAACAGTAAACTTATATTACTCCTAGGACCTTACTGAATAAGAAGGCCACACGGCAAGTTTATAAAAAATATAATAGTTGGCGTCCGAAATAGTTTAAATAATTTGTTTTTAGTAAGTATTTCGATTCACTAGACAGCTCTTGAAATAACAGTTATATTCATTACACTGTTTAAATTTAATTGTTGGTTGAGAAATAAGAAACATTTGGATAAAAACAAGAAACTTTCATTTATTTAGAATATTGACAAAGTGAGGTCGAGCAGTGGCTAAATATATATCTTTCAGGTAGCTTAGCACATGAGAAATAAACCGTTTTAAACGTAACGTTTGCACATGATGGAAAAATTCCAAAAGAAGGGAAAATGGCTACCACACGAATTGACACTGAAAATTTAATTTAGAACCGTCACGCCACAGCAATTTCATTGCTTGCTAAGCAAAATAAAACCGTGATATATTGTGACTGGCGAAGAAAAGTGGATCAACTACTATAATCAGAAGCGCTAAAAGGCATGGGTTAGTTCAGAGGAGCTATCCACATCGACACCGAAGCTGATTGTTTATGGCTAAAAACTCTTGCTGGGCATATGGTGGTATCAGTAAAATGTAGTGCTTTATGAGCTGCTAAAACGGATTAAAACTGTTACTGTAAACGTGTACTGAGATCCAAGGACATGCTGTTGCAAAAACAAAAAGTTCTGTCGCACTCACAAGACATAGCGTTATTTGATTACCTCTTATTCAGGGCAATGCAACATGGCTTGACTGATACACATATTCGAAATGCTGAAGAAGTTCGAAATTGGTTAAATTATTGGATAGATGCCAAAACAACATCGTTCTTTCTCCGTGGTATCGCCATAGTAGCATAAAAATGGGAAAAAGTTGTAGAAAGTAGAATATATTAAAAAGAGTAACACCGAATATATTAAAGCTGAATTGAATGAAACCAACTGTTTGGAAGCGAGTAAATAATTTAAACGCTCATTCGAAACATCCTATCATCAAAATCAGTTAAAGTGTAGTGATTGAAGTTAGGTGAAAGGTATAATTAACTGCCTAAGTGATAGCCAATGTTTTTAGAGATACAAACGATAGAAAAAGGTAAAACAATAACTTCAAAGTTCAGAGAAAACGTCAGCCCTTATTTTAAGAAGAAAAAAGTTATATTATATATAATTCTCATAGAGAGAAAAACCTAATACCATCACACCAGTTTGGGTTTATTAACAAACACTCAACAATTGACCAGGTCCACAGAATAACAGATGTTATGGAAAAAGCCTACGAAGTCAAAAAATATGCTCAGCTATATTCTTAGATGTAGCACAAGCCTTCGATAAGGTTTGATATGAAGGCCTTGTTCAGAAACTACAGAAAATGCTACCAAAACAGCACACCGAACTATTAAAATCATACATTACAACCAGAATAATTAGAGTCAAGCAAGAAGAAGCTTATTCTACAATAAAAGAAGCTAAAGCACGTGTACCACAAGGAAGTGTACTGGGACCAATGCTTATCTACTTTACACTTGTGATATTTCACAAATGGAAAATATCACGATGGCTACATTTGCTGATGATACTGCGATTAAATAATGATTGAAATAATTGGACACAAGCTTGAAAAATAAGAATTAATGAAAGTAAATCTTTACATGTGCAGTTCACCTATAGACAGACCGTACAATCACCAATAACATTAAATAACACTATCATTCCATATAGCAACAAAGCTAAATATCTCGGAATGAATCTCGATGCAAAACTTCGCTGGAAGGAACATATAAAGAAGAAGAGAAAAGAACTGGAATATAAATATAGGAAAATGTACTAGCTAATTGGAAGAAAATCACAATTATCAGTACATAATAAATTGCCATTATATAAGCAAATATTGAAACCTATATGGACATACGGAGTTCAATTATGGGGATGTTCTACAAAGAGTAACATTAATAAAATACAAATTTTTCAGAACAAAGTCCTGAGAGGTATTTTGGGTGCACCCAAATACTATAGGACTGATTACCTACATCGAGACCTTCAGATACCCACAGTCTGTCAAGAAATCAAGAGAATTGCATGAGGAAATACTCCATTCTCATACTAATATTGAAATATTGCAACTTTTTGATACCACCAGAACAGGACACAGACTCAAAAGAACCAAACCATCTGATCTTGTGTAGTGTTGTGTAGTGAGGTGCATATATTAAAAAATTCAGCAGTGACATGTATAAACATTATTTCACCAGAGACTGAGTTAGGGCCGATGGGTCCTCCTAGTTATATATCTAGATTTCAGTTAGCATAAAGACAAATTGTAGGTTAGACGGAAACGACTAGTAACAATGTATTAATTAAATAATAAATATATATATATATATATATATATATATATATATATATATATATATATATATATATAATTTTCTGTAGTTTTGATGTCCAAAATAATAAAATTAAAGTTTAAATCACTAAAACATTTACATGTTTATCTCCAAGCTTAAAAGCTTGCTTATCTCCAAGCTTGAGGATAGTCCAAAGCCTTACTTTATAGCTTAAAATGTTTAAGAAGCGCTTGGATAAGGAGTTGAAAGGGATTATGGAAATTAATATATATGTATGATTGTAATTTATAGGCAAGGAGGAATTAGAGGCCATCATTTCCGTAACCCGGTGGCTTCTAGAATGGTCTCCAAGTTGGTCATTCTAGTCAATAGAATTAACGTCGAAGTCCGTGAGTCGGAACTCAGGTTACTCTAAAAACTCAAGCATACTCTAAAAAGAATAATCTATGCTATATACAAAAAGAGGGATTATGTTTCAAAATAAAAATATGCCTTTCTCAAAACTAATTGGATTTTCTGGTTCTTTTCTTAAGGATTCATTTAACGATCTTTATAGCTAACATTCTCAATATGTTTCGTATCTCATTGCCCATATTTAACACATAATTGTTTTTAGATTTTTTTGGTTGAAGAAAAGAAAGAACTGAGAAAATGAGAAAATATGTTTCTTGAATTAAAATCATTTTCTTATAAATGAAATAACTTAATTAATAATATACAATAATCATAATTCTTGGTGTCATAAATTTTTAATAAAGCATTTGAAAGAACACAAAATAAGAATAAGAATACTTTAAAAAAGGAAAACATTAATAAACTACTTCAGGAAGAAAGAAAGAAGTAAGAAAGGAAGAAAATTAGTTATATCAATAAGTGTAAATATCTTGGGTTATATAAAACGAAGCAATATACATTGAATTGACAAAATAATATAAACACCATGTAATATAATATACCTTGTTAAATATTGGTAATACTGCTTTCCTGTAAATAACACATGTATGTATTGCTCAGTTTACAAACAGACGTTCAGCAAATTTTTACATACGTTCAGCAAATTTTGTAGGTCGTATTTCAGAGTACACTTGTGATTTCTCAGAATCATTTTCAGATATTTCACGAGCGACAGCCCACAAATCATGATAAAACATCATCCACAACGTTGAATAGTGAGCGAAGTTTAACTTAGCGAAAGTTAACTGCCAGAGACTGACGAACAATACCGACCGAGAAAAGGGTTGTGGCAACAAAAAACTACCGTGACAAAAGTCACACCCAATAGAACCCAACACTCATTTTAGTAACGCTGTTTCGACAGAAACTTCAACAAGAAACGATGGGACGTAGAGCAGTTTAAAAAAACACAAAGCAAGTTAACTCATGGGCTACGATTGCGAGTTGCAAAACCTTTTATAGCGGACGTAAGTTGCGAAAGAAATCATGCAACGATCATAAACCTAAACACATAAAGATGATCTGGTAAATCTTACGTTTATGTTGTTTCCCACAAACGACCGGGCTTTTTTATGGAGAATCTCAAAAGATGTCTACAACTTCCTATAGTTAACCATAAAGGAGGTTCCATAATGATTTGGAGCTCAATATTATGGCATTCGCCTAGTCTCTCATTCACATCATTGACCATCCACAAGAATCATAAACTTACTTAGTCATAGTACATATACATATTATGCGCATATACATACAGCCAAAAAGGTTCAGTCTTGGTTTGAGGAGCATCAAAATATCATCAAACATCTTCCCTGGTCAGCACAATCGCCAGACCTCAACATAATTGAATCGTTATAGGGAGTTTTAGAGCAAAGAGTGAGGAACAGAATTCCATCTCCAATACCATTGAAGCAATTGACAGATGTTTTGGTACAAGAATGGTTCATATATTCTACAAATCTATTCCGCAAAAAAATGTTTGAAAAACAAATGGCCTTTTGTCCATTCGTTCTCTAAACTACTGTTTACTAGTCATGACTACGGTTTAAGAGTCAAAAGACTAGGGACTAGGAAAAGATAACTAGGGAAAATGAAAAAATCCCAGATAAATTTAATAAAAAATAATGTCGTTTGTATAAAATCAATAAACTCTTCTTCACTCTTGGGTCCGGTTTGGAGCCGTGTTTATCAACTGAACTACCCGATGTTCTGCAATCATTACAGATAACTTTTTTAGAGCGGAAGCTCGGATACTGAGACTCTCTGAATCAGGTATTCCTAATTAAGTAAACGTATGTCACAGCTAAACAGATAAGAATAACGAAGTTTCTCTAGCAGTCTTCCAATTTCTTCAGGAAACAATAGACTGAATTGGCAAGGTCCTGATGAAACTAAAGTTATATTCAAACTACAAGTGAATAGGTCTCTATAGGCATACAGAGACATATGTCATATGAGGCATATATACAAATATATATCTTCAGGAAACGTCACAACCATCTGAAAAATCATCTATATATGTATTATTTGATGAAGATAAGGTTATATTTGAGCCACAAAGGAAGATATCTCAGATGCTCCTTAGAAGATGATAAGTATAAGGATAAAAGAACATAAAAAATGTGCAAGATATGGACACACGGTGCAGTTAGCTTTGGCAACATTGGATGATTATTGATCACAACATTCAATTTAGTCAATTTGAAGCTATTTCGAGATAGGGTTTTGAGATTTAGAAACTCCAAAATAATCTCAATAAGGTCAACGACTATAACACCAACCTTAAGTGGCATACCAAACTGGCACAACACAACCATGACATGCATGTGTTAAATAGGATAAACTGATTAGGAAAGCCTCAATACCAGAGTTTTCGTCCTGAGGATGCACTCTTCATAATGAATCTGAATTTAAAAAAATAATTATTGCCATGCACACAATTATTGCAATATTCGTACAATTATTAACTAATAATATGTTTATTAAAATCTTATTAATGATGTTAAATTTAACATACCTTTGGAAATATCTGAAAAAAGGCAATATCATTTAAAGCTTGCATCAATACATTTTTGTCTGTAAGGAATAAGATATAACATAATGTTATGTTAATATCAACTAAATTTGGTGGATCTTACAGCGAAAAACATCATAAATTAATGTATAGACCCTCCTCATCTCTTGCTCGTCATCGAACGTAACTGGCAATGGCGGTTTACTTAACAAACATCCAGCTTTGGATATATCCCGCACTGTCCAAGTGATAGGCGCTATGTTACTTTTTGCCGTTTTCCTCTCCTGTACGGTAATTTCCGGTACACAAGCCGAGCTCTTGTTCTTGGGTAATATGTTCCATTCATGCAGTTTTGATTCCTTTGAGTCCTCATTATCAATCATTATCCTAAAATTTCACATAATATTAGATATAGAATAAAACGTATACTTTTTTATACATTGTGAAGGTTTATTGAAATATTCCTATTATTTTTTCTATTATTATTTGTTTCACTTTATCGCCTTACTTATTATTCGTCAGTATTTAGTACTAATTATATAAAATAATTCCTGTAATTGTGCATTATCTTGTATCGTAAATACTCCACACTTCAATTTTTTAAATGTCAGCTATAGAAAAAATGTCTTTTTAATTAATTTACACGAATATTAGAGTTGATAAATTAATTTTAAAATCTAGGGATATTTGAACAATCTGTAGATATTTTTCAAGTGTTACTGGCTATTCTGTGGTTCAATATATATTTTTAATATTATACATTTTTTCATATAATATACTGTGATTTCAGTCATTAAAAGTCATTAAAGGTTTCAATATAGGAATCTAAGTAGCAGATCAGATATGAACACATTATTAAAAACATTAGAAAATACTTCAGAATATGAAAACAATGAGGTTATGTTCACAAATTATTTTTTTGGTTATGTACAACAAATAATTATAATAATACTTTTATTGGTATAGTACTTTTTAGATTACCTTTATATATATGTTAAATAAAAGACAACGAAGTATTATTCTCCCACAACGTTTAAAAAGTATATTTTTGGAATTATTGCACCAAAAAGCGACTTGGTTTTACAAATTAAAAAATATTTACTTGTCATATAGTTGTCAAATTAATTTTTGTCAAAATTTTATATTTGTGAACGATGTATAAAATTGTAAAATAATTTCGGATTGTTATTGAAAATTAATATGTTAAAAACATTATATGATATAGGACAGATATGCCAATTTCAAATTAAATACGCTTTGAACAAAGTAAAGGAATACAAGGACGAATTATTCAACAATATCGATTTGGAACTGAAGAGACAAAGAATGCTTGATTATGTGGTACAACCCACTTATAAATTTGTCTTCGCCAAATACACGGATGGTTTTTATAGACCTGCCTCTATAGCTGGAAGAGTTAAGAAAAAGCAAATATTTATGGTTAATTTTTATCACAATAAAAGATGTATTCCAGTGCGACCTGGGGATATTATTTTCAAGCATGGAAACTTGCTTAATTGTAGAGTGTCTTTTCTGAAACAAGGTAAACTCTTGAAAGGTAAAGTTTATGGAAACAATTCACCGGCAAATAGAGGTTTTCCGTCGGTGTTTTATATCAAGAAAAGGCAAAAATGGTTCCAGATACCGTTTAAAAGAGTATTTTTAACCTGGAAACAATTCAACAAATTTAAATTTGATTCTTTAGCCGATAGAAAACATTGTTGTTGGTTGAAAGATTCAATTACAAGAAAGAGTTTCCATTAAAGCACGTAATTAGTAACTGTGATGAATTATTTTATGATGGCAACGTAAACATAAATGTAAATTGTTTTTTAAAAAATTAATAAAGTGATCTAGACAAATTTGAGTGTGTATGATGAATAATAGATGGTATGTATTTTATATATTATACATATAATATATTATACATAAAATAGTTTATTTAGACAAAATTAAAATTTGATAAACGTTGCATTTAAATTTGCGTACCAAGAAGGTTTAAAGAAAGTGAATTGCAAGACTTATTGGACGAGAACCCAAAACGAGAACCTCAAACTCTACTTCTTCTCAAATAATTTTCCGATACCAGATCAGTTGATGATCAGAAATATCTAAAAATTGCCTTTCTTTACTGTGTTTTACTGTATTGTTGCTAAAACTAAGCTGCTGATATCGAATGAAAATGCAATATAGATATGTGTCGATATCAATTGAATACATTGAACGACATGTTGAACATGAACAACAACGAGTAACAGATGCAAATTAATCCTCATGAATAACAACAGTTGATCACATGCTGCAAGAGATGTTAAAGATACGCTGTTGCAGCTCGAACGGCATGTTCTGCTGTATTCAGTGCGCCTTCTGATTAACACTTATTCAGAACAATACAGCATGATTTCCAACTCGGAACTCTACATACAACAATACATAAATTCAACAACAGTATAATACCTAATTATAAAAACAAAAATGCATATGACCAACAATATCGAAAGAGGAAACTGCTTAAAATTTCTAAGAACTTGTCTCGTTTATCAAATTGTTCGTGTGTTTATCAATGTTCTGTTATCAAAAAACAAATGAAGTTTGATTAATTACACTAATAATACTAATAAGGAAACAATAAAAATTATGTTTAAGAATGAAAATAAACTAGCCATATAAGGTAATAAAAAAAAAACATGATAAGATATCAAGTATAGGTAAAAAAATAGATAATACGAAGTTAGGATGGAGGAAACCAAATAACGAAATAGAAGCGATACAAGAGGAAAAAACACAAATACTAGAGACAGAAATAAGAATAAAATCACCGATGATATTTAAAATGGAGGTGTAAGAGATGGAAAATAAGATTCTACTAAAAAATTAAATATAGAATATTGTAAAATAAGGTTAAACATGACGTGGTAAGATAGATAGAAAATGCAGAACAGAAAAAAACAATTGTTTTGGTGCTAAAAACGAAAGTAAGAATAGAAATACTGAATAATAATTAACAATTTATAACCATGTAAAACACTAATTTAGAAATATATAGATAGAGATAGAGGAACATAAAGAGGAGGAAAGGTAGGAAGGGACCAAAGATGTAAAAAGATAGAAATTAGTAAAATATAAACTAAAATACTAATACCAATAAAATAAAGATACAGTAAATGGAGCAAAGGACCAATAAAGCATTAGTAAAAATATGTATAAATGTGGATAAATCTACACAGATAATTTAAAAAATGATCAATATGGTGACTATATTAATCTAATAAAGAAAATATTTAATATTTTTCTAAACAATATACCTTATACCGCAGATTTGTAACGTCTCTTCGCTACTGCTGTTAACATTAGACCTATTGAATTTTGCCATATAACAATGAAACAAGACTCACTGGCCTTTATTTGGCCTTTGAAACTAACCCCAGTGCACGAATATTACATGAAAATTAATCAGAAAGCATGCAAACGTAATTGTTAATTATCAGAAATATTTGTGCCGGTGCCAAAAGATACAAAACATGAACGTTTAATTTAGTTCCTCAAAAGGAATTCACGCAATTAAAGAATGTTCGAAGGGTAACCACTTTTTTATCGAACTTTTAATTATATTTCAAATATACAGATAGTGAGTGAAAAAGTGAAAATCTTTCTACTGGAATAAGACGGTTACAAAATTATGGAAACAAAAGCTTTGCTATGTTATAAGTGTAAAATGATTTATTTGAGATTTTTAAATTCAAAGGGCTTTAAAACGGATGCTTTTAAATAACAAAAAATTATTAAAATGCCAATTTGAGTGTTATTAAAAATATTTAATTTTTGTTTAATCCTAAAAATAGAAACCAGAATGCGATATGATCAGATTAGAATTAAATAAAACGGTACGAAAATTAATTTTACAAAATGGTGGCTTTGAAGGAAAATATACCAAAAAAGCAACCATTTTCAATACCAGTTCTGGTATTCTTCATATTTATAATGAAGTTATGATGTTTCAATATTGAGCATTTGGAAGCAAACTTCAACAAGCGGTTTTAAGAAAGATGTTCAACTCAACTCAATTTAGCCTTACAATGACAATAAACTTACTCAGGACTTTTATTTTCCATCATCCGTTGCTTTTCCACCAGTTTGTAATAAATTTTCGTCTGCCATTCATTGTCACTAGGTAAAATGAGATCATAAAATTCTTCATCCATATCTCCCGTTCCATCTAGTAAGAATTTTTTAACAATCTGTAAAAAACAAACACAATAAACGTTAATACGCCTATAAAAAAATTATATACATTCTTCTATATATCTAAATATTTCTTCCATCACCGTAGTTGTACATATTATTAAGAAAAAATATAATAAAATTAAGTGATATATATATATTATACATCGTTTTCACTGACTTGTGACACGGTGTATTGTCTTGGTGAAACAGCACTTTATTTTTCTTCAAATGCGGCCGTTTTTCGGCGATTTCGTCATTCAAACGGTCCAATAACGCTATGTAATAGTCGCTGTTGATGGTCCTTCCTTTTTCAAGGTAGTCAATGAAAATTATTCCATGCGCATCTCAAAATACAGACGCCATAAATTTGCCAGCCGACTCTTGCGTTTTCCCACGCCTTGGAGTGGGTTCATCGTGTGCAGTCCACTCGGATGACTGTCGATTGAACTTGGAAGAAATGGGACTTGAAATAATGAGCCATGTTTAATCCATTGTCACATATCGACGCAAAAACTTGGGTTTATTACGCTTGATCATCTTCAAAGACTGAATTCCGAATCATCAACTCGTCGTTGTTTTTAGTCAAAAGTGAGCTAGCGTGGCACCTACTTTGCACAGAGCTTTCTCATACCCAAATATTCGTGGATGATATGATGCACACGTTCAGTTGATGTCTTTAGAGTGTCTGTAATTTCAATTTACGGTCATTCAAAATCATTTTGTGGATTTTTTAAATGTTTTCGTCGGTAAAAACCTCTTTTGGGCGTCCACTGTGGTCACCGTCTTCGGTACTTATTTCATCACGTCTAAACTTAGGAAACCAATATTTGAAGGTTGATTTTCCTGGGGCAGTGTCCGGAAACTCGGCATCAAGCGAAGTTTTTGCTTCAAATGTATTTTTTCCCTTCAAAAAGCAATATTTTCAACATGCGAAATTGCTTTTTATCCATTTTCTTCACAATATCACACCGTATGTTCCTTCAAAAACATACGGATTTAATTATAGTAGCGCCATCTATATATCAGACCGGAGACCGTTAAGTTACTTTGTACATACGTCATCTAAATCTGTGACGTCATAACGTCGCAATGTTGCCGCATCAACTCTGTGTTTTAGTTCAGTTTTGCTTCGACACACAACAAAATTATAATTTATTATTATATATATATATATATATATATATATATATATATATATATATATAAATTTCAGATACAATCATAGAAGATCATAGAAGCAAAACTGACAAAATTCAATAAATTAATATTTATATCAACAATAATAAATATTAAAATAAATATTAAAACAATATACTTACAAATAAGGCATTGTTGATTTCATGATAGTAAAATTTCTGCAAAAAATGTCCTAATTTTCTACAAAATCCGATCGCGTTTTACGAGCGCGAGAAATTTAGCGTCTGGTTCTTATCGAAATAAATATCGTTTAATTTGGCCGTTTAACTGTCAGTACGGAATCACGAAAATTCATTTGTTTGCTTGTTGTTTTCCGTTGGCGATAAAATTTAACAGATTCCTGTTAATACCGATTACTGTTGATAATATAATAATATATTTATAATAAACTATTAATCCAATCCATATATATATATATATATATATATATATATATATAGAAACTAACAAAATAACAAAAGTTGCTTCACTCAAAATGCTATAATTCACAAACTAATGATGCGACAGCTGTCAAATTCACACACGCACCTTTTGGAGTTAGAGCTAACTCAAAAACATATGGATTTAATTCTAGTAGTGCTACCTATGTGTTAGGCCTTGGACTTTTCAATTGACCTGTTATAAGGTCACCTAAGGCGTATTGAAGATGTTTACAGATCTCTAGCCATAGACTATTCCAATTAGGAAAAAGCTTTGAAAAGCATCCCGAGTGTGTGGACTCGCAGCACATGTATCACAGTTCAGGATGTAAAGTCACCAAAGATGGACTGAAATTGCTGTGAACTGACAAAATTTTAGAATGTATGGCAACCAAATGCGGATTGCATTAATTCAGTTTTTCATCCGTGGCCTATTGAAATGTGGAGACTTCAAAAGTGGTGAAACTATGCCCTACAGGGTATACCATGCAATTTTGGGTAGAAACAGAAAAAACCAAACTGAAGGTCAAAGGCGATACTCAAAATTAATTGTATTGCAGCTATAAGCTGCCCAGACGGGACAACGATCACATACATCCCTGTGGTAATTTCTTTAATAGGGATATCACGTGACTGTTACAATACTGGCTACGAACTGCAATTTCAAGGAAACGGAGCCACGTGTTAAGATTGAATGGTGTAATAAGTGAGATGTCTAAAAATAGATGTCATCGAGTTTTGGTTTTGATTTGTTTTGTGATAGATTAAAAACTTCACTGTCAATTTGTATCGTCATTTTTATACGTAAAAGTTTATTGTGTTTTAAATATCTCGCATTTCATAATCCATATGCAACACCAGTTAAAGCTTCAGCATTTGTATCAATATATGTAGTTTCAAAGTATTGGTATCGTCCTGTATCTTGACTTAATGATGTCTTTTAGTCTATTCAGGGCATTTTGCTTCAGAAGCTATAACAATTTTAGCAGATTTCAGCAAAATATAGAATAATAAATAACAGTGACATTTATGGTGTGAATTTTTAAGTGTGAATTTGATAGAAATCTTGATCTCGATAATTGTTGCCTATTTATCCATATCCTCAAAATATTCATATTTTATATCACAGGTCGGAATTCTAAATGAAAGGATTGTTATGTTTCTAAAAAAATACTAACTTCAATAAATCAATTGCGAGTTAATCTCTCACAAGGATTTCAAAACCAATCAGGACCATTTACTGATGAATATATATGTGAGAATTGAGAGTGGGCAAGTAGTTTTCACCATAAAACTAGTGGATTCTACTATGATTTATTCGAGAAACCAGCTCAGAAGCTTATTCAATTACCCTTGAATAAGGACTCTTCCTTTTTCCTCAGACCACACTCGTGCTAAGACTGCCCTGATTTTGGGCCGGTGTGGGGGGTGTAGGCTTTATCCCAACTACTTACGGCTAATAATTAGCGTTTGCTCACATATATTACTGACTATAAACGTCTTAATTTAAAAAAAATCCTTTATTTTATTATAAATAATTTCAGTCAAACTTGCAATTATTTATATGCCCTAAAAACCATGTTAAATACGCTTAAGGTAATACGCTTTAGGTAATCTATAGATACTTTAAGAGTTCTTAACAGTAACAGTTTCATTCCATTTTAGTAACTCGTAATACACTACATCTTTCCTTATCCCCCCATATGCGCAACAAGTATATTCCGCACATTGCTGTGAATATGTCATTTCGGTGTTAATATGAATATTTTTATGAGTTTAACGATATAAGTTTTTGCACATAAGATAGATAGGCTTAGTAACTTTTTATCGTTTGTCATAATATGTAACAGAAAAGTTTTTTTTCTGTCAATACAACCGCAACACTGAAACGGATCGAAATGATATTTTTAATTAATTCATATGGTAGCCATTTTAGTAGCTTTTTGAATATTGCTTATTGCATATAATAAACATCTGGATGGTATGAAAGTTATTTGCAAATTTAGGCTAGGTTTTTGTTTAATTGGGCAATTCGTTATCTTCAAACATTTTTGGTCCTCCATAATTTGAATCATGAAACCGACAATCAGTTAATCGTTTATCAAAATATATACAAATATATTATTATATATTTAAAGTCTGCTATTGTTTAATCATTTATTTTTCAAAAATTAAAATATTTAATATTAAAATTAGGTAACTTAATCGATAATCTTATATAATAAAATTATGGGGAAAATTTATGTAATATATTATATTAAAAAGTTATAAATAAACATACTTAGTTGAGGAACTTCCAAGGTTATTTATTGTGTATTTTTTGCATGCAAAAAACATTAATTTGAAAGTATAATAATTCTTTTAGTTTTATTTAAGTATGAATAATCTATAGTGTTCATGACGCGACTCACTAAAAATTGCAAATTTTTTTGCAAATTCAACGCTTTATTGTAAAGAATCTTGTTTACATTATTATTCTATATGTCTGTGATAATTTATAGATATAAAAATTTGAAAATATAAATAACGACAGTGTTACGCTTAATAAAACAAATCAAGGAAATAAGTATAACAATATACAAGTTAATATCAATTATAATTTTAAAATATATTTCAATAAATTATTATCAGAGTTAGGTCTAAATCCGGTGAGCTCCAAACTAACGCGCCAAACTGAAAATATATAGCTAATTTAATATAACAACTAAAACGAAAATAAATATACATAAAAGCGAAAAATTAAAGCTTAATATTTTGATTAAAGTTAAACTTATCTTACCCATAATTTAAACTGATGCAGCAATGCTTTATTAGTAATTAAATTGGTTTCAAATTTTAAAACCAATCAGGACCATTTACTAATAAAAATATACGTGAGAATTGAGGGTGGGCAAGTAGTTTTCATCATAAAACTAGTGGATTCTACTATGATTTATTGGAGAAGCCATTTCAGAAGCTTATTCAGTTACTCTTGAATTAGGACTCTTTCTTTTTCCTCAGGCCACATTCGTGCCAAGACTGCCCTGATTTTGGGCCGGTGTAGGGGAGGCTTTATCCCAAATACTTAGGGCCAATAAATAGCCCATTGACTATAAACGTCTTAATTAAAAAAAAATCCTTTATTTTATTATAAATAATTTAAGTCAAACTTGCAGTTATTTATATGCCCTAAAAAACATGTTAAATACGCTTAAAGTAATAAGCTTTTGGTAATCTATAGATACTTTAAGAGTTCTTAACAGTAACAGTTTCATTCCATTTTAGTAACTCGTAATACACTACATCTTTCCTTATCCCCCCATATGCGCAAAAAGTATATTCCGCACATTGCTGTGAATATGTCATTTCGGTCTTGATATGAATATTTTTTATGAGTTTAAGGATATGAGTTTTTGCACACAAGATAGATAGGCTTAGTAACTTTTCATCGTTTGTCATAATATGCAACAGAAAAGTTTTTTTCCCTGGCAGTCAATACAACAGCAACACTGAAACGGATCGAAATGATATTTTTAATTAATTCATATGGTAGCCATTTTAGTAGCTTTTTGAATATTGCTTATTGCATATAATAAACATCTGGATGGTATGAAAGTTCTTTGCAAATTTGGACTAGGTTTTTGTTTAATAGGGCAATTCGTTATCTTCAAACATTTTTGGTCCTCCATAATTTGAATCATGAAACCGACAATCAGTTAATCGCTTATCAAAATATATACAAATATATTATTATATATTTAAAGTCTGCTAATGTTTAATCATAAATTTTTCAAAAATTAAAATATTTAATATTAAAATTAGGTAACTTAATCGATAATCCTATATATTAAAATTATGGGGAAAATTTATGTAATATATTATATTAAAATGTTATAAATAAAAATACTTAGTTGCGGAACTTCCAAGGTTATTTATTGTGTATTTTTTTGCATGCAAAAAACATTAATTTGAAAGTATAATAATTCTTTTAGTTTTATTTAAGTATGAATAATCGATAGTGTTCATGACGCGACTCACTAAAAATTGCAATTTTTTTTGCAAATTCAACGCTTTATTTAAAGAATCTTGTTTACATTATTATTCTATATGTCTGTGATAATTTATAGATATAAAAATCTGAAAATATTAATAACGACACTGTTACGCTTAATAAAAACAAATCAAGGAAATAAGTATAAACAATATGCAAGTTAATATCAATTATAATTTTAAAATATATTTCAATAAATTATTATCAGAGTTAGGTCTAAATCCGGTGAGCGCCAAACTAGCGCGCCAAACTGAAAATATATAGCTAATTTAATATAACAACTAACACGAAAATTAATATACGTAAAAGCGAAAAATTAAAACCTAATATTTTGATTAAAGTCAAACTTATCTTACCCATAATTTAAACTCGTGCAGCATTGCTTTATCAGTAATTAAATTGGTTTCAGCCATCACACCATAACTTCACTTCTCATTAAATGAATTATTTCTTACGCCGGGATAAAATATTATGACCACAATACTACAAATATTATTTTCCATTAAAACTCATTAAAAGAACATTAAATTTCTATTCCTGATCTTGGCGTAGCAATATAATATTGATAAAACAATATCTATATTTTTGTAGTCACATCGAAAAAAAAAACAAAGAACTGTGCGAAAGATGCGAAAGAGTTATTTATTCTCAGAGATACTTTTATTTTATAATATATAGGCAAGCTTTTTTCCGTTTTCGGTATAAAAGAAATAGCATTGCATGCGCAGTAGGTAAATATTAAATTAAATATACAAACACTTATTAGATTAGTTTTTATGTTATATATATTAGTAATATTATCAAATTCAAATTATTATGCGTGGAATATTGGATAATAAACGTTAAATAACTATTTGATTTTATATCTTAAAATCAAATCTCAATTTCAAAATTCAATCATTACATCGAAAAGATGTTAAAAACTAGATGAGGGTTGGTCATTTGTTCATGCATTTACCAATAACCAAACCGAAATATATTGAAATATAACATTAAAATAATTTGCATAAAGTTTCAACAAGAGACTAAGTGTAAGAGTAGAATTAACCACACTTTGAGACAAATTTCTGCCTAGTCATCGTTCTCAGCAAAGTTTATATTTGAAGCATATGTTGGTGTTCTAGCATTAATGAGGCTCAGGTGGAACACCTTCCACCTGCTTCAAATGTAAACTTTGCTGAGAACGATGAAATTATCAGGAATGTCAGCTCCGTTCACTCTCAAGTGCCTCCAAGTTCTTCTAGACCACCTAATTACTCCAAAAATACTCACGTAAATTATTCGGTACAAGAAGACCTCGTGTTTCGATAATATCTCGATAGCCCAACTCAAAAAGCTTCTCTAGAAGCAGCGCTCCGAACTAACTTATATCATCAATGCTATTCTTAGGCTGCAGCACTTCCCATTCATATGGAAACAGTCATTCATCTAATATTCCCCAAAAAAGGAGCTAAGTCATCACCTCCTGACTACAGGCCTATCAGCCTATTAAGTTCCATCTCTAAACTTGCTGAAAGAGCAATTCTCTATGCTCTTAATTATTTTACGAACGCAAACAATATCATTCCAGATGAGTAATTCGGATTCCGCGTCAAAAACTCAGCCGTTCATCAGGCCCATCGGCGGGCCGCAAAACTAAACTTCCAAAAGTATCCTCTTGGACCTAACCAAATCCTTTGACACGAAGGCTTAAAGTCGAAATGCATTCGATTAGGTCTACTCGATGACCTAACCGCTCTTATCAAATCATTTCTGTCAGGCCGATCGATCCAGGTGAAAATTAAAGATATTCTGTCTAGCCGGAAAACTTTTATTTAATATTTTTCTTTCAGATATCCCTAGGATACTACATATTGAGACAGCTTTTTACGCAAACGACAGTTCTTCAAGAGTAGAGTCCAGAAATGACGCAATGAGGCGGTCCAGTGGTTACATTTCTGGAGGTTGCAAGTCAACCCACAGAAAACCCAGGCCATCTTCTTCCACAAGAAACATTTTTCATCGAGCATTTCGCGTCTTAAAATCGAGAGCGCTCAAATTTCATGATCAGTAGAGGCAACCTACCTCGGTCTTATCTTCGATCGGAATGTTAGGTGGAATCCCCAGATTCAAGGGCCCCTCCATAACGGTCAAGGTTTTGTAAATCTGCTGTTCCCAATCATCAGCCGGATTTGCAGGCTTCCCCCTCAATAAAATCTCTCCTGTATAAGATGCTGGTTCGATCAGTCGTTCTATACGGCTCCAGTGTCCTCTCATCTAGTCAGGTCAAACGTTTTCAAGTTTTTTATAACAAAATTCTCAGGAGAATAATCCTCCTCCTGGTTCGTCAAGAATAATCAAATTCATAGAGAAACAGATGTCCCCCATGTTCACGATTTCATATCGGAGCTCTACTCGAAATATTCCTCCGCTCTTCGTCTCTCGGTTAATAGATGTATTACCGAGCTGGTTGATAGGCCAATAACTATCCAGCCTTATTCTATCACAGCCGACACTACCCCGTCGTGCTCTTACTCCCAATTGTCTCGACCTTTTCCATTGAACTATTAACTCAGATATCGCAAGCTGTATTGTGTGATAACGACGCCATGTCCTCGTCAAACCCCCGTGCTTCTTAACGGTGTTACCGGTTACGGGCACCATCCTTACCAACAGTAAGAAGTATCAGTTAGAGTCATTAGTCATGAGTCATCAGCTGATCCTAACTGGTAAAAGTAAAAATAACATTAGGTTAAATCTCTCTTTTCTAAAAAAGCTATGAAATATTGAACTAGAATACAAAAAATAAGTAAATAATTAATTAAAAAATATTATAACACCAAAATGCAAATGCTTCTCAACCAGACCATGTGATCAAAATAAATGCAAATCAGAAAAAAAAGCAGAATCTCTGATGAATACACTAAGCTTACAGCTTGTTGTGTGTTTAAAATTGAATTACATTTAGTTCACTCATTACAAAAGCAAGATGAAATATTAAAATAGCATTGAATTTTTTGTAATTTTTGTATTGTGGATGAATAAATAGTGCTCCTCGATATTAATGAACAATCTAAATAGAACTTGGAAAATGGATCCTCTAAATATTCCCGGTGTAGGCACGTTTTATATTGCAAAGACATAGTTTTCTTTCTTTTGTTCGATTTCGTTACATGAAGAATTCGTAATTATGTAAACCTTTCATTGTAATCTATATCTCTAAATGTATACCTCAACTGTACACTAATTGTAGTATCTCAAACAAATAACATCATTTATAATACAATCTCGGGGAAATAAACATGTAGAATTTGTCTAAAGCATCGCATTTGGAAAATCTCAAGCTTATAAATATCATACTGTAATAGGGTTTTGAAGTTTTGGAGGTGTTAACAAGTTCTAGAGCAATACAGAATGATTGTTAATATAAGCGGTGGAAAAAGACAAATTTTAATATTGATTATAATAGTTTATCTTTCCCACAAGCATCATTTTAGGGAAGCGAAAGCCTTGGACGTTTCGGCTTATTACTTCAACAGTAAATACCACTTTCACTTTCTTCTTCTGTTATCACTGAACTCTGCATTTGCTCTAACTGGATCCCGTTGAGATTTACAATAGCAGATGATCCGTCAGTAGTCATTATATTTTCCTCCTTAAATCACAAGTTCTGCAACGCTAACTAGGAAAAATGTTAAAAGCCTCAACATATGTATCAGCGAATACAGCAATATTATCAGCAAACATAAGATCAAGAAGTTTCATATTGAAGATCAAATCTATTTTTAAAAACATTTCGTGTAATTTAATCGAGTACTATATTGAAAAAAAGTGGAGATACAACATCTCTTGGGCGAACTAACTCAAAATAAAAATGAATTTGACAAATGATTCGTATTCATACGTAGCTCTCCATCTCCCAATAATTTTTAGGGGATACTCTAGGGATCAGTGTCCAAAGCTAGCCAAAGGGAAGGTCAAGCAATATGTATGCAGTATAGAATCGAATTCAGCGAACATCAGTCAAAACGACAGTCGCACGCTGTTCACATATTACAAATTCTTTTGTATCATCTCGTGGAATGCGAAAATTTTATCTGCACAGCCGCAATTTGATCTAAATTCTGGCTTGGTTCTTTGCAAACTCTTTGAACTCTCATTTCAATGATTCTCATAAACAGTTCTTCTACAATTGATATGAGACTTATACGTCGATAATTTTTGCAATGTTTACTATCTCTTTTCTCAGTATAGGAACAATTATTGCTCTCTCACACGCTGATGGAACACTCTTCGATTCCCAAATTTATACGAATAGAATGTACAGCTGTTGAAAGAATATTTCACCATCAACCTGAATTACTTTTGACTCCGCTTGGTCAACTCCAGCCGTCCTATGACACTTCAATTATCTTACTGTCATTCCAAATTACTCATAATTATGTTTCTGGAAAGTCAGTATATAACATTCTTCAGCTGACCAGGTGTTTTATCAAATACAACGAAATTAAAATTTCAAAAACATTCAAATTATATTTAGAACTTAAAATATAATTTATAAGCAATACCGGAGACTTACAATAACATTTTTATTTAAATAGGAAAACTATAATATTCGCAAATTGTGTTTCGCAATTGGTGCAATATGATATATTCAGAGCTAATAAAATATACGTTATCTATACGTCCACGAAAATCCCTCAAAACTACTTCACAATCCTAATAATAGTATCAGTTATTGATGGTTCTGATAGTTCTAATTTCATTCAAGCAAAAAATAATAATTTCTCTAAAACCTAAAATACAAACAATCTTATAATTAATTTCCTTAAACCCCTTGCATTACCTTTCCGAGCTCAAGAACAATTAGCGAGTATTTGCTACCGTTTACTATCATCTATTTATAGTACTTTACTACATCGCTTTCATTGTACATCATTTAAACGTACAAATAAATATTTACATTTAATATTTTATATATATAATATTTATATATTTATATATATAGATATCCACATGTCAATAAATTTTATATTATTTTTATGTTACATATATATTTAAATCCATAAACCTAAAACAACGAGATATCGAAAAACATATCGTAAAAAACTTATTGAGAATAAACATAAATTATTGCATATTTTCAAAATTTAATATTTAACAATTAGTAAATCCAACAAATTAATAGGCGTCATTTAAAATAAAAACAAAATAATATTTTCATAACACAATATACTAGGCTCCATGTATAGTTATCTAATATATCAAGTCAGCCAAGACTGTTTATATCACTCACGTCATTGATGTCATTGATCCGTGCATACCATCGAAAGAAAGCATTGTTCTCTATGGGTCTAACAAGGTCACTTTCGCAGGTACAAAAACCTCAGTATTTCAAGCTGTTTCGTCAGATATTCCCAGATATATCGAGAGATTGACGTTCTGAAAGTCTGGATATTTATTTTCTGATATTTATTTTTAATTATTTTTAGTTACTTGTAATTGATTTCGTGGCACTTGGAAAAAAAATTATTTTGGAGTTGACCGATGTGCCTCGTCTCCACTGGAGTCGGTTTTTCAGGTCATTGCTCTCACAACCTTGATGAATTTCTTGGTCACTAGGTATCACACGATTATAGCCAAAAGTATAGACACCTAGCTCTTGATAGATCGTTGTGCCCAGGAAAGATTATCCGACTACGGTATCATCTTCAACTTGACGAAATATCAACAAAAGATCAGAGGTTCCGCTGAAAGAGGTTTTGAGTAAAATTTAGTCCGATATAACCGACTCAAACCAGTCGTTTTATGAGCAAGTCCGACTTTTTTCGGGCTAGGTAGCGAGGACCGAGAAAAAAGTCCTCTACGGAAGTCCTTTCCTCTATTGCGCTGGTTTTAAGAAATCAACCGTAATTTTGTGTGGCAGTTTTCATTACTTTTTTTCTATGTCATTACTCTTTCGAGCGGGAAGGTAGGTGTGTAAGTGATTTGGGAATTCTTGGAAGCATTGACTTTAAAATGAGGTAAGTTTAAAAATTATCTTTATTCTATAATTTTTTAACTAGAAAACTTAAGGCATTAAACATATGTATACACTTTTAGGCAAATACTATAGTGTGAGACTGATTACCGTTTTCGTAAGCTATTCACCCATGTTTTTATCTTTTGTCGGCGCTTATAATGCTGAATGGAGTTTGTGCTTTTTAAGAGCAGATATTCCTATATATCAGAAATTAAAAGAGAATGACAAACCAAAAACGAGTGACTGATGATATGCTTGAGATTTTGCGTATAGCACGCGATTTTAAAATTGATGAATTTTCACTTAGAAAACGTTTAAAAATGGGCTGTGGTGTTACTTCGCTTGAGCGTTTTAAGAGCACTTTTAATCCAGATCAAGAAGCTCAGTTAGCAGATTATTGCAACAAATGGATGCACGGTTTTATGGGATAGTAAAAAAGTCTTTCCGACATTTAGCCTACCAGTTGGCAGTAAACAATATTATTACACACAATTTTAATAAACAGACTCAGCTAGCTGGAGAAGACTGGACACAATCATTTTTAAAAAGACATAAGTTTGTTTTACGGACTCCCCAAAAACAAGCGTTGAAAGAATGATGAGCTTTAATAACACTCAATTTTATCTAAGTTATATCTAAATACAAATTTCAACAAGCCGAACCCATAACATGGACTAAAGCGGTATCTCAACAGTTCCCAATAGGATACCTAAACTTATATTAAGCAAAAGCAAACAAAGTGTAAACAAAGTAACATCGGCTAAGAGTAGGCAACTGATGACAGTCGTCTGTTATTTTAGTTCATCCGGTCATTACATCCCTCCAGCCCTGATTTTTCCTAGAAAACGTTCTAAACCTGAACTTCTATCTGTGCACCCCCTGAGTCTGTGATGTTTATATCAAATAGTGGATACATGAATACGGAGCTATTTCAGCAGCATTAAAATATTTCCAGAAACATGTAAGAACTAAGAACCGAAACAGATCCGGTGTTGCTTATATTAGATAATCATATTTCACACTGCAGTCTAGAAGAAGTCAAATTTTGCAAGGCAAATTATATTCATTTATTGAGCATACCACCACATTTAAGCTATAAAGTTCAACCGCTCGATCGGTGTTTTTCCAAGTCGCTCAAAGAGATTACAAAACATTTCGCCTATTTAAAGAGCTCTACAGTGGAAAAAGGTACTAATGCGTTCATATCCTGCTGAGTAACACCTTTGAATAGATTTATGTTCGGAGATAAATATTGTTTACCATCATTTGTAACCGAAGACGAAAACGCAGACTAGGTTCCGCATCAAACCGCTGATATAATGGATGTTGAATACTTTAATGATAACATACATTTAATAGATTTTACTAAAGAATCTCAAAGAGAAAACACATTTAAACCAGGCCCTAGCACATGACCTAAACCATCTACGTCTCGGGAGTGCCAGCTATGTGAAAACACTTCAAGTAAAGAACATTCCATGATACTAACAAACCCTAAATCGCCATACGATGTGAAATATCTTAAAGCTCCAAAGTGTGTTTAAAAATAACAAATGGGAAATCATCAAAAATTGTTACATCAATCCCAAATAAGGAAGAATTAGAAAACAATCGAATACAAAAGCTACAAACGGAAAGAAAAAAAGAAGCTAGAAAATTAATTAAAAGCCGTGGAAAAGGAAGTTTATTGTTTGATATTAATACTAAACTGGATATTCAAGATGAAGAAACCATCTGCGCGCTTTACCAGCAAACTTATGGACAAGAATCAAAATCAAGTAATCCAGTGCAGTCAGTGCAGAAAGTGATGGCACGAGGAATGTTCGGACTATGAAAATGGGATATTTGTGTACAAAAGTATAAAAATGTACAAAAGTATTTAGAAATTTAGAAATTCGTTCATTATTTTATTTAGAAAAAATGTGTGCCAAAAAAGTGTGTCAAAAAATTTTAAATTTATGTCCTTGATATCAATATGTATCATTCATTTAAGCTTTTGTTCTACTGAGTAGTTTCTTATTCTAGTGTATAAAAAAGTATATACGTGTTTTTAATAAAAATGTATTTACACAAATATTTGTTTCACATTAGGACTTTTACCCCATGAATAGGATTTTGGCCCATAGACACGGGACATTTACCCCAACCCATGGGTCAAAAATTTGAAGTTTTATTAAATGTACGATGTATGTATGTATTTATTTTTAACTGTGACCTACAGAATAAAGTAGCAATATGAATGAACTACAAACACAAAATAAAACATTATTGGAATTCTAAAAATTGACGGACATTTCGGCGTTTATTCGTTAGGTACTGGATTTTGGGACTTGGTCTACGCTATGCATGACGCATTTCCCCCGCCTCCTTGTTGTTTCTGTCTAAAACTCAAAAAAGCAATAGAGCTTCCTCCCTGAAGACTTTATCTGTAATGACTGCAAAATATTGAGTCTCACTAGTTTATCAACACGACTCCAATTCTCAAATCAATAGTTCAGATATCAAGCAGCGCGTCAAGTTTATGTACGTTTAATACGTTAAGATTTTCACATTATATTATTGTTTTATTACCTTTCAGATCAAAGTAATTATTTGAAGAAAACTCAAAATGAAATTCCAAAAATGCATAAGATTTTAGCCCAGCAATTAGCAGATAGTTAATTAAATTAGCAATTAATTGATTATAATGTGTTAATATTATTGAGGGATCATGAACGAGTAAATGAAATCGGATCATAGATGAATGAAATTTTAAAAACGGGATCAGAAATAATAAATTTATTATATTTAAATTGTTGAAGAATACATATTGATGTATTTATCTCGCAAGAGTCTTCCTTGTGAATTAATCCAAGTACTAATATGAAATGTATACTGAATGAAATGTAGTAATAAATTAATTTATAATTAAGATTATACTAATATCTAATAAAGATATTATCAAAAGAAATATTTAAATTAACTGAAATTATTAAGATTATATGATTCGTCATAGCAAAAAAAATAATTCGTAATTAAAAGATGCAAAGATGAATCCCATAAAATTATGGTAACTAAATGATTAAAATTTTCAGTGGCTGTTAATTAACTAACAGAAAACCAGCTACGAAATTAAATACCTAGACATAACTGAATGCAAAGCTTAAAACGATAAATTATGAAAAATCTATTATTTACTTATCGAAGAGATCCGTTATCCTAAATCAGTAATACAACAATAAAATATATAGCGGTTATACCCAATAAAGGAGCAAAATCATCTCCATCTGATTACAGGCCTATCAGCTTTCTCAGCGCCATTTCGAAGCTTGCCGAGTGGGCAATACTTTACGCTCTCAACTCTTTCACAAAGGAAAACAACATCATTCCAGATAAACAATTCGGCTTTCGCGCTCACCACTCATCTGTTCATCAGGCTACCCGTCTGGATGCACACATCCATTACGATCTTGACCAACGTAAAAAGCTTGGAGCAGTTCTTCTGGACCCACCCAAAGCCTTCGACAAGGTCTGGCACGACGGATTGATCGCAAATTGCGTGCTGTTAGGCCTCCCAGAAGACCTAACCGCTCTCATCAAGTCCTATCTCTCGGACAGATCTTTCCAGGTCAAGATCAGGGAATCACCTTCCAGTCGTAATCAAATCGATGCTGGCGTACCTCAAGCTTCCCCGCTGGCTCCAGCCTTATTTAACCTCTTTATTTCAGATCTGCCGAGAAAAGAGCACATTGACGTCGCGTTTTACGCTGACGACACTGCTTTCTTCACGGCCGCCAGGTTCAAAGTTACAATTCATGAACGTTTACAGAAGCAGCTCGATCATGCCGTCAAGTGGTTCAAATTCTGGAGGTTGCAAATCAAACCCAGACCATCAATTTCCATGAGAAGCGTTACGCACTGCACGTCACGCAACTTAAGATCGACACCGCAATAATTTCATGGCTGGATAACGTCACATACCTAGGTCTTCACCTCGACCGCCGGTTCGGTTGGCATTCCCAAATCCAGAAAGCAATCCAAAAAGGTTCGGGGATAGCAAACCTGCTATCTTCTCGGATCTGCCTTTCTAGCAGACTTCCCATCTCCAGCAAATGCTTATTTTACAAGATGTTAATTCGGTCCGTACTCCTCTACGGATCTAATGTCTACTTCAAGTTTGTTACACCCAACCAGGTCAAACGGCTTCAAGTTTTCCAAAATAAGCTGCTCAGGAGAATATTAAACGCTCCATGATTTGTCAGAAATAATTAAATTCATAGGGAAACTGACACTCCAGAAATCAAGCACTTCATATCTCAATCATTCCACAAACAACAACTCAGCTCAAGTTCTTCTGAAAACGCGCTTGTTCGCGAGCTGGTCGACATGCTGGGAGCTTAGCACCGCGTCACCGTCAAGCCCCCCCCCCTTTCCATGCTGAAACGACCTCATACGTCGCTACAGTCATAACTTTTGCCCCCATACAACAGTATCCAGTTGTGTGTTAACTCAGGTTCGCGAATCAATAGAATCGCCGGGCCCTCGTGCCAATAACGGCTGCCCGATCAGCGGGTGTCATATCCCCAAATTTAATGCAGTAGCAGTAGCGATCCACAGGGGTCAACTGTGAGGCGGTTTCGGTTTAGTGTATTGGTAAGCCCAGAGGCAGTCCCACATAACCCGGTCCAACTTGTCACTCCAGGGCAAGTCTCCGCGACCAGGTATGCGTCATGCATTCCACCGCCTGGTCTTTTAGCCCAGAACAAAAAAAAACAATAAAATAATTTTCTATAATTATTTTATGAAACAGTTACGGAGGCATACTAAAGTATCATAGTTGCCACCTTCTGTTAATATTCAATTAAAATAATAAAGCAGATGCGCATTAAATTGATATCGCATAAAACAAACGCCAAACATCAGATATGCGAAATTGTTTCGATTTGTGTAGTTGCAATGAAGAAGTATATCACGCGAACTAATATTGATTATCATATCTTGTCTACATCTGTAGTATGAGGGCATTCACTGATTGAACTCTAGGTCAATATTTGTACAGGGGTTCATCATTCATTATCGTAGTTCTTGTTGTACATTTTGGCAACACTCCTTCAGTGTAACTAATACGACGCGAATGTGTAGCTCAGTTTACATGCCAAACCTTTCAAAATTGCAGTGAACTCACGTCATCAAGATGTTTATTGTATTGCTTGTCGCAATTTGTAAATTCGTTTTAGAATCAGGGAACATTTTCTTTCTCATTTTATTCTAATTAAAAATAGACACAATTCTGCCTGATACGTTCGAACATGTAACCGAATCATCCTAGCAAAGCCGTCCGGTTGTCAAAAGTCTGCCAAATTCTTTAAAATATTAGGTTATAAACCTGCAAATGTTGTATAATCTATGAAAAAGTCTAGTAGAACTTCCAGACATTGGTTTTAAAAGAATAAACATTTTAAGAGCATAAAATAAAATCAAGGAAGACTTCAATTATTTCAATTTGTGTATTTAGATGAGACATGGATATTTCAGAATGTGACCAATATACCCAATGGTCACTCATAACAAGAGGATAATAAAAATAGTGTAAAAGAAAACAAAAGTTGATGGAAAAATATAAACGTTGGATTAGATTTTATTAGTTATAACATTTATTAATAATTCATTGCAGGTATATAGTTTTTTATGCTGGAAACAGGAATTGTTAATAACACCTACGGTTTGGATGAACTCGATCAGATACATTGAAGAAGAAATTGACAAATGATGGAACCATGAACAAATGTTGGATAGATTGGAAATTGGCAGCTTAGTTATTCACTTGAATGAAACTTTCTGAATATAGGATTATGATTCAATGCTGAAAATTTACACGACAAAGGATGGAAACAACTAAAGGTTTGTATATAATTAATATACGATAACTGTAGGAATTGTATTATAGAGTGTGAAAGATGTATGTGCATAGATATGTGTGTAATTGTTCAGAATATAACTCTTTTGCGGAAATGGCAAATATATTAGGGAGAATGCAGTGATTAAATCTAATTTATCAAAAAAGATGTATACTGATTGTAACAGAACAAACTAGGGAGAAATATAGTGATATCAAAATGACTTTACAAGGAAACACTGTACCCAACGAAATAAGAACTAAACGTAAAGGGTAAATAAGCTCTCTAATAAAAGTAAAACACATTATATGAATATACAATTGTTAATTAATTGAATTAGGCCTCCGAGGGATACCGCAATATAAAAAAAGCGCCTAGAATTCTACCTCATAGGTGGTGTGGAAAAGAGCTCAAAATAAACATAATCAAACACACCCCTAACCTACAAACTATTATAACTGTATCCTTAAATACAGTTTAAATCATTCGATAATATATGCATTAGATATACAATAATGTTAAAATAAATTATATTTGATAGCGTTTTTCTTTCACTATTTTCATTTAAACTAGAATTTTATTATATATTAAAGCCAAAATGAACTAAAACTCAGAGTTGATGAGGCAACATTACGACGTTTTGATGTCATTATTTCAGATGACGCGGGTTCACTGTTTTATTGAACGGACTATATAGTCTATTGAAAGTTTTTTTAGTAATGCGTCATGGATATTTGTGACGTCGAAATATTGCAATGTTGTCGCATCAACTCTGAGTTTTAGTTTCGTTTGGCTTGACATACAAAAAAATTCTAATATAAATAAAATAATTGAACAAAAATTTTATCAAATATAATTTGACACACAAAACAAGAAATTAATTTAATATAAACAAAAACCTACAAACTATCTAACCTATCAACTAACTACCAACTATTATATCTGTATTCTCAATTGTAGTTTTAAGTCCTTCGATAATATATGTATTGGATGTACTATAATGTTAAAATAAATTATATTTGATAACATTTTTGTTCAATTATTTAATTCAGATTAAAATTTTCTTGTATGTCAAAGCCAAACTCAACTAAAACTCAGAGTTGATGCGGCAACATTGCAATGTTTCGACGTCACAAATATCCATGACGTATTACTAAAAAAATTTTTTAAAAGACTATAGGTTATATTTCAGTATATTATACACTTTGTTCTATGATGGTTAAAACAAGCGATCGGTTAAATGTGCAATTTCTTCGATGAAGTTCTTACTATGACCAGCTGCTAAAACTACCATATTCCAAGATAATGCACCCATGTATAGCCGAAATATATATTTTTTTAATTATTTAATTAATATATTGTTACTAGTCGTTTCCGTCTAACCTACAATTTGTGCTATATGCTAACTGAAATCTAGGTATATAACTAGGAGGACCCATCGGCCCTAACTCAGTCTCTGGTGAAATAATGTTTATACATGTCACTGCTGAATTTTTTAATATATGCACCTCACTACACAACACTACACAAGATCAGATGGTTTGATTCTTTTGAGTCTGTGTCCTGTTCTGGTGGTATCCAAAAGTTGCAATATTTCAATATTAGTATGAGAATGGAGTCTTTCCTCATGCCCTCTTGCAATTCCCTTGATTTCTTGACTGACTGTGGGTATCTGAAGGTCTCGATGTAGGTAATCAGTTCTATAGTATTTGGGTGCACCCATAACATCTCTCAGGACTTTGTTCTGAAAAATTTGTATTTTATTAATGTTACTCTTTACAGAACATCCCCATAGTTGAACTCCGTATGTCCATATAGGTTTCAATATTTGCTTATATAATAGCAATTTATTATGTACTGATAATTGTAATTTTCTTCCAATTAGCCAGTACATTTTTCTATATTTTAATTCCAGTTCTTCTCTTTTCTTCTTTATATGTTCCTTCCAGCGAAGTTTTGCATCGAAATTCATTCCGAGATATTTAGCGTTGTTGCTATATGGAATGATAGTGTTATTTAATGTTATTGGTGCTAGTATGGTCTGTTTATAGGTGAACTGCACATGTACAGATTTACTTTCATTAATTCTTATTTTCCAAGCTTGTGTCCAATTATTTATATTGTCACTTGCCTGTTGTAATTTTCGTGAGGCTTCTTCACTATTGTCTCCGACAGCTATAATCACAGTATCATCAGCAAATGTAGCCATCGTGATATTTTCCATTTGTGGTATATCACAAGTGTAAAGTAGATAAAGCATTGGTCCCAGTACACTTCCTTGTGGTACACCTGCTTTAGCTTCTTTCCAAAATATTTAATATTGGTTTAAGTAGGATCGAAATATCATCAAGCATCTTCCCAAGCCAGAGCAATATCCAAACCTCAAAATAATTCAATCGTTAGAGGGGACTTTAATGTTTTGGAGGAATTTTTTGGTATAACAAGAAATAACGTTCCATTGGAAACTTTCAGATACTCCTCGAATCTATTTGGCGAAGAATTGCAGCTGTTTTCTTTGCAAATAGTCAACACCTTACTAATAAATAAATATTGTGTATAGGTCAGATAATCATATTATCTTGTCTATTGTCTGTATATATTAGTTTTAAATATCAACATCAATCCCAATCCCAATGATTTTAAAAAATTATTATACTGTTATGTTTACTATATTATTATTTATAATATTATTATAGTTATAAAACTGACTAAAATATAAACAAACTAATTTTAAAACTATAATCAAATTACATAATTGCATAAATCTATAATTTAATTTTTCTTGTAATATTTTTAAAATTCCTAATATAAGCAAATAAATAAAACCAAATATTTTAATGCAGAAACACATTAGCAAAAAATAAACAACATAATTTAAATAAATACGATATACCTTATGTAATTATACAATAAAATTAACAATGCACTATTAAAAAAAGTACGCTATTAAAAAATTGTTACTCACCATAGGCAATGTAGCGAAAATGTTTCCTTCTCCCAGCGAACTCAGATTAACCCACAGCTGATGATCCCTTGGCGATGCCAAAGGATATTGACGTTCCGTGTCGTCGCTTATCTGATCAATTTTGTTCTCCTCCATTATTCCGATAATCTATTCGCTATCCTCAATCCGAATTTCCTTAAGGGGGAACTTAACTACCCCTGCTTTGTATAAACCTGGAAAATTATTAGTCGTAAACTTTTTTCTACGTCTATGCTGGTATCTAAATCCATCATATACATGTATATTGACTGTGGAACTATTCTGTTCATGTTTTTGTAGGACAATAATGGATATGTTAACTTTTTATTACAACTAAATTATGATCGTATACACGAATATTCAAATGACTGTATTCATAAGTCGTAAAAATATTATGAAGCATGACAAAAATTCCAAAATGAAATACATTGTTTATAAAATATTTATTTTCTGAACTTAATCAGATAAATAAATTAACCCATCTGTATCAACACTCTTGTATCTAAATTGCTGCAGTGTTATAATATAATTCAAGATTCTCTAGTGGGTTATTGGTTGTTCGTTTACATCCTGTTTAGTCTTTTTTGCATTCTTACATTGTACATTACATTTTATATCTTACATTCGATATGATATAGATCAGAATAGATACAATCCAAATTTACAAAATTAAATCATTACTTTTATGCTATAAATTGAATCAATATATAGTCTATTCAAAGTTTTTTTGTACATACATCATCAAGATGTTTAATGTATTCCCTTCAGAAACTTGTAAATTGGCTTCAGAATCAGACAACATTTTCCTTGTCATTTTGTTCTAGTTAAAAACGCGTAAACGAACGAAGCTTGTCAAAGTCACCCGGTTGTCAGAATTATGCTAAATTATTTAAAGCAATAATGATAAGAGGTTATAACTCTAACCTATAAACTATTGTGACTGTATAATTAACTGTAGTTTTTTTTACACATGTACTATACACACTTTTTACAGATAGATGTACTATAATGTTAAAATAAAATATATTTGATAATATTTTTGTTCAATTATTTTTTTTAGATTAGAATTTTGTTGTATATCAAAGCCCAACTCATCTAAAACTCAGAGTTGATGCGGCAACATTGCCACGTTTTGACGTCATAAATTTATATGACGTATGTACAAAATAATTTTGAAAAGACTTTATAAAAGGATAAGTGTGTGTATATATTTCCCCAATTAAAATTAAATTAGACTACTAAGCTAAAGCTGAGATTAAATACTTATACAAGTTAATATGATTTGTCTTCGCTTCAATCTTCTGATTTCCTGCTGTGATTCTACATTGCTGTGATTTAATAATGTTATTTTATGTTTTAAGGAGAAGTTTTGGATAGCTTTGTAACTGCAGTTAATTTCGAGATCATCACATAGTTCTTCATTGGTTACGTATGCGCATTGGTAATTAATTGAAGATCTCATAAGTTGACTCTTTGATTTATATCATGTTGGGAATATCTTTCGAACAACCAGTATATTCTATAATTGTGAGTCTGATCTACACTACTTTTAGTCTAATGTTATGTTAGAGAAAATCTTATATGAGTAATATTCAGTCACCAGAATAGTAATAGTGAATAAAATATGTTAGAGAAATTGAATCCCACGAAATCGTAGACAAAAATCAATTTTGTTTATCCCTTTACAATTAATTATTTTTCTAAAATTAAATCTTCATATACTCTCTTTGCGTTTTGTGTATATGAAACATTTCCTGTCCTTTTCTTTAGGATAGTAGTTCAAAAGTATAATTATAGGCATAATATTATTTTGTGCTTAGTTCATTATAGGCGTGAACATTCGTACGTATAATTTTCTCAAATTATCTCTGTACAAAATATTGTTAAATTCTATTAATTAATCTTTCTTTTCAAAATTCTGCAATTTCTTCTTGATGCCAAAAAAATATAAATTTCTCAGTTCATCCAAATATTTCTTATTTTCCATATCTATCTTTGACTTCATAAGTATTAAAATTATGAATAAATTGATGATATGTATAAATATTTCATTTTTCGTTTTTGGCAATATTTTTAGTATTATTAGATAAACTACAATCTGCCTCTCAATACCTATTTAATAAATTTCAATTAATATTTAAAAAATATACTTTAATTTTTTGAGTACAAGCTTTTCCAATTTTGAGCAAATTTTTTTTCCTAAAAATATATTTTTTCAAATAAATTTATGAATATTTTACATATAAATTTATGCTTTAGTTATTGTTTTATCTTATTATTCCTAACATTAATACCAAAAACTATCCTCTTAAGTTAACCCTACAACAAAAAGTTAAACCTAAGCATCGATAAAGTTCGGAAGAAAAATATATTATTTACCATTCTACACGCAAGCACTAAAATATATATGCATATTCCAATATCGATATAAGATTTATATAAATAGGTTTTCATAATAGTTTATTAAATAAGAATTCTTTCATTTGCTATTGATATTCATAAAAATTTTAGATTATCATTTATAATAAATGAAAATTTAGCATAATTTATCCACATGTGATACACCTTTGATAGTTATTCATACAATTTATTAAATACTTGCATGTATATTAGTCAACTACATCTATTGGTAAAGATGCGTAGTATTTTAAATACTTTAACAGCAAACAACAAGATAGCCTAACTGTTAAATTCGATAGTTTTGATATTTATCTAAAAAAATAATAATTTTCCATTGTGTTCTTGAATTAATTCAATCCATATATATATATATATATATATATATATATATATATATATATATATATATATATATATATATATATATATATATATATATATATATATATATATATATATATAGTCTGTTCAAAGTTTTTTTAGTATTGCATCATGGATATTTGTGACGTTGAAACATTGCAATATTGCCACATCAACTCTGAGTTTTAGTTCAGTTTGACTATGACATACAAAAAAATGTTTATCTGAATAAAACAATTGAAAAAAAATGTTATATAATATAATTTATTTTAATATTATAGTATATCTTAAAACTACAGTTAATTATAGAGTCACAATAATTTATAGGTAAGACTTAAAACCTTTTAACACTATTGCGTTAAAGAATTCTGACAAACGGACGGCGGCCGGTTGTCAGACGTACCTAAAATTATTTAAAATATTATTTATTATTACTACAGATTAAAAACCGACAAACGTTATTTTAGGGCTTTGATTATTTATCTGTCTGTAATATATTATATCATTTCGTTTGAAAATGCGAAAACAATAAATAGTCAGGGTCACAAATTGATTGCGGCTTTAATACGTTATTTCGAAAAGGAACGAGATAATGGAAGCCCCCTTTTGCCCATAATTTCCATTAGAGAGGTAATTATTGATGATATTAAATAATATAAATTCCAAGAATTTTATTGAAAATGTTTTTAGCAGGTTGTGGCCGCGTAAATATTAGTGTGGGTACTGTGAATAACATCGCTTACAAATTGAAGAATAATTCGTTAGATTTACCCATGAAAACCCGTCTCCATACAATGTGGGTTGCGAATCTTGAATATCTTGAAATCGGCTCTATCAAATATACGAAATGTATAAGAACAGTAAGTACACAAACTGTTTTATCGATATAAACATAATGTAATAAAATTATTTTAAAGAAAATTGTCTGCCTGGAAAGTATACATACAAGAGTTAGGGACATGCATATTTTTGAGGGATGTAAGACATCCTTTCATTCCCTCTTACAGGGCATAGGGTTTAAATGATGTAAAGATAATCCTCGGAGAGATTTAATGGAACTTCCAGACATTGCCTTAATAAGAATTCATTTTTTAAAGGCATAAAATAATACCAAGGAAGATAAACTATTTGACTTTGTGTATCTTGATGAAACTTGAATATTTTAAAATGGTTCATTGTGGCACTCTTGGAAAGACAGTAACAAAAAAAAGTGTAAAGGCAGCAAAAATCGATAGAATAAGGTAAAAGTTACAATAGCTTTCAATTAGGTTTTGTTGGTCATTATATTTATTAATAATTAATTGCAGATATATTGCTGGTCGAGAAGGATATTCTATCAAAAACTGTTTGGATATGTGGAAGGATTTAATTTGGAAGATATCAACCATAACACCGGTTTGGATGAACTCGATAGACATACAGAGGAAGTATTTGATAAATGGTGGAATCGTGAACGTGTTTTAGACAGATTAGAAATTAACAGTTTAGTTATTGAATTGGACAGTCAGTCGGAAAGTGAAAGTGACTGAAGGAAACACACAAGTAAACACACCATCGAAGGGAACAAGAACTAAATGTAAAAAGGTAAATATGCTATCAAATGAAAGTAAGATATGTTCCTCAGATATACAATTGTTAATTAGGTGGATTAGGGATAATCTCCTAAGGTATACCACTACATAAAAAAACGCGCCTAGAAACTCTACCTCATGTGTGATGTGGAAAGAGTTCAATGTACACAAAACAAATCTAACCTACAAACTATTATACCTGTGTTCTTAATTGTAGTTTTAAGTCCTTCGATAATATATGTATTAGATGTACTATAATGTTAAAATAAAATATATATGATAACATATGATAAGTCGGATTATACAGGTCTATTTCGCTGCTATCTGCGATATCAAGGTTATTTGAGAAACTGTTTTTAAAACGTATTAAAGCATTTATAGAAGTACCGGATTACCAGTTGGGATTTCAAAATCACCACTCGACAACTAAATAAATTCACAGAACAACAACGGTTGTTGAAAAGGTAATCGAAGAAAAGAAATACTACCCTGTAATATTCCTGGACATCTCACAAGCTTTTAACCGGGTATGTCATTTGAGATTAATATACAAAATGAGCAAATTTCTACCGCGGAATTACTCTCTACTGATGGAATCATATCTTTTCGAAAGAAAATTTAGTATCGCAAGAAGGGGCACTCTCAACACCTAAACCTATTTCGGCTGGAATTCCACAAGGTAGTGTCTTGGAACTACTGTATCTCTGTCTAAAGCTGTAGAAAATTTACAAGTAGTCAATAAGATCTACAGATGGACTAGAGACTGGGAAATATAGCTTAATAGCTCCAAATCTATCCATGTTAATTTTAAGTTGCGGCGAAATGAAAAAAACCTAATTATATCACTATCACACCCGATTCCTCAAGTATAATCAGCTAAATACATAGGAATATATCTCGATGGTAGGTTAAACTTTAAACATCAGGCAGGACAAAAAACAGAGCAGATTAGACTCAAAGTCAAGCATCTGTACAGGTTAGTCGCAAGATAGAGCCTAAAATTTAACAGATTGGTTTATCAGTTAATCAAAAAGCCAATTTGGACCTATGGAGTTCAAATATGGGGTTTCACTAAGACATCAAAGCAACTAGCAATACAACGCACTCAAAACAAAGTTCTACGATTAATTACCAATGCTTATCGCTACGTAACCAACGAAGAGCTGCACGATGACCTCGAAATCAAATGGATACACAAACAAAATGATCCAAAATGATTTGAAATTTAAAATAGAGTTGCTAAATCACAGCAACGTGGAAGCAATAAAGCTACTAGACAACACACAGGAAATCAGAATACTGACGCGAACCAAACCACCAGAACTTGTTTAGTGTATAAGTGTATTCTTAATTTTAGCTTAGTGTTTAAAATTATTTCATCTTATTTTACAACAGTCCTTTTGAAATTCATTTATAGTATTTATAGTAAAAAACTAGTGCTAAAATAACGTAAGTGAAAAATGAAGTGCGTGAAATAAACAATGTATTTATTTTATTTTTTTATCCTCTGGAAGTAAATTAAATAAAATATTAAAAATTAAAAAATGGCAAACCATAGCGATTCAACCAAATCACCTGCACACTTTGATATAAGATTAGAACAAACAGCAATAACGCAAACTCCACCATCAGAATGGACTACAGTCATTAACAAAAAACGATTGAGAAGTCCAGAAGAAGAAATCGCGAGGAAACAAACAAGAATCAGTGACTATTGGTTGCAGAAACCGATAGAGACAAAAAACAGTTTTAGCAACCTGTCGGAAGAAATTGAAGAGAACATACAACCAAGCCCTGAAAAAGTTGTTCCGAAACCACCACCAATAACAGTCTATAAGGTAGGAATAATAAAAAATATCCATGACTTATTGAAAACCATTACTACGAACTACACAATTAAAACAGTGAGCTATGAAACAATTAAAATCCAATTGTTCGAAGCGGATCACTTTAAAGTTCTTATTAAAGAATTGGATGAAAGAAATACCCAATACCATACATTCAGGCCAAAATCCGAGAGAACATTTAAATTCGTATTAAAAGGATTACATCACGGGACGGACTTTAACACCATCAAGGTAGCACTAGCTGAAAAAGGCCACGAGGTCGTAAATATTCACAATATACGACATCACACGACAAAAAAACCTCTGCCTATGTTTTATATAGACATAAAACCTAATGGAAATAATAAGGCGGTGTATGAAATCACCAAATTGGAAAATAATATTATTAAATGCGAACCACCACATATAAAAAGAATTATACCACAATGCACAAGGTGTCAAGCGCACGGGCACACAAAGACTTACTGTCGCAAATCATATAGATGCGTAAAATGTGCAGGAGAACATAAGACAGGAGATTGTACTCGTAAAGTTCGCGATGAAAAAGTGAAATGTGTTAACTGTAACGGAAATCATCCAGCGAACTACAAGGGTTGCGCAGTTCACAAGCAACTACAGCAGAAACTCTATCCTGCCTTAAGGGAAAAAAGGTATCAACAAAAACAATCCACTACTACCAATCTACCACTACCCACCAGAACAAGTCAACCAGACATAACTTATGCCCAAATAGTTGAAAATGGTTCAGCACAAAAACGAGAGACAATATCTCAACCTACTGAAACTAGCAACATCTCAAGATTAGAAAATATGATGGCCAAACTAATGGATCAAATGAGTACGATGCTTGGTCTACTCACAACCGTCGTCAGCAAACTTGCCTAATGCCTGAAACCAATAGCTACAAAATCGCCGTCTGGAATGCCAATGGGCTTCAACAATACGCCAGGGAACTAAAAATGTTCGTAAATGAACAAAATATTGACGTTATGATGGTTTCCGAAACACACTTTACGGACAAGAATTATCTGAAAGTTCCTAAATATAAGCTTTATCATACAAATCACCCTGATGATAAAGCACATGGAGGTACAGCCATAATAATTCGAGATGATATAAAGCATTTCGAAAAAGAAAAATTCCGCAAAGACTACCTGCAAGCCACCAGTATAACCATAGACGAAGCCCATGGACCATTAACAATTTCTGCGATTTATTGCCCACCCAAACATAACAACAAGGCAGAACAATTTCAAGAATTCTTCAGTACGCTAGGTAATAGATTTATAGCAGGAGGAGATTATAATGCAAAACATTTAATGTGGGGTTCAAGAATAATAACCTCAAAAGGTAGAGAACTGCTCAAAGCCATAAGGAAAGATAACTTACAACATATCTCTACTGGTGAACCAACATATTGGCCTTCAGACAGAAATAAAAAACCAGATACAATAGATTTCTGTATTACAAAAAATATTGATCCAAAAAAGTGTCAGGCAGAATCATGTTTCGACCTGTCTTCTGATCATTCACCAATAATAGTAACAATTTCTTCAAAAATTATCATCAAAGATAAACCCCCTTCTCTGTGCAATAATAGAACTAACTGGCCCTCATTTAGAGAAAACTTAGACCAAAATATCTCTCTAAACTTACCGTTACAAACTGAAATGGATATAGAAATAGCAGCAATAAATCTTACAAAAAATATACAGGAGGCAGCATATTCCGCGACTCCCAACAGTGAAACATTTCCAAGAAAAAATACACATATATCATGTACAATACAGAAAAAGATAGCAGAAAAAAGAAAGTTACGACGAAATTGGCAACAGCAAAGGACTGAAGAGAATAAAAGAAAATTTAATAGGGCCATAAAAGAGCTGAGAGATCTAATCCAAATTGAACAAAACCAAGGCATTCAAGAATACCTAGAAAACTTGACATCAACTGAGGCTACAGACTATTCGTTGTGGAAAGCAACAAAAAAGCTTAGGAGATCCCAGCAGCATAACCCACCTATTAAAACAAGCGAAAATAATTGGGCGAGAAGCAATAAAGAGAAGGCCGACATTTTCTCAAAACACTTTTTTTTTTTTTTTTTTTTTTTATTACTCTTCGTGAGTCCACAATCTGCCCTATTGGCAATAAGTATTTCTTCTGTTTATATTATATATACATGGCATGTAGAAAATCACTTCAATAAGCAATCTTCTGTATAAAATATTATCTTAATTAATTAGACCTATTCTAATGGTTATTCTAAACTCTACATATGTCCAGTAATCAGATCAGGTGGTGTTAAACGTTTTAGTCTACGCACTTCACTATCACGTCGCATATTTAGCTGATTAGCGAGTACATTGGGATGCACTGACACTCTTTCGAAGTACTTCACACAAACACGTTGGATTACACTCGTTATAGGTTCTAGAGGAATATCGCGTTGTATCACTTTATTTGAAATATAGTACGGAGCATCAACAATGGCACGCAACACCTTATTTTGGAACCGTTGAATGATGGATATATTAGATTTGCTAGCGGTACCCCATAGTTGAATTCCATATGTCCAAATGGGCTTGAGTATAGATTCATACAGCAATACCTTGTTATCTAATGATAACTTGGATTTGCGCCCAATGAGCCAATACATTTGATATAATTTTAGTCCTAGTTGTTTCCGTTTAGAGAGTATGTGCTTCTTCCAGGTTAGGCGTCGATCTAAATGCATACCAAGATATTTAACATGCTCTGCTTGGGGAAGTTGACGATGATTGATATTTACTGGTGGACATGTTCTTCTACGCAGGGTAAACGTTATATGCGTGGATTTTGATTCATTGGCTTTAATGCGCCATGTCTTCAACCATAATTGTATTTGATCCAGGTGGGTTTGTAGGTTTATTGATGCTGTGACTGGATCTTCATGGGATGCTAAGATTGCTGTATCGTCTGCATATGTTGCCACAGTAGTTATTTTTGTGGTGGGCAGATCAGCCGTATACAGAAGATACAGTACTGGACCCAGTACACTACCTTGCGGAACTCCTGAATATATGGGATTTAATTCGGTATGTTCATCGCCTTGATTTACAATAAAATGTCTGTCAGTGAGATACGATTTTAATAGCTGATAGTCCGGATGAGGGAGAAGTTTCTTTAGTTTAACCTGCAAGCCCGTATGCCATACTTTGTCAAAAGCCTGAGATATGTCTAGAAAAGCAGCCGAACAATATCTTTTGGCATTTAGGTCAGCGTTTATTTGGTTTACAAGTCTATGCACTTGTTCTATAGTCCCATGCTTATTGCGAAAGCCAAACTGATGTTCTGGAATAATTTTTCTTTTTTCTATTATATAGTTTAGTTTTTTTATGTATAATTTCTCGAAAACTTTCGAGATTATTGGTAATAAACTTATAGGTCGGTAGGAGGTCACATCTTCTGGTATTTTTCCTGGTTTAAGTATCATTAATATTTTAGCTACTTTCCAGATACTAGGGAAATAATTAATTCGTAGCATAGCATTAAATATATATGTTAATAGTTTTATAGCCTTTTCTGATAGTTCTTTTAAAATTTTGCCAGTAATTAAGTCATAACCAGGAGCTTTTTTAATATTAATCTCTCTCATTATTGTATGTTTAACTTTTTTGACCGTTAATTTCTCGTGCGGTAAATCCATTTGAAATGGCGAATCTAGAAAGCTAGTAATTTTATTTTCGTCATCTTTATGTAGCTGAGACTGGAAAGGTTTAAAAACATTTTTTAAGTGTTTTGAGAAAATGTCGGCCTTCTCTTTATTGCTTCTCGCCCAATTATTTTCGCTTGTTTTAATAGGTGGGTTATGCTGCTGGGATCTCCTAAGCTTTTTTGTTGCTTTCCACAACGAATAGTCTGTAGCCTCAGTTGATGTCAAGTTTTCTAGGTATTCTTGAATGCCTTGGTTTTGTTCAATTTGAATTAGATCTCTCAGCTCTTTTATGGCCCTATTGAATTTTCTTTTATTCTCTTCAGTCCTTTGCTGTTGCCAATTTCGTCGTAACTTTCTTTTTTCTGCTATCTTTTTCTGTATTGTACATGATATATGTGTATTTTTTCTTGGAAATGTTTCACTGTTGGGAGTCGCGGAATATGCTGCCTCCTGTATATTTTTTGTAAGATTTATTGCTGCTATTTCTATATCCATTTCAGTTTGTAACGGCAAGTTTAGAGAGATATTTTGGTCTAAGTTTTCTCTAAATGAGGGCCAGTTAGTTCTATTATTGCACAGAGAAGGGGGTTTATCTTTGATGGTAATTTTTGAAGAAGTTGTTACTATTATTGGTGAATGATCAGAAGACAGGTCGAAACATGATTCTGCCTGACACTTTTTTGGATCAATATTTTTTGTAATACAGAAATCTATTGTATCTGGTTTTTTATTTCTGTCTGAAGGCCAATATGTTGGTTCACCAGTAGAGATATATTGTAAGTTATCTTTCCTTATGGCTTTGAGCAGTTCTCTACCTTTTGAGGTTATTATTCTTGAACCCCACATTAAATGTTTTGCATTATAATCTCCTCCTGCTATAAATCTATTACCTAGCGTACTGAAGAATTCTTGAAATTGTTCTGCCTTGTTGTTATGTTTGGGTGGGCAATAAATCGCAGAAATTGTTAATGGTCCATGGGCTTCCTCTATGGTTATACTGGTGGCTTGCAGGTAGTCTTTGCGGAATTTTTCTTTTTCGAAATGCTTTATATCATCTCGAATTATTATGGCTGTACCTCCATGTGCTTTATCATCAGGGTGATTTGTATGATAAATCTTATATTTAGGAACTTTCAGATAATTCTTGTCCGTAAAGTGTGTTTCGGAAACCATCATAATGTCAATATTTTGTTCATTTACGAACATTTTTAGTTCCCTGGCGTGTTGTTGGAGCCCATTGGCATTCCAGACGGCGATTTTGTAGCTATTGGTTTCAGGCATTAGGCAAGTTTGCTTACGACGGTTGTGAGTAGACCAAGCATCGTACTCATTTGATCCATTAGTTTGGCCATCATATTTTCTAATTTTGAGATGTTGCTAGTTTCAGTAGGTTGAGATGTTGTCTCTCGTTTTTGTGCTGAACCATTTTCAACTATTTGGGCATAAGTTATGTCTGGTTGACTTGTTCTGGTGGGTAGTGGTAGATTGGTAGTAGTAGATTGTTTTTGTTGATGCCTTTTTTCCCTTAAAGCAGGATAGAGTTTCTGCTGTAGTTGCTTGTGAACTGCGCAACCCTTGTAGTTCGCTGGATGATTTCCGTTACAGTTAACACATTTCACTTTTTCATCGCGAACTTTACGAGTACAATCTCCTGTCTTATGTTCTCCTGCACATTTTACGCATCTATATGATTTGCGACAGTAAGTCTTTGTGTGCCCGTGCGCTTGACATCTTGTGCATTGTGGTATAATTCTTTTTATATGTGGTGGTTCGCATTTAATAATATTATTTTCCAATTTGGTGATTTCATACACCGCCTTATTATTTCCATTAGGTTTTATGTCTATATAAAACATAGGCAGAGGTTTTTTTGTCGTGTGATGTCGTATATTGTGAATATTTACGACCTCGTGGCCTTTTTCAGCTAGTGCTACCTTGATGGTGTTAAAGTCCGTCCCGTGATGTAATCCTTTTAATACGAATTTAAATGTTCTCTCGGATTTTGGCCTGAATGTATGGTATTGGGTGTTTCTTTCATCTAATTCTTTTATAAGAACTTTAAAGTGATCCGCTTCGAACAATTGGATTTTAATCGTTTCATAGCTCACTGTTTTAATTGTGTAGTTCGTAGTAATGGTTTTCAATAAGTCATGGATGTTTTTTATTATTCCTACCTTATAGACTGTTATTGGTGGTGGTTTGGGAACAACTTTTTCAGGGCTTGGTTGTATGTTCTCTTCAATTTCTTCCGACAGGTTGCTAAAACTGTTTTTTGTCTCTATCGGTTTCTGCAACCAATAGTCACTGATTCTTGTTTGTTTCCTCGCGATTTCTTCTTCTGGACTTCTCAATCGTTTTTTGTTAATGACTGTAGTCCATTCTGATGGTGGAGTTTGCGTTATTGCTGTTTGTTCTAATCTTATATCAAAGTGTGCAGGTGATTTGGTTGAATCGCTATGGTTTGCCATTTTTTAATATTTTAATATTTTATTTAATTTACTTCCAGATGATAAAAAAAATAAAATAAATACATTGTTTATTTCACGCACTTCATTTTTCACTTACGTTATTTTAGCACTAGTTTTTTACTATAAATACTATAAATGAATTTCAAAAGGACTGTTGTAAAATAAGATGAAATAATTTTAAACACTAATAAAAATGAGATGCAGTCCTTTTGTCTGGTCACGTAAACACGTATTCACTACACTTTAGGTCGACTGAGAGACAGATAGCCGCATCTGTTATGCGTTTTTAACGCTCAGTTAAATAACCGTAATAAAATACTGGGTTTTTTTAAAGAACGGTATCTTTTTATAGCTTGGACCGTATTGAAAATACGTCTTCACCCTACGAAGGTTGGAACTTCAAAACACTTAAAAAATGTTTTTAAACCTTTCCAGTCTCAGCTACATAAAGATGACGAAAATAAAATTACTAGCTTTCTAGATTCGCCATTTCAAATGGATTTACCGCACGAGAAATTAACGGTCAAAAAAGTTAAACATACAATAATGAGAGAGATTAATATTAAAAAAGCTCCTGGTTATGACTTAATTACTGGCAAAATTTTAAAAGAACTATCTGAAAAGGCTATAAAACTATTAACATATATTTTTAATGCTATGCTACGAATTAATTACTTCCCTAGTATCTGGAAAGTAGCTAAAATATTAATGATACTTAAACCAGGAAAAATACCAGAAGATGTGACCTCCTACCGACCTATAAGTTTATTACCAATAATCTCGAAAGTTTTCGAGAAATTATACATAAAAAAACTAAACTATATAATAGAAAAAAGAAAAATTATTCCAGAACATCAGTTTGGCTTTCGCAATAAGCATGGGACTATAGAACAAGTGCATAGACTTGTAAACCAAATAAACGCTGACCTAAATGCCAAAAGATATTGTTCGGCTGCTTTCCTAGACATATCTCAGGCTTTTGACAAAGTATGGCATACGGGCTTGCAGGTTAAACTAAAGAAACTTCTCCCTCATCCGGACTATCAGCTACTAAAATCGTATCTCACTGACAGACATTTTATCGTAAATCAAGGCGATGAACATACCGAATTAAATCCCATATATTCAGGAGTTCCGCAAGGTAGTGTACTGGGTCCAGTACTGTATCTTCTGTATACGGCTGATCTGCCCACCACAAAAATAACTACTGTGGCAACATATGCAGACGATACAGCAATCTTAGCATCCCATGAAGATCCAGTCACAGCATCAATAAACCTACAAACCCACCAAAATACAATTATGGTTGAAGACATGGCGCATTAAAGCCAATGAATCAAAATCCACGCATATAACGTTTACCCTGCGTAGAAAAACATGTCCACCAGTAAATATCAATCATTGTCAACTCCCCCAAGCAGAGCATGTTAAATATCTCGGTATGCATTTAGATCGACGACTAACCTGGAAGAAGCACATACTCTCTAAACGGAAACAACTAGGACTAAAATTATATCAAATGTATTGGCTCATTGGGCGCAAATCCAAGTTATCATTAGATAACAAGGTATTGCTGTATGAGTCTATACTCAAGCCCATTTGGACATATGGAATTCAACTATGGGGTACCGCTAGCAAATCTAATATATCCATCATTCAACGGTTCCAAAATAAGGTGTTGCGTGCCATTGTTGATGCTCCATACTATATTTCAAATAAAGTGATACAACGCGATATTCCTCTAGAACCTATAACGAGTGTAATCCAACGTGTGTGAAGTACTTCGAAAGAGTGTCAGTGCATCCCAATGTACTCGCTAATCAGCTAAATATGCGACGTGATAGTGAAGTGCGTAGACTAAAACGTTTAACACCACCTGATCTGATTACTGGACATATGTAGAGTTTAGAATAAGCATTAGAATAAGTCTAATTAATTAAGATAATATTTTGTACAGAAGATTGCTTAATGAAGTGATTTTCTACATGCCATGTATATATAATATAAACAGAAGAAATACTTATTGCCAATAGGGCAGATTGTGGACTCACGAAGAGTAATAAAAAAAAAAAAAAAAAAAAAAAAAATTTTAGCTTAAATAAATTAGTTTTATTTTAATTTGGGAAATATACATTGATGAATTAATTAAACATGTACTCGACTTGCTTGTGTATTAATGCACGTACTACAGAACATAGTAGTAATAAATTAATTTGTAAATTTAGATTGTACCAAGCATATCTAATGTAAGATGTAATTAATAAAAAAATACTTCATAACATATATACCGTTATTTAATAGGCTCAGGTCGATGTTGGTGTTCTATGGCCATTGTCGTGGTGGCGATTATTTAACCTGTTTATCCATCTGGTACCTAGCAAAACCACTGGTGCCAATTTTGATGGAAAACTTATATTTAGGGACTATGTGCATTTCGCTATGAATGGATAAGTTATCAAGCCTTATTGCCGGATATGGAAAATAAATAATCTACAAAAAGCTGCTGTGATTATTTGTTGCTGTCATCCATCGAGATCACCATCAAGAGCGAGCACTAAAGAACGACGGTAAGACATCAATCAAATCCTGTTTTATGCACTGTTCTAAAAGGAAGAAAAATATATTTCACAAAAACCATTGAAATTTTTAAACTAATAGTTGAAATAACATCAAATTTTGACAAATAGCATTTAATGGGCCTATCAATGGTTGATGGGTCTATCAACAATGGCATTATCGATATGCCACACTGGATATTTATAAGCGTTCATATCTATGAAGCTTCTAACCCTTTCTCTCATATTAATTGATGTTCTTTAATGCTGATTGTTGTATATTCGAACCAAAAGGTTGACTTCACCGCCGAAGTTTGTATGAAGAATAAACTTTTATTCGACAAACAAGCCTAAACTATTGTAATCTGCACTTTTGTATATGTTAAACAGCATCATATAGACAATACATCATCTATTATATACCAGGTTAAAATATTATTTGTAAAATTGATTTCTAGTTATTTTTCCCAATATATTTCAGACGAAAAAAGAACAGGAATTGCAAAAATACTCTGCGGGTTAACCAAACCCTTGCCATCTGATACAGTCCCGTACCTGAGTTTGGGAAGGACGCCATAAATATTCGAAATATCGAAAATAATTTAGGGAAACTTTGAGTAACTCTGACAGTGGCCAATAATAAAAGGAAAAAATACGACCAATGCTATATATTCAAGCGAACGATAAATTGACAGAAAATTCACGGGATATTATTTATTTGAGATTGGTATCGTTATAGCAGACACGCGACAACTTTCTTCTGATTTTTATTTTCTTCGAACTATATCGGAAACGAGTCTATATGTTTAAAATATAAAAAAGCGATATATGCGCTATTGAGAATATACACATATTCGCACTCCATTTTTATATTAAAAATTATTTTTCTATTTATGTCGAGTTTTTTTCTTATTTCGTATTTTAATAGGAACCTATCTTATCTTTAATAGGAAGATTATCAAGATATATTATGTATAGATTATCCTGTGTTATTCAACATAATTCCCTTCAAGGGTGATACACTGATTATAGCGACCTTCCAACTTTTCGATACCATTTTTGTAGTAAAATTTGCCCTTTTTGTTGGTTCGTTGAATTTTTGGATGCCTGATATGAGTACGTTCAGCATTTTTGTGACTTAATTATAATCAAAAATGTTTGTTTATAATATAATATTCATTCCCAAAATTGTTGTATTTTCAATGTATGTATGGAAATAAAAATACAGATGTCGTTTTCCTTGGAATAAACAGCCTAAGTTAGCCAGATTAAAGATGCCTGTGTGATTTATCATTGTTTTAACCTGATATATATACAATTATTTCTATAGAACATTTGGGTTCATATATTACAGAAATACAACAGGAGAAATTATGAAAATATTACCCACAATATAAACCCATAATATGTCCAAATGGAGTAATAGCAAAATTACATTGAAGGTAAATGTGATTATACTACATGAAAAGTTTATGACAAGGTACTATCTCATAATTGTTTTATTATATTGTTAATAGATCTTTAAGCTGTCTCTTTAACTCCTCGATTTTACTATAATAAGAGGATAGCCGTAATTTTAACATATATCATACGTAAAGTCTATTCAAAACAGTAATGACGCACGTCATCAATATGTGCCTGTCCAAAATTTGTAAATTCATACAGTCGGACAATATTTTCCTTCCCATTTTATTCTATTTAAAAAGAGATAGAATGCTGTTTAACCTGTTCGAACAATGTAAAATGAAACCGAATGAGCGTGCAAAAGTTGTCCGTTTGTCAAAAGTCTGCAAAATTCTTCAAAATATTATAATTATCTGTTATAAACCGGCAAACGTTGTTTTAATAAATTTCAAATTGCCGCTTATTATAATCTGGTTTAAAATGCTGAAGCTGTCAGAGTCAAAAACTGATTGCGTCTGTAATCAGTTATTTCGAACAGGAACGAAATAATGGAGGCCCCTTCTTGCCAGTAGAATGTGTTGGAGATGTAAGCATTTTTACAGTTCAATATTAATTTGCTACCATTTTTATTGAACATATTTTTAGCGCGTTGCAGCCGCACTGAATATTAGTACGGTCACCAAAATATCTCAAGAAATAAAAAACAATATAACCTTAAATTCACCAAAAAGAAACCATCTTTATGCGAAACGGGTGACGTCAAGATCAGCTTGATATTAGCTGTATCAGAGATTAAATATACGAAATGTATAAAAACAGTAAGTAGTTTTTCAATTGAAATATAATTTTATTATTTCAGAGAAAATTGTTAGTCTGCAAAGTATCCATATAAAGATGAAAGATATGCAGCTATTTGTAGCTATTATGTAAGACATCCCTTCATACACTGTTGGATAATATAGTATTTAAGTGATGTAAAGATAATCTACGAAGGGGTTTAATGGAATTTCCAGACATTGGACTTCCAGAACTTCCAGAACAAATTTTAAAATCATATAACAAAATCTAGGAAGAATTACTGGAAATGGAAGAATATTAAGAATGGTACATTGAGTCACTCATGGCAAGATGATTATAAATATCGTGTAAAGGGAGTAAAAGTTAATGAAAAAAGGTAAAAATTGGAATAACTATCGATTAGGTACCTAATTTACTATTTATTCTACTCCCTATCACTGCATATTTAATCCAATTGAGTTGACATAGGGTATTGCAAACAATTATTACAATAGACATTCAGGTTGAGAAGGATCAATCAAACCAGAACTGTCTGGATTTATGGAAAGGAGCATTGTCGACAATAACACCTTCGGTTGGATGAGCTCGATCAGACACATTGAAGAAGGAATTGACAAATGGTGGAATCGTGAACAAGTTTTTGATAGATTGGAAACAAACAGCTCTGTTATTCACTTGTTTAGTGATTCTGAAAGTGACAGTGACTGAATAAAACTTTATGAATGTTGGTTTATGATTCAATGCTGACAAAGACAGGGTGATGAAAGAGGAAACAGCTAAGGTCAGTATATAATTAATATACTTTAACTGTAGGAAATTGTATTATAGATTGTGAGAGCTTTATGTGCATGTGTGCTATTGTTCTGAATATACATGGATCTTTAGTTAAAATGTATGAGGAGAGAAATAATACTAACTCTATCTAGTTCTATCAAGAAAGATGTGTACAGGTAGTAACAAAACAAATTAATGAGAAATACAGTAATTTTAAAATGACTTTACAAGGAATCATTGCAACGAAGGAAACAAGAACTAAGCGTAAAAGGTAAATATGCTCTAATTAATATAAAATACATTACTCAGATATACAATTGTTAATTAGGTGGATCAAGCCTTCGGAAAAACTACTACGTAAAAAACGCGCCTAGAACTCTACATATACTAGTGTGGAGAAAGTTCAATGCAAATATAATAAAACAACTCTAACCTATAAATTATTGTGGCTGTATAATTAATTGTAGTTTTAAGTTCTTCAATAGCATATGCATTTGATGTACTATAATATTGAAATAAATTATTAAGCCACAAAACAAGGAACGCTGCAATAACTAATAATCGATTACGTTAAGCTTATTAAAATTTTCCATTCTCAGTTCCAAATCAATTGAAACATTCCTGATAAATTAATGAAATATCAATGTAGAAGTCTTTTGTTTCAAAATTTTGTTTTTTTATTTATTTTAACGTATTTTAATTTACTAACGATTAAGTAATAAAAAATTAGTATTATATTTATTTGTACATTGTAAATGTATATCTATTGCATATTACATATTTATTTGTACAATATAAGGTATGTACATTATTAGATATGTAGGTCTTCTGTTGATTAGATTTATGTTTAAAATTTTTATTTATAAAATAATCTATTTGCAGTTTTTCCACTGTTTTTGCCTAGTATTAACTTGTATCTTGTATATAAGTATAACAATATCATGACATTTCATTCATTAAATTTCGATCATTAAATACCTGATTATTAGCTACTATTGTTGTCATTAATGTCAAAAATTGCTATTAGAGCAGATATATAAAAAACAAAGTTACAATGTTTCAGAAAAACTTTGAAATCCAAAAAACTATGCCTAAACCAAACATTCAAATAAAAAAGAGTCTATTAAATCAAACAAATATTTTAAGAAACAATGGCCAATTATTGCCAAACATTAACTAATTGAAAAGCGCCATGTGGTTATAATTAATATTATCATCTAGTTTTCAAAAAGAAGAAGTAAAATGAGTAAGAAATAAATGAAGGCATACGACAGAAATATACGACAGCACTGAAAATTAAACTTCTTAAATAATTTTTATAATTCTGCTTGGATATGTCAATGAAATCAGAACAGTAGACGTTAGAAAAACCTATTTATCTTTTGAATTACGTACATAAAAAAATTATTTTCATTGTAAACATGCTCTTAAAAAATACGATTATATTATCTCAAAATAAATGAATCATAGTGGAGACCTATTGTTGAGTTTAAATGCTATTTGATCAGTAACTTAATCAAACAATCAAAAGTGCAATACACAGTTTTGTAAAAAATATACTCATTATTTATAAATATTACGTCTATTTACTATTGCTTTTAATAAATTCCTGCCAAGATGTTGTCTGTTGCTCGCTCATTATGGATTTATAATCCTGCCAACCTGTTATATTTACTGTTGCTCTGTTTAACGTAGTCACCCTTCTTTTACCCCTATCCCCTAACCTTCCTAAACATAATGTAATAGGCCCAGTTTTCACACGACAATATCATCAAAGTTTCATGACAATATGACGTTTAGTTTAAAAGTTACAGTGGTTTTAGTTGAGCAACTTTTATATTTTCAAAATAATACATCGTGTCATAAGTTCGTGAAAACAATGGTCTCGATAAATTGACCAAATTATGCTTCGAATTGATTTACCACCCAGAATATAGCCCAGATCTAGTCCCCGATGATTACAGATTGTTTACAAAGAGACTGCCCCAGTTCCAAAAGGCCTACACTAGGCACTACACTATGATTATAAAAGACTATTATTTATTGATGAGTAGTTTAATATTGCCTAAAAGTTGCTGTTTTATCAGTTAGAGAGATAGAAAAGCAACGATATCGTTAAAGGAAGATCGACAATGTGTTAAATCTTAGAAACTGGTAATGATTACTTGTAAGTTAAATGAATACATAAAACTAATTACTTAATTGTGCAAGACAGTTGTTACTCAACGAGTAACATGATAACAACAGTTATGATTGCACTTGGATACTGTTTGAGAAAGTTACTGTAAAGGTTCATGAGATTGAGGTAAATCCCAATCGAAAGGCGTTTAAGTTCGGAGCAAATATAATCTATGGTAATATAATCAAATAGGTATCTATGAATAAATTGTTCAAGATGTTCGAGGAAATTAATTGGAAATTACTAAATACGGAAATTTATTTATTTTTATATTTATAAATTTATAATTTATCTATTTTTTGATTAATTTTCCTCTAACGAGAGTCAGCAACAACTCCAAAAAAGATATCGATCAAGTTTATAGAAATGACTCTAAAAAATAAGAGACCAACGTTGTCCAAGGTTAGAACTGCTGCAACCGATCACCAACGGTAACGAGATTTAGTGCAGAATATTAAAAATGCTGCTGCATCAACATCAGGATATTGGTTGAAAAGTAGACACTCTCCCCGAGCATCAGCTATGAGTTGATAATGATCATGATGTTTAAACAAACCACGCCTTAATTTGCAAAACTTAAGCGATGATTTTCTGAACTATCAGAAGGTACGTTATTTTGATGTAAACTTTTTTTTCTGTAAATCGTATCTTTTTCATGAATTTGGTCCACACGATAACAATATGCGAGATGGTTGATAGTCAACTATTATGTATTGCATTTTGAGAATGGTTGGGAAACTTACTGCAAACTGTCATTACATTTGATAAACAACAATAGAAAGGCGTCTGTAAAGCAAAATCAAGATAAGAACACAGAAATGAAAATTAGATTTACCCCCTACTGTTGCGATAATCGCGGGTTCGAATCCTACTGAATTGTTTAATATTTGTGATTATCCTAGGCAAGAGTGTAAAATCCAACATGAAAAATTATCCCAGCCACGCCAGTAACCAGGCTGGGTAAGGCCGGACGTCTTCAGGGATAATTTCTATTTTTTCTTGGTCACTCGCCAGTCGGTAGGCTGCCGAGGACCGTGGTTCGGAGCCCACGTTAAACAGTAGGTCCAGTCCAAAATTATTTTATTTTTTAGTGTAACATTTTCTAAGAAGAGAATTTTTTTATCAGACATGTTATATTAAGGTCATTGTTTAAAAAATTCAACATAGGTACTTCTGTAAACGATATTTTTTATCAATTTAGTCCAAGCAGTTGCCACCATAATACGATATATTTTACCAGTTCGAAAGTAATATATAAACAAAATCCTTATTCAGTTTTAAAAAACTGGAGCTGATACTTCCTTGGGCAATTTTTGATTTTTACACATTACATTCCTAAAACCTCTCCATTTGATTCAGGATCTCTTGATACAGTCTCTCTGAACTCACAAAATTATTTTAATAAAATCATGCGGTAATGATATTTTGTTCCATTATTAGTGAATACAACAATTAATTGTGAACACTTGCTGTGTCTTTCACATTTTTAAATTAAATTATATTTAATCGTGATATTTAAAATCTTAAAAGGTTGAATTTGTAGTTCTTGCTACTGTTGACCAAGTAGTGCTCCGCGAAGCTAATTATTCTTGACCACAATGAAAACACAACACACACACATAAAATACTAGTTTATCACTCTTATTAACAAATTATTTAAAAATAAAAAAGTGAAGTATAAATTTGCACATATTTTTCATATAAAATGGACAGTTACAAATTTGCTCATGCTCCAAATATTTACCAAAATCCCCTACCTAACAACTCCCCATTAAAATCAGAATTAACGACACCTATTAGCATAACTTTCCACTATTACAATATCCTTTATTTTCATTTAGATTTATTTCAAAAGTTCCCATTTTAAAACTTCATTGAAAAATAACTTTTTAAATTTATCAAACCATGCCAGTCACTTTTTCCATTACAGAAACTGTTAGAAAATTAATTACAGTTAGTGTCTCCATGAAAGTGAGACAAATATGGGTAAGCTCGGAAAAAGACAAATGAAACTCAACGTCCTAAAATTAAATTTCCAAGAATATTCGCTTTAAAAACTCCCTTTGATAGTGTAAAAGTTCTAAATATACCTAGAAAACCTAGATACCTAGAAAAGTTTTAATAGACACTAATAATGTACGTATTTTACTATATAGGGCATAAAAAATTAAGCTAATTATACAGACAACCGATTATTTTTAAAATAACTGTTGTTTTATTTTTATACGAACCATAGCAACTAGAACAATTGTGTAAACAATGCAAACTGCTAAAATAAATTCAAGCGTCGCGATCCGAGCTATTGTTATTGTGGTGATTTGCATAAACACCGCCTACTTGAGGTTGTTTAATGAAAGTTAATTTACATATAGTGTAAACAAGTTTAAAATAGAGTTATGGCTTACAAAGTTGTTTTTTTATATTATATTTTATATGATTAGATATTCGAATTTACTAATATTAGTTAAATATTGAAAAATATTAACTTGTTATTCATATTATCAGCTAAGTCCTATTTAAAAAATTTAAATCAGCATTTTAGTACATTCGCATATATTTAAATGTAGAACAACAAATGCTTATTTTTATTAAATATCTCTCAAACCAACAAAAGTGTGTATTAGTGGATTTATGTATTAATGGATTCAATAATACTTGGAAGTATTATTAATGTGTTTTAATGAAAATCTTAAAATAAATGGCAGCAAATACAGAGATCGTGATAAAATAATAAATAAATAAAATAATTAAAGCAATATTGTAATAAGATCCACTTAATATCAAATATATACAGTAAAATAAATAATGATAATTAAAATAGACCGTATAGAAATATAATAAAACAAAAAAAATAAAACAAAGCTTTATTGTAAAAATAAAAATTTAACAAACGATACAAAGATTTTAACATTCATTAATTGCTCTCATGGCTAACTTACCAATTAGCTATATTACACCCTGCAAGAAAACAGCAGATGTGACAATCGCGTCGCGTATGGGACAAGTGTGAGTTCGACGCCGCACCAGGTAGCATTCTTCCAGGACCTTGTCGAAGCCGACACCTGTTACAAGTGTCACGCACGTCATCCGCATGTATTTCGGGACACAATTCACACATTAGTCCCTTTTATTTAATGTTCGATTTAATGACGCGAACTGGACAAAAACCACCAATCATAATGTCATTTTGTCGATATAATATCGTCAAAAATAAACAAAACAGTAACAAAACAGTTTAATGCTGTAATATTAAATTGCCATAACATATATACCACGTAATCGCCAATAAATCAAAACTGTATATAATCTACAATTAGACGAAAAATAAAAAATCTCAATCTAATCATAATACATACATTTTAATTGGATTACATTTACATATTCATATTTTACCCTACGTAAGTAAATCTATGCATGTTTACGTATAATCAGACGGCACAACCACCAATAACAATAAAGGATATCATTCCATATAGCAATAATGCTAAGTACTTCAGAATGAACCTTAATGTAAAATATATTAGTTAATTGGAAGACAGTCACAATTATTACTACATAATAAATTGCTATTATATTAGGAAGTATTGAAAAGTATATGGATATACGGAATAAAATTATGAGGGTGTTCCGCGAAAATTAATATAAACACAAGCTTTCCAGAACATCCAGAACAAAGTCCTGAGAAGTATTATAGGTGCACCGCGATTCTACAGGACCGATTGCATTCATCGAGACCTTCAGATAACGACTGTAACCCAGGAACCCAAGAGAATTGCAAAGAGACATGAGGACAGACTCCATTATCATATCAATATCGAAATACAACTCTTGAGTAGCACCAGAACAGGACCCAGATTTAAAAGAATCAAACCATTTGATCATGTGTAGTATAGTGAGATGTATTTAATAGAAAAACAGTATAAAAAACAGTAAAAATAGTAGAAACATTATTACATCAAAGACTAAGATATGGTCGATGAGTCCTCCTAGGTATATACCTAGATTTAAGTTAATGTAAAGACAAATTGTTGGTTAGTCGGCAACGGCTAGTAACAATGTAATATATAATAATAATAAATTTTAAAAAATACAGTTAAATCAATTCTCATTAAATAACTAGACATTAAAATAAAATAAGATTATACTTTAAGGTATTGGTAAAATTTGGTAATATTTCTTAAGTTCTTCATAATAAAATAAATCTCTATCCATTTTCATATTGAAACATATATTACCTAAAAGTATCCGCAAAAAAAACTTCGACGAAAGAAAGCTCGTCTTCTCCATAAAGTCAAACTATCTCAGTAATCAGTAATAAGAATGCCATGAACTTGGTATGTGAATAAAAAGTTAAAGAAAAACTGAAGAATATAGGCAGCATATTGATTTAGTAGTAAATATTATGTTCCAATGGGTTAAAAAAATGTGGATAAATAAATAACATATACACTAATTTATTCACAATATTTAATAAAATATCACAAAAAAGTATAATACTTCCAACAACTCTAAATAACACTCTTATGAAGTGGTCAAGATTTGACACTCTGCACAAAATATTCCCTGCTAACACAGCCTAATCCCTGGCCCATCTTCACTTTCTGTCCAGGGACAATATCAAATTTGAATTTCGTGGGCGCCTCGAAAATAATAACAATAGTTGAGCCCATTCTAAATTCACCTACTAGATCTCCTTTGTGCAACTGTATAGCATTACCTAGGCAAAGTTCTTTAAACTTGTGAGTCTTCTTTTTTTGATTTGTGTGTAAGCTTTTATCAAAAATAACTTTAATTGAACCCACATTAGTAGCACCTAAAATGATTGAATGACATAATTTCAACTATTTATTTCAAGAAAATTGTAGAATAAACATACCAACTGCTGTATAAGAGAAGAACCCGTGATCCCATTCACCGAGATAAACGGCTCGTTCGTTCAAAACGAACAATCCCGGTAACCATTTGGCTATCCGAGGATTTACAGATAAAAGTTCTCCGGAAAAATGCCTCCTATGGGTCGGTTTCCAATCGGCAGGCGAATGGAATCTAAAAAAATGTAAACGCGTTTTATTCTAAAAATCTATGTAATCAGTAACTTAATTGATTAATACAAATAATTTAAAGACATGTAAAAAATATGACATTGCTAAGGCGATAAATAAATGAAATATGTTTCTAAAGACCCGGAACTACCTTTAAATTGTTTGTTTAAGCAGTCAAAAAAAACAACAATATAAAATCTATAATTTCTTTTGAAGAAAATGAATTGAAACAAATTATGATCATTTATCACGAATGTTTTTTTATAATAAATGTAAAATTTTAACAATATTTATGATAAGTAATAAATTATAAAACTATTTTAAAGTTTTTAGTAGTTAATTAAATCTGAAATAATATATGATAAATGGTTATCATTTGGACATACTGCTCAATCGTTTAAATTGCCAGTGTCTCATTATCAGTGACTACAGGTTTAACCTGCCTCCAATGCTATATGGCCGCTAAAAGTTACCCGTCTCAATTGAAAATTGTTATAATTTTCATAGATCATAGAACGGGATTGAGCACTCATTGCAAAATAATTTGATCTATATTTGCTTCTATAACTGTGTATCTATTACTAATATTTTCTTTTTATTTTGTAGGATATTCAACACTGGTTAAATGTTGTTTTAATAAAGTAGTTTAGAATAAATAAATAAATAAATAAATAAATGTATATATATATATATATATATATATATATATATATATATATATATAATGATAACACTGTATAATGATGATTTATCTATAAAGTACTTAATGTTAATACAAAATATTAAATATTAATACAAAACCCCTCCACATACATAACATAATTGAATATATTTTTGGTGTATTAAATCTAAGGTCCTAAAAAAAGATTAGATCATCTAACAGGTCAATTTAAAAGTCCCAGGCGTGACACATAGATGGCGCTACCAGAATTAAATCCATGTTTTTAGTTGTAGACTAAAACGTTTAACACCACCTGACCTGATTACTGGACATTGTAGAGTTTAGAATAAGCATTAGAATAAGACTAATTAATTAAGATAATATTTTATACAGAAGATTGCTTAATGAAGTGATTTTCTACATGCCATGTATATATAATATAAACAGAAGAAATACTTATTGCCAATAGGGCAGATTGTGGACTCACGAAGAGTAATAAAAAAAATGTTTTTAGTTAGCTCTAACCGTCAAAAGATGCGTGTATAAATTTGACAACTGTCGGATCATTAGTTTGTGAGTTATAAGCATTTTGAGTGAAGCAACTTTTATTATTGTGAAAAAAAATGGAAAAAAAGGAATTTCACGTGTTGGTAAAATATTGCTTTTTGAAGGGAAAAAATACAGTTGAAGCAAAAACTTGCCTTGACGCCGAGATCCGGACACTGCCCCAGAAAAATCAACCATCAAGGATTGGTATACTAAGTTTAGACGTGGTGAAATGAGCACCGAAGGCGGCGAACGCAGTGGACGCCCAAAAGAGGTTGTTACCGAAAACATTTTAAAAATCCACAAAATTATTTTGAATGACCGTAAATTGATATTAAATAAAATAGCAGATACTCTATAAAGATATCAACTGAACGTGTACATCATATCATTCACGAATATTTGTGCAAAGTGGGTGCCGCGCGAGCTCACTTTTGACCAAAAACAACGACAAGTTGATGAATTCGGAACAGTGGCTGAAGATGGCCAAGCGTTATAAACCCGAGTTTTTGCGTCGATATGTGACAATGGAAGAAACATAGCTCCATCATTTCACTCCGAAGTCCAATCGACAGTCACCCAAGTGGACTACACACGATGAACCCGCTTCAAAGCGTGGGAAAACGCCAGTCGGCGGCCAACAGTCGGCGGGCAAGGTTATGGCGTCTTAATTTTGGGATGCGCATGGAATAATTTTCACTGACTATCTTGAAAAAGAAAGGACCATCAACAGCGACTATTACATAGTGTTACTGGACCGTTTGAAGGTCGAAATAGCCGAAAAAAGGTCGCATTTGAAGAAAAAAAATGTGCTGCTTCACCAAGACAGTACACCGTGTGTCACAAGTCCGTGAAAACAATGGCAAAAATCCACGAATTGGGCTTCCAATTGCTTCCTCATCCACCGTATTCTCCAATCTGGCCCCCAGCGACTATTTCTTGTTCTCAGATCTCAAAAGAGTGCTCGCTGGGAAGAAATTTTCTTCGAATGAAGAGGTGATCGCCGAAACAAGGGCCTATTTTGAAGCAAAGGACAAATCGTACTACAAAAATGGTATCGAAAAGTTGGAGGGTAGCTATAATCAGTTTACCCTCGAAGGGAATTATGTTGAATAAAAAAAACTAATTTTTCCCAAAAAATGTGTTTTACTATGGTAGGCCGAGGACTTTTCAATTGATCTGTTAAATGACCATAAATAAAACCAATTACAGACATAATATACAGGTCTGATGAAAATTGATTCATGTAATTAATTAGATATGTCTCGATAATACGGGTCAACTAGATCAACAATCACAATAAAAGTAATGAAATCAGCTGTTATATTTTATCATTTCTATGAATAGAATTAAGTTTTGTTTCATGGTCTAAATATTAAAATTTTATTGTTGATGAAGTAAGTTGAAGTGCTATAGACTGAAATATTAGTCTTAAGAGCTAGCAAGGTTTTTGAGAGGGCACTTCAAAGATATTCATATATATACTGCAAAAAATATCAATTTTTTTTTCTCCAATATATATATAGATCGATATTTTTTTTTTAAATATCGAAATAGATATATAAATTATAGATATTTTTCTCGGCGGCCGACACCCCTACTGTCAGCACTCTTTCAACATACCTATTTTATTTTCCGTACTTAATCAGTGTTCCTTATTATTTAACTATAGGATGATTATCTGGCACATTAATTTTACGTATTTTGATACTTCAATAATATTACATAAAAATTACAGCCATAGTGAATTTTTTTTATAAATAAAAATAGCATCTGGCACATTATAAACAATCATAAAAAGTCTGGAAATTAATTAAATATTTGAGTTAAGCCTATCAAAAGTCATTTAAAAAAATCCATTCTTAATTAACTTAAAAATTGAGTATTTTTACCAGTACAGATACAATGCGCACTGGTAAATGCAACCCCTACCGCCAGCCAGATGGGTCGGGTACTGACCGAGATAGTGGAATAAATCGAATGTCAAAAGATTAGCTTACCCGAAATTCTTGTTTTCTCTACGTTGCTAGCTCCCGTACTATATATTACACTTCATATGATATTCAAATTTAATAGTAAACATAAGAATGAGTTTAATTAATGAGAACCAATCAACAATGCGTAAATAACAATATCAGTATAATACGAGATAAGAAATGTCTCGAAGCTAAGATTTTTCGAATTTTTATTATTAGGCATATTGATAGTTATTATGCAGATTATTACCTTAGATTAGATTATTTACCTTCGAAATCTAAGATTAAATGAAACATTTCCACAACTCAGCGATCATTGTTTTTCAAACGGTAAAATCACATTAAATGTCATGTCATACCTATGATAATCTCCAGGGGCTAGATAGATAACACATTGATACAACGTGTTACCCTCATGTGGTTTGTGTAAAATATGTTCATGATAATTCTTGGATACTCCATTTTTATCAATTTTTGAACTGTCCGCTTTCTCTCCCAGAAAGTCTTGTACATAGTAAGTTACGCCTTTTACCTGTAAAGTAAAGAAGATTTAAAAATAGTAGACAAATACAAATTTATGGTATAAACCAATACAATAAATTTAAAAAATTTAATAGAAATTCATTAATAAAAATAAAATTTTCAATAACTCAATTTTGGTAATAACAAAGATATTCTTCTTTTTATTTTTTTTATATGTATAATTTAAAGTCTCCTTTTACCAACTAGGGGTTTATCTAGACCTACAGCTTAACGTGGGCTCCGAACCACGGTTCTCGGCATTAAGCCTACCGACTGGCAAGTGACCAATTTAGAAATCATCCAGGAAGACATCCGGTCTTATCCAGCCTGATTACTGGCGTGACTCGGATCATTTTCCTTGTCGGATTTTGCGCTCTTGCCTAGGACAATCACAAGTATTAAACAATCACAAACATAAATTTAGGACCATGACCCATCAGGATTCGAACCCGCGACTATCGAAACAATAGGTGGACCGTCCTGTCGCCTTTACCACTGCGCCAACCAAGCCGGCTCTTCTTTTTATTAACCGACTTCAAAAAAGGAGGAGGTTCTATGTTCGACTATATATTTTTTTTAATTCTTTTTTTATTCGAAAGAGTGCATTTTCGAGGTTTCGATCTGATGGCGAAATCCAGGGAAATCAAGGCAATCCTCAAATTTCAAAGGCACATACAATGTTTTCACAGATATTTTTTTATCTATAATAATCAGATATTTGTGTATAATGTTATTGCTGAGCCAAAACAATACAAAAATAATAATATAATTTTGTGTATATGTCAAATTACGAACAAAACAAATCTAATTTCTTGCTCGCATCGACTTCAAAGTAATTAGTTGGTAGTAGTTAAATTAATATTGTAAATAGATAAATAAGTTTAGGTAGGTATTAAGCTAAATTGTGTGTATATAGTAGAATATAAAATACCTGTCGTAGATAGGTTAAATAAGGTTTCGTTTATTTTTATTTAGTTATTATAACGATTATTATGGTTTTTTTTGTGTTAAAAATCTAAGTTTGATTGTTTTACTTTTCGTCGGTTCGGTTCAATTTTTTTATTAAAAATATTTTATACATCTATCTAATCTACATACCAACATTAATTTTCATTTTTAATTTTATATTAGGGGCAAACAACTTTTTAAGATCCACGAGATTTTGGTAAAGATGAAAAAAATAACTTAATCAATTTGAATACAGCACAAATATACAGTGGTACAAAACAAAATTCTTTCTCAACTTGAGAATAATCGTTAATAATATGTACTATGTATTTTAATCTCTAAGTTCACAAAACCGCTAAATCTCATGTTAAATTAAGAGCTTAACGAGATTTTTAAAACTATTATTAAGAATTATTGCCGCAAGACGTCAAAATATATCATATATATACTATTAATGTAATTTTCAGACATTTATAATAGATGGAATAACGAAAACTAAATATATATTGACACCAAAAGTGAGATATTCAATCTTTTTTCTTTTACCCAATGAAAGTTATCGAGTGTTGTCGAAAACTAGCATTTCACTAAGAAAACTCAGGTCCACCGAAAAAAGATCAGGAATTGAATGCAAAACAATTCGAATTTGAAGTTGTAGCATAGGAAGTTCCATTCTACAAGCAGAACTTTATACATGTTATGTTGCGATAATACAACGATATATAGCGTATAAATAAAGGCAAATAAGTCCACTGGTTTTATATATTTGTATTGTATTTTTTCAGCTATTTTAAAAATAATGGGTTAAGCTAATGAGTTAGACCATTAATCCAACGTAAAGCTGCTCAACACTAGGCCACGATGTGAATTAGGAATGAATCCGAGATGGCCCAAGCGTATAGACGTTAAAATTTATTACGCAATATCTTAATTTTAATTGTTATCAGAAGTAATGAAAATAGACATCTTCACTTGTCACTTCACTTTTGAATTGACAATTTTGACAATGACTCGACTGTTGAACAGCCTTGAACTAGAGTGACTTTCATCGTATAATATGATTTGATTTCCATCTTAAGATAGCTCTATAAAATTCAAATTACGCAAGCTCTGGATGAAAGACTGAATACAAGATTGAAATTTGAAGACTGAATCTACCAAGAGCAGACATTGGAGATGGCCGTTTCGGAGTCCCCACTCAATTGAATCAAGCCGGGTGGAAAGCAAGATACGGACTATATGACGAATGCATCAAAATTTGCCAGCCAATTTCTAACAATTTTTACTCATCGTTGTCATAATGAAAGACAACGTCTTTCCTATTGATCGATTCAGATGTTTTTTTTTAATCAGTCATATTAGATGATAGTAGAGTCGAATTAATGACTTAATCAGGTTCAAGCAAATCGTAAAAACTTTCCTTGGCGTTTATACGAGCTTTACAACTGTTTATGAAGCTTCTCAGAGCTTAGATTACTATATTCTTAGCGTATTATTGTGTGGTGTCAATGGTTGAAAAAAATACTCGATTTTGATTCACTTCAACAGCGATCCATAAATGAAAACTTAGAAAGTTTTTCACCGTTAATTCTTTCAAGATTCTTTTTGTATTTAATATTTTAAAAATTGTTCAAAAATGTTTTATGATAGATGTTTAGAGCTGTAGCGAAGTCGTGAGGCGAATGTTTGAGATATAAATGTATGTAGGAGATAAACGAAATTAAAGCTATCTATTACAGACAATCGATATAACTTTTCCTCGACCTTAATAAAAATTGATTTCCATTATATTGAAAAACAGATACTATATTAAAGGTACTACTTACTTGTTCGACTTGTCCGTTATCAACTGTACCTACGCTCAGAACAGTGCCATCACAAGGTGACACCAAACAACTATAACGATCTATATTTCTAACATTATCCTTTAGGGGTCTGGTAAAGAAATCCGCCAAGCTAGGGTAGTGCTTCCAATCTTCATACTGCGCCTCGGATATGTTAACACCAAACGTTTTCGCATAAGCTGAATAAACGAATGGTCTAGCAAATTCAGGTATTCGCTTATCTAAAATTTTCAAAATTTTGCTGCTAATGTTGCCATTGCTAATCTTCTCAGCTAATATTTTTCACCTGCTAAAAATCCCCAAACGCGACTCACTGTCCTTAAGGGTAAGAAACAATAGCAATCAATCTCCCACTGTTTCGCAACTGTCCCATCTTTGGTTCGTCGGCGATATGCCCGCCATTGCATTACAGCTATGAGACATATTCCTATTGGTACGAATTTTTTTATAACGCTGTCCCATTGTCCCCAACCTGTCAAGTATAAACAAATTAAAAAAAATACATATATATATATATATATATTTGTGTGGGTGTGTGTCTTATTAGTGTAGTAATATATTCCTTAAAATATCCCATTTAATTTTTGTGTCGCAAAAGCCACCTTGAAACATTATTAAAATTTGTAAAACATTCATTCTCTTAAGTCATATTCTTTTGTTCTTAAAACAACTTAAAAATTTAAAATATTAGATATAATAAATAATAATAACAATAAATACTGTAATGTAGTTGTAATACATTAATAACAAATAATGCATCATCAAAACCAAGCCTTTCTCAGAAATTAATTATTTATGTTTATGTAAAACTTAAATATAACAAAGGCTTCTCAATACCTCTTACTAATTTATACAGATTTAAAAATATAACATATCTAATTAAATTAAAACATTTTACGTTAGTTATAGATAACATTTTCCTCACTTATTTCACTATAAAAAAAGAACAAAGAAATTAAATAACTGCGATATAATAGAAGAGCGCAAAATATTCATAGTTATTTTGCTACTCTCTCAGTAACGCCTACTACGATTCGTATAAAAATAGTTACATTTAAATTCAAAACATTTGAAACCATAATCAGAATGAATATAAGTTTCAAATTAAAACGTACCTAGAAACGGATAATTGACTGGCGAATCGGCTAGCAAATTCAAGAGGGCACGATGCAACACAAAAACCAAACAGGGTGGATATACCAAGGCACCGAAATCGCCAACAATATCGGATAAAAGTTTCCCGAACGCACGATATTTATGTCAGACCTTGGTTGAGGAAAATATACTGCATATAAAAAATATCGTCGATGATTCCGTCTGCATCTGCGACATCCATTCTTCAACTGATTCATTAATTGACGCGGAAAAAACAAGAGGACACGAAGTAATCGCTTTTATACTGTGCTTTTATCGCATCAAGTTCGTAACCTCGGTCGAATCTCGTCACAGTGGGAGAGAATAGAAAAATAGCGGGCCAAAAATCATAGGTTTTTAACGCGTTTGTCTGGATTATTCTGAACAAAGCTTGTAAAACTTTTGCTAAATTTAGATACGATGTCAACCTAGTTTAATTAAGCCTTAATTAATTGTATTTTTAATTACTTTACAGTCGTTTACAATAGCAATATAACATTCTCTTTTCTTAATATCCTTAGTCCTTATCAAAAAACATATTTGACACATTTTTTTCGATTTAATCTAATTAATTGTTGATTATACCAACTGGTCGTAATAGTTTTATCATGTTACCAATAGCCTAGAAATTTTTAAGTATTGTATTTATTTTTGTTCAGGAATAATTTTCTATCGTCAATTATAACTCGATGTAATTTTTTTACTCTGAAACCAGACTTCATTATTCTGGCTCTGTCATATGATGTGGTATCTATTTTTCTATAGTGTACAGCATTCCATAAATCACTTTAATTCACTCATAACTCTAGACTAACTCTTGTTACAGCAAGTTATTATCGCTCTTTTAATATCCTAAATCAATATTTACGTCTTGAAATTCACAGCATATTTGACATGTGTCTCAACAAGCAAACAGTAACAATAACACTTTCTGGTAAATATTGCGTTTTGGAATGAAATTGGATAATTTTAGTACAACAAAAAGTCAGATAAATCATTAATGATTTAGTACTAAACTTTATATATAATAAGAGATATTTTTCATCAGTTATGATAAGTTTACAAACAATTTTTACTTTCCTGTCACTGTAATGTAATACCATAAAGTGTAATACCTACAATTTTTACCCCTGTAAAATAATTGCTAGATTATATTTTATCTTCAATATTAAAATCAATATTTCATAGCATCTAAACCAATATTAGTAGTTAGTTGAGCGTGTCAAAAAGCAATACACATTTTTAATTCTACCTAACTACTACATTCCACGGTAACAGAACTTTTGGTCGTTAGAAATAAGTAAAAGATCAACCTCAATCTTTATCTCCTCTTCAAAACTAAACTACTTGCTCCATTCAGAAATTTCAAATTATGTTAAATGTAAATTGTAAACTATATCCATAGCTGTAATAGATATTCATATAAAATATGTTTTATGGGCAGGCTATTTCCTTTACATATGAAATCAAATACATGAATATTTAAAGGCAATTTTACAGATAGACATAGATAAACAAAAAAAACTCAACATTGTTAGGACATGATACTTATTACCTTTTATAAATCTTTAAAAAAATAATACAACATATTATAATGTATTTAGAAAAAATTTTAATTAAAATATTTTTAATGAAAACTTTGAATGACTTAAAAATACTTAAAATATTTAAAAAATATTAAACATTAAAAAATACTTAAAAAAATACTATACAATGACTCCTAAAGTTCTATGACTATTAATTGTTTCATAAAACTAAATTATCGGCATCCCAACTATATATATTTAATATTTTTAATTTTATGATTAAAGTGAGAAAGATATTCAGCCAGATGAGCGTCACCCTCTGTTTTGATAACGTTAAAAATAATTAAATAGTAATAAAACATACTCAAAGCCATTAAATTATATCAAATAATAAAATGTTTTTGCTGATTTGATTAATTAGTTTATTTTTATTATTCGAATGTTGTCTGCATCTTTTAGTTTGGTTCAATGATAATGCTAACGACATCTTTCTCATATGCGCATTCTTACCAGTATTTTTGTTTTTATCATTTTTCGTAGAGAATTGTCTAGTGCCAAACAGGGGGGCATCAGCAGCGTTTTTAAAAACAAGTGATAATTGACCACAGTGGTACGGCCTTGATGATCTGAAAAGATACATAATCATTATTAATAAATTTATAAAATGTAATAGAACAATCATAAACAAGACATCCATTATGTTATTTGTTGCTTAAATTGTTTATCTACACACACATTTTGATTAATATTTAATTTTATTATTATATTCAAAAATAATAGTTAAACACTTATAAAACATAAGCCGTGAATACCTTTTTTTGAATATTTAAAATAATCTAAATAATTTTCCATTTAATAAATAAATGCATCTGTTACTTCAAATTCAGTCAAAACATTATGTTTAATAAATATGTAAAATATTTATATTAATTATTAAAGTCTTCAAGATACTTGATTTTGTATACAGAGAACCGCGAAATACTTTAAGGTCAGGTAATCTTACCTATATATATCTAAATCTAAATTTTCAACAACGACATCACTTATAAAGTTATCCATTAAAAAAGCAATGAAAACGATGGAAATATGCGCTTAGTATTAAGAAACTATATTACTATGATCGTATATCAATATCAGGTAAAATGATTGCAGCAGAATATGTACGCCGCTATAGATAAAGATTCAATATTTACAGACAAAAAAAGTATAAATAGGTAGAGTTTATTTATAGACACTTTTTAAAAAAGTTTTTAAGCAAATTTTTATAATACTAAATTAATTTTATAAAATATTAGTTAATATACAATGAAACATATTAATTATTGTAACTTTAACAAAGATCAGATATTTAAGGCTACATACAGATCATACAAATGGCATAAAATATTTAGCATAATCAATAACAAAACTTGTATCAATTCAAGGCTATTCCAAACATAAATATTTTTTCATATAAGTAAGAAGAAAAACATAAATAACTACAATAGCGTTATTAAACCAATTGATAGGTTATCTGAACAATATCATCACTAATATTTTATTTGGTGTAGGCTAATTAATAAGTTTTTCGATATGAACATAATATTTAATAGATATAATTTAATGCGCAAATTGAAAAAAAAACATTCCAGAAGCACATGGTAACAATTTATTATTTAAAAATATAATTATTTATAAAAATATTAAAATAAAGAACAATATTTTAATATTCAAAACTTACATTATTAAAGAACGAAATAAATGGATCTTAGAAGTCATAATATAAATCTGAACTAGATACAAACACTATGCAATATCAGAAAAACTACATTAATATATTATTTATGTTATTCTACATAATTTTGAATTTTTCACTTAAGAGGTTACTACGTAAAATTCTTCTATTTTTGGAATGTAAGAATTAATATTTTTAATCTGTAGCAGTAGTAGTATAGTAGTATAAAATAATATATTGAATATAAATATATATTATATACAGATAAACATGTCATGGCAAAACTTTATAATATTAATGATACTAATGTGAAGCATAAAAAAAAAGTGAAGTTTGATATATTGTAAACATTTATTTAATTTTGAGTTGCATAGGCACTAGCAGTTACTGTATTAAAAGATGCTTTATTTTGAAAAATTAGCTGGAAACAATGTAAACATAACAAAAATAACATCAGAAAAACTTTACATATTTAAATGTGATATAAAAAATATATAGTATATAAATATATATTAGAAATAATTGTTTTATGATATGGCTTAATAATATGGTAATAATGTCAACATTATAAATAATTTTCAGTTGCATATACACTAACAGGTTATTAAATAATGTTTTATTTTGAAAATCATTTGAAGTCAATAAAAAGTCAATTTAAACATAGCAAAAATAATATAAGAAAAGCTTTATTTTTTATAAAGAGGTAAATAATGTGATAAATTAAACAATATATTGATATAGTTTATTTTAGATTAATCTGTTAAATAAGAAAAAATGAAATCTACAAACAAAAGATGTTACGAAACCTATAGCCCATGTTTAGGCGGTAAAAAACTTAAAGTTACAAATAGTTTATCTGGTAAAACCACAGTTAATACGTTTAATGCTGATATATTTGAAAATACTTTTGATGATTTGAATATTACAGAGATTTACAAAACTAATAGTAACAAATCCAATGAAGATAACCTTAATAAAATTGGAAAGACTCAGTCAAATAATTTAATTAGTGTAGCTGCTTTTCAAGATGAATTTTCTCAGACATTTAACACCCAAGCAATAAAACAAATAGATAGTGTTATATATAATACAAAAGAATCTAATGAAATTAAAAATGAACAGTCTATAAGTACAGCAAATAACTCTACTATATGTAGCAAGCAAATTAACGACAGGTCTTTATTATTTCGTGATACCAATATTACTAATAGATATAAGCAAGAAGTTGTTAATATATTTGAGCAAATAGAGCAGTCTATATCTACTTTTGGTACAGAATACCATGAACAAACTATACCAGATAGAATTTTAGATGTATTTTTTGCCGATGATATTTTACAATCACCTGAAAAGTCAGATTTAAATCCACAAGCATACGAAGAAAAAATACATGAAAAAGTTAACGAAAGTTTGGCTAATATTGATTGGAAAGATGAGAGTTTCTTCAATATTGCTAATTGTAGTTTTGGAAGTGTTATTAAACAGGCACTGCTTAACAATGCAACAAAAAATGTTCAACCACAGAAGGTTTTGGACTGTTCACTAAATATATCATATTCTGAATTAGATTGTAAATTTAAAAAATTGGGTAACTTTTATGATTTACCTGATAAAATAAGGGAATTAATTAAGGAATATAAAGGGATTGATAAATTATATGGTAATACATTTTAATAAACAATACTATATTTTAAACTATGTAATGTTTTAGAATGGCAGGATGAATGTTTAAAGTTAGCTATTAGTAACAGGAAAAATTTAATTTATTCATTACCAACCAGTGGAGGAAAAACTTTAGTGGCTGAAATATTAATGTTGCGAGAAGTGCTATGTTATCAGAAGAATGCAATTTTTATTTTACCATATGTAGCTATAGTACAAGAAAAGGTTAGATAATGTATACATAGTAATTTCAACTAACAGTAAAATAAATATAATTAGAAAAAAATCATTTAGTTATAATATGTGAATCTAAACGAAGTAAGATATTGAAATATAATATGTTATTTAGGTTTGGGAATTCTCTCCATTTGGTGTAGCATTAGATTTTTTGGTTGAAGAATATGCTTCAAGTAAGGGTATATATCCACCAAGAAAAAGACGAAGGAAGCATTCTGTTTACATAGCTACTATGGAAAAAGCTTTAGGTTTAATTAATAGTTTGATAGAAACAGGAAGACTTCAGGAAATAGGTTTGGTTGTCATAGATGAGCTACATTTAATTGGTGAAGAAGGTAGAGGAGGTGTTTTGGAAACTTTATTGACTAAATTAATGTTTTTAAAAGGTATGTACATTATTTTTGTTTAAACATCATTTTTGAGTTCAAGTTGTAGCAAATATTCAAATTATTGGGATGAGCGCGACTATAGGGAATATTCAAGAAATATGTCTGTTTTTAAATGCAGAAGTGTACACAAAAGATTTCCGTCCAGTAGATCTTATAGAGTATGTAAAATGCGGTAATGAAATTGCCAAAATTGATTGGAAATGTAAAAGTGAAGATGATTTATTAACTGATATTAAAAAAATGGACTACAAGGTTTTTAAAATACCGTATAAATGAATTTTTGATAAATTATTTTAATGTTTTTAGTATTCAGAAGCTGTGAGTAAGTTAGATCCTGATATGATAGCAGGATTAGCTTTAGAGGTTGTGCCCAAGGACTCTTGTTTGATTTTTTGCCCCACTAAAAAGAACTGTGAAAATGTTGTTAACCTGTTATCAAAAATGGCAAAACCGTAGGTTTCAATTAATATAAGAATATATATTTATTTGCGTCTATATATCAAATATTAATGAAATTGTACTTTTGCAGAAATTTACGAAATCATAAAAAAGTTGAAAAAGACGAACTTTTAAATGCATTAAAAAATGAAGCTGGAGAACTTTGCGATATTTTACGGGTATCTGTACCGTTTGGTTTGGCTTATCATCATTCTGGTACATATTAAATGTCAATAAGCTGTAATAGTAAACATTATATATACATTTTCTATTTTAGGTTTAACAAATGATGAAAGAAGACTTTTAGAAGATGCTTTCAGAGCTGGTACCATATCAATTATCTGTTGTACATCTACATTAGCAGCAGGAGTAAATTTACCTGCAAGAAGAGTAAGGAATTTTCATTTTATTATCTTATATTGAAATGTTTAGCACAAGGTGCTTGAAAAAAAAGTTTATAATTAGTGAATTCATTATAATAAGTAATATACATAAGATGTATATTGAAAAAGTGTTCAATGAATTATTAAAGTACACAATTAAGGAATTAATGTTTTTTGAAATAATATCTGTCTAATTGTAGTGTTGAAGAGCGCTCAATTGGCTGGTTTATTAGATCTTGACACTGATTAGCAACCTAGGGTTTTAATTTTTGCCCCAATTAATTTTGGTGAGGGGTAGCTTGAGTTATTTATACAATGATATCAATACACATTTAAAGCACCTGCAAACTGTCCATTTTTAACCCGTTTTCAAATAAGAGGGATACTTTAGATAGTATTAAGTAAACTAGACAAATATAAACTTTCTTTTGAGACAACTTATATTTAAGAAGATTGTGAAGATTAATTTTAATTTCATAGGTAATACTTAGGTCACCATATGTGGGAAAAGATTTTATTAGTCTTTCTAAATACAAACAGATGGCTGGTAGAGCCGGTCGGGCTGGTTATGGGGAAAATGGTGAAAGTATAATTGTTACCCAATCCGCAGATTTGCCAAAAGTGAAGGCGTTATTGATGAGCCCCATGAATCAAGCTATATCAACTTTACATGATCTTGATGGCAAAGGATTAAGGTAATTTAACTTCTTAAATATTCATATCGTATAATATACGTCGATGTTGAAATGGACTGAAACAAGGTATAAACAAAATATATCTTTTAATTTCGAAAGTCAATGTCTGCCATTTTATATTAATTGTCGCATCATTCAAATATTCCACCAAGCTTCTTACAATACGGATCTGAGACAATGAATCTGCCATATAAAAGCATCGATCGATTGAAGCTTATCAACATAAATTTCTCCATGATATTAATCAATTTACGCTACCTCTGCGGCAGATGACCTAATGGCTTTGTGTAACTGGCACTGTGTGGCATATGACACCGTCGGTTGTGACTGTTCTGTGGCGTGATGGTCATCATACAGCCATCTCACGATGGGCAACAAATAGTAACTTTTTGTGGACATATTGTCACCTGGTGAACATCATGTGTACTGACATCGTTTTATATACCGAGTTTATACCTACTAACATTATTCATGTAAAAATGCACCTTCTCACTAAGAATTATTTTTCAATAAAAATTGAGATTGTAATGAATACGTAATTTGAAATTTCATCATTTGATTGTACTGCCCACTCGTGTAATTTACTATATTGCCATAACAAGTTGTCAGCATCGACCTATATCAATATGTCTATATAATTTATAACATAATTCATGAAAGTATGTATTTGTAGGCATTTACTTTTAAGTTGTATTAGTCTGGGAATAGCGAATACTAGATTGCAATTACAAAATGTGTCTAAATCAACTTTGATGGCTGTGCAGGAAAACAAATTAAATATAGATATAAAAAAATTAACTGATACTGTTATTAAAAATTTATTCAAACTGGGCGCTCTAGAGGAAAGTTGTGCCAAAGGAAAGGAAAGTACTGCGATATGTAATATTTCGGTTAAAATGGATACATCTACAATACAGAATGTTAGTAGACTTATTAATTAGGTTTAATCTACTTAATTCTACTTAATCTTACTTAATTTCAGATTGAAGAAAGTCCCCCGGTGGGAACTTCAAATATGGTGAACAAGAAACCAAAGAAGACAGTGGTTTTAACAAATAACACTAAATTGGTTGTTAGTAATTTAGGATGTGCTGCAATTAAAGGTTTTTGTATCTATTTGTATTGTAATAACAATTTCAAATTATTTTATTTATTTGTAGGTGGTTTGGAACTGTGTCGGGCGCATCAACTTTACAACGATCTATATGATGCTCAAAAAAGTTTAGTTTTACTAAATTGTTTACATCTATTATATTTAGTGACACCCTATGAAACATCTAGCCAAATTAGGCCTAATATTCAAGTTTACTATGATGTGGTAAATAAACTGAAAACAAAATAATTTATATATCTGCATAAAAGAGCAACTTTTAGCTTACCCATTTAGATGAAAAGGAATTACAAACAGCTCGAGTATTGGGATTTGATGATGGTACTATAATAAAGATGGCGACAGGGCAAGCATCCAAAGTAAGATAATAATTTTGCAATCACATTATCATTCCAAAAATTTTTTTAAGCAAGTACCTGAAGACGTGCAAAATCGATTCTATGTTACTCTGATGCTCTATGATTTATGGAAAGAAGTACCTGTATTTAAAGTATCCGAAAAGTTTCAAGTAATACTATTATGAATATCAAAAAGGATACATTATAAATAAATATGGTATTAATAATTGTTTTTTAGATTAACAGAGGTATAGTACAAAATTTAATGACTATTTCGGCAACTTTTGCGTCGAATGTGGTAAATTTTTGCGATCAGCTGGAAGAGTTCTGGTCTTTTTCCTATTTACTGAAAGGAATGAGCCAAAGATTGTCACATTGTTGTGTACGTGAATTGTTACCACTCATGGACTTACCATCAGTGAAGCAGGTAATCAAAAAATGCAAAGAGAGCATCATTTACTGGAAATTTAACATTTCAGAGTAGAGCAAAGCAGTTATTCAATGCTGGCTATAAAAATTTGCAAAGTATAGCCAAAGCCAGTGTAAATGAATTAGTTGAAAGTATAGAATTTATGCCAAGGAGAATTGCAAGTCAATTAATCGCAGCATCGAAGGTAAATAACAAAATACCTCAATATTTTTTGATAATTTTCTTTTTTTCAACAATTTATAATTTAATACCAAATAGATTAATTCGCTGTATTCCTTTTCATGTATTTATCACCACTGAACAGTTCTTGGTAGGATATTTTGGTTTTAAACCTATCATTTTTACCCTGAACACATACACACATGAACTTGTCTTTCATTCAGCAGTTTATTTTTTAAATATGTAATTAAATATGTCATTTTAAAATTTAAAAAAATGAAACATTAGGCAAATATCAAATTAAAACTAAAACAACTTTTGTAACACACAACTATAGCTAAGGGGGCAGGACGGTTCTCCTAATGCTGTAATAATCGCGGGTTTGATTCCTAGTGAAGTAGTGAAAAATCCTATAAGTATCAACCATCCTAGTAACCAGACTGGATATCTTCTGGGATAGTATTTAAGCTGGTTAATTATCAGTTAGTAGGCTTAATGCTAATGACTGTGGTGAGCCAGTTCAGGCTAGTAAAAAGGAGACTGAAATAAAATTTTCCCACAAGCAGACAATGTTAAATAACGGGAAATGCATTTTGATCGACGTTTAACATGGAAAAAAATATGGACATAAACTAAACCAAATGTTTTGGGCTGATAGGACGTAAATCTAAATTATCCTTAGATAACAAAGTTTTGCTGTAAAAGTCAATACTTAGGCCCATTTGGACCTATGGTATTGAATTGTAACTAGTAAATCTAACATCGCTCTCCTTGAGAGGTTCCAGAATAAAGTCTTGCGAGTCATCGTCGATGCCCTATATTACGTTTCCAACCATAACCTCCATAATAAGTGTGATTTGAAGTGTTAGTGCAAAGTACTCTGAGAGACTGTTAGTGCATCCCAATGCACTCGCCAAACAGTTAAATGTGCGCGATGACAGTGAAGTGCGTAGGCTCAAACGCAAACTACCATACGAACTGATTAAAATATATCTAGAATAAGTTAGAATAGTATCTAGACTATATATACATATATATATATATATATATATATATATATATATATATATATATATATATATATATATATATATATGTATATATATATATATATATATATATATATATATATATATATATAATTTGAAAAAATGAACTACTCAACAATGTTTATTTCCATATAAAAATTCAGCTTTCGTATATCTATGTCCGAGAAAATTGAAAACTAGACAGTTTATGTTATTTTTATTTACGGTCCTAGTAATTAATATTGGACCGAGCCATAGCATAATGAACGGATTAAGCAAGTAATATTTACAAGTTTTTTTTCTACAGATGTTACTACTGGAGAAGGTTGAAAATCTGCGCGAAGAAGCAGAAGACGTCCTAGATGGAATTGACGATCCTAAGAAACTATTAGACATTCCTTCAGTCAAATAATTATAGTTTATTATTGTTATTAATCATATATATTGAATCTGGTTTAGTTTAAAGGTCTTTTTGTTATTTAAGTTTATAGTGTTTCAACTTTCGTTAAAACACTATGTCAACTTTATATAAACTACCATAAATATTTTTCTATAATAAAACAATATTTTTTAAAGTTACAGTTTTATTTACCTCTTTTTATATAAACAAGGTAACAATGCAACTTGGGGCAATTTCTTTTTACCCTTAACATTTGATACTTTTTTGAAGTCGATAAAATAAAACAAATTGTGCGATAGATCCATCCAAAGCTTTTGGAACCCATATTGTTCACAACCTTTTATGAATGTGTTGACATCCTCAAAACGGCTCTCAACCTCGGCTATTTTAAGAATACCTCTAAAAAACATTTCAAATGTAAGTAATTTTAGATCATGCTTTGTTAGTTTAAGTATACAAGCCCAATAATGAAAGTCTAGTTACCCATTTTTCAGTACACGATTAGCCTCCAATAGATAATCTCGTAAATTAGTGCCCATAAGTGAAAGACAAAAAACTGCAATATCAACAGAAAAGTCACTTAGAGGCACATGGGCCATATCACAGGCTGTTACTGAATCATTAACTGAAACGAAATCAAAAGAGTGCACAGTTTGATTTACTTCCTTTGCTAATCGAGCTTCACCACATCCAAAATCAGCCACTATATGAGTGTCGGGCCTAAATATTTAATATTCTTTAAAAATTCTGATTTAAGTATTAATAAACCTACATTTTTTTAACTGATTTTACTATTACATCCAATGGATTTAATGGCCACTGTTTCACTTGTTGTTTATAGCCTTCATGATATGCTTTGAATGACTCTGGATCTGTCTTAAAAATCCTTTCTGCTTCTCGGCTAGTAGTAGTATAAATCTGTTCATTTAAAAATCGAAATCTAGCGGCTTTCAACTTATTTAACATTTTTTGCCTTAATGTTAATGCAGGTTTTTCTTTAATTTCTTCATGTGTTGAGATGTTACTTTTTTGTTTTACTAACATTTTTAATTTCTCTAATTTTTTCTTTTGTTTTCTAAAATCACGAATTTCTATAATACCTAATTCGTTGTCAGTGATAGATTTTGTTTTTGGTTCTCCTTGTGTTACTCTCTTTTTTTTCTTCTGGCTGTTATAGTTATTAGGTTGAAGATTAGAATCAACAATATTTTTACTTTGTTTTATCTTGTCCTTTGATTTATTCCTTTTAGGTATGTTTTCTGATTTACTAACTTCTTTCTCTATATTCCTCGGAGATTCTAATTTTAACTGTTTCTTTTTAGTTAAGTTGTTCCTAATCTTTAATGAGTTCTTTAATTTTTCAGGTGTTTCTTTAATCAAATTTTGCTTATATTCCTCGTCTTTTCTTTTCTTCAACGCATTTAATTTTTTCTTTACTTTCTTAATCACTTTACTGTTCTCATTTAAATGGAGTTTACTGTCTGACTTTTGTTCATGTTTAAATTTATTATGGTCCTTCTTTTTCTTTCTGAATTTTTGTTTAATGTCCTATAAACATAAAAAAAAGTATTGTTTATTAAATGCTAATTTATAATATATTCACTGTTTAGTTAGTAATAAGTGCTGAATTTATGTAACAAAATAATGCTTTTCAGAATTAATTATTTTTCTTTATTTAAACTGAAACACAATTATTTGTTCTAAAACATTTAATAATCCTTAGACCATAACATCAATTATAATAACATATTCCATAATTTACGAACAGAATCTTTTGGATTCACAATAGGTTTTTCTAAATTTTGCTGTTGTTTTTCAAAGAATTCCAATTGCTTTTGCTTGAATGTAACAAGAGGATTCTCAAACTGTTTATAAAATATTAAAACCTCACGCACATCTTCAATATTTGTTTGAGCAATAGTTTTCAAAAATGCTGTTAGCTCAATGAGAACATTATCTTCATCAGAACCTTTCCATCTATCCACAGTAAAATGGTTATTAGGGTGAAATTTTACTGAATCACAGTTCCAATCTATTACAATAACTTTACTCAAGTCTCTATTTAACTTATCTAAGTTTTTGACATGATGACCATCAATAAAATGAGTCGAGTCACGAACAAGTTTGTAAGAAATAAGATTTTTTTGATCTAATGCTTCAATTACAGGAAAAATAGTTATACCAGGCTCTGCTGTGAAAACCACAATTTCATATAATCCAGCAAGATTTTCCAAAAGATAATCAACACCTGGTCTTTTTTTAAATCTCCATCCTGTTTGGTATGTCCATTCAGGATGAGCTAAAACATCAGTAAATTCCAGAACTAGAGTATATGGAGGTTGATAGTATGGATAACTTAAGGGATCTGGTAAAAGCTTGTCTCTAGATGGCTCTTGTATTAATAGAGTAAATTTTTCAATTTGCTTTATGGTTCTAAAAATGTACTGCTGCCATAACGGCTTTGAAGAAAATTCATCTAATATTAATTGGCCATCTTCATCAATTTCAGGTACTCCAAATGTAAATACCATGTAACTTCCAATAATAGTAAATGATAGACCCAAAAGCAACAGGGAATACTTCATATGCTTTAAAGCGTTAGCCTTTTCTTCATTTCTGACTTCACTGTTTACATTGAAAGAATTATCTTGAAATTTCTTTTCGATATTTGCAATAACCGAAGGTGTTCCAAGATTATTACTTGATAAATATCTCACAAAAGTATTTATTATGACTGGATTTTTTCTGTAGTTCTGCTTTAGAAGATATTCAAATTTCTTATATGCACATAAAAGCTTTGGCACATGCTTTATTTTACTCCATGACATTTTTCTAAGTTTTAAGTTTTGATGTTACACAAACATGAAATTTAATGAAATGTTTTGACATGAGTTGACAACATCGAAGTCCAACTTTATATTTTAAAATTTGTGTAATTATTCTTTTGTTTTTAGTCACAAATAAATATGTTGTTTATATTTTCAATTATAGCCATATTATAATTAAAGTAAAAATTATTTAAAGAATTACCAGTTTAAAAAAATTGCACAATTCTTCGGCGGTATCGTTACTTTCCCAGTCAGTGGGTGCTTTAAAAACAGCCATGGCATTCGTAGAAATCACAGAGAATACTTTATCGTAGAAATTCTAAAAAATTGAATTGGTTTTTAAACATTCAGGTTAAATACGAATTTTTCTTCTTTTCTGATATAAGGCTTATGCTTGTCACTAACTCCCGTGTTTTTATTTTTGAAATACATATTCACGTGATAATGATTAGCGATAGTAGGTTACCTACAGCATAATTTAAAAATGTTAGTTTAGAAATTAATTACATAATTTAAAAAAATAGTAGTCATGAATAATACAAAAATTAATATTTGAAATCCTAGTATTATGAATGTTTACTAATATGGAACGAATAATTACTAAATTGTTAAGAAGCCAGAATACAATATTTTTTAATAAATTAAATTATTCACTAAAAACAAGACATGAAGTGTTACGTGAAGGACCTATTACAGTACTCAAGAAGAAAATTGCAAGCAAGGAATTAGAAACAGATCCAATTCAGTTAAAAATTGCAGAACAGCTACAACGAATTTATGAAAATATTCAGGAGTATAAACCTTTAGAAAGAGGCTTTTTAAGCAGACTTATCTCCAGCAATAAAAAACCAACACCAAAAGGTCTTTATATTTGTGGTGCTGTTGGTGGTGGTAAAACAATGTTAATGGACATATTTTTTAATTGTTGTGATATTCAATGTAAACAAAGAGTACATTTTAATGAATTTATGATCGATGTTCATAAAAAAATGCATGACCTTAAGCAAGAAGTGATACAGGATTTTTCTGATAGAAAAACTAAACCTTTTGATCCCATTCCACCAGTGGCCAAATCAATTATAGATAACTCTTGGCTAATTTGTTTTGATGAATTTCAGGTAACTGATATTGCAGACGCAATGATATTAAAAAGATTATTCACTGAATTATTTGACAGAGGAATTGTTATGGTTGCAACTAGTAATAGGCCACCAGAAGACCTATACAAGAATGGCTTACAGAGATCTAATTTTATTCCTTTTATAGATATATTAAAAAGTAACTGTGAAGTAGGAAATTTAGATTCAGGTATTGATTATAGGCAAAAGGTTACTGGTGGAAAGACCAATTATTTTATTAAATCAGATTATAAATTAGATCCAATTGAACCAATTTTTAAATATTTATGCTCTAAGGAAAATGACATCATTAGAAGCAAAACTTTTACAATTCTAGGAAGAAATGTAACATTTGGAAAAGTATGTGGTGGAATTTTGGAAAGTTCTTTTGAGGAATTATGTGACAGACCCCTAGGAGCAAATGATTACCTTCATTTAACTCAATTTTTTCACACAATTATTATTAGAAATGTACCACATATTGATTTAGTTAAAATGAGGTCATCTGCTAGAAGATTTATTACTCTCATTGATGCTTTATATGATCAGAAAACTAAAGTTATCATATCAGCAGACACAGCAATAAAAGAAATATTTTATGTAAAAAAAACAACTGAAGATGGCATTAGTGATGAACATAGGATGCTAATGGATGATTTAAAAATTGGTGATAAAGATCTAAGTGCTAATATATTTACTGGAGATGAAGAAATTTTTGCCTTTGACAGAACCATTTCAAGGTTAACACAAATGCAAAGTGAAGATTATTGGAGCACAAAAGGAAAATTAAAACCCAAATAATTGCAATAATTTTAGAAATGAATGAGGAGTTTCATTTTAATGTACATAATGTTTGTATTTTTTTATTATATACCATGTAAGCAATATTTGTTATAGACTGCTTTATTATGTACTTAATTTATTAATATATGTTTTATATGTTTTTCACTCTTTTATTTAAAGAGCGAATTGATAATTGTTTCAAATATTGTGGAAAATATTTTTTACTTTTTCTCTAGTGGCATGTTTGATAATTACAGTTTACCCAGTTTAAAAAATATATTTTAATAACATTTTCACAATACCAAAACTATTTTAGCTTTCAAATAATTAACTGTCACATACAATTACTTGTCTTTACATTATATATTTCAATTTTGTAGGAGGAAACAAATATTAAGATGTCTTAAATGACAATTTGTTAAACATTGTAAAGTTTTATGGATAACTTTTTATACCAAAAAAAGTATTCAATAAACGTTTTTAATATTTTAAGTGAAAATAATTGTTTTGCCCTATAGGAGGCAACTAATTAAATTATCATAAGGCGGTAAAGCAGCCAAAGCGATTTGACTTGTTAATAATACTATTAAATTTGGTATATTAGCATTATAATTATTAGAACTATATTTAAAAATACATATATCAAATGATCTCGTTTGTTGAACTAAATCGTGAATCTTAATCTGGTTTTAGCAAATAACGCCTAATTAAAATTCCTTATAATTTATTATATAGAACAAAGCTATATATAAAATTATCTAGTAATAAATAAAGTAAGTGATAAAAGTAACTAATATATTAAATTCAGTTAATTTAAAATAGTGGGCTTATGCAACCATTTAAATAGCTGTAAACGCGGGATATTGACTTTTTACGAAATAGTTATGATGTTTAAAACTACCATTAAGTAACAAAACCTTAATAATTAATATATTGTTTGAATTTTTAAGTGTTTAATTGTTTTTTTAGAAGCAATTTGATTCAACCAATATTTTTGTTGAAAAATTCAAATTGTGTTGTATATATAATATTTAAGTGTAAGTTTTTGTTTATAATAATAAAGGTTTGAAAGCTAAACTTAATGATATAAAAAATTTAAATTATAAAACGGAAGTTAATTGGATTGATTAACTTGGATAATTAAAAAGAAATTAATGAAGAAATAATTAAAACTCCTTTTGTTTTTACGGTAGCGATGCCGGTTATCATCCCCTCTATTGTTTGTAAGCGTCGGCCATGTGCCGAAGCGGCCACACTTTTCTGCTTGTGTAGCTTTTTATGCGAATGAACCTGGAAGGACGGAAAGTCACGCCAGTTTCAAAGCGCTGTACCGTGTCCACGAATCTGATAAAAGTTAGCATCGGAGACCGATGGTTTTGATGGCTGCTCTACTTACTTTCGAGAGACAGACGTGGCAAAGTTGGCTTCGAAGTGTGACGTCCGAGCGTGAGTCAAACAAGGCCGGAGCCGGGCAAAGTTAGTTCGGTTTAGCGGCAAAGTGTTGAAAAAACGGTGCCGACCGGTGTAATGATAGTCGTGATGTTGTTGAATGAGCAGAGGGTGGGGAAAGGCTAAGGGGTTGGTTAACTTTATTGATTTTTAGGGGTGACACTGTCAACTGCCGGCGTCGAGTTCGCGATGGAAGACTTCGAAAAAAAAACAAAAGTCGGGAGTGCGAAAAAAATCAACACCCGTCAAATCTAGTGGCCTAGTTCGCGATCCGGATCGGTTTTTCGTCTCGTTTACCGGCTTTCGCGGAAGTTTGCGGCGTGGTGCTGTTTCTGTGTTTTGGTGTTTGAAATTTTTGAAACCGGTGGAATGTGTCGCTCAAACACGGCGCCGTCGGATGTTCACGCCTCGGCAACACCGACGCAGTAAAAATGGCAGCGCTCACAGATAGCTTCTCGCAAGGGCATTTCTGTCGAAGACCTAAGAAGAAAACTAGTTGATTGACGCTACTGCCATTGCTCCCCTACTTGAAAAGGCCAGCGGCCAAGCCGACCAAGGTGGGCTTCTACATTTTCCATCAAATCTAATGCAAAAATCCCAGCCACGGCCCCAAAAAAGATAAATCAAAACAAATTTACATAACCAAACAACAGCCGCCATAACCTTACTTTATTTTAGCAATTCTCAACTTTCTCTAGGTTCAAGAGACAATAGAAACTTTTAATAACCCCTCCTAATAAATATTACAATACCCCAATAAAATATTCCTCTGAGCACAAAAGATTTATTTCAATATTTTTACCTGATATTTTAAAACATACCGGCAAAACAGTTCTCTGTCTCGGCATCGGGGCCAAAGCATTGAATTGACAATGGCGGCAGATCGCGTAAACATGCGCTAAGGTTTGACTAGTACAGTGTTTTTCTTCAAGTGTTCTTTAGGGACGTGCATAAAATTAAAAGTTTCCAATGAAAATACGGTTTTCATTCATTATCTGACGGCGATTTTTCTAACACGAGTTTATTCGGAAGAACATTCGTTTCGCAAATCTTCGGTTTTGTGTGCTGTTCGTTATAGTTTTGTGGTTATTTTCAATTAAATTGTTGTTAAAATGTGAAGGAAAGTTTACATCCAGTGATTTTTTTTTAATTATGAGACAAGGCCGTGGTACTTCGAGGAAAGCGAGATGTAATTGTTTATGTTTCATTTTATGTTTTAACATAACCTCCAAATTTTCCTAATTAGGATAACAACTCTGGTTTTAAAGACTTTATATTATTATTTTATTGTTAGTTGAAAAGGATCTTAATTTTTGAATGTATATGCATTTTTTGTTTTTGTTTAAAGTTCTTTCACAGTTTTCATTTTATGTGGAATTCAGTTTAAGATAAATACTGCAAAGTTTCACATTCAAAAACTTGTTTTTTTTTTAAGGAAGTTTTAAATTATTACATGTTCATAAACACAAAATTTATACAAAGTATGTTTAGTTAAAATTTGATTTGTTAGTATTAAATTTATTAATAGTATTAATAATTGAAATTGTTGAAGGTTTTCAAATTATTTAGAAACTGGATAGAGAAACTATAAGATAATAGTATATTAGAAACATTAATATATTGAAAAATTTGCGCTTTTAAACATTGTTTTTTCTTAATAACACATTTATGTTTGTTTATGATTTGGAGGTTTATGTGGCAATGGATTTAATTTAAATAAAATCCTAGAGTACTTGAACATATATTTGATATATCAATTTTTTTGATATTACATCCATCAGATTTAATTATAAAATTATAAATTTATTCTAGGCCCTAGCCGTCGTGTAACAGCCCCCAGCACGCTGCCAGTCACCCTGGAGGACCCCGCCGCTCCCTGGAAGGGTCCGCCTCCCGGGCCGGAGCCTCAGGGCTTTGCGGGGGGTGCGGGGGCCTTCGGTTCTGGCCCACCGGCCGGCTTCCAAGGGCCCCAGCCTCCGTTTCAGGCTGGCCCACCGGCTGGTGCTGGGTCCCCCGCTGCTGCCAGTGCGCCCCCTTACCAGGGAGGGGGCGGACCACCCCCTGGTGCTTCGACGCCTCAGTATACGGCTTCTCCAGCACCTTCCGGTAGTTCGACACCGGGTCCACCTGGACCTCCACAAAATGCTGGAGGTTAGTATTGAATGCACTAATAGTTTACAGCGAACTGGAGTCAAAGTTATTTCAAAATGACAGTATGATGAGAATATTTAAAGAAATCGATTTTCTGTTATATAATAATTTGTTATTTATTATTTTCTATATAACTTAATTTTGAGAAGTTAAAATAAATCAAAAACTATACAATGGTTGAAAATAGATTAATATTTTATTAGATAAAAATAATGGTCTGATTTAGAAATTATTTATATATGTATAAACATAAACACTTATTTACTCGATTGCCATTTCTTATTAGGTTAACATTTGATACTGTTAATCATAATTGGTATAATTGTTATTCAGAATAGCATGCCTATAGATATATTGCCTTATGTCTTTTTAAAAATTCTGAAATTTATCCCATAGTTAATAATGTTAACTATTTTTTGATTTGAAATCGATGTACATATTGTTTAATAAGATCAATGCCAGAAAAACTCAAACTACCTTTTCAACTTACCTTTCTTTTAAGCTGACACTTGATCAGCATATCATAACAATTGATCGAGCATAATTCGTTTTTGATATTATTTTGAGGAACTAAAGTTAGAAATTCAAGTTTCAAAGTAATTATATTATTGTATTATAATACCTGTAGACCTTTGTTAAAATTCAGAATCTAAGATCGAGTTAGTGAAGTTTTCCTGGAGAATTATATATAAATTAAAATGTCATCATCAATTAAAATATGCATTTTAATTTATTCCGAAATTTTAAGTGTAATTATCGGCATGGTATTGATTAATAAAGTTTCTTATCGACGTATATTTTATTGTTTTAGGATTCCCACCACCTCCGAATAGCGGAGGGCCTCCTTACAACGGTCCAGGACCTGGTGGCCCATTCGGTTCACCTTCAGCGGGTGGACCACCGCCTTTCGGAAGGCCAGGTTCGTCGGGTCCCCCGTTCGTGGGTCCCGGTAGTAATCCTCATTTCCACAATTTCGGTCCCGGGCCCGGGGGTTTCGGGATGCCGCCCGGGTCACCTTTCGGTCCGGGACCAGGACATCCCATATCGGGCCCGATGGAACCGGGCCACGGTTTGATGGGTCGAGGAATGGGCGGTCCCATGCCAGTGGAACAAGGGTGAGTTTCAGTTTCGTTCGATTTTATTAATACGTAGAATAAAGAGAAAAAAAGGAAAAACCAGAATTTCTATAAAATTACCGGTTTGACCATTATGTACGGTAATGCAGAGCGGCAACCTCGCATCCCCACGATAATCTCGTTCCGACCACGTGGAGCGATGCGCGCGCAGTTGCCGGCTTTTCTTCACGTTAATGAACCATTCTCTGACAAATAATTAGTATTATTATAGTTCATTATACATGTATACACTTACCAAAAGTATTATTAATAATATATAACACTTCATAATTCCATGATTACAAATTGCCAATAATATTTTTTTAATCTATTTAGAGACTGTTAATATATTTTAATAGATTAATTTTTTGTTACCCTTTCTGGTTCAACAGTCTACTCGATGGACAATAAGTATTTCTTATATAAATTTTTTGTTACATCTTACATTGGATATAATAATTTACGAATTTATTTAATACTATTGTTCTGTTGTACTAGCATCAATACACAAGCAAGCAAGACAAGTGTGGGATAAATACATCAGCACGTATTTCCCAAATTAAAATTTATATTATACTACTACTAAGACTACTAATCTAAAGCTAATTAACAGTTATATTACAATTATTATAGTTATGCAAGTTCGTGTGTTTGGTTCCCTTCAACCTTCTGATTTCCTGCGTGCTTTTCAGCAGCTATAGAGCTTCCACGTTGTGATTTGGAAATCTCGGATCACTTGGACCTCGAGTTCATCGTGAAATTCTTCGTTGGTTATGTAGCGAGTATTTGTAATTAATTGAGGAACTTTCTTTTGGCAGCGTTGCATTACTAGTCGGTTCGATGTTTTACTGTAACTCCATATTTACATCTCCTAAGCCTAAATACGCTTTATAATTGACTGATAAAACAATCTCTTTGATCTTAGATCAAGTTGAGAGCATCTTCCGACCAATCAATATAGTTCATAGATTTTGAATCTGTTCTGCTTTTTGTCTAATGTGATTATTATATACGTGATATGTAGAATATCACTTCCGTAAGTGGTTCCCTGGGTAAAATATCTTATTCTAATCAGATTAGAAAGTAGAAAAATCTTTTAGTCCTCGTACTTCGCTGCTGTTACTTATATTTAATTGATTGCCACTTAACATTTTTAAATTATATTCTTTATGGGTTCTAGGGGGATATCGCGTATTACGTAAGTAGAAACGTAGTACAGAGCATCGATTATAGTACACAACACTTTTGTTGATGATAAACTGGTTTTAGTTTTCTGATGTTAGATCAAAATTATTTTTTAGCATTAAATAAACTATTAAATATTATTAAATACAAAAAGAATATCTTAACATTTCGAAAATGACTGTTTACGTCATTTTGCATTAGTGGTAGTTCCTTATTAATAAATATCGATGTGTTAATTTCGGAGTATACTCAATCAATACTTCTAATACTTTGCCTTTCTTCGTTTTCCCATAGAGATTTTAATAATGCTATTATGAATTTCAGGCTAAATTTCTCACATCTCTTTGAGATAAGATATATTCAGTTAAGTTACACCTAAATAATTTCCTTTATCGACATTTGGATTTTTTATTAATAAACTATCAATTATTATTGAGTGTATTTCTAATTGGTAAAGTTAATGATAAATTTAAGTAGCTCAATTTATTGAAAGTATTTTAGACTTTCGTAGTACCATCAAAACACAAAAAAGTCGTTGTTCACAATTACTTTTTATGATTCTCATTTTATTTTTAATTCATATTTAATGAATTAATATTTCTGAAAAGTTATTATTTTTAACTGCCATAATTTATTATTTATTGTCTTATAGTAAGTAAATTAAAAATAATTAATTTTTAATCTCATTAATTGGAAATAATTTTCTAATGATTAAACATGATTTGTCGATATATAAACATAAACATTCATTTACACTATGTATATAACTATTTGTATAACTATTAAATATTTAAATTATAATTTTGTTGGTAAAATTAATTATGAATTTCATTTTATTTTTTAATTTTGTATGAATATAAACTAGTTAGACTCTTGATTTTTTTCATATAAAAATACATTAATAATATAGAGGACTAAGAATACAAAGATCAATAATAATACAAAGAAGTTTTCAAAAATATAAATATAAAAAGGTACAATAAGAAAATACAGATAACAGGGGTATGTAAGAAATATAAAAATATGAAAAATACAATATTATAAAAATATGAAAAATACAATATTTTAAAAATATAAAATTCACAAAATATTTAAAGATTTAAAACACGATATAATTAATAAAAGTAATACAACCTAGGTAAATGAAGAAGATAGTTTGTATTTTAATAGATTGAGTTAGTTAATCATTATTTCAGTTAAAATCATATATTTGACTGAAATTATTTCCTATTAGTTAGATTAAGATTAGGACCATTTATTTTTAAATTAATTTGAGGGTAATGTCATAGAAAATAAACTTTCACTTTTTTTTATTTCATGTTCTTATTAGCCGACTTGGTAGATGCAGTTCTACTACATCCCACTGCTGCGATAGTCAGAAATACTGTATGCTGTAATTATGCCAGTAATAGCGTAAACCTAGCGACTAAAAACCCAAGAGGTTGGAGTAACTAACATTCAAATATATTTGTATTCTTTTTTTTTACATATTTTAAATTCTCCTTCTACCAACTATGGGTTTATCTGGGACTGGGCCTAAAGTTTAACGTGGGTTTCGGACCACGGTCCTCAGCATTAAGCCTACCGACTGGTGAGTGACCAACTTAGAAATCATCACAGAAGACATCCAGTCTTACCCAGCCTGGTTACTGGCGTGGCTGGGATAATTCTCTTTGTCGGATTTTACACTCTTGCCTAGGACAATTACAAATATTAAACAATCACAAACATAAATTTGCGACCATGCCCCAGCAGGATTCAAATCCGCGGCAATTGCAACTGTAGGAGGACCGTCCTGTTGCCTTTACCGCTGCGCCACCAACCCGGCATATTTGTATTATTAATTATAATTTATTAAAGCCTCTTTTCAACAATGTTTTTTATTTGACTCTTAATAAATATTAAATTGCTAATTTATCTTATAGATATATTTTTTTTAAATCATTTATAGGCTTTTTGCATTTTTTTATTGTTGCTCAAGCTATATAGTACATGAACAAACTAAATACCTTTAGTTCTAAAGTTAGGTAAAAATTTCGGAGAATGCCCCACGAATAAAATTATACCTAGTTCGGGCTGGTGAGCGGGAGGGTATGGCATGGTGCGGGACAGAGACGAGGCGTGAGAGAGCGGCGGCTGTTTTGCGATGTTGTCAGGTGTAATAAGAATGTTTTTTCATAATTTTTTTCTATAATATAAAATTCTCTAATGAAACCAGAGTTCGTCCTTGCGTCGCACGCTCTCAGGGAAAGATAGAGAAAGATTGTAAAAATTCGGTTGTTAGTACTATTGAATGGTTTTGCTCGAAAAGGTTTAGATAACTGTACCGATATAGGGTACTCTAGGGTTTACTACTTTCCGGGAACTAGGTGAAGAATGGTTTCAGTAGCCTTGTAAAAGTTTTACAATACCAACCACTAACTCAATTGTTGGATTTTATTAAATATAGCTTATTTGCACTATTTCGCATTAACGCCATATAATTTATTATTTATTTAATATTTTTTCATTTCGTTTTAGTTATAGTGATTTCAGAGCCTTTTTCTTTGAACAGATAAGTAATTAGCACATATTCGAAAAAATAATATTGGCATAAAGTCAGTAAGAACCTCATTTTACATTTGAGTTCGTAATATTTTCCATATGTATTGTAAAATGGAAATCTGCCTTAGTATAAATGATTATATGATATGATAATTTGCTTGATATATTGATATTAAATTGAATTAATACATAAAGGTTAGATAATATTAACTCAGCTCAACCCTTTTTCAGGTATTGTCAATCTTATCGGTAATGATATGAATTGAGTTTGGTTATTTAATAATTTGTTCAATTTTTTTAGTTTATCATACTATTGTTTAGTTCTTATTATGTTTTTATTATATAGAAACAATATGTATTCAAGTTTCTGAAGTTTCTGTTTTTTCTCAATAACGTAATGTCATAGTTTTGATTATTTTAATATTATCAAGTTAACTAAGTAACAATGCTATTACTACGGACAAAAACATCGTTAGTTTGAGTATTGTTCGATTCTGGGTCTATATATATATATATATATATATAACCCGTCCGTAGTTCGGAGCATATGCTAAACTGTAGATTCGGTTATCCAGGAGATCCAACTTTCTTCTTTTTAACCTGGACTTTCTGGGGAACAACTTATTTTAATCTGTTAACGATTACTTTACATTTCGTGAAATATTTATTGTTGAGATAGTAAGAGATTATGAGTAATTTTTACGTCCGTATAAGCTATGGCTAAGATACATAGCTAAGTTGTTTTTATTTAGGGTACTCTAGGGGTTAGAGTATAAGTTAAGTGTAATGGATGTTGTTTTAACTACCTTATATAGGTATAAATATGATTGTGTTACTTATCTTACGATCATTTCCACATTTTTTACTAAAACTAAAAACTTTTTAAAATTTTGCACTTTTTTTTAATTCATACTAGTATATACTGGAAATTCTGTATTTCAATTAATGTAACATATTAAAGGTTTTTTAAATTAGTTTCAATTTATTTCTGAAAATGTATTTAGTTTAAATTCCACGTATAGTAAGTTAATCTTAGCTGTAGCTATCTTTGAATATATATTTAACCGATATCTTTTCTATATAGATATCTTAGAATGTGTAAATTCTAGTATGAGAGAAATTTCAAGGATTGTTATAGTTATTTTCAATTTATTTGTGAAATTAAGTGACATGGTAAATTTATTATTACTGAAATCATGTCGATATTATTCATTTGGCCATGATGTCTTTTATTTTATGTTAAATTTTTTTCTATATAAGTGTTATGTATTGAATTTTTTCTATTTTTATCTAAATCCAATCGTTAGGTTTTGTTTTTCCAGGACGAATATCAAACGAAGCGATGCCAATCGTTTTCATTTACTGTTCAATAACATACGCCAACTATATTCGCCTAATTTATCTCTCGATTATTTTGTCGAGTAAAAATCAATTTATTCATTCCCGATCTCTCAAATTCGCGAAAATCTATTTCGTTTTCTTTTCGGCCCGAAAACGACAAAACCACCGCCGTGGAAAAAAGCGACGGTCGCCGTCACATCGGCAACGTCGCCGCTTGCTCGCCCGCCTTCCCCCTTCTGCCTCGCCGCCCGCGCCTTGGCCGCCGGCGCCCCGCCGGGCCCTAACCATCCCCCTGCGGTCTACACTCGGGTCGGCGCGTCGGGCTCCCATAAAGAGTAACTGTTACGAGGCTCGGGATAGACTCAGATCGGAAGCTGGTCGGCACAGCATGCTTATACCGGGGGCCCTTATTAAATTGTTATTTCTCGTTTTCTAGTAGACGAGGAAACTTGTTTTATCTGTTCGATTCAGTCTGCTGCGATTTGTTTTTTGATTTATTATTTTTTTTCAATTAATTGTTTTTGAACTTATAATTTCGATGTATGCATGTGTTTGTTTTAGTTATTTTTTGAATATTATTGCATAAAACAAATTTTTACATAAGATCGTTGTAAACCACCAGTATTAAACATTCACTTCAGTTGAGTAAAATGCAATATATACATCAACATAAATAGTTTTACTTTTTTTTTTTTTTTCTTTATTACCCAGAAATTTTTATGATAAGTTCTTTAATATAATTTACACAACAATATAAATTATTAACTAAATCTTCAGAAATATTAAATCACGTAAATTGAATATGAATAGTCATGGTCATGAATACTAATTAGTTGGAGAACTGATTTTTTATAGAATAATTTAAATTTAAAATTGTTTTAATTCGTTGTGGAATGTCATATTTTCTTGATTCTACGTTATAATTGATTACAGACGAGAGATTTTTTAAATGAAGAATGGCAGTAAAATGCATCACACATTTTGCTTTTTGTTTGTTCGTTAATTATTTAAGTAGAACTAAATAAAACCATGAATGATTTAATGTTTAAAATTTAGAGGAGTAAAATATGTATTTACAAAAAAATTATTTGTTTATTGAGATCAAAAATATTTACAGCTGGATAAATAATTCGCATGAAACAGTAAACATTCAACAAAGTTGAATATGAATAATTAAATGGAATAATACAATTAAATTTAGGCAAAATAATTTAATATATGTTGTAATATAGGCAGAACATTTCTATTTTTTTTAACTATAATTGTTCAATAGATTTTTAAACAAAAAGGTTGAAAAAATATTTATAATCGTTATTAAGTGAAATAATATATTTTATTTATGTTCTTGCTATATAATTTTAGTTCTTGTTAATATAATACGATATGTGTATTCTTTTAATTTTTATATTTTAAAATATTTTTATCAACTAGGGTTTATCTCGACTAGGCCTACTGCGTAAGGCGGGTTCCGAACCGCGGTTTTTTAGTTTTAATCTTACTGGCTGGCTAGTGACCCACTTCTATACTATAAGATATCCTGTGTTACTCAGCCTGGTTACTAACGTAACTGGGATGGTTATTCTTGCCGGATTTTACACTGTTGCTCACAAGCATAGTACATCCATAAATAGGAGTAGGAGGACCTGTCATCTTAATCAATTGTCCACCAAACCGGCATTTGAATTTATTATATTGATATGTATATATAAATGTCAGCAACTCATTATGATTTACATCCAGGCGATACTATTAAATGTTGTTGATGATATTCATACATGAAAGAGTTTTGTTTTGTTAAAGATGTGTTTCCAATCAAATTACTGCGTGATCAGCTATTACCGTACTGCTGCATATATTGAAATTCAGCTGAACTAGTCTTCAACACTTTGTAGTGTTCATATCGTTTTTTTATTCCTCTGTAAAGGTAATTTATTATCATTATTTTTGAACCGGATAGATCAATTTGAAATTGAGTGTCCTATTATTACTTAAAAATCCTACAAGATTATTTCTTACCTTTTAAGCTTGAAACTGAGTCACTCATTCAAGGTATCAATATTAATTATGGTATTCGAAAAAAGTTTTCTTAAAATTAGCATAACACAATAAAAATTATTGCATAAATTAAAATATTTTTTTTTTGTATAAAGAATCTAATATGTAATATTATGTGATAATAGGTTGATAAATTAAATATTTGTTTATAGTTTTGAGAAATTTAAATATCTACTAGTGCATTATTAACTAAAATATATAGTCTATTCAAAGTTATTTTGTACATATGTCATCTAACTTTGTAACGTCAAAACGTCGCAATGTTGCCGCATCAACTCTGAGTTTTAGTTCAGTTTGACTTTGACATATAACAAAATTCTAATCTAAATAAAATAATTGAACAAAAATGTTATCAAATATAATTTATTTTAACATTACTGTACATCTAAAAACTATAGTAAATCGTACCGCCACAATAGTTTATAGGTTAGAGTTATAACCTCTTATCACTATTGCTTTCAAGAATTTTGCATACGTCTCACTTTGACAGGCTCATTCGTTTACGTGTTCGAACTAATCAGACAGCATTTTGTCTCTTTTTTACTAAAATAAAATGAGAAGGAAAATATCATTTGATTCTGAAACGAATTTACAAATTGCATCAGGCAATACATTAAACATCTTTATGACGTATGTACAAAAAAACTTTGAATAGATTATACTTATATTGACAATTGGTTTTATAAACGTCGTTTCTTGTTTTTGTTTAAAATGGGTTTTTACAACTCTTAATTAACTTCTGCTTCTTACTGATTAACTTCTTAACTTTAAAGTTTCAATAAGCTATTAAATATTGGGCCGCTTAGTTTAGGCTAGGTTTTGGCCTTTTTTTATAAGTTTTTGGTCTTTCCTAGTAATGTTATAGTTACGAGTTCGAACTACAGAGTATCGCTTTTTTAAATTTCTGTGTCTTATTATCTGTAGGCAAGTATCAGTCTGGGCAAACATTGACAAGGACCATCCCTGTTGCTCCAGCAACCAATCTGGGTAAGACCAAATGTCTTCTGCGATAGTCTTTTCATTATTTAAGCTGGTCATCCTATGGTAGGCGTAATAACAAGGACCGTGGTTCATAATCTATGTTAAACAGTAGGTTCAGTCTTTATAACTCCAAGCTAGTAAAATAATACTTTAAAATTAAATTTTCAGAAAAATATTAACATAATTTTAAATTAAGTTTACTTTTATAATTTTTTAAATTGAATTAATGTGTATGCGAAGAGCATTAACTTATTAGCTGAAATTAGTTTGAATTAGATGATAAACTTTTCTTTTTAATGAACATACCAATTGAATACATATTTTAATACAGATTGGAAAATGAAATAGAAAATTCCAAAACAGAAATGAAAAAATTGTTTTTGGATCAAAAATTATTCTTTTTGTGACTTCAATATTAAATGTTATTATTCCTTCAATTTCAACATACTTATTTGTAGTGGATTGGTGGACTTACATACTGTAGAGGTTTTACCGAAGGCCTGAGGCTGCGTCCTCTATGGTAGCTATAATTCTTCCTTTGATGAAGTTTTATTGGGTTGTTTTCTATGAAATAATTTTTTGAGGTATGAGAATAGCAAGAAGTCAAGAGGAAGCCGGATCCGGAGAGTAATCTGGATATTGAAACAAGTCGCACTTTAATTCGCTGCCTTTGTTCTTTAAAGCGATGTTCTTTTTTGCTTTCTGAGGAAGTGGAACCCTTGAGGAACATATTTTAATTGGCTCAATAAATTACAATAATAATCTAACTGATGTCGTTAATTGTCAAGTTAAATTTAATTCAATAATGAAATTTTGGTTATATACTTATAAAAAAACAAATATTAGCTCTAGACGAATAAATAATGCTTTTCGAATTTATTAAACAATCTAGCCTAACGTCTACCTTTAACGGAAATATAAGGGGTGCACCATTTTTGAAATTTTATGGATTCATATTTGGATGAGGTTACAAATAATTTGTGTATCATTTTATTGAAATTGTAAATTTAAAATAAATCGGCTCTAATTATTAGTACATATTCGATATTATTGTTTTGGTGTTTAGTTCAAAATTATTTTATTGTTTTTAAGTAAACGAATTAAAGAAATATTTGAATGATTTATATATATTGTCTAATACGTTGTAATTTATTTATATTTAAAAAGTTTGAAAATAAAGTGGACCCAAAAGACGAACGAGCTAATATTTTTGGAGGTTCACCCTCTCGCTTCTAGGCCTTTAAAGGCGATAGTTGCTTCGCTATCAGATGGGCTAGTCGTCGACCTGTGATGGGAGTATCCGTTGAAAGCGTCGTCATCTTGAGCCATATTCCTTCGGGATGCATCTTTTCTTTCGGACGTTTAACCCCCATTTCATTCATGGAGGGATTTATAGGAGCGAGTACGTATCTGTCCGAAAAGGGTTGGAATCTCTGAAGGGAATAATAGTGTTTTGGTGGTGATAGTTTTAGCCGTTTAGGGCAAATACAGCGTGCTGATTAAAATTTATAAAAACATTATATATTAAATTATTTTTATATAATTATAGGTAATTCAATTTTTTGTTCAAGTATTATAGAAGATATCTCTAGTTTTTTCTTTCTTTCTACGATTCTAACTTTCTAGCCTACTTGTAACAAAGGTTTGTTGTACTCTTTATATGTTTATCTTCATAATAAGAAATTATGAACCATCGATCATCGAACTATTCTACCATCGAAAAAATAATTTGCCCAAATGGCTTAGGATGTTTGAAGTTGTATTGGAATGGTATAAATTGATTTTGGTCAGCTTTTAAGTCTCTATGTAGGTCAGTGTTGAAAAAATTAAGTCAGAACTAAAAATAATAATATTTAATTGTAATATATTGGCTAAAATCATAGAGGATCTAATTAATTGTCCTCTAATTACTAACTGTCGTAATGAATTAGGGGGAAATATTTTTTTATTTTAATAAATTATACATTTTTACTGTCATATTAGTGGTTTAAACTATTTTTCACTACACACACTACTTTTCATCGCCCTTATAATTTGTCTCAATTTTTCTTTAACATCGAAATTTCAAGACTGAAATCTAGCAAACCATTTCTCACATTGGTGTACACTTAGCATTCATCAACATATACGTCATACAAGTGCCGTTAAGCCAGTAAGTAAAAAAGTAAAATGTGACGAAAATTATCTTCTCAAATATCCATTTTCAAAGGGCATTAACTTTTGATTGAATGAATTAATGAGAAAGTCCTTGTGTAGTATGGCTTTATTGAAAGAAGAAATTGAACTTATATACTTTACCTTATATTTTGAAATATTTAATTTTATATTATATTGTATGTATGCAAAATTATTCACTGTTCTTTGTTGAACATATTTTTTTTATATATTTTAAAGTCTCTTTTTTACCAACTAAGGTTTATCTGGACTGGACCTACTCTTTAACGTCGGCTTCGAATCACGGTCATCAGCGTTAAGCTTACCAATTGCCAAGTGACCATCCCAGAAGACATTCGTTCTTACCCAGCCTGGTTACTGGCGTCACTGGGATGGTTATTCCTTCTTGGATTTTCCACTGTTGCCTATAAAGACATTTACAATTACAAACTTAAAGTACATCCATGCCTCAGCAGGTTTCAAACCCGTGACTATCTCAACAATAGTAGGACCATCCATCGCTTGCCACTCCGCCACCAGCCGGCTGTTGAAAATATTGTTTTGGGGCTTACAAAAGTACCTGGAATTGGCCAATAAAACACAAAATGTTTATTATTTATGGAAATTTATTATATGGCCTTCAAAGTGCCGCCTTTTCGAATAACACAATTTCTCCAACAAATAATGTAATTCTCAAGATATTTTTTAAATAAATCTTTAGTTGTTGCCGCCAATTTCTTCTTATACCAACTGAAAACCAATGTTTCCAAGGAATAATTTGAGATTTTAAAACATGAAGAAGTTGACCGGTTGGTTTTTCAAAGAAATTTGTTGGTGGTTGGTTAAGAATTCATTGATGATAGCTTTTTGGGATCGTGTGTTGTCGTTATGCAAAATTCAAGAGTTTTCACTTCACAAATATGACATTTTTCGACGGATTTGTCTTTTCATTCACTTTAGGAAATTCACCGCATCTCGGTCGCTTTTGAATGCGCTGTTCTACTCATTCCACTGTAAATGAGGTTCATTAACTGTAATCTTCTAAAATCTTTTCATCGATTCTTCAAACGAAATTTTATCAACAATGCGACTTTTTTAATTCCTAAATTTCAACTATCTGCTTAATGTACAAACTATCTGCCATCCTTTACAAACTTTTAATTATAGAACTCAATTTAATGATTATTTTATCTTATTGTAAATACTATTCTGTCTTATTCTGAATACTATTCTTATGTCTTTATTATTATATGCACTATTATACACTATGCACTTCACTGACATCACGCACATTTAACAGTATGATAAGTCCATGGGGGGTGAAATGACATTTTTTCACAGCACTTTACATTGTCACTTTAGATTACACTCGTTATGGGTCCTAGGGGAATTCGCGCTGAATTAATTTTGTTAGAGACGTAATACGGAGATAAGGTGAATTGATAGAATTGAACACTCTTAACAAATTAATTGACAGATGAGGTACAAAATACCTTTTGATAGTATATACATATTTCAATAACTCAAAAAATTGTCCACCATCGGACACTTTCAAGCAGTTTATAAATATTATCCTAGAGAAATCGTGCCGTTGAGTATAAAAACTTTTCGTATCCACTTTTGATTCTGTGGATTCAAATGAAGATAAACGTATTTTGGTTTGCTGCATTGATTGAAACAAAATCGAAAGGACTAGGTCTAGGTTATAAAATGAGCAGAGTAAAACTTTTTGTCCAATTTTCAAATAGTTTTTGACGGGTCTAAATCACAAAATAATCCAAATAGTTTTTTTATAAAATGATAATGAAGTGAAATTTCCTGTAAAAATACTTTGGAACATCGTATTTTTGAAGCAGCAAAAGGGTATATTATCAGAAACGAAATATCATTTTGCCTATATGCTGTTGTGATATTTATACATATAAACAATTAACATTATTACCAATAAATTAACAGTACTATTAGAATTGATTTAAAATTATTATGTCTAGATTAGATGTGTTTCATAGTATTTTCCTAATTTTAACTTAGCTTTCAGTAATGAGCGTTTTACTCGCCTAATTATATTACTTTTTTATTGTATTAGTACTAGTGGTCAATATTTTAAATTCGTATTCCTGTCTTTTCTGATGTTTGTCTTGAGTACACTATTCTTTGTTTTGAAAATGTTTATTTGAATTGTGTAATAAAATTCGTCAAAGTAGTTTCTTTTAGTATATATCAGTAACTTTGACATTGGGATCTTGGTGTATCTTCAGATTTTGAAAATTAGACATCAATACATGCATTAAAATTACGATTTTGTGAATTTTCTCATTTGTGTGATATTCTTTACGTATAGCACATTCACGATTGCATTTAATAAATCCGTTTGTTAAATTAATTTACGTTGAGTATATTCCATCCATAAAACCATGTCAGGTAATGTTTTTAGAAGTAGTGTTTTTGACACACTTGGTATTGATCTCTTTACTCTATCAGAAAAGTTATTAAGGAATTGGAAATATATTTTTGTAAATGATAGTTTATATCTGCAGTCCTTCCAATTATCACTTCTTCCAATCCATGACACATTGCTTTTCTCAGCAGCATATCTGTTTTTATGAAGGTGTTTTTAAAAATAGCATCAAAAGAAATTTTTCTGATTTAAAACGTAAAATAATACAAGAAAAATGGCAAAGCTGAATAGCTAGCGGCACAGAATATTCTATAAATAATAAAATAATAATGATACATATTTTTTCATTATTAGGTCTTAAATTGACCAAAAAAATGGCTTCGTTATAAATTGCAAACTACTTGAAGTAATATTATTATTTTTAAGTAAAATATTATTTTTTATATTTTTTGATTTTTTTTATGTATGTGTAATTGAACATTTATTATACATAAAATAATATGAATATATATTATATTTCACGTACGATGATTATTTGATTTAAATAATGAACAAGTATTAATTTTTGACCCATTACATTATGAATGAAACCAACAATGGCAATACGTAGGATCTACGGCGGTCCTAATAAAAGTATAAATGTAATCCATCATAAAAAAGGGACTCCCTTATTCATGCATCGGGGTTAAACCCGACAGAGCCAGCTAGCAACACCCGCACACCCCCGAAGGATGTATTATTAGGGCCCAAATTTAGTTCTTGCATGGTGAAGACCGCAGAACTGGGGGAATTTATAGTTGGGGTCCCAAAAGTGGGAGACACGCAACCTAGGGCACAACTAGGTCGAATTCGAATTGTATGCCATGCTGGACCAACTTATACTTTTTCGCACTTATTTATCGGGATTAACACATTAAGTTGTAATGAGAACTTAAACATAATTTTATAATAATTGCAGCATATGACTTCCTATAATATATGGTTTAAATATAATTAATTACATTCCTTAAGTAATTGTATGCATTTGATGTAATTGAATCATTACTAAATCTTGTTTATCAAGTTATATTATCCAAATATATTTATTTAATAATTAATTTAAATTAATAAAAATGGGTCACTAATATTTATCAAGCCAATCCTTTGTTTAAAGGTTTTTTTATCAAACTGATAATATTTAATTAACAGATTAAATTACTTTATTCCGTTATATAAATATTTCCAAAAAGTTGATAACCAGCCAATAACTAAAACCATTTTGTGACGACCTGGTTTTGAGGCCTATTATATTTACACATTTTACTGTAGATAAATAGTTTCTAAATTATTATTATGCCATATAAACGAAAACGAAAAACCAAAAAAATGTTTTAAATAGATGTAAAATTGTAAATCGATCAAGGTAAAAAAATCTATAAGGGCTAAAATAGTGCTCTAAAATAGGATGTTGAGAATCATTTTGAATGTCTCATGGCATGTCAAATAACCAAATATATCGAGAAGCAGGGGTACCATTAGTCTGTAGTTTTATAGACATAATTGCCTATATAGCTCTATTCTATCTAAAGTATCTATGTTTCACAATTTGTAACAGTGTGTCAATTGGTAATTAAGAAGATCTTCATGTCTTTACCGAGATATCTTGTTTAGAAATTAATAAAAACCGTTGACCCAAGATGTGAATTTCTTTATCTATCTAACCAGGAGTTTTTCGCGAATTTTTAGGGATCCAATTATTCTAAAAGGTTGATTTAATAATATTAGTTTATCCTGTAGAGGTAATCCATGAACAAAATTCCTTTTGCACCCCAAAGAAACTGCCGCTATTGCTTTCTTGACCGATTCGTTAACACGAACTTGCTTTTGGGTCGAACAGCTGGTTTCACACCACTCCTTAGGGTCTTGTTTTGATTCAAGATCACGATAGAGATCTATATCGTCTCATTCATAGACGAAATGACACACAAAAGTCCTTTCATTATATTAAAAGACAGACTTCAGTACTTGGCATTGTTGATGAATAACGTTTGTCTGTTGGTAATCTCTAATTATTATCACTAATATTTTGAAGAATTTTGTAGACATTTGACAACAGGGTCAACCAGTACCAACGTAAATTAAATTTTATAAACTGATTCGGTTACATGTTCCGACGCATCACAAAACATTCCTTATCTTTTAAACTAGGGTAAAATGAGAAGGAAAAATGAACTCGTTCGACGTCATCTATGACGTGAATCGACTGTTTTATTGGAAGGACTGTAGAGAGGGTATTTATCTTATTAATGCCTAATTAATTTTAAGGCTTGTTATAAGAGGTGATGATTTTAAATCACTGTTGGTCTCTATACTGATAGTTAGATCTCTATATAATTTTAGTTCCTATTGGAGTAAATTGATCGATATTGTTAATAATTATATTTTATTTGCCACTAGTCACTAATCAACCCCTGATATATATTGTTTTTGAATTGACCTTGTCATTTATTTGCTTGTACATTTTTAAATTGGCATATTCTATTGTATTATGTATACATACAAATCAACGAAAACAAAATATTTCTTCCAAAAGGAGCCGTTTTATATATATATATATATATATATATATATATATATATATATATATATATATATATATATATATATATATATATATATATGAAAGATTTAATCTACTTTACTGGAAAACATTATTTTTTAAGTAAAAGAAAGGTCAAAAGGGCTTTAACAATTGTGTTAAAGGTCAAAAACCATAGACTGAAGTACTTATTATGTAATCCCAATTTCAAGTTATTTATTTAAAAGACAATAGATAGACTATAATGTTACTTAGATTGATTTATTTGGGTTTTTATAAATTATAGATGAAAAGAAATGAAGCCCAACAGTTTAATATGATGGTAGAACTTTTGAATAATTTTTTATTATTTACATTTTTTGTAATTTTAAATTAGGTTCGTCAAATTCGAATTGTTATTTTTACGACTTTTTTATTTGTTTTTTAACGTTAATAGCTTTTTTATTTCGTTATGATTATTTGGGTACTGTATTTATATTGTTGTTATAAATTGACCACAAACCAACAATTACAATGTAATGTATTAAGAAGTTGTCATTTTTTACACAATATCTTAAATTCTCCTTTTTCCAACCAGAGTTTATTAGAACCGACTAGCTATTGACCAACTTAGAGAGACCATCTAGAAGACATCCGGTCTTATCTAGTCTGGTTACTGACCTGTCTGGGATGGGTATTCCCTTTGGACTTTTATTTTGCACTATTATCTAGAGACAGTTACCTGGGATGACCATACTGTCGCCTAGTGCGGCTAGGAAATATTAGTCCACGATCTAATTTAAAATGTAATTATGGCGACAATGTTAATGGTCTTATGATTCGTATGAGGTTTTTCTTTGTTTATTTTAAAGTCTCCTTTTACCAACGAAGCTTTATCTGGACTGGACCTACTGTTTAACGTAGCTTCCGAACAACGGTCGTCGGCATTAAGCCTACCGACTGGTGAATGACCAACTTAAAAGACATCCGATCTTACCCAGCCTAGTTATTGGCGTGACTGGGATCATTTCCCTTTTCGGATTTTGCACTCTTGCCCTTAAATCACAAATGTTAAACAATCACAAACATAAATTTATGACCATGCTCCGGCAGGATTCGAACCCGCAGCTATCACAACACTGGGTGGACCGTCCTGTGCCAACCAAGCCGGCAGTCGTATGAGGTTGTCAGTTATCCTCACTTCGTCTGCAGAAATTTTACAATTTAATCTTCTATACACATCTCAGCTCTTTTTTCATATAAACTATCTTAGTTTTGTACCTTAGTTCCTTACACTTCTTTCGTTTTACTTCTCAATTAGTATTAGGTTACGTTATTAATTATTTCAACAATTTTGAGTCAAGCTGAGTGTAACAAAAATAACAAATCTCACTGGATCAGGTTTTGGTATGGGTATGTTAGTTTTTTTTAAATATGGAAATTTTTTTTTAAACTATAAAATGAAAAATTTTAAAATAAATGAGGCTAGGTAATACCGGAAGTCTTCTGGGGTGATCTCTAAAGTGGTCATCGCCAACCGAGGGCTTAAAGCCGAGGACCATGGCTAGAAGCTTACGTTCAGCAGTAGATCCAGTCGAGATAAAGCCCAACTGGTAAAAAGGAGACTCTAAAATATAAAAAGGGACTTGGGTCTACCACTATGATCCTGAATTAAGAAGAAGATGGTTGATGCTTTTCTACTCCCTATGAATTTATTGAACAACCTTGTTTTACATTTTTTAATTAAGTAGTATTAATAAAACTTGTTCGGAATTATTTTAAATTAATGACGTTCTTTGTTTGATATTGAGTAGCATCGCCAAATAATACAACCGAGAACGATGTAGAAGAATCGTCGTCCAACATTTTGGCAATTAATGCGGAAATATGTTAAAATACGGAAAGTATAATCGATTCGTCGTCGTCAACTCAAAGTTCCGGCCGGAACAAATATTAAGCAGAGACTCACTGTATATTAAAGGGCCGAAATTAAATACGACCTTTAAATAAATGCACCAGCCCCCGTATAGTCGAACGGAGGGGCTTTTAAAGAGCGACCTCTCGGGGATACGCGCTACTCCTGCTTCTCGCCGGTTCCTGCGGTGTGCTATACGGCGCCGTTGCCACGTCGATCGCACCAGTAACGTTGTTAACTGCAAAATTTCGGTCTGGTGACGGACCAAACCTAATTTTGTTTAGGGACACACGAAACTATCCAGAAAATATTATTGACTTTTTTGTTTAACTAATAATCATTTTTAATATATACTCCCATTAAGGGAAAATGTAACATTTTTGTGCGTTTTTGGCCCCTTGACTGTAAATGAGAAAGACCCGGCAAACTTAAAACAGATTTATTAATATAAACTTAAGTTATAAAGAATAGACGGGTCTAATAAATGATTAATGATGACAATCTTCGTACTATCAAATGTCACCAACCCTTGGTTAACCTTATTTTAGGTGACGTAAGTCACGCGCACTGTGAATATATATTGCAAATACTATCTGCCAGTAACCTTATCTTCTGACCAGTAGACAATTGTAAGAGTTTTCCTATGTACTAAATAAACTAAAGACCAGGCAGCGACAATGAAACGTGATCATAACAATGATCGTCACTGTGCCATAGAGACCCAAACCGTATCGTCATAAAGCTATAAAAGTGCAAGTATAATAACGGTTTTTTGGGATATAAATATTACAACTTCCTAAAAAAATTAACTATTTTATCTCTCTGACAACCTAAACAAGTATTTTCTACACAACTAACAAAAAACATTATTTGAGTGATATTGCTGAAGTATTATGGGAAAGGTAATTGGCTTTGAATCGTGTCTTTGGGTGACTATATAATTTCTCAACTATATTCTAAACTAAGGAAAAGGTTTTAATGAAAGTCGTTACAGAAACATTTCAACTAAATGATATCATTCGACAAGCTCAACGTCATGAAGCAATGCAATGACAAAAAGTTATTAGCATACCAGCTTCAAAATTAATTCAAGATAACAATGATCTAGGAGGAGTCGACCTTTTTGATAAATAGATTTCACTATTATAGAATATGCATTGGAATGCTAAGAGCGGTAGTGGTCTTAATATATACGAATGAATATAATCAATATGAAACAAGTACAAATAGATCAACACAATTTGTATATTTCTTCATTTCAGTTTAAGAGAAAAACGGGTTTCATATTAAACTTTCATCTCGCTGCTACTTGTAATATCATAGCTAGCTATTTGTAATCAAATATAAATAATTAAGATCAATCTTAAGCAAATATGTAAATGAAACTGTAGTTGTTGGAATGTTACTGAAGATACAAATGATAAAATATAGACAATATACTCCAATGCATACTTTTACCAACCTAGTTGGGTGCAGACTCATTGAGATCAGATTCATCAGATTGATTGATGATATTATTTTAGTATAAAAAATTACCCCATTATCTGTTGTATTTTTTTCTTCAAACTCCATTTGAATTAGTGTATTTCTAAACCTTCAGAAATATAGATTGTCATTTTGGTTTAGGGTAATTAGCCTCATCCAGTGGAGCAAAATTTGTAAGGATCTGATCGCGGCTATGAGAGGTTTTTTCTACATTTTATCTGATCAATAGGTGAATCGTTGGCCGAAGTGTGGATCACGATCTTTCGTAGCAAGGAATTGAGAAAATCTTGTACTCCAGGGTCATTTGGTGATCTTTCGGAACCTTGCTATATCAGGTCTTTTAAAAATATTTTAATTAGTACTTCATATTTAATTAATTATTAATTTTATGTACTGTTTTATTTCAACTAGTTATTTATTATTGTTGTATAGATGTTTATATCTTCAAGTTGCATAACGTGTTTTATCATTCTTTACTATTTTTACAAATAATGATTAAATCTTTCCCAATCAAAATTGTTGTAAACAATACCAAATTATCAGTAAAAAGTTATTGTGTATTAATCTCAATGGTTGCCACTATTAATATATCAGTTTGCTGTTTAAAGGTCTATTTAAATGTTGATTGGTATTATAATGAGACATCATTGCGGTTACGTTTTTTAGTTATTATCAGTCATTGAATAAATATTTATAAAGTACATTATAATCGCAATAGTAACTGTAAATCTGATATTTTCAATACATTTTTGTTTCAATTATGATAACTCTCAACAATTAACAATAGTTTTGATGTTAATAGTTAGCAATCGGTAGCGAATCTTTATATTTGATCATTGATAATAAAATTGTGTTCACAGACAACTGTTCGTTCATATTTGCAAATCATGTTAATTCTAGAGTGTAGCCGACATATATGTTTTAATGTATTACTACTATGGTTTTTCATTCATGCATTTATATTCATTGATTGTAATAATATAATTTACTTCTATCAATATCATTTAATCTGTAATTGTCGGTGTTATTAATATACTTTTGGTAAGACCAACCCATTTTTATAGTAAAGCTTATTAATATGACCAACTGCGTATTTGTACAAATTTATGGTGTTTTCAATTTAACATTTTTTAACTACAAATTATCAATGAAAGCTTACGTCAGCGTACTGGTTTTATCAGTATAATTATTCTAACGAAATATAAAATTAGTTTTAAAAAATATATGTTTTGTGTCTAATGGATAATGTTTAAGCAAATTTTGTATTTCCAACAGAAAAATTAATTAATACATATAAAGAATAGACTTGATATTAGTTCACCCGTGTTACACTCAATTATGATTTTTGAATTAATTTATTTCTGGTTACTTTATTTCATTGATTAAGCTGCTGATGCGTTTTAAAACTAGTGACTTTGATACCGACAAGACAAAGAGCTTTCTGGACAGCCAAAAAAACATGAAGGCGATGATTTGAAGGCATTATTAGATGTTGATCTCGATGTAAAACGCAAGAATTTGCAAAATTATTATGAGTAGCACAATAAAACATTTCAAAAGCTTTTGATATTTTGTGCCGTATGAATTGAAGCCAAGAGCCATTGGAAGACGTTTGGTGGTCATGTGTGAAATGCTACTACAACGGCATAATCAGGAAGGTTTTTTCATCGTATTGTTCCTAGTGATGACAAGTCACCATTCACTTCATTATTATTCTCCATTACGATAATCTAAAGCGGAAAAATCATGGGGAGACATGGTCATACATTAATTAACATCAACGGCAAAACTGAATATCCATGGCTCCAACCCAATGCTCTGTATTTGGTGGGATCAGCTTGGTGTGGTATACTATGAATTGCTGAAACCATCGATGGAGATCGCAATCGGCAAAACGGCCGGAATACGGTTATTCTTAAGTGTGACAACCCTCGACCGCAAAACCGGAATATCCGCATAAGATACATCATTCTTTCGAGATGGAATTTAAATTACCTGAAAGATGGGATAAATTAGCGGCTATCGATAGACAATACATTGTACCGATTGTTCATTGTACCGATTGTTCATATTAACATTGTACCGATTGTTCACAATGAAATTTCAAATTAAAAAAATTCTTTAAAACTAACTTACAGGCCTAATATGATAATTTTTAAAGCCAGATACCTTTAGTATGTTTTATATTCTCGGTTAATATAATTTTTAATACACTTAGAAATTATTTATTATATGAAAATCCTATAAATACGATTATATAAATATTTGTACTGCGCTTTAAGTCAAACTAAGATAAATCATTTATCAGCATTCGACATTACAAACTATCCACATTCCAGCAAGATCAGCATATCGATAATTAGCCCGCATTAATGAGCACTTTCTGCATTTTAAGACTAATCTCAACTAATAGGCGAATAAAAGAAAAATGAAAAATACCCACGTATTGCCAATTGATAACAAAATTCGCGTCAGATATGGCAACGGCGGCCGCCTCTAATTTTGTTTTCGTACGACGACGGTCCCCGACGTCCCGACGAACCTATAGACGCACCGAGCCGGCAACAGCGGGCCCGCGCTCCGAAGCGGCATCGCATATACGTGCGAGTGTGTGTGTGTGTGCGAGCGCTCGTTGGCTGGCTGGATGGCTCGTTCGCTTGCTTTGCTGGGCCAGCAAAGCCGAAGCGCTAGGCTTTGCTGGCTCAGCTCGACACATAGAGGGACTGCTGGGGCACCGTTTGCTGCCGCCCTTGGCGGTCGCCGAATCGGGGGTCTGGGGGGATGGCAGGCGAGGGGGTGCAGGTTGTGGAGGCCCGAGGACAGGTGGTTGGTAGCCCTGCGGAAAATCCGGAAAAGCGTCTTGTTTTATGGAGTTATACGGGGCAATACTGGCGCGGATTTGTCAGTGGTGCGTGGGAGCGCGGGCGGGAGGTGGTTGATGTTTAGTACAACATCAAGTATATCTAGAGTAACTACAATATTTGCTCGAACAACATGATCAAATCGATATAATTCAGTTATTTGTTATCAAATCCTCACATTTTGATAAATCTTTTATTATTTTCGATGGAACAATAAAGTTGCTCTCCTTTTTATATTATGTTATGCCTATAGCATTATTAAGCAACATTTACAAACGCAAAGTAATAAACGACAACATGACAGTTTTTATGATTTTATGCTTATATTATGTTGGTTGTTATACAACTTTTATTTTCATGTTATTCCGTATTAGATTTACTACTGATTTCTGGTAGATGATTTAATAGATGGTGCCAGTACACAGTGTTACTATTCGTTGTCGATTAGCCGAAAATGTATCTTTACAATTACTTAAAACTCTTTATCTAAAAGGCTTTTATTTAGTTTCTACAAAAATAGTACTTACATAAACAGTGTTAACAGAAAGTTTTTTTATCAATAACAGTTGAAATCCGACCATTCATATCCTGCAACACGTTGGTGCATCGTGTTAGACAAAAAGCAAAGCAGATCCGACTCATCAAAGAATTGTATTGATTAGTTGGAAGTATCTTATCTTTCTGTACCTGACCTCAAATCCAAGAGTTTCGTTTATCAGTCCATTATAAAGCGTAATTGAACTTCGGGGTTTACATATGGAGTTGCATTAAACCTTCAAATCGACTAGTAATTCAGCGAATTCAAAATAAAATTTCTATGATTAAAATTTACATGATAGCTGCGAAATCAAATTGCGATTCACGAAGTTATCCAAGATTTCGCTTTAAAACCTGAAATAAGGTTACTAAATCAAAGCAACGTAGAAGAGCTTAATATCTTGAAGTCTGTCTATATTATTCGATGGTAGGTTAAACTGAAAGTATCACGATAGAGCAGATCAGACTCAAAATCAAAGATCTGTACTGGTTAATCGAAGATACTCTAAACTTTATATACGATCAAACAGATTGGTTTATTAGTCAATTATAAAGCCTATTTGGAGTAACGGGAAGTTAATATGGAGTTGCACTAAAACATTAAACCGACTAAGTAATCCAACTCTACCAAAACAAAGTCCTAAGAACTGCATGATAACTGCGAAATCAAATTGCGATTCACGAAGTTATTGCAAGATTTCGCTTTAAAACCTGAAATAAGGTTACTAAATCAAGGCAACGTAGAAGAGCTTAATATCTTGAAGTCTGTTCATATTATTCGATGGTAGGTTAAATTGAAAGTACCACGATAGAGCAGATCAGACTCAAAATCAAAGAACTGTACTGGTTAATCGAAGATACTCTAAACTTTATATACGATCAAATAGATTGGTTTATTAGTCAATTATAAAGCCTATTTGGAGTAACGGGAAGTTAATATGGAGTTGCACTAAAACATTAAACCGACTAAGTAATCCAACTCTACCAAAACAAAGTCCTAAGAACTGCATGATAACTGCGAAATCAAATTGCGATTCATGAAGTTATCCAAGATTTCGCCTTAAAACTTGAAATAAGGTTACTAAATCAAAGCAGCGTAGAAGAGCTTAATATCTTGAAGTCTGTTCATATTATTCGATGGTAGGTTAAATTGAAAGCACCACGATAGAGCAGATCAGACTGAAAATCAAAGAACTGTACTGGTTAATCGAAGATACTCTAAACTTTATCTATGATCAAACAGATTAAGCCTATTGGAGTAATGGTAAGCTAATATGGAGTTGCACTAAAACATTAAACCGACTAAGTAATCCAGCGCTACCAAAACAAAGTTCTAAGAACTGCATGATGATATCGAAATCAAATGAATGTGCGAAGTTATCCAAGATTTCGCTGTAAACATGATATAAGATACCAGATCACAGCAACATAGAAGCAATACAGGTATTGCACAACATTCAGGGAATCAAAAGATTGAAGCTAACTATAAACCACACGAACTTCTATAGTATTTAAGTGTTATTCATAACTTTAGATTGAATAGTCTAATTTAATTTTAATTTATATGTACGTTGTATTTATATATTTATATATACGTATAGATGTTGTGCTTCTATATTGATGCAGGTACAACAAAACAATAGTAATAAATTAATTTTATGAATTAAAATTGTTTTAAGCAAAAAATATATGTACATCCTCGATACATAGGATTGTATTATAAAATCCCTGTATTATATCTGTACTACTTCTTACAGAACATCCTCATAACTGGATTTTGTAGGTCCATATGTTTTAACACTTCTTTGTACAGCAGCAACTTAACAACCATCTACGGGCAATTAATTAGGACACATTTTTCAATATGTCATTTTTTTTTCTTTTCGATACGCTTATTCCAATATAGTTTTGCATTAGGATACATCCCAAAATAATTAACATTATCATCATACTCAATATTCACTGATTTACTCACGTTGATTTTTATTATCGATGTTTGGATGCAAGTTTTCCAGTTCCCTTCTCGCTATTGTCTCTTATAGTAGTATTGCAAGTACTGCAAATAATTGGCTTCAATATACTGGTCGCGGTACATCTACTCTAGTTTCTTTCAATACTGAGTATAATTCTTGTTTGTTTCATTCTAAGCATTCTGACCGAGATGATTTTTTAGGTTTAGCTGATTTAGATTTTTTTTATTGTACCTCAAAATAATCAATATTTATGAAGATTCTAACTTTCTAGATCATTTTCGTTGCTTATTGATTCATGAGTATTTGCGAATGATACTATCGCACGCTTTCCAATAGTAACTTGTGTTCTTCGAACATCTCAGATATTTCATTTTCAATAATTGTACAGAATAGTTTTGTTGAAATATAGCTTTGATTAAGTTATCATTAAATTGTTACGTTACAATTAATCTTTCTACTAAATAATAATAAATATAACGATATAAAAACTGTAATAACAACAATTATTATACCATTTAATTTAAACCTAGATCCTAGACAAAATTTTGTTATAAAAGGTCATATGCTCTACAATACAATATAATATAAATATATATAATATATATACTGAAAATGGTATAAATAATAATGATAATTGATGGAATGAGTTCCCTCGTCTATTACTGCTTATAATGACATACTTAATTATAATCGACGTCTTAGATTCCATTTTTCCAACATTTCTATTGAATTAGAGGAATTAAAAATTTCCAACTACCCGAATTTGAGTTCATAGTAAAATCTTCGAATAGAACAATATTGAAATTGGAACAGTTTATGTGTACGTTAAAGGTAGCTAATGAACGATGCAATTTCTGCAATATATGAATATTATTGTGTAATTGAAGAATACCTTCTTTGTATAGTAATTTTTATATTTTGATTTTGGTACATCATCAGATGTGGGTATAATGCACAAGAATTGTGAAAGTCAAATGTAATATTTAAAAATTACATATTTTGTGTAGGTATGAATACAGACATTTTGAGAAACATGCAATGCTTCTTGATATCTAATACAACTATTAAAAATACATACTACACGTGTGCGCGTGTATTTCGATAAAGACATACGGTAGTCACACTGATGAGTGTTTTTAAGTGAAATTTAGGTCATATTCCTGGAATTGAACGAGTGCTGACAAGTCAAGTAAACAAATAAAATACATTGTTCAAAGTGTTTATCTATTAAAAACAAAGAACGATTATATCTTAATGATAGTGAAGATTATTTATAAATATTTATGTGTCAAGTTTTGCAGCTTTTACAATTTTAATTTAAAATGTATCTATTATTGTTAAAAGTGAATTAGAAATTGGCGAAAAGGATGAAAGCAGTGAATCGAAAATCTTTAACGAAAGTTTCGTTATTCTTACGTATCCTTACATTTTTAGGGTTTCGGTGAATGGAGGTAAAACGAAATGAAACAGTGGTGTTTACATTATGTGACCGTTATTTATTGGCTATATAAAAAATGTGAAAAATACAAATGATAAAACGGATGGCAGCGGTGTTACCTGAAGACGAGGCTTGGGCAGTCGATGGTGGCACGTCTAAACCAAATGATGGTTGAGTAATGAATGAATGGAAAGACCCTTCAACAACATCCCAGATAAACGTCTCGGGGTTGCCAGCTATTCGTTATCGGGTTCTCGTTGGCGCTGCTGACACCCCGCCCGTTTCTTTCTGTCTATTTTATAGACCGTTATTTCACTATGTAAAATTCGACATGCCTCAAGGTCGCTACCTATACATGTATATATACATATAAATATAATTTTTCTGAGTCAATACATTTTGGGAAAAGTTTATGTTTTTCCGATAGATCGTAGAAATTGCAGGATACGCATGTCCTTTTTTGGAAACGTGACATTATGTATATGTGAGAATTGAGGATGGACACGTGGTAAAATGATAGAAACTAACGGGATTATTTATGGTTTATTCGAGTGATTGAAGTGATTGCCCGTGAAGGCGGTTTATTTTGGGGTATGAGAACCTTTGGCGGTATGAAGAACCGCTTTTGGGGGGATAGTCTTCGGGGTTACCTGATTGGGAACGCCTCTGGCAGGGATCTGATGTGGGAATTGTTGGAGAGAGCTGAGGTTGCATGGAATTTCTTCTATAAGGAGAAAACGAACCGGCTTATTTCTGGTGTGTCAGTTTCCCGATGAATTTCGGCATTTCTGACAAACTATGGCGCGTTCACAGTTTGTATGAGAAGTTTATTTTGCATTACCTGAAGCTTTTCCACTAGTGCCGGCCTGATAAACCGATACCAAGTGTTAGATCCATATAACATGACGGGTCTGATAAGCAGCTTGTAAAGCAAAACTTTAATCATCGGAGACAATTTACTTTTTTTACAGATGAGAGGGTTAAGCACTGTGGCGACACCGTAGTCTTTGGAGATTGCTTTATTTATCTGTGATGACCATAGGAATCTACGGTCTAAGATGAGGCCGAGATATGTGTTTTTGTCGCCACGATATTGAGACTTTTTCCACTCTCAGCTGGTAGGCACGGATGTCTCTTTGATTGTGAAAGATTATGGCTTGGGTTTTTTGGGGGTTGATTTGCAACCTCCAGAAATTTAACCATTGGACTGTGGCATTTAATTGAATTTAAAGTTTTCTCTGAACAGCATCTACAGAACGGGAACTGGTGAAGAAAGCTGTGTCATGCGCGTATTGGGCGGTTTCCATATCTTTCGTCATTGGGATATCTGACATGAAGACGTTGAATATTGCTAACCCCAGCATTATTCAACCTCTTCATGGGGAACCTTGGGGGACTTCTGCTTTGACTGATTTAGGACTGGAGAATGTATTACCGATCTTTACTTGAAAGGATCTATCCCACAAAAAGGAACGCAGTAATCAGGTCATCAAAAAGCTTCATGGCGAAGTGAATTTCTGCGGCCAATCTAGTAGTCTGATGTGCACATGATGGAATTTATGATGTTGGTTAATTCTGAGAGTTGCTTGGAGACCGTCGAAATCTGTGTCGGGGTTTTTATATGTCCAGCTCCATTTTTGGGTCCTCGATTGAGGACGAGACTTGGATGTTTTCTCTTTTAGTGTTGGGAATTCCATAATTCTGTAAAATCCTTTTGTCTCCTGGGGAATACCATACTATTTACAAAGACCAACTCAGATTGTTGTTATCGCTAATGGTTGTCATACAGGGATGTTCACATATATAATCATCAAAATTCATGTGGTTTTTAGGAAGTTGCTACTATATTAACAAACTAGTTGCTACTACTAAAACAACCAATGGTGGGCCGTTGCAACTGTTTGCGCTAGGGTACCGCAAAGGCATTGCCTAGGTGTGTGGGAGAACTAGAAGAGATTCGCCCATCATGAGCTAACTCCAATTGGTCATATGATTGATTCTCTCACCTGGTTGTTTTCCATTATCGAGGACTCGGATTGGTTGGAATGTTTTGATGTTTTAACGCCCTCTGAGTATAGGTTGTTTCTATCTTTGCAGGACTTTCTTTACGAAAATCAATCGGTTACTTTCACAAAATCCTCAAAACCACTTGATTCAGCTTTTCATCTAGAAAACACAGTTCACAGTTCTGCACTGATGGTGTCAGGGCTCTACCCTAAATATGGCGAAGTATTGGCGGTACTATTCCGTATATATTAGTTATTAGTTTTGATAGATTTATTTTTAAGTCCACAAAATCAAATGAATCTTTCTAAGAACATTGAAGTATTTTTTAGACACCAATATATTTTCCCTAAAAAGCTGTTTACTTCAGGAATATACTAGACGGTGCATTTTATTTTTATTAGTTGTGTTAGTTTGTTCTAAGAGTTTGACAGGTCCTTTAGACTTTAGGTAAATACATTGGTATCTTAATTAAATGTTTAAGTGGAGTCCTAATGTTCTAGAAAAAGCCATCAAGGTATTGATGTTGTGTTTCAGAATTTGATTTTAGTACTTCTTATAGTCGTAATAAATATTCTTAACTTCCTATTTTTGTCCAATGAGCCCTAGTTTAGTTGAATTTTTTAAACAGTAGTAATATACGCGTTTGGATATTTGTTCGACATGGAAAGTAAAGTCACTTTGGGAGTCAGTTTGTTGGTTTGTTCCTTTACCAACAAACCCATCCATGCGTTGCCCTGAATCTCTGTATTACAGTAAATTTACAAGGAGATTGATCAACATTGATACGAACAACACTAATATGCTGCTCTCTTTAATTTTGCTATATTTTCTACCATGGATGTATGGATTTGGTACCTTTCAGTGATGTTATTGATTCTGTTGTAAACAAAGGTACTGTTCCGGCGTCGAAGAACAACGTTAATGGCTCTGTCAATGGTGGAGAGCTCTTCCATTAGAAACTCTTTTGATCCATCTGTGCGAATGATTGTATGTCGAGAACACTACTCCGCAAAGGGTTGCTCATCGATTTTTAGGCATTTTAGGAGGGAATGGTTGTTCAATGACAGAAAAATTCAAGGCCACTATGTTAAGTTTGGATATCACACTTTATTGCTTCTCTGCGAGAGAGGGTTGATATGGGAAGGAAAGAACAATTCTAGGAAAGCCGATGCTTGTGTCTCAGATAATTGACCTCTGACCAGGATGAGTTCGATCTTGTTTCCACTGACTGGACTTTACAACGCATATGTGTAAATAGACTGAATTTAATTTTACGGTTACTTATACTACAGTGACAGAAATTTCTAAATGTTTTAATTTTAAATACTTCTTAATTCATGTTTCATTAATTGCAAAGAAAAAATTAACGATTTTTGTATCTTTGTAAAATATATATGCTAGACGACAACTATTCCTAGGATGATTATCAATATTAAAGCTAAATTCAACTCATATTTAAAAGCTTTTTCGTTGATATATAAATAGAAATTCTGGAATTCTTGGAATTAATCTTTTTGTCACCGAAAAGTTATTCGAAGCATTCCAACTGTATCGAAATAATTAGTTTCTAACAGTCCTCTATTGAAATAATTAAATGTATTTAATTTCAACCAGTTGTTTCTAGATAAGATTCGTAACGCATTTTGTACAATGATACGCGATACATTTCTTCCTGTTAATATATCGAACATTCACTAAAATCAATAACATTTTACAAAATTATATAATGCCTGAGTTTTTGGTTCTTTTTTCTTGTTCTATAGAAATAACTTATAATATGGGTCAAAACTTTTACAGTCACCTTACGTTTCATTAATGGTTTCGTAATGGCTATTCATGTAATCTGTTCATATAAAAAAGTTATTTTCTGATACATAGTGCATACCATCACTGTACAACTGATGATTATTGCTTTCTAATATTACTTTATGGTTTGAAATTAAGATTATTCGCTTTTTTTCTATTGAACTTTCTCGTGTTTTTATAATTCAGATCATTTTTCGTTTATGTTAAAGTACATGTGTTTAGTGATTTCTTTTTAAGAATAACTGATTATAAGTGTGCATAATTTTTATTTACTTATGAACTCTATTGAAGTAAGCACAAATGAACAATCAACATTAATTTCGTTAAAGTTGTTTGATTTAAAATTTGAAAAAAAATATGTATTAGCTATATTCCTTGTAACTTGTATAAAATATACTTTTACTACTAAATTGTATTACTAAATTTAAGAGATATAATCAGAAGTTACTATAATCACTGTTAGCCTGACTACAGGCCCATCAGCCTGATTAGTTCACTCTCCAAACTTGCCGAAAAAGCGATATTAAACGCTTTAAACGATTTTACAGACGCTCATTACATAATTCCGAACGAGCAATTCGGTTTCCATGCCAAACACTCATGCCTCCATCAAGCTGCCCGCGTCGCAGCAACTATCCACCAGGCACTGATAAAAGGTCGAAAAACCGGAGCCATCTTCTTAGATGTCTCCAAAGCTTTCGATAAAGTATGGCACCATGATTTAATATTTTAAGCGAAACAGCTAGGTCTACCGAATGACCTAATATTCCTGACAGATTCATACTTTACGGTAGGTCCTTCCATGTGAGGATCGGTGACGCAATCTCCTCTCGTAAACAAATTGGCGCAGGAGTCCCGTAAGGTGCTCCACTAGCTCCAGCACTATTCAACCTTTATATGGCCGATTTTTCGCTCTACAAACTTTCCCACACAGCATTTTACGCAGACGATGTCGCTTTCTTCACAACCTGTTACTGTCCTGACGCTATTCGCAACAGACTTCAAGTACAGCTGAACCAAGCGATAGCGTGGTACAAATTCTGGCGGCTACAGATAAACCCGAGCAAAACTCAGGCTATTCTGTTCCACCACAAGGAGTTCCGCGCCTATCGCCTCCAAATCGATAAAGTCCCTATCCCATGGCTCCAGAAAGTTTCATACCTCGGTCTCCAGTTCGACCGCAGATTCCAATGGTCAGCCCAAATTCAGCACGCCATTTGCAAAGGAAATGGCGTGTACAGCCTACTATTTCCACTACTCTGCAGAAAAAGCAAACTTTTAATCCCACAGAAAGCGACGCTATATAAAATGCTAGTCCGTCCAATCTGCCTCAATGGAGCACAGGTGTGGTACAGGTATGTATCGGAGAGACAACTTGAACTGCTACAAGTGTTCCAATCCAAAAAAGTTCGCGCGTTACTCAGAGCCTTATGGTTCATGAGGAACGTCAATAAACATGCTTGGTGTGAGGTTCTCCATAGGAACCTTAGAACACGACAACTCCTTAATCAAATCCCTACCCATCCACAAGCCTCGGTAGTTAACAAACTACGATAACAGTCGTAACCCAGGGTCTTTGTCGCCCGCAAAACAACCATTCCCCGAACCTGAAGCGTCATCAGCGACATTTGGTTCTAGCTGGTCAACCTAGTAAATAAAAAATATGACGGTTAGCGTCGTCAAGTCACTTATTTCATAATAAATATTGTTGATATTAATATATATTTTTTTATATTTAAATGTTAATATTATTATGTTGTATAAGTATAATATGTTTTAAACTATTTTCAATTGTTTTAGTTAATTATTTGCATTCTTCCCCATAAATTCTGTACCTGTTTCAGATTTATTTGTGAGCTATGTTTGATTTTACGCAACTGAAAATAAATGTTAATTTCATTTATTTTCATTTCAAGTCGTAATACTGGAGCGTTTTTATACAAGGACAAAATACTGTTTTGTTGATTTATTATATTATAGATATATAAAATACAGTTTTACACCAATTTATAATTTTATACAAATTGATTTAGAATTTTATTTAATTTTACGGAACAAAAATATTATCTGAAATATTGTACTTTTACAAATATATTTCTACAAAACCATTCAATAGTTTGAAAAATTGGAGTATCATTGGTCTTTGCTTTGCTTTACTCGTGCTAAAGTCATCAAACTTATACACAAAAAGCACTACGAAACTGAAATTAATTTCTTGTAAATATAATAATTTAGATTGGAATAATTTTACCGGTTAGACCTTTGAATGATGACGTCTGCTTTAATGTAAACTGCTCAATTATTTTTCAAAATAAATATTTCTCTTAATAGTCGGGTGTTTATTTTTCGTTATGCAGTGATGAGGAGATTAATTAATTAATTAAAATATTATGTATCGCCGTTATGAGAGGGTCAATATTTATGGCTTCTTTTACAGGAACATTGAACTTGATTTGTTTGTTTTATGAAATGACTAAAGCGGAAAGGTGATGATGGGTTTCGTATTGTGTTTGTCAAATAGACGTTTATTTTTATTGCATTTAATGTTGGGAACATCGTTCACGATTGTTTCGATTCACCATCAATCTTAAAAAATGATCTCTGAAAAGAACGATGGTATGAAAACATCTATGTTTATTGGACACTAAATAAAGGTGATTAAACTAGGTCATTATGCTGGAAATGACTCTTTTGGTAGTCACCAATTCGAATAGCACCATGACATGGATGCTGCTTATGTTTGTGTTTGTAATTTGAATTGTCCGAAGCAACAGTGTAAAATTAAGAGCATTTTTATTGATATTGCAGGATGAAAAAAAATCAATATATCTATGTCGATTTTTTTAAATATTGATAGTTTTTTTTATTATTACGTCTTACATTAGGTATGCTTAATACAGTCTGAATTTATAAATTAATTTAATACAAAACGAGTGCGGAAACGATCTTGGATAACTTCGTAGATACATTTAATTTCTGCGATGCGGTTAGTTGTGTAAAGGTAGTCAGTGACAATTGACCGAAGAACTTTGTTTCGACACCTCATAAGACCAAATCGGTTTTATAATTGTCTAATAAATTAACCTCTTTAATCTTACGTTGATATGGGAGTATCTTCCGACTAACCAGTATAGTTTTTTGATCTAGAGTCGTTAGAAGAAAAATGAAAATTTATAAATATTTTTTGGGTTATAATTCTGATGAGCAAAAAAATCATTTAGTTCGGTAAAAATGTATAGAATCATCATCATATTTGACGACCAAAAAAAGTCATTAATTCTATGAATTTCATAATTTCTATATTCAATAACTTTCAGTATATTGTATGCGATCCGTGTAAAATTTAAATTTAACATTTTTATGTTCCTTAGGCTGCGATATTGCTACCTATTCGTAGAATATTTTTTTCAGATTTTAGAAAATACATGGGAAGAAAGCTGGCAAATATTGAAGCAAAACCCGTGTATTACCTTGTTGAAAAACGAATTTTTGTTTGCCAAATAATGATTTTTGTAAGATACGTTAAAAGGTTATGTCGCGTATATATTGTATTCATATGAATGTGGAGTACTGTTCGTATGTTTTATTAAAAATTATGAACAGATGGTAAAAATCGTTTCATAACACTTTTCAAAACAAAGCAAGCAAATAAGAGTTAAAATATTCTACAAAATTCTGATTGAGATTTTTTGTTAACAATATCGTGAATGTATCATTGAGGGTATGATGGTATTGTTCTGATGATATATTATGATCAAATTGTATAACCCCATTCAAACTATCTAGACAATCTTCGCCATAAATGCCTATAGGGTCATATTTGGATACTATGTTTCTGTTCATTTCGTTTGTTTAATTGGATTCTTTTTTTATATATATTTTAAAGTCTTCTTTTTACCAAAGAGGTTTATCTAAATTGGGCTTACTGTTTAATGTCGGCTCCGAACCACGGTTCTCGATATTAAATCTACCGACTGGCGAGTGACTACTCACCGACTGAGACCCTCCTATGGGACATCTGGTCTCACTCAGCCTGGTCACTGGCGTGACTGGGATGGTTACTCCTTGTCGGATTTTCCACTGTTGCCTATAAACACATTTTCAATTACAACTACAAAACAAAGTACAGGGCAGGATTTGAATCGGGTTTGAACCCGCGACCATCGCAACAGTAGGACAGTCCTGCCGTTTTGACCACTGCGCCAACCAAGCCGGCATAGGCCGGTAGCGAATTGGAATTGCCTAATAAATAAATAAAGAAATAATCTTCGTAATCTCATTTGTTTTATTTTTAAAAAACAAACATTTTATCACTCTTCGATACTAAAATGAATTAACTAAACTATACAGGGGCAGTTTTGAAAAACAATCATAATTATCTATGGTCAATTATTTATAATAGTCATATCAAATATCATTATATTTTTATTAAAAGTATATGTATTACTGGTATTATATAATACCCAATCCAATGGGAATAAACACTTCTACTATTAAAGGAATATATCAAAAAAATAGTAAATAATATCCTTTGTATGTTACTATATATTTGTCTAGGTGCCCTTTGGAACATTTTAATCTAAGATTTTCTTTAACATACGGCTTTTTAATTGATTTGTTAGTGCTATGGGGCTCACTAACACTTAAAATACTTAACATTGACATGATGAATTACTTCCTTGATGGGTTCCAGAAAAATTTAGTGTTGGATAACCTCATTGAAGATGTAGTAAGAAGAATCACTTAGACCATAGGGGTATTGGGAACTGTATTGTGTAAAATTTATCGTATATTTTAAGTTTATTTTGTGGGAAATTTTGAATTATATTGGTACTTGGCATTATGTTATGTTAATGAATATTTTTCAAAATTAAGTTATATATTTCAAATTTAAGTTATAGTAAACATACATTAATATTTTATTTATACTAAAGTAATAAATAATTATATTTTAATTTATTTAATAATTTTACTTTTTAACTATTAAGGTATTCCTATAAAATATTTTCATTTGTTTGCTACTTCTTCTATTAATTAATGCTATTACGTTCATCGGTTCATTGGATATCAAAATTTAGGATATCCTTAAAATAGCCTAGACGAGTTAAATTTGGTATACATTGTAGGTATTTTTCAAGTGAAATAAAAAAACTATTTTTACTATTCATTTTTTACTAGGCATTAAGTGTAAAGAATACATAAGAGAAAAAAAATTAAAAAAAAATTAAGTGGGAGTCTCAAAAATATTGAACTTTCCTAGTAACCTGAAATAACAAAAGAAGAAAATTCTTACTCTAGTGATAGAGTATTATAATTTAAAAGAATAATACAAGTTTAGTTATATAGTCCGTCCAATAAAATAGTCAATGCTAATTCATATTAATGACGTCGGCACGTCGAAATATTATCGCATTAACTCACAATTCGGTTATATGTTCCCACACATTAGATAGCATTTTGTCTCTTTTCAACTAGAAATGAGAAAAAATCCGAGTTTAAAACGAATTTTAGATTTTTATCAACTGAATTTGACAGTATATTCGACGTCATATATGACGTGCATTGACAGTTTTATTGGAAGGACTATAGTTTTACTGCGTACGATAGAAGAATGCAAATTTCAAGTAAATTAGTTCAGTAGAACTTGAGATATCATGTCAACCAATCGTGTCAAAGATAAATTAGTTTCGAGAAAACTCGTTTAAAGTCCTGGTATGAAAAAAAAAATAAAAATTTACTTAAATAGCCTCTCGAAGCTTACGATAATAATATGACCATATATTTCAGAAATTTAACTGAACAGAAAAACTACTCACTACGGTGACTGAGAATCACCACAAGTTTTATTGTTTCTGAATTGCATAAAATGTAATTTCATAGACAGATTCGGACATATATCACTGAAATGCGCTTTTGCCCAATGGAATATCGCATATCCTGTTACTTTTGGTGTAGTTTTGATTCTGTCAGTCTCGAAAGTGTTTAAATTACCTTAAAGAAAACTATGTATAAACTTTAACTTATTTAAAGAAAGCTTTATATAGGATATAATTGATCTAATAATAGCATATTCCATAATAAAAATAGGAATTTTACATATAGCTTGAAAATTTAATTACTTAATCTTTTATGTTAAATACTTCCAACAGTGCATGTTAAATATTTAAAGAAGTATTATCCAAAATGTCTGATAGGAGGAACCTAATACTAACACACCAGTTTATGTTTATTAACAAACATTCAATAATTGATCAGTTGTATAGAATAACAGATGTCTTTGAAAAAGTCATGAGGATAAAACAGTATGTTCAGTTATGTTATTAGAAGTCTTCGATAAAATTAGGCACGATAATCTCGTTCCTAAGTTAGAGAAAATGTTACCGAAGCACTGACTTAAAATCTTAACACAACGCAGTCTGGGTGTTTTGAGTCAAATAAGAGGAGACTCTACAATAAAAGAGGCTAAGCGGATGTAACACAAGCAGGTGTGTTGGGGCCAATTATTTACCTATGCCAATTTGTACCCTATAATCAGACCGTACAACACCAATAACAATAAATAATAATCATTCCATATAGCAACACAAGAGTCTCGGAATGAATCTTGATGCAAAACTTCACTAGAAAAGGAAATAACTAGAGTTGAAATATGGGAAAATGTATTGATTAATTGAAGGAAAATTCACTATTATCAGTAGATAATAAATTACTATTAAGTAAGCAAGTATTAAAACCTATGGGCGTCCGTAATGGTTTTCCAGAACAAAGTCCTAACAGGCATAGTAAGTGCATCCAGATACTATAAGACTGATTACTTATACTGAGATCTTCAGATACCGACTGTGGGTCAGGAAATCAGAAAATCAAACCATTTGATCGTGTATAGTGTTGTGTAGTGAGATGCATTTAATAGAAATAAACCACAGTTTTAATACATAATCATTTCTAGGCTAGAGGCTAAATTAAAACCGATGGGTTTTCCTAGATATGTATCTAGATTTAAGCTATTTGAATGAGAAATTGTCGAGAATGACTAACCTACCATGTAATAATGTAATAATAATGAATTTAAAAGAAAACTCAATTGCTCACTTTATTCTATAGCTTTTATCCAAAATTACCGATTCTAGTGTCTAATAATTATATATGATATCGTAATTGTTTTACATAGCTGATATTTGTTGCTTGTTTGAATAAAGCAAAGGTTTATTATTTTTAAAATTGAACGTTTTTATCGAACTCTATTCCCTGGACTTCAAACTGATCATCTTGTTCTTTTCTGCTGGTATATGCACATTTGAGATTCCAATATCCAGCAAATATAGCAATAAAAATACTCACGTCCTAGATCGAATAAAAACTGATTGAATAATGCAGAACGATCTCAGGAACGGTGTCTTTCTATCGCCTATCTCGCACCACCACGCATCTTTCTCGTTTTTCGATTGGTCCATTGTATTTTTTTTTCAAGTTCTTCGTCTTCTTTTCTTTTGATTCGGTTATGTCACCAAACGAGTCAGCTCGTTCTCATACCAGTCACAGTACTCGTTCTCCTTCGCAATAAAATTCTCTCAATTAGATCGTTTGCCTTTTTGTCCAACTAATTCGGAACAGGATCATCATTGTTCGCTTTTTAAAGTAATTGCTTATGTCTCCATCTGGTTAACACTGACCTATCATGTCATACAATTACAATAGCATAAATGTTTTTTTAGGTTTGGATAATTAGTTAAGTTTTTTTTGTCAAATTATTAATTAGCCGTTTTCAGAATTTTAGACTTTTAGCAAAAGAAGTTATTTGAAATCTAGTGAATATGGAAGATGGAAAAACGGTGCGTGGTTTTGGTAAAAGATTATTTTTGCAATATGCTAATTTTTTGTTTTTGGTTTATTTTGCCTATTTAAATAATTTATAACAGTACATAACTTTGTTGTTTTTGGTCGACCACATGTTTCGAATAGTTTTTTTCAGATTAAGATGTTCTTCACCTCTCACTATTTTAACGCCGACAGTTCTTTGGTTAATTAAAAGGTTTAATTTTGATGGATTGGATTTTATTGAAAGCCAAAATTCTAGGAATGACTTGAAATTGTAGAATATACATTGGAAAAAGTAGAGGAGAAACTTGATATTAAGTGTTTGCATGTATTCTGATCATTTTTAGCGGTGGATTGATGATGATCATGATTATCTCCATAATCATCCAGTGATAAATCAGAGTATTAATTGTATCCGATTCATGGTTTGCTATAACTAAAAAGTACCTTTTTCATAAAATATTTTTATTGAGTTACGTTTATCTTTTTAATTTTTCATAGCTATCTCGCAAAAAGTTGTTTATATCTATGTGAGTTGTTAAAATATTTGTACTGGTTGAGTTGTCAGCATTATATTAGAGCTTACATGTATTTTGATAATTTTTTCACATTCATTCGTTTCATTTTCATTTTTTTTTAAAGATGTTAACATGTTATTAAAATGAAATGACATAAATGATTGTTAACAAAAATTGGTACAATATATTAATTAAAATATTTTAATTCATTTTCTACAACTAATTCCTATCTTTCTGGCAACATCTGATGCCGTGTCGAAAGAACGATTTTAGTTTAGCAGCGATCCAATCATCGGTCCATTTTTACACTTTTTCAGCATTTCGAAACCATGTTCCAGCCAAGACAAGGTAGTTAGAAGGTTTTCTGTCTGGTGAGTGAGTGCGCTGGATGTCTGTAATCATATTTCTTCGTTTTGATTCTTCCTCATCGCATGTAATCATCAGGAAACAGAAACAGGTTCGTCAACTCTTAGCTGTCTTTTTTATTACATCTTACATTACATATGTTTAGTGCAATGTTAATTTCTACAAGTAATTTATTATTGTTGTTCTGTACTTGTATCAATGCACAAGCAAGACAGCATTAGTATAAGCACCTCAATATGTACTTTCCAAATAAAAATTAAATTAGACTATTTTAGCTAAAGTTAAGAGTAGACACACAAGTTAAGACTACACAAGTTCATGTGATTTGATTCGCTTCAGCCCTTCTGATTTTCTGCGTGTTGTCCAGTAGGTCTATTGCTTCTATGTTGATATAACAATATTTCATGTTTGGGGGTGAAATTTTTGATAACTTCATAAGTCCAATAGATTTCGAGGCCATTGTATAGTTCTTCATTGTTTATATAGTGTAAGAATTGGAAATTAATCGAAGAACTTTGTTTCGGGCGCGTTGGATTACTAGTTTGTTTGGTAATTTACTACAACCTGATATTTAAACTTCATACGTGAAAGTAGGCTTTATAATAGATTGATAAACCAATCTTTTTGACTATGGGTCAAGTTGGGAGTATACTTCGACTAGCCGGTACATTTCTTTGAGTTGGTTTTGAGATTAATCTGCTTTGCTTTTTGTCTAACATCATGTACCAAGCTGTCTGAAAGTTCTTTGAAAGTTGTAGCGGGGTTTTCCTCGAATATGTCATGTAATTCATTGTGTTGGAACTTTTTTGGTCCTTGTGACTGTTCTTTACCATTTACACCAAAATCACTTTTAAATCGGTGGAACCAAAATCTACAATTGGGATATGATGGAGCAGCATCACCATAAATTCCTAAAAGTATTCTTCGGCGGAAGCTCTCTTCACCTAAAACAAAAATAATGAATGTCGAAAATACTTTTTTAGCGTTCTAACATATGATTACCGTCTGTATACACCGAATAATTCAATAATACTAATAATACTACTTCGGTTTAACAGTTGTTTACATTTATACTGTCCATTTTCGCGAATACTTGTCATTGATTAAAATACATCTAAACATTGAAAAAGGAAGCAAGATCATCTAGGAAGTTTGTTCTTAAAATAATTTTTATTGATAAATCATGAAGATTTGGTAAAATATTATAAACTGAAATACACTCGGTTTCATGAAAATTTTAATGAAAATAGGTTCCAATTCCAAACATTCATGATATAAACTTGCCTTTAATATATATATATATATATATATATATATATATATATATATTTATATATATATAATATAAACGTACTATATATGTTGCGAATAAATTTAAGTTTTTGGTGGTTTCAGAGAATTCCACCAATTTTGATAATGTCGCTTTGCTCTGAGTGAAAGGCGCGCTCAGGATAATTCTAAGAAGTCAAGAATTGTATGGGACCAAGAACTGCCTTGGTCAAATATAAGAACTGTTCTCTCTGTATCTCATGCATTTCCGTAATTGTGAATCATAACATTGTTGTAATATATAGTATTGTATATAAATTGGAACCAACAAAACTCAATTTTATATTTCTGAACTAATATTTTAGTTATTTAAAATAAATTCAGTATATATTGTAGTAATTAATATAAGGTGGCAAAAATGTCTAGAGCTTCTAGAGCTTTGATGATCTTGTGAATTACATATGTCTGTTCAAGGAATTTCAATAAAATACAATTACAAAGTGCTTTTTATAATTCAGAATATCCAAATTCCAGGAATTCAGAGATTAGGGATAATTTTCAAAGCACGTTAATGTTACAATTTTTTTGATATTTTTTCTAAACTAATTATTACAATATCAAGTGAAGATTATTTTAAAATGTTACCTAGAGGATCTGCGAATGTTTTTTTTTCCGCTGGCTGTTGGCACGATTTTCCTCTATATTGACATGAAATATCAACGTCATCTGTCATAGTTTGTTAACACTGCCCAGTTGATCTCATGTGTATTTTACGTTGTGAAACGAATCGCATGAAATGATTCAAACAAGAGGTACAAAAGTATATACTGAAAAGTTCACATATCAACATCATCAACGTCTTCAGATGATCAGTATCGTTAAGGTGAAAGAAACTGTGACTAAAAAGCAAATTGTTCGAAATAGATAAGATCTATGGAAAGAGAATGGATTCTCATGTGATAATGCATCTCATAATGCTATGATAGTGAACGATTTTTTGGCTAAAAGCTGTATTCATCCAATGTTGTTTTCACCGACTTCTTTCTACTTCCAAAACCCATCAAGGCAGCCGTAATAGGTCAATTGAAAAGTCCCCGGCCTACCATAGTAAAACACATTTTTTGGCAAAATTAGTTTTTTTTTATTCAACATAATTCCCTTCAAGGGTTATACACTGATTATAGCGACCCTCCAACTTTTGACTTTGAATTGCTTGACAAATTTATACACGCATCTTTTAAGGGTTAGGGCTAACTAAAAACATATAGATTTAATTCCAGTAGCGCTATCAATGTGTCAGGCCGCGGACTTTTCAATTGACCTGTTATTTAGTTATAGTTTTTAGTCGAAACATGAATTATCTCATGGGTACTGGATCAATTTTGAATATACATACTAGTACATTAAGTTTTATTAACCAATTCCCCATATTTTGTTCTTATGGCCTGTTACTAAACTCTTCGAATTTTCAAGTCTTTATGTAAATAGACAATCTAAGTGTGCTAAGAAGTTTACTCAATATTTCTAAAGTCTTCAATTTATGTTTTTCTCCAAAAACCTCTCATTTTTTAAATTAATTATATGTGTATTTTTTCGTTTTCAAAGCTTTACTGGGAAAATGTTATTTTAAAATTATATACGCTAACTTAATGTACTTTGATGTAAGCTATATCAGATACTAGATGATATAAAGAATGATGGAGATAATGAATCGGAAATTATAATAAATGAGCACTTGCAATTGTGCTGGTATTCAATTTGTCGTTGGATTTAATTGTGAAGAAGCACATCATTATAGATATCGTAGTTTTAGTACAGATCTTCGTTGTCGTTTGAATAACTGCGTGTTAAAATCAATCATGATATGTTGACTAAGCTACGTTTCTTCATCACGTCTTCTCCAACGCTTGATACAGCGCGACTGTTGTACAAGTGCTTCTTTTGGCGGGAATTTATTTTCAGGTCGTTCTAAGCGTACGTGATGGCGACCAGAGCGAGGACGCACCGACCGCGGCAAATCCTGCTGGTCGCAGAAATAAAAAAAAAAACATGACAGAGCAAAAAAAAAACGACCAGCGGTTCATGTCGTCAGCTCGATGAAGTTCTAGGACGCGGATCGAGGCGGCGTTGCCAATGTATGGTGGAAATTCATTGTTTAAATGATGTTTTTTGTATCGAATTTATATCGTAAATATAATTCATTGTATATTACAATATAACATAGTTTATTAAAAATAATTATGACAGTTTGTCAGTTTACAAATTAGTATTGTGGAATAGTTTGTGTAGTTTTTTATTATTGGTTAGTTTTGTTTTATCAATTACAGAAGTCTCTTAAAATATATTTTACTATGTATAGAATATTTTGGAAATTGTTATTTATTTTTAATCAATTGTTTCGATTAAAAAACAAACAGACCCAATAAAATAATATTATGCGAGCCTTCTGCAAAGAATAACTCGAAGCGAAGTTTTGAAGAATTTGTAAGAACGTATTTTAAATCTTTAATAAATGTTAAATTATACATACAATATGTTGGAATTTGCTATTTATTTATAGTTCATTTATTTTCACGAATTTAACATAAAACAAATAAATTGTATCAAATATGTAAACCTTTTACGGAATCTGTAAGAACTAGAATACATTGAATAGAATTGATAGCTGAAAATTTCCGAATAAATAGTGCTTCTCCTTAAGAAGTATTCCTAGACTGTTCAATAAGTTCCTGGGGATAATCTATTCGTCAATAGCAGAGCTGCAAATTTAACTCCTTAATATTTCATCTTTCATAATAAATTTAAAGAATTTATTCGAACAAAAATTTTTTTTAGTTACATCTTATATTAGATATAATCTTAATTTACAAATTCATTTATTGTTATTGTTCTGTTGTACGTGCATCAAAACACAAGTAAAACGAGTGCGGAATAAATGCATCAGTATGTATTCCCCAAATTATATTATTCATAGACTATTCAGCCAAAATTAAGACTATAACAAATTAATTTAATTAATTAATACTTATACACTGTACAAATTCCTATGGTTTGATTCACTTCAGTCTTGTTTTTACGCGTTGTCCAGTTGCTATATTGCTCCACGTTGCTAAGATTTAATAGCCTTATTTCATTTTTATAGCGAAATCTTAGATACTTCATAAATCCATTTGATTTTGCGAATTGAAGTTAACGCACAGTTTTTTATTGGTTACGTAGCGATAAGCATTGATAATTAAATCTAAAAACTTTGTTTCGTTTCGTAATCGGTTTGATATTTTAGTGCAACCCCATATTTGCACCCCGATTTGAACCTCGAAGTCCAAATAGGCTTTATAATAGATTGATAAACCAATGGCTTTGATAGTCAAGTTGGGAGTGTCTAATCGGATGATCAGATCATCAGTACAGATCTTTCATTTTGAATCTGATCTGCTCTGCTTTTTGCCTAACATGATATTTTCAATGCAACCTACCATCGAGGTGAATACATGCGTATTTCCTTGATTCTATTCGATGAAGCGAGCATCCCTCAGGTAATTAGATTTTGTCATTTCGTCGCAATGCAAAATTAACTTGGAGAAATTTGAGTAATTTCCAGTCTATTCCGGTCCTCTGAGAAACTCCAAATGAAATATCAATTCTAGTGACTTATCCACCAAATTCATAAAAATTCATATTAAAAGATTTCAGATATCAAAAAATTTGTTAAAAGATTTCGTAGTTTACATAAGAAACTACATACTTTCATCAGGATAATGCAAATCAGTTCAAAAATTTTCCCTTAAATCGGCGAAATAAAATATGAACATCCAATTCATTAGACAGAGAATTTTCAAATTCAATCAATTTAGTTAATTTTCTTTCTTTAATTAAGTCTGTATAAAAAATTAATGAAAATGTTATTGAAAAATAGGGGTATTTTGTAATAAAAATTCGAGTATATATCATTATGTTAATAATATAATAATGGTGGTAGTAAATATAAAAATATTGTTTTTAATGTTATTTTTATACAATTCACGTTGATTCATCCCATTTGTGTCTGTGATAATTTTTGATTTGATTTTGTTTTAGATGGCTATGGCATATTTATTATATATTTTATGATTTTTAATGTCAATCTAGAAGCTCCAGATTCCTACCCATATGTTCTTAATTCATCTACAATTGCTTTAACGTTTTTATAACCGCCCTGTCAAACAATTCACCAAATTATTTTTCAACGCATATTTTTAAATGACTTTTGATACGGACATTCAAGTAATTATTTTACAGTAATCTCATCACATTTATTAAGGTTCTTTTCTTTAAGGTGTTGGTCCTTTAAAATACATTTCAAGCGTTTTCTTTACAGGGTTTAAAATTGTTCTTAAATTCTATTTATGAAGTGTTTTTAATGTCTTTTTTTGGTTTTAATTTCTTCATTTGACTCAAAAGTCCGTAGTCCTTAAAGTTATTAAATCAAGCGACATTGGTTACAAAATATATTGTAACGAAAAAAAAAATACAAATGTTATTTGTCCATAATACATTCTCCGAGCTTTTAAGAAAATGAAATCAGTATAACCATTTATACACACTGTAATTTTGGTTAGAAAAAAAGCATCGAAGATCTGACTGACTATGAACCAAAGAAATGTACTGGTTAGTCAGAGGATGCTCCCAACTTGACCTAAAATCAAAGAGGTTGCTTTATCAGGCTGTTATAAAGTCTATTTGGATTTATGGGGTTGCCCAAATTTGTAGAACCAAGTACCAATCTCACCATGCCAAAACAAAGTTCTTCGTTTGATTATCAATGTTTATCGTTACATAACAAAAGAAGAACTACAAGATGACTTCGAAATCAAATGGATTTACGAATTTATTCAAGATTTCCCCTTAAAAAGTAAAATAAGATTACCAAATTACTGCAACACAGAAACAATACAGCTACTGGACAACACGCAGGAAATCCGAAGTCTGAAGCGAACCAAACCACATAAAATAGTAGAGCACATAAGTGTTTCATATTCACTTTAGCTTAACTAGTCAAATTTTATCTTAATTTGGGAAATACATACTGATGTATAAATCCCGCACTCATGCTGCTCGTATATTGATGCTAGTACAACAAAACAATAGTAATAAATTAAATTTTTAAATTTTTAATATTGTTATATATATATATATATATATATATATATATAATTAATATATATAATTATATATATAATATTATATATATATATATATATATATATATATATATATATATATATAATTAATATATATAATTATATATATAATATTATATATATATATATATATATATATATATATATATATATATATAATTAATATATATAATTATATATATAATATTATATATATATATATATATATATATATATATATATATATATATATATATATATATATAATTAATATATATAATTATATATATAATTAATATATATAATTATATATATAATTAATATATATAATTATATATGTAATTAAGATATATAATTTTTAATTTTTAATATAATATTTTTAATGTAATTTTAATATTGGACTAAGGCATATCTAATGTAATTAATATGCAATGCAAGTAAGATGTAATTAAAAAAAATACTTCGATTTATTCTTATTATTTTTCATCTTAGTAAAAAAATATATTAAATAAAATTATGCACAATTTTTCGGTGTGATTTATGTGCAAATTATAAGAAAAGTATCAAAATTATCAAAAGCAAAATATAAAGATCCGAAAGATTATTTAATAGTAATTATTTGATTACCTCTCAATACAGCAATAAAAATAAAGTTATTTATTGGACATAACGATGGATGTGTTAGGACATAATAAATTAATATGATATAACTGATTTAAATTAGCTTTACAACTGACAGCCCGTTAGCAGTCATAAATATATTTTTATATATAAAATTTGCATCAAAATGTCATTTCACTTTATCAATTAATTAGCGAATCAACTCTACTAATGGTTGATTTAAAAGCTAAATTATTCATATTTAAATTAACTAAATATTCAGACACCATACGGTATGAAACTGAATGCCAATGAATGAGACATGTCAGTTCATTGATAAATATCATATTACATAATGGTAAAATGATTAGCTTGAAAAAGAAAAATAAAGTAACATAAATCGTTTAAATTAATGAATCGACGGTGTGATAGTTCAGTGGTTAAGGTGATGGAACGGTCTTCCTACTGATACAATAGTAGCGAGTCTGAAAACTCATGATGTGTTAGACATACGAGTCTTTTCTTTTCATCCTCCAGCCTTTTCTTTGTCATTAGCATTAACGAGACGAGATAGACGGAGCAGCATCACCACAGCAGATTCTAAAAGTGTTTGGTGAGCTTCGGAAGCAGATTTTTTCAATTCAAGCAACAAAAGTAATGAATGTCAAAAATCTATTTTGAGCGTTCCATGATAATACTAAACCGAACATTGTTACTTAATGTAGGTAAACGTCACAACCAGAGAATTTAACTATGTTACTGAACTGAACCGAACTGGCCTGAACGGAACATTTAATTTTCATTTTCTGGATTTTTAAAAATATTTCACTCAAATTTTCTGTTGATTTAAGTGCATTAATATATTTTAAGTTTGCTGTTTTGGTTTGCTATTCTGATATCATATCGTAGGGGTACGACGTGGTTCAGTGTAATTGAAACAATAGTTGTAATTGAAACACATCTGTCGTCAATATTTGTTATATCTTGTGCATTATGGTTCATTATTCCCAGAGGTAACAATTAGTTGAAATGGAGCCGTTCTTCAGTTATATTTTAGGTAGTATTCCATAATTTCAGTAAATCGATTACCTTTTATTTCAGGAGTATCCATTAATACTGTTCTAAGAATACAATTCTAAAGCCAATTTATGTTATGGTGTATATAATAGATATAAAAGTAAAGCTTTTGTTCTAAATAATAAATTGTAATTAGTTATTTTGAATAGAGATAATAACAGTGAGTTATTTTAAATTATTCAATTTCTTATATGATTCAAAGTAATGCCAAACTTCAGTCCAGTTCGTGTAAAGAGAAACAGAGGGCAAAGAAAGCAAGACCTGTATATGGCCTATGAGATTCTGCTAAAGCCTAGGAGCTTAAAGTCTACGAGCCTTATGACTTCGTTCAGTCAGTTGCTTGTAACCTAACCAAGCAGCCTTTACGGAAAAGCAAAAATACTAATACAAAAAAATTATTTTATTTATGCGAAAATTTTTCTCAGCCCCAATATAGCATAAGAGCATATTACTAAATCAGTTACAGTTACTTTCAACGCTGACTTTCAGGGTTGTTGAAAAAGTATCAATATATGATATTTTTTCCTAATATCGAATATCAAATTCTATATCGATATTTTTCCGCATTCAGATCTCTACCTTGTAACCTACACCTACACAGCATATAAGGAAAAATCGAAAAAATTACTAAAACTCAAATGCGTTTTAAAAAATTCTTTAATCATTGTAAATAATAAGTAATTTAACATCAAGAGATATGTATTTAATGCTGATTAGATTAGATAACACTAAGCATAATTATAACATATTGTTTTTTATTACCTGGGAATTACTGATATATATAAAATTGAATTTTATATTTATGAGCGAATATCTACAATCTGCTTTATGGCTAACAACTTTATTATGGGGTTTAGTCATTATCATTAATATTTCAAAAATAAATAATGATTTTTCTCGCCGGGCTAAACCGTCAGTAAGAAATATTACTTGATTGTTATGCGCTATTATTCAATAAGTTTAGGGAGTAAGTTTCGATAACTCTTGTTTTTCTCATCACCATCATGCAGCTCAAATCATTTTGCAACCGCCCAGATTCACCTGATTTAGAATCATCATAGTTCCTGTTATGAATTTAAAAATATGCTCCAGGTCATAGTTTTGTGTGGATTGAAGAGATTAAAATAATAATAAATATTAGATAATAAACACTTACATACTACACCAGTTCATGTTGTTTTGCTTCACATCAATGTTTTGATTTCCAGCGTATTGTCCAGCAGCTAGATATATTGCTTCAACCTTTTGCGATTTAGTAACCTAATTTCATGTTTTAAGGCGAAATCTTGGATGACTTAAATCAATTTCGATGTCATCGTGTAGTTCTTCGTTGGTTACGTAATAACCAACGTTGATACGTTGATAACCATTGGTTATTAATCGCAGAACTTTGTTTTAGCATCGTTGGATTACTAGTTGGTTTGGTGGATTAGTGCACCCCATATTTGAATCTCGTAAGCCCAAATAGGCTATATAACAGGCTGATGAACCAAACTCTTTGATTTTAAACCAAGTTGGGAGTAACTTCCGACTAACCAGTACATTTATTTGATTTTATATAGCTTTTCTGTCATATGAAATCTCAAATTTCTGTTTAATCGAAAGTTCAACTCTAATTATTTCAAACTTTGGAAGGAAAACGTTGGTTTAAATACATTGTAATGGAATAAAACTTGAAACACTTAATACAAGGAATAGGTGAGATGATTTTGGTGTAAGAGAAGCGTATCAAAATTCGTTTGAAAAACATGCTTTGATAATATATTTTCGATATTTTTTGAATATTTTAAAGAATAATAAATATTTAAAATGAAATACCAAAAACTTAATTTTAAACGTTTATTAAAAATATCGTTTATTTTCGTTTTTGAAAAAATATCGATATATCGGGCAAAAATCGAATTAAATCACTACTTCCATGACTATGAAAACATTGGTATAAATGTATTATATTCAAAGGGCACGAGATAAATTGATTATAATAGATTGGCAGTGATTAGTAAATCGGACGGTTTATTTAGAAATATAATAAATATAATATAATTAACAATATAATTTAACAAAAAGCCAAAGCTTCAATTTATTCCGTGGTATACTTAGTATTCATATTTATTGTTCTTAATTTTTATTCCTTAATGTTTAATTTTTTGTTTTAATGAAATCATTTTTTTGTTTCAGGTGAGTAATCTTTGCCATTTATATGATTTCAAGCAATGGTAAGTTAAAAGAAACTAGTGCAATTGCTTTTAAAGTGTGACGTTTTTATTTATACCAATATATGCAAGGAAAATGAAATCGGTGATCTTTGGCCGATTTGTATTAATGAAATTCAGTTTATCTGACAATTATGTGTAACCTACCATTTTATGGTTGCTCGTTAAGCTAGTTGATCACTTTGTTATTTTTTTATTTCTTAATCGTTTAATTTCACAGGGACAAGTCGGTGTCGACACTGTTGATCCTCGGGTTATTCTGATGGTTACTAAAGATCTATCGTAATTTAATGTTTTGATATAAAATTAACAATAAATCATTTATTATCAGTATAGCCAATATTGCAATACGCATTAAGCTTGATCAATAACAATTACATAGTTGCTAAATATTTGATCTTAACAAATAATATCTTAATTATGCCACTTTCACGCTAGATGAAGTGAATTTTCCCCAAATAATTTTAATTATTCAATTGTACTGTAATTTATATATAGTTAATTCAAAACAGCAGTGAACTCACGTGTTCTGTCAAAAAGTCGCAATGTTGCCGCAGCAATTCTGAGTTTTAGTACATTTTGACTTTGACCTATAACAAAATTCTAATCTATATAAAATAATGAAACAAAAATGTTATGTATCATAATTTATTTTAACATTATAGTACATATAATGCATATATTATCGAAGAACTTAAAACTATAATTAATTATACAGCCACAATAATTTATACGATAGTTGTTTTATTATATTTACATTGAACTTTTTTTCACACTAGTATAGGTAGAGTTCTAGGCACGTTTTTTATGTGGTGGTACCCCCCCCGAAGGCCTAATCCACCTAATTAACAATTGTATATCTAAGTAATTTTATTTTCATTAGAAGAGCTTAGTTGTTTCCTTCGATGCAATGTTTCCTTGCAAAGTAATTTGGTATCACTATATTTCTCCTTAGTTTGTACTGTTACTACTTGTATATATCTTTCTTGACTAAACTACATTTAATCATTGCATTCTCCTTACTGCGTTTGCCATATCTGCCAAACAGTTGTTATTATTTCTCCCCTCATACATTTCAACCAAACGTTCATGTATATTCTGAACAATAACACACATGCTCATAAAATGTTCACACTCTAATACAATTTTCTACAGTTAAAGTATATTAATTATACACTGACCTTTAGTTGTTTCCTCTTTCACCACCCGGTCTTGGTAATTGTCACCATTGAATCATAAACCAACATTCATAAGGTTTTATTCAATCACCGTCATTTTCAGAAATACTAATCAAGTGAAAAACTAAGCTGTTTATTTCCAATCTATCAAAAACTTGCATTTCTTGTTCAATGTGTCTTAATATATAGTGATAGGGAGGAAGGCGTAATACTCTGTGGCCATAACTTTCAGCAATCTCATCTACCATCTATCTTTTCTCAAGCTTATTTCTAAAAAAGTAAATTATATAAAATGCAATCAAATATTGCGTTTATATTTACGGAGTAACAATTTCAAATAGTTCATTCTTTAAAAGGATTTCTTCAAACTTATTTTATATACTTTAAGCCATTCCTTAATTACAGCCTTTGTTGATGCACTTATTGGCATCTTCTCGACCAGTGTACTATGATATGGTGCATTGTTCATAACATTAATTGATGGGCCAAACCACTGCAAAAACAACTTGTGGTTCGTTTCTAAACACTAATTCTGCACCAGGATGTAAACCATTCCTGTTTCCAGCATGAAGAACTATATGCCAGCAATGAATTATTAATAAATGTCATGACTAACAAAACCTAATCGATAGTTAATCCAATATTTACCTTCTTCCATCAACTTTTGTTGTCTTTGCACTATATTTATTATCATCTTGCCATGAGTGACCCGATGTACCATTTTAAAAGCAATGCTATATTACCTAACAGTATATGAAGTTGGGTAATATAGCAACAAGTATGTAGAACATCCCTCAAATAGTTGCATATCTTTTGGTTTTTTATGGATACTCTTTATGGATACAATTTTCTCTGAAATAATTGGATGAAATTTTGTTTCGATTGAAAAAACTGCTTACTGTTTTTACACATTTCGTATATTTGATCTCTGATACAGCTAACATAAAGCTGATCTTGATTCGTCACCTGTTTCGCATAAAGACGTTTTTTTTTTGGAATTTAAGGTTATATATTTTTTATTTTTTGAGATATTTTAGTGACCGTACCCGTACTAATATTCAGTGCAGCTGCAACGGGCAAAAAATATTTTCAATAAAAACCAGGGCCATTTGAAATTTGTTAAAGCAAAGCGTTACAACAACGTTTCTCGGTTTATAACCCGTAATTATAATATTTTGAAGAATTTTGCAGGCGTTTGACAAACGGGCAACTTCTGCAGGCTCATTTGGTTACATTCTCGAATTTTTCAAACAGCATTCTATCTCTTTTTAAATAGAATAAAATGAGTAGGAAAATATTGTTTGACTGTAAAAAAAATTACAACTTTCGATGGGCCTATATTGATGACATGCGTCACTACTGGTTTGAATAGACTATATTTAGTTTTAATACATACTGATATCTGAATTCGTAGTATTGCGATCTTTGATTTTAACGGATTATATAGTATCTTATATAGTAAAAATTCATCATTGGAGATCATCCTTTAATGTGTTTGAGCTGGTAATTGAAAGACATACAAAAACACGATAAGGTTTTTGATTTGCAACATGATTATGTTCAGTTATATATTGTATTCACTAGTATACATATGGTGTTCACTAGTGATGTAATATTTAATTAAAATTAAAAATTAATTAACAAGTTTATGATTTTGATCTGGCTGTTGATTCTTTCACAAATCATGCGACGTTTCTTGTACTTTTTAGATTGTTACCTAAAATTATGTGTCTATGATACCTTCTTGTTTATTGTAACAAATCGTGTTGTTTTCGTTTATTTACATCTTATTTTCATTTTTCAAATGCAATGTTTAAAAAATTTAATTATTGAATTGAGCTACATCAGTGCACAGTTGAGAAATAAAGCCAGAGGCACATATTTCAATGGCATGTACGCGTTTGTCGAATGAAGAAGGGGAACGAATTCCTTACAAACTTCTGTGGCGATATCGACCTTTTGAATGAAAGATGAACAGCAGCTTTAAAAAAAGGCATGGATACAAATAATACAGTGATCTGAAAATATGAGATCAACGTTTATAACGTTATCAATAGTAGATAGATTTAGTGCAATATCAACTGCACTGTAGAACAAGGTTGTTAAGATTGAGAAGCAAACACCTTTCTTACAGAAGTAAACATCAATCCATAGCGCTGGATATGGATTGATAATGAATTAGTTGACAACAGTTTTAGTGCTATAAGTCTTACGAGTAGATTGTTATGTCCCATTATACCACAACTACATATACATTTTTAATCAAATAAGGATTATGAGTTTGTATGTTTTTCTTATTCTTGATATCTACCTCGCAGAAAGTTTTTCATGAGTTACCAGCAATATTATAAAAAGACGTGAGGTAGTAAGTTAATAAGTATTATTGTTAGTTTCTTTGAAAATGTGTTACTGGTGACATATCCAGAACACCTTTGGAATATCAATCTAGTATTTATTTAGAGAATATGCATGTTGCATATATTCCTTCATATATATCTCATATTCGTTCTGTTTCTTCAGTTCTTCCAAAAGTTGAGTTCAGTTCTTCAGTTCAATATTATATTCCATTTAATATAGTGTATTTATTTCAGTATAGATGTAAAAACACTGAAGGTAATAGATACTAAAACTGCGCGTATTCTGGTTTTATAATTTATTAACGTTTAAAACGTTACAGCTAAATGAGTTCTGAAATATCACCTTTCAAATTGCGTTTAATGTATTTTGATTTTTTAATTTCTACTAATTTTAGCGCGTTACAACTAACTATAAAATACTTAAGGTGACTAAAATGATTTAATACCTTCTGGTCTTCTTGTTACTACCGGTTGGCCAAGCGGCTTTGACATTAACATTCTGGAAGTATTATTCGTACTTCCGTATACTCTTTTTGGTTTCATCACCAATCATATATTCACTTAAACTTCTATAAAAAGGTTTTTTATAAACTAAGATTATTTTTTATAAAGTTCATATTAATTATATCGGAAGTAACCAAATATTTTTTATGTTTATATTCTCCACACAGTTTTGGTTTTGGTCTTGGAAGTTATTTTGTTGTGTTGTAAAGTAAAGTTTTTAATATTGTTATGTGTTTTTAACATCGTCTAATATGTTGGGTGGTAGTAGATGGTACAGTTTAATTGATCAAATACTAAAGGAAGAATTAAAAGGCAAATAGGAAATATAAACACATCATATAGTTAATTACAAGAGTTAAATATACTACAAGAATTAAAAAAAAAATTACTGCAGTTATCAAGTCGACTTTTACCAGTATTTATATATGTTATTGATATAATAAATTTAATCATATGTATTATTAAAGACATATTTTCATGCAATAATTTATATAAATTATTTTCAAATCTGAAAACTATAGGATGTTTTAGTGATGAATAAATCTAAGTGAATATCTCTAAAGATCCGCCTTTTTTTTAAGTAGTGAAATAAATAAACATTGTCAGTTATTAACTTGAAATTAATTGAAAAAATAGGTATTTTTACCGAAAGTGTCTAAATTCACGTTCACAATCCAATAATTTCCTGATAGTAAAATTTATGGCGTATCGTACTGTATCAATGTAATGTTCCCTTTAACAAATAAAATAAAAAAATGTATAAAGACCCAGGGGTACTAATTTACCAAGTACCAAGTATACAGTATGTAGTTGGCTTGGTAGTCGTAGTGGTCAAGGCGACAGGATGGTCGCCGAATTATGGTTTTGATTGTTAATCTCACAAAGATAATCATTGTAATAGTAATAACGTCAGTAATCAAGTTGAGTAAGACCGGATATTTTTTGGGATAACCTCTAAGTTGATCCCTCGCCAGTCAGTAGACTTGGACAAGGACTGTGGTTCAAAGCCCACGTTAGGTAGTAGATTCAGTGACTAAAAAATCAAAGAAGTTGAAAGTAATCCGTTAGTCACACAAGTTTATGAAAAATGTTCAGATTAAAAAGTACCTACCTAAACCTATTTTTCTATTTAGGATATTATTTAACTAGTAGCAACTCATGATTAATTAGATTTATTTTGTTCGTAATTTAATTTTGTGTATATGTTACAAATTTATATTATTATTTTTGTATTGTTTGGCCTCGGCAACGACTTCAAACTAATCAGTTGGTAGTAGTTAAAATAACATTATAAATAGATAAATAGGTTTAGGTAGGTATTAAACTAAATTGAATGTATATAGTAGAATATAAAATACGTGTAGTAGATAGGTTAAATAATGGTTTTCTTTATTTTTATTTAGTTATTACAACGATTATTATATACATGTTTTATTTTAAAATGTTTTTTCTGTGTTCAAAATCTAAGTTTGATTATTTTTTAATTTTTAGTGAGTTCCTTATTTATTTTTTGAAATAGGTTCAATTTTTTTGTTAAAACTATTTTATTTTTCTCTTTTTAGTGTTAGATATTTATTCAATAAATTACGCAGTTATTTTATTTAATATTACAATTGCTAGGCAATTACCTATTATAATATTATTACTACAGTTACAATGGTATAAACAAAGGTGCAGCCCTTATAAGGAAAAATAGGAATAAAGAAACAATTATTGAAATTAAGGAACGCTTCAGGCCCCGGGGTCCGCTGCCTAGCCTGGGTTATTTGACAAATATTCTAACTAAACAACAAAAAGTTATTGTCCCCGCCGGGAATCGAACCCACGACCTCTGTTTGGGAGCTAAACGCTTTAACCATTACACCATAGAAGCAGTTGTCTACAGTATTTCTACGAGGTCTTATACGCTATAATTAGCGCTTAAAAAGCAAACTGAATGGCTTTTGTACTTAACCGACTTAACGACTTCCGATTTTCCGTCACATCAGCTCAGCAATAACATTATACAAAATATCTGATTATTTAATTATTAAATATTGATTAATTAATGATTATTTAATTATTTAATAATTGTTTATTACAAAACCACATCTAAGCTTTATTATACACAAAGTAGATTCTTAGCACTGGTAAGACCGATCAATCGTCTTAAAAAAAGTAGTTTCTAGAAAAGCGACTTTAATGTTTCGTTTTTTAGATCACTTAAACTTTGAAAATGAAATTATGAAAAAAAAATTTTTTTTCATTTCTAGACTAGAATATACCTTATAACTTTCAGGTTAGTTACGATCCAGTTTAGATACCGCATCACATAAACAGCCATATCCTCGTAAGTAATTTAAATTTTGAAAACTTCTAAGCTTCAGAATTGATTTTTTTGAAATCTCTGGACTATAATGTCCATAAGCGAATAATAATGGTGCTTTATATTATCTCTAAATTTCTATTAATCTAGATTCTATTAATAAAATTATATTAAGATTGTATTTTCAGTGATTGTGAGCAAATTTGCAGATAAATTTGCATTATGTGAATGTCTATAAGTATAATTTCTGAATATATATTTATTTTTGCCATGTTATTATCTACCTTGGTAATATTGTACCTGTAATAAAATATAGAATTGGTCAACAAAATATATACTTTTAAAATATTTCATAAAATCCAGGAAGTAAATATTGTAAAACTATAAAATATTAAAACGAAATATTAAAATAAACACCGGCTTTTGAATAAACAATGATTTTAGTTATTTATTTAAACACATAACGATCGATGATGTATTTCGGACATGTTTTTTTCTCCCTTTGTTTCTGTTTTCCGTAACCGTCGGCATATCATACAAGCTACAGATAGAGACCGTTGGGACGAAGAATGTGTGGAATGTAGCCGTGTGGTTATTTTTCGTCAGCCTTATCACCTATCTTCATTTTCTGTTATGGTTCACGTATTGATGTGCTGGTTTTTACTGGTAACGAGTCTTACTTAAATTGCTTCTTGTTTGTTATTTTTTATGCCTGTCAAACGTAGCCAGTTTGTAATTGATGTCCCCTGGTTTTAACGACTTTAAGTATTTCTTTAACAAGACATTATGTTTGAATTTTTTTACCTGAATCAGGTATTTATACTGCTACGGACTACTTGTTATTTTTTTTAATTAATACGGTTTACGGTTTTTTCATTTTATTTCTTATTAAAGCTTTGTATCATTTTAATGATTGAGTTGATATATATATATATATATATATATATATATATATATATATATATATATATATATATATATATATATATATATATATATATTAAACTAATGTCGCGAGACATCATAATTAATATTAATAACATCATCAAGTAGCTTTTATCTCTTTAAAAAGTTTCGTGCCAGAAAACGTGCATTTGTCTCATTCAAATAAGAAAAGTTATTTGATCAAAAGAGAAAAGCTGCTAAAAGTCATTGTTTGCTGATAGAAACTTACAATGAGCATTCTCTTACCTTAAAAACATGTGAAGCGTGGTGTGAAAGTGGTGTGGAGCATGCAAAAGTGATGTGACAAAGAACGTTCCGGTTGACCGAAAAAGTCTGAAGATGCGAAATTGCAAGAGTTCTTGGATAAAGATCCAACCCAAACTCAAAAACAATTGGCGGAAGCATAAAATGTGGTCCAACTTCGTTTTAATTTTGTTTTATTAATCACATTTTACATATATGCATTTGCTATACAAATTAATTTATTACTATTGTTTTTTTTTGTACTTCGCACCAATACACAAACAAGGCCAGTACAGGATTAATAACATCAGTTACATATTTATGTAGAAACTTACAATGAAAGTATATTTTTCCCAAATTTAAACAAAACCATTTAAGCTGGCTTGACCGAGTTGGCGCAGTGGTTAAGGTGACAGGAAGGTTCTCCTACTGTCCTACTGCTCCTACTGTCCTTATAGGCAACAGTGAAAAATCCGACAAGGAATAACCATCCCAGTCACGCCAGTAACCAGGCTGGGCCAGTCGATAGGTCAGCCGAGGACCGTGGTTTGAAGCCCACGTTAAACTGTAGGTCCAGTCCAGATAAACCCTCGTTGGTAAAAAGTTAAGGGTAACATTTATACTTAATACAGGTTGATGTAGTTTGGTTCGCTTCAATCTTCTGATTTGATTTTGAGGTCATCGTGCAGCTTTTCGTTAGTTACGTTGCAGTAAACATTGGTAATTAATCGTAGAACTTTATTTTGACAGCGTTAAATTACTAGTTGGTTTGATGTTCTAGTTTTAGTTCAAATTGACTTTATGACTGTCTGATAAATCAATCTCTTTGATTTTAGGTCAAGTTAAGAGTAGCTTTCGACTCATCAGTGAAGTGTGATCTACACTGCCTTTTGTCTTATATGATGTTTCCAATTTAACCTACCATCGAGATGTATGCTGATGAATTTAGTTCAGTTTGCTTGAGGAATCGGACGCCCATCAAGTGATATAATTAGGTTATTCTATATAATTATAATTGGACAGATTTGGAGCTATTAAGCTGTATTTTCCAGTCCCTAGTCCATTTGTAAATCTTGTTGTCTTGATTTAATGTTACTGCGTGGGAAATTCAAAAAGTCACTAACTTATCAAACTGCCCCCGTGGTTTTTACAGATTCTTCGAGCTTATTGGCTTCGAATAATTGTGGTAATTGTGATGTGTGGGATACTCCTGCGAATAATTGAATAAACTAAGAGACCACTCAACCTGGCATTGCTAACGTAACGCAGGAACTTCTGGACCTTGGGATAGGAAATTCTCCACGTGGCGTATTTGCTAAATTTCCCTAATATTTGCCCGTATGTTGGATATCCCCATAATTTATTTGTGTCAATACTGCATGCTTTAGTGGGTAAATAGATCAAAATGCTGGGCGATATGCATCAATAAAGTTCAAGCCATTTTTTTTTTAATTGCATTTGTTTGGCTGAGAGATATAATATATAATGGAAAGCAGTATAAAATTAAAATATACAACATAAGACATTACAAATTTAAGTTCGTTGTTGTCTTATTATGTAAAATAATTTTACTAAAATAAAATCTGTAAAGGTTGTGTAAAAAATGTTTATAAAGATCATGAAATCGATTATCTTCAAAATAATTCGATTAAAACCTGACGTGTTTATTACTTGTTATGTTATATATTCATGATAATTCTTAAACTGTTTTTACATAAAGCTTTTTATAGTTTAAAACCCAAAATAAATCAAGAAAGTACCAACATTTTTCATAGAATACAACAGTAAAAAGTAGGTATTTTTATACATGTTTTATGTTTCGTTTATGTAACTTTCTGTTAATTTTTATTTGTATTCAAGCCGCATAACATCTAAACGTTGTTTTCCAAACAGATCGAACGAACATTTTTTCCAACCGAGTCGGTAAAAGTTGATTAAATAACGCATTAATTGCAACCGAATGAATACAACACGGCGTTCCATTAATTATAAATGATTTTATCAATAAAATGATCATTTTGGAATAATCGGACGATACGTAATTCGCTCGAGATTAACGAACGGTCGGGTAGTTCCTCTTTAAAGCCGTTTAGCTGACCAGTCGTGTACTTCACATAGAACAACTAGCTTACAAAGTAAATTAATAATTTATTAGCATATCCCGTCCGGAGGGCGATTATGTTAAATTCATCATCTTTTGTTAGATATTAAATATTTGTTCAGTTCAAAAATATCATGCAGAGATTATTTAAAAAAATTCATCGACTAAATATAATTTGGGGGAATTACAGATAGTGGTCACACATTCATTAATTATCAAAGTGTAACAAACTGTTATACTTTTTATCTATACTATTAGGGGTTCAAATTGAAACGTTTTACAGAAAAAGAGAAATAAGTTTCGGCCTCAGCGAAAAACGAGACCCCAAAATGATGAACGGGGATTTGTCCACCATTCCGTATCCAAAAACGAAAAAACGCATCCGAACCAAAAAGCGTCATTTGCGGGAAGTGTTGTTAATTAATATACTGATGAGTGTGTTGAATGAATACTGAGAGAAAGAGTGTGTTGGAAAGTGGAAAACGAGAACTCAAAAGTGGCGAATGGAAATTTGATATGTCAAGGCAAAACTTGCCCACGTTCCCTATTATTACATTTGTCAATCAGCGTGTTTATAGATTTTAGTTGGCAAACATGATTAGTTTAAGTCCAACAAGCTCAATTTGCGGAAAGTGTGTTTTTAATTGCAAAATACTGCAGTCGAGAGAGAGAGACAAAGAGATTCCCCAAGCAGGATAAGTTGGTAAGTTGGATAAAGATTGTTGTCAACTCAGCAAGAACTTGCCCATTCGTTAGAGATTACTCAACGAGCCTTATTCTGTTTATTAAAAGCCTTAGGTTTAAAAAGAAGAACATTGGCTACCAATGAATGAAAGAGGACGGACATTGAATGGTGTTTTTCACATGTCAACTAATGCTCCAACGGCGGAAATTTTTTTAAATTTAGAAACGAGTTTTTGCATTGCATAGTTTCTGGAGACGAAAAACAGATACACCATGACAACCTCAAGTGAAAAAATTATAGGAAAGGTTTTCATATCCAAGACAAAGTTATATATTCTTGTCGCGAAGATCTTGTGTATATGGTAGGATCTATTCGACGTAGTGTACTATGAATTTCTAAAACTGGCGATTACGAGAACACTATTAAATTCAATTTAAGCGCTTGAGTTGAAAAAGGATCTTGTCAAGAAGCAAATTGGTTTTATTACGTAAAAATGCCTGTCTCTTTGTTGTTCAAGATATTAAAACTTAACTTGAAGCTATCTCGCCCGCTGTGTTCTTCAGATTATCATCTAGTAGTTTCCGGTCCGTATTTTTAGTAGATGAAAAAATCGGTCGGTTTTTGGATCTCCCTAAAAAAGTCGAAAAAATTTTGTCGACGCGGCATACTCTCAGATGAGCCAAGGTTGTGGATAGTGATGGACCGTATTTTCTCGAATAAATATCGATATTTTTTGTAATAAGCTTCAAAATTTGAAGAAATATCCGCGCTTTTCAATTTGTACTCAGTCAAAATGAATAATATATAATGTATATTTTATAGAATATTTTTTGATTTGATGAATTTGATTTTTTATTGTTTTGATACATTATTAATGTTATTAAGATAAAGTTATTTTCAACTACCTCTGATTTTTGTCAAACTGAAACAAGTAATTGAATGTTGAATGTGTCTTTTTAACATCAATTTTATTTACTGGGTTTGTATTAAAAACCTGTTCTTGAAATCCCGAGTTAATCGAAGTGTGAGTTTTTTTATTCTTCTGAGGTTGAGGTTTTTCTTTCTTTTTTTGATGATAATTTCTCAAGTGTTTTTGATAATCTCACTTTTTGTCTATTGCTATAGTTGTAAGATTGTTTTCACATCTTATCTCCCTTTTATTTATTACTATTATAATGTTCATATAGTTAACATTGAGCTTGTTTTTGTATTTGTAGTATATATATTGCAATGATTTTGTTTACATTTCTTTACTCCTTTTCTTGATTGGTATCAGATTGAAATGTATATTTGATCATAATGTTTAAAAAGGTTAAGTGTCAGTTTGTAAAACACAAGACCTGAATTAGTTTTGAGGAATTTTTTTTTATAAATTCAAGTTAGAGGATGAAGGAAGAAATTGTGTATGATTTTCGGATATTTTTATAAAAAATGTTTGTCAGCCAGACCATGTGACAATAATCTGGAATAAGTGGTTTTTGGAAAGTCTCTGTCGGATTTTTACACACAGTAATTTTGTCAAGTTTTTAACAACCGTTTGTTTTTAGCCATTAGACGTCTACAAATTATAATAATTGATTATTTCATTTGTTCCGATTTCTCATCTTTAACCTTCAATGTATCAAAATCGCAACTGTCACAACTTCGATATTTGTAAGCTTCTAATTATTGTTTCACATTCAGTAGTACTTTTATTTGCATTAAATGGGAAGAGGAATGCCCAGAAATGTTATATTTGGATTTAATAAAAAATATGTATAATAAAATAATTTTTTAATTATTTATGTTAATAAAAGGAGTAAAAGTATTTTTTAATACACAGTTCATGTTCCATATTCGATCAAGCAACACAAACCATTATATGCTTTGACCCAATGTTGATCAATGGTATACTTTTTGCAAATACTTTTTCTTCATGTAACTTTATAATGAAGTATATATATATATAAGGAAACAGTTATATACAAGTTGATCAAGCTTGTCCTTTCGAGATTGAAATTTAATGTATATATGACATTATTTCAAAAATAGAGTATTAATTTTAACAAATATGTCCATTTTCATTTAAATTTACTAATGCGTATTTTGCAAAACCTTCTATATTTTTACGAAAACCTACGCTGTAGTAAATTTTGTTATATGTTCACTTTCATTTTCATTCCCCTTTAGTTATTTTAAATATGTTCTCTAATCTCCTGTAATCTTATATTTGCCATACAGTTAATAAAGATAAACAGGTGTCAGAGCTTGTGTTTGCTCTTATCTTTGCGTGTCATCGGACTTCCCTTATTTGATGGACTTGCATGCTTACTAGATAAAATCTACCATTAGCTTTATCCCGTCAGAGCATTGTGCAAATTTTGATTGCGATTAACTGTGCTCTCGTTTATTATAGTGCTTTTCTTAATGAAATTTTGACGTTTTATAGTTCAACGTGAGGCAAAAGTCCCGCTACTTATTTTGACTGCCTCTAACTTTGCTCAAGGAAGAGAAGATAACTAAGTTTGGTTTTTATAAAAAGTTTATTTGGTCTTTATATTTTTACATTTTTTCGTTATGATTGAAAAGTTTTATCGGCTAAATGATGATCGCGATTCGTTATGCAACTTTCGGCTCTTTATAAGGCATTTTTCATGACATCCTGCAATACTGAGGCTGAATTTCTTCAATTTCGTGACCAATATTGTCTTTAAGATGTTGAATCGTTTGGGGCTTATTCATTCAGTGTGTGCTGTGGCGCCATCTTGCTGAAACCACATGTCCTCTAGTCCTTGTTCTTCCATTTCAGGCACAAGAAAATTTCGAATCACGTCTTGGTACCGTTCAGAAGTAACAGTAACTGCCACACTGGTCTTGGTCATTTTCAAAAAATAGGGCCCAATGATGTTTCCATCATGAATACCACACCATAAAGTTGTGTTTAGTGGATGCACTGATGTTTCATGACTAAATTGAGGATTCTGTGTTCTCAAAACCGACTCTTCTTTATGTTTACTGACGTGGCCACTGAGAAGAAAATGGGCTTCATCGCTCATTATCAGTTTAGACGAAAAATCTTCAATTTCACCAGGCAGCCTTAGGATTACATTACTATACTCAAGTCGTTGATCAGGATCTCTCGGTAGCAATTTTTGGAGTAATTGAATTTTGTACGGGAACATTTTCAAATCCATAAAAATTCAAAATTCACAGCCGATGTGTTAAAGGTCTCGGTGTAAGTAATCATTTCTATGGTTTCTGGATGCAACTACAGATATTTTATTAAGCTACGTTATTTTATTTATGTTACTTTTTGCTTAAAATCGCCATAACTCGCAATAAGTCAATATTGGTTTTCGAATTTACTTACACAACAGTAACTTAATATGTACCGATAATTCAGATTTTCTGATGATTAACAAATATTTTTTTATATCTCAAATACAATTCTTTTCTTTTTAATGTGCTCCAGTATCGTTTTATTAAAAAAAAATGGCAAAAATATATATTTTTTAATTTCATTGTTTTTGTTTATTTAATTAGCCAACATATGACAAAATTATTTTAGTTGCGTGTATGTCAATGCAATACGATCCAAAATCAGTATTGTAAATCCCTGTGAACTTACAGGCCTAACATCAATATTATTTCAGTAACATTATGCAGGACTAATAGTGAAATTGATTAATGATTATGGGAAAATGGGGTATAATTTTAGGGTAGAAAACTTTAACAATCCGAAATTTTTTTTGGTAATATTACATTAAGGCAATATTATCATGTGATTTTTGTTATTTATTATTTAACAACATTGTTTATCAAACATATCTTTATTATAGATTAATCATTTATTGCATAGTATTTCGCGTCATTATTTCTAAGTAAAAAGTACACTATTCATGTGGTTTTTAAAAATATTCCTATCTACAAATCTAATAAAATCAAGTCGGAAAGAGAACGATTCCAGGAAATCAATCGGTTGATTTTGTAATGTAACGATAGCGATTTCGGTCGGGATTACGCTGATAATGCGTTGAGAAAGTCACTAAATTAGTTCTAGCTGCGCCGTTGACATAATCTTTTTAATTCCGGCTCATTACGAAAGTTCTTTTTTTCGATTTTCGACCATAAACAGCGGATTAAAACACCTTGCGGCGATTTAAAAGTTGCAAACTTGTTGCTGCAACTAAAATACGATTATTTACGAGGCTTGGTCATAATATAAAATACTGGTTTTTAATATTTACCGGTATTGTGGATTTTTTTGTAGCTTAATGCAAAATATTGTTAATATATTGTTAGTCTAGTTAATTAATTGGCTTATGATTGCAGGCATTCTGATTATTTTTCACTTTAAAAAGGCATTTTAGGGAGAAAAATTGATACAATAACTGTTAATCAAAATATTTTCCATGGCAACATGGTGATACCGTATCAAAAGGACTATGTTGGTTTTGTATACACTTTCATATTTCAACACGTCGTCGAATTTGCTCTTTTCTCATCTTCAGTAACATTTCATTCGGCTTTAGTGATTGCATACTACACCTTGCCAATAGCCAGAGCTTTTTTGCGCGTTGGATTACCGTAGGAAATACACGTTTCAGTAGCAATCACAGTAAGCCCTAGAAAACTCTTCTTTTTTGCCTTGAAAGTTATGAAACCACGATGTTGTGTTCGAACTCTTGTCATCAAAAGCACCACTTTTAAATCGTTCAAAACAAAACGGGCTAGCTTGCATCTTGTTTTTCATTGTTCCTGATTGCATTGTTCTATGATTAACGTCCGTATATATTGAATAATGGGAAAAGAACTGTTATTTTATGAAAAATAGGTCAAAACCTTCGAATTTAACTTGGTTATGCCGTTTAATAGTTGTTTACATTGGTACTTCGCATATTCATCAGTAGCTATCACTGATTAAAATACATAAAGATAATAGATAGAGCTTTATAATAAATTTTTTATTTTAGAGAACACTAATTTTTGAATTTTTTGTGTTAAAAGTTTATTAAACACTGAAGCCACCATTAATTATTATGCAAACTCTGTCTCTAAGAATGTTTCAGAAGACTTTTTTGAGTAAGCACATCTCTTATTCATTCCAAATCAAACTTTTCAAAGAATTTTTCATTCATGAGTTCTTTATTGATTTAATGATATTCGTTACTGATATACGTTTAGAACCGGTGCAACCTTAGGAAAATCAGGGAGAAAAACAGAAATACGATTAAAAACAACTTTTTTATAGAATACAGTTTCGAATATGTTGTTTACTATTGGTCATTGTAAATTCTGGTATTCTTTGGACTATGTAGTCTTCTCATGTAGATTTGTCGTTTCGTGAAATATTGCAACTGACCCATTCAAAATAACAAAAAAATTAAAATATTTCTACTTATATATAAAGCCTGAAAGAACTATATCTAAAATTTAAGTATAAAAGTTAGGTTATACATCATGATTGATCATAAATAATTAATTGAATACTTGAGCCTTATGTATCAATTTTTAGGATTTTTTTTACTTAATTTGATGTTGAAAATGTTATATATATTTCAAAGGAAAAAAAGTCTATCGAAACCTTTGTGATTTCATTTCATATTTGATATTAATAAAGCAAGTTATTTGGAATTTCATCTGTATCAATGTTGAGTTTAATACTTAGTTGAAAAATACATATTTTTGACCTATTTTTTTCTCCCTTCAAACAAAGAAAGGAAAGCTTCTGAAAGGAATATTTAAAGTTTATTATGTTACTGATTATGTTATGATTATGTTACTGATTGATTGCATGATTCGAAATTAGTTGAAAATAGAGTTTTGTTATTTAAAACTGTTTCAATTTAATGATAACTGTGGAGTTAAAAATATAATTAATAAGGACTGTTAAATTGTCTGTATGTGTAATTAATATTGTGTTTGGGAAATCGTTCTCGTGCTATTTTATAGACTCTGGTTGAACATGCTGTGACAATTATGTTTGAATCTCTTGAAAGAAAATAACTTTGATATATGTTTTCAAGTTCATATTTATCAACATGGTTTGGTGCTAATTAGCTAAACTATTGTGTGATGTACTTTGGTAGTACCTCAACTATTTTTAACCTTGTTTTTACTTTATTTACATTAACATTAACTCTCCTTGTATTGAGCAGTTAATTTTTTGGAGGCCCAGTAGTAAATGATTTCAGAATTATTGAATATTAGATTGAATTATACAACCATTTTTGACCAATCATCTCGTACCATATTACTACCCGAAACGACGTTAATTGATATATGTTTTGATTTGTGTAAGGATGAAAACATACTTTACAATTTTATTTCAAAAATAAAATGTGGTAACATTTTGGATCCACCAAGGCTCTAACAATACTACTTGTCTGTTCCTTTTATAAATTAAAATATATAACACTTCCACCACTTAAAAAAAAAGTAGTCGAAATGGACCAGTCGTACCAGTCGCATGACGTAACACCTTTCCACTGAAGAAAATCACCAAAGGATTGTCCGTTAGCTCGATTTGGACCTTTTAATTTTACAAAATTCCTTGGCTAGTATTGACAGCAGCTGGTTTTTGATGATCTTCTAAACTTTAATATATTTAGTCAAAATTCCATGTTCATTCATGCTATGGAGTGGTTTTCGTAACTTTTTTTTACCAGGGACCGTGGAGAGGAATGCTGTTACGCATACCTAACCAGGGAGACTCGCAGGTAGAAGCGACTTGGACTAGGCTGTGATAAAACTAGTCGGGGTGGGCTGGGTATTCTGAAATTTCAATACTGCACGGCTGAGCAACCATATGCAATATGGAACTATATACAAAGTTAATAATTTGTACTATTCAGATATATTGCACAATTTCTTGTCATCAATGTTCATAATTTGTATTCTGTATGTTTTTTAAAATTCGAATATGGTACAGATATATATTCATAAAATACTGTTTCGTCATATAGAACATAATACTTATGTTTATTATTGTTGTTGAAGTAAGTTTAATCAATAAAAAATCACGTTTATCTTTATAAACAAATTAATAAAAATATAATTGTGCAGGCTATTCCATATTATTACACGTTTCGTTAAATATAAAGTGTATGCAAGTTCCAGTCTTACTCACTAATACGTATATTTATAAATTATCGCATTTGAGAGGTTAAGAAAAATCCCACTATAATTTTTTAATGTTAAATTTATGGATGCTGGATTGGCTCCAAGAGATCGGACTCATACTTTGATCAAGGGGGCTAGTCTTTTTATTATTAATCTTGGCACATTTCAGTAGAATTTATCTACTTTTACTTGGATATATTTATACCATTTTTATATAACGTACTAGTATGTTTTCTAGTCATTTAAAATTTTATTTATGTGAAAACGCGACTCATATGACAGGAGTTTTACTGAAGTCATGTTCTTGGAATTCACTGTGATATTTATTCGTTATATTAACTTACAATGTATATTCAGTTGTGGAATGTCTTAATATTTACGTTAATTAATACTCTAGAAAAAAAACCGTTATTTTTAGTGGTTAAAATTACTAATACCAACAATACCAGATATTAATAAGCAACCTATGCGCCTTTTCCTGCCAATTTTAAAGATGATTGAAAAGTTTTGGTAGATAATCACTTTTATTACCCATAACTGGATATAATATTCATCGACCAAGCATGCTGAAAGAGCTGAAAGAACTAATCCAAATTGAACAAAACCAAGGCATTCAAGACTACCTAGAAAACTTGACACCAACTGAGGCTACAGACTATTCGTTGTGAAAAGCAACAAAAATGCTTAGGAAAACCAAGCAGCATAACCCACCTATTAAAACAAACGAAAATAATTGGGCTAGAAGCAATAAAGAGAAGGCCGATATTTTCTCAAAACACTTAAAAAATGTTTTTAAACCTTTCCAGTCTCAGCTACATAAAGATGAGGAAAATAAAATTACTAGCTTTCTAGATTCGCCATTTCAAATGGACTTGCCGCACGAAAAATTAACGGTCAAAAAAGTTAAACAAACAATAATGAGAGAGATTAATATTAAAAAAGCTCCTGGTTATCTTAATTACTGGTAAAATTTTAAAAGAACTATCAGAAAAGGGTATAAAACTATTAACATTTATATTTAATGCTATGCTACGAATTAATTACTTCCCTAGTATCTGGAAAGTAGCTAAAATATTAATGATTCTTAAACCAGAAAAAATACCAGATGTATAAGTTCCTATATATTCCAGTATATAAGATGTCCTACCGATCTATAAGTTTATTACGGATAATCTCGAAAGTTTTCGAGAAATTATACATAAAGAAGCTAAACTATATAATAGAAAAAAGAAAAACTATTCCAGAACATCAGTTTGGCTTTCGCAATAAGCATGGGACTATAGAACAAGTGCATAGACTTGTAAACAAAATAAACGCTGACCTAAATGCCAGAAGATATTGTTCGGCTGCTTTTCTAGACATATCTCAAGTTTTTGACAAAGTATGGTCTCACTGATAGACATTTTATTGTAAATCAAGGCGATGAACATACCGAATTAAATCCTATATATTCAGGAGTTCCGCAAGGTAGTGTGCTGGGTCCAGTACTGTATCTTTTCTGTATACGGCCGATCTGCCCACCACAAAAATAACTACTGTGGCAACATACGCAGACGACACAGCAATCTTAGCATTCCATGAAGATCCAGTCACAGCATCAACAAACCTGCAAACCCACCTGGAGCAAATACAATTGTGGTTGAAGACATGGCGCATTAAAGCCAATGAAACAAAATACACGCATGCAACTACCCCAATCAGAGCATGTTAAATATCTTGGAATGCACTTAGATCGACGCCTAACCTGGAAGAAGCACATACTCTCTAAACGGAAACAACTTGGAATTAAATTGTATCAAATGTATTGACTCATCGGGCGCAAATCCAAGTTAACATTATATAACAAGGTATTACTGTATGAGTCTATACTCAAGCCCATTTGGTCATATGGAATCCAACTATGGGGTACCGCTGCAAATCTAATATAGCCATCATTCAGCGGTTCCAAAATAAGGTGTTGCGTGCCATTGTTGATGCTCCGTACTATATTTCAGATAAAGTGATAGAACGCGATATTCCTCTAGAACCTATAACGAGTGTAATTCAACGCGTTTGTGTGAAGTACTTCGAAAGAGTGTCGGTGCATCCCAATGTACTCGCTAATCAGCTAAATATCCGACGTGATAGTGAAGTGCCTAGACTAAAGCGTTTAACACCACCTGATCTAATTACTGGACATATGTAGACTTTGGAATAAGCTTTAGAATAAGACTAATTAATTAAGATAATATTTTATAAAGAAGATTGCTTAATGAAGTGATTTTCTACATGCCATGTATATATAATATAGACATAAGAAATACTTATTGCCAATAGGGCAGATTGTGGAATCACGAAGAGTAATAAAAAAAATCCACACATTTAAGTACCGTTTTATTATGCCTGTACATTAGTTTTAAAGGTTTTTTTAAATGTATCTCGATAAAACCATGTGTCCTTTGAGGCTATCCACGAATCGACCCTTTTTTGTAACTTCATATGAAGTGAAGCGCTGCTACGACAGCTAATATTTTGGAAAAAGTAGTAATCAGAAGAAGCAAGGTCTGGGGTGGGTTAGAACTTACTTTTAAAAAAAATGGTTCACACTTCGACGAAATGGCACATACTGAAAAGTTAAGTCTGTCCATGAGGCTTCAACATGAAGTTCGTTACAAATGTATCTGATGCGATTAAATACAGTTACATCATGTGTTGTAAATCCTTTAAAATTATAGACCTAATGTGTTAATGTGTAATATACATTCTTTGTTTATTGTACATTAATCTGAGTAGGGAATTCACCCTGTAACACTCAACTATTACACTACCGTTGTTGCTGTGGAACTTTGAACATTAACTCCAAATCATTGTCATGAAGAAAGATTTCGAATATATTTTTTCTCCTATGCATTAGACATTTACAAACATATTCTATTGATTCTTGCGTCTTTGTAAAATCTGGGAATTTCGGCCGACGTGCAGTGCACAACGGTATTGAAATACTTTCTTTTTTGCGTTGTGAAGAAGCCACTAGGATGATGGCAACTAAACCGTTATGGGTCCGTTACTCATGTTCTGCTTGAGTAGTAGGCAAAACCTTATTACCTAGATACATGCAATTGTATCGACACAAATCGCCAATTTCTAGTTGTTGGCTGATATTGAATATCGTTCCTCCATATTACAATTTAAATTTATCTCTGAAAAGAGTTCGATATGTTCGCAATATTTATGTATATGTAGTTTTAATTGCTTGCATTATACGTGTGTTTTTGAAAATTTCTTATCTTATATAATGTTATTTCGGATGTTCTTTAAATTTCAGAAATAATGATCTTTTAAAGTGTTCTGTACAATAATATTTTATAATTAAATTAATGATTAATCTTTTATTATTGCTTTTTATAAAAAATAACTTGTTCATTGGAATCTGATTACATGTACAGCCACAGTTTTATTAAGGTGTTTTTAGTGTTTTCTTTTCTATTATTGAATCTTAGGGAGATGCTAACACTGCCGTATATTGCCACAGTAGTGAGTTTTGAAGTCAGTAGATCAATAGCACACAGGAGTTACAATATTGGACCCAGTACTATAAGTGTACATCCGAGTATATTTGATTTAGTTTACTATGTTCATAATATTGTTTTATAGTAAATTATCCACCTACCAATCAATAAAATAACATTTCTGCTGCGTTGAAAGTGTGAAAAAAGGGAAGCTTCTTTAATTTAACCTAAAACTCTTGTAGGCTACATTTTATCAAAAAAATGAGATATGTCCAGTCCATATATTTAAGATAAGAATATTTCTTTGTTGAATTACCTTTACTGTTAAATATATTTTGTTCCAACATATTCGTTAACATAAACAAACGAAAGTTATAGTCATACTTACCAATTAAGTTTACTCATTTTTACCAGCTAGCTTTTATCTGGATTTGATGTACTGCTCCTAGATTAATTTGGTTTTCGAAACATGGTTCTCTACTTGATGTTTTTCAGAGAATATTCGGTCTTACGCAGTCTGGCTACTTGCGTTATTGGGATAATTATTATATTTGAAATTTCATATTTTTATCTATGGACATTCAGAGCAAATAATCACAAACATAAATTAACCGATACCGTTACGGGATTCGAACCCGCCACTGTCATCCTGTCCTTAATCATCATGCTAGATTTTAGACATATGTTAGGTATTCTAAGTCACGTTGTATGCCGATTTCTCCGTTCGCCTCCGTGGTCCAAGTCAGGATCTGTTGGCGGGAAGCGGGGTGGATCGGGGAAACCCTCAAATTTCAAAAGCTCGTACAAAGTTTTCGCATATCTTTTTATCAAAAGTAATTGTGTGTAATGTTGTAGCGACCTTGAGGTATGTCGAATTTTACATAGTGGAATAACGGTCGACAAAATACCCAGAAATATAATCGCAGATCGCGAACACGGGCAGGGTGCCAGCAGCGCCAACTAGAACCCGATAACTAATAGCTGGCAACCCCGGGACGTTTATTTGGGATGTTATTTAAGGGTATTTCCAATCATTCAGTAACCGACCATCGTTTGGTTTAGATGTCCCACCTTCGACTGCCCAAGCCTTGTCTCCACGTAATACCGCTGCCATCCGTTTTATCTATTTTGTATTTTCAACATTTTTTATATTGCCAATCAATAACGTAAATAAATAATAAACGTAATGTAAACACCACTGTTTCATTTCGTTTTACCTCCATTCACCGAGCCATATAAAATTTACCCTAAAATGTTATTGCTGAGCTGATGTGAGCGAAAATCGAAAGTAGTTCAGTGCAAAAGCCATTGTTTGCTTTTTGAGCACTAGCAATATCATATGAGAAGTCGTAAAAATATTGTAGGCAACTGCTTCTATGGTGTAGTAGCATTCAGCTCACATGCAGAGGTCGCGGATTCAATTCCTGGCGGGGACAACAACTTTTTGTTGTTGTTCTGGTTTGGGTAGAACATTTCTCTAGGCTAAGTAGCGGACCCCGGGGCCTGAAGCGTTTCTTATTTTCCATTAGTGTTTCTTTATTCCTATTTTGCTCATACGGGCTGCACCTTTACTTATCTTAATTTACCTTTACTTTATTTATTAAGTAACTATCTAACACTAAAAAGCGGAAAATAAGATATTTTTAACAAAAAAATTGAACCAACTTCAAAAAATAGATAAGGAACTCAATAAAAGGTAAAAAATAATCAAACTTAGATTTTTAATACAAAGAAAATATTTTAAATTAAAATATGTACATAATAATCGTTATAATAACTAAGTAAAATTAAACAAAAACTTTATTTAATCTATCTATTACACCTATGTTACATTCTATGTACACACAATTTAGCTTAATAATAACATAATTTCGTGACATATACACAAATTTGAATTACGAACAAAATAAATCTAATTTGTTGCTCGTACCGAAGTTTGATTATTTTTTACCTTTTAGTGAGTTCCTTATTTGTTTTTTTTTGAAGGCGGTTCAATTTTTTTGTTAAAAATATTTTATACTAATTAGGTAATAATTACCAGTTTTTTGCATTAATTTCACACTTTTTGAAAATATTGTATTTATATTTTTAGATTATATGGTTCACTAGTGACCCGCCCCGGCTTCGCACGGGTGCAATGCTGATACTAAATTAAATACACTACAGAAAAAATATGATCGTTGTATATAAAAACATAGCGGCCCGCTCCGACTTTGCACGGGCATAAAATATATATGCCTATGTCACTCAATGAAAACATGATTAAAATCGATCCAGTATTTTTGGTTCATTCATTACTGCCCTTGGCCTGCACGCATTAAATTTGGAGTAAAACAATTCCTCTTCCCCTATACTTACTATGAAGATTTCCTGCTATCTTTGGAATATCTAAATTCATACAATTTTTATTACATTACACATTTTTAAACACAAATTTTAAATTTGTAATATCTCCGAAAATATTTGTTTAATTTACATGCTGTAAGGAACCATATTGATCTATATTAATTGCACACTGTATTTAAGGTACTTAATTCGATAAGGATTAATGCCATATTGCTTAAAATAGCTTCGTAAATAAGCCATTTTCTCACGTAAAAAGTAAACAATAAAAATGGTTAATGTGGGTTATCCCTAAAAGATAAACATATACCATCGCGGACTTTTTTTGTAGACCTTTTTATGGTGTACAATACTGTAGTACATTAATTTGATCTAACTCGTAGGGTTAGGCAGCGTTTTTGCTAATTGCTAAATAAGCCTAAAAAAATAGGTTAATTTACGACATCACGTTAGAAACCTCTAAAATTAGCAATGTTGCATTAGTATATTATGCATGTATTATACATATAAACCTTCCTCTTGAATCACTCTATCTATTGAAAAAAAACCGCATCAAAATCCGTTGCGTAGTTTTAAAGATGTAAGCGCACATATTGATATAGGGACAGAAAAGGCGACTTTGTTTTATACTATGTAGTGATAAGACGTTAAACCATCATTTATTTTCTTACACGTACAACCATATATTTTATATAAAGTTATTTCAACATATATATACCATATATTCTTGCGTGCCATTTCCAAGCACTTTTTGTGATCATTTACAATCATGTAGTACCTGTGTAATAATTAGGTCTTTATATCGTAGTGATATCTCTCTTGTATCTACTGAAAGATAAGGCGATAATTATCTGACGACTTCATTAAGAAATAAACTACATGCTACAATAGCCGCCGAGATTCGTATTCGTTTCGCAGCGTTGATGGCGATGATGAAGCAGGTTTTTTCACAATCATTGCGACGTTCGATCAGATCGAACGCGACCATCGGCCTAATATCCAAATTGAGGTTAATGAAATTAAGGGAATCGGATATTTTTGACATGGGAAGATCTAGTTTCATGATATTGTCTCGTGTATCATTTCTTTTGTTGTCTAAAATCGAGGCTGCATTAAGATGGTTTACAGTAGTTTTAAAGGTTATAACCAAGACCGTCTTGGTTATAAATGCGGTAGGTATGATGGATTGCTTTAATCATTTATCTTTAGATGAAACGGATCATAATGTCACATATTTTTAACTCATTTTTTTTCAATGATGTTTTTTATATTTTTTAAAAGGATTATTCCTGATTCTGAACACAGGGGCTGAAAAGTCCCGGGCGTAACAAAGAAAACGCGTTTTTTAAATTAAAATTAGCTTTACTCATCAAGGTAATATCGATCAAGAGCCAATCATTCCATCGCCGCTCTAACATTTCAACACTACATTTGTAGAACGATTTATCTTTTGCCTCAAAATAGGCCTCAGTTTCAGCAGTAAGATCTCTTCATTCGAGCGAAGTTTCTGACCGGTGAGCATTTTCTGAGGTTGACGACGAACAACCAGTATTCGCTGTAGTCGATTATTTTTATTGACTTGTTTGTGACACGGTGCATTGTCTTGATAAAAAAATTCTTTGTCTTATGCGGTCGTTTCTTTGCAATTTCGACCTTCAAACTCTCCAGTAACACTATATAATACTGTTAATAGTATTTCCCTTCTCAAAATAATTGGTGAATATTACACCACGCACATCACAAAATACCGAGGCCATAATCTTTACAGCCGGTTGTTGTGCTTTCGGGCGCTTTGGACGAGGTTAATCAGTTGCTGTCCGCTCAGATAACGATCGTTTTGATTCCGGAATGAAGTGATAGATCCAGGCTTCATCCATTGTCACATATCGATGCAAAAATTCCGGTTTGTTATGTTTAAACATGGCCAAACACTGCTCAGAATAATCACACGTTCTTGTTTTTTGTCATCAGTAAACAAACGCGGCACCCACCTTGAACAGAGCTTTCTTATAGTTAAATGCTCATGCAATATAATGCAATATATTCTTTTGATATCTTTACGATGTTAGCTAACTCATGCAACCCTACATTTCGATCATTCAAGACAATTTTGTGGATATTTTTGATGTTTTCTGGTCTTACCACCTCATTAGGATGTCCACTGCATTGGTGTTTATACGATCACATTTGAAGTCAGTAAACCAACGTTTTATTATTGTTTTTGATTTAGCGGGGTCCTCATAACATTTAATTTAAATTAAATTAAATTTAATTAAATTAATTAATTTAAAACACAAAATTGTTTTTGATCCATTGTTTTGAAAATAAAAAAGTAGTGTCATTCTTAGCACAATAACTCACAAACTTATGAGTATAATATAACGAAATTTTAACTGCTTTCTTTTGAAGGTGAACTGAAAAAGCACTGAATATAATAAGAATAGCGTCATCTATGTGCCCGTAACTTTTCAGCCCATGGGTTAATATTATACCACGGCTGGTAACATTTTAATAATGTTTGAACGATGACATGATTATCAATTATTAATTATTATCATTAATATTAGAGTCAACTTTTTCTTGAGAAGGTTTATAACATGATTTTTTTATCTTATTGATTATTAAGTGAAAATATATACAATCAAATATGTTTATTAATCAAGTCAGATTCTTTTAACGTTTTAGCCTAAGCACTTCCTTGATATCTTATACATTTAATTTTTTGACGAGCGCATTCAGGTGCTCTCTCTCAGTGTACTTTACACTGACACTCGTTTTGTCAATTTGGATCACACTCGTTATGGGTTCCAGGGAGATATCGCGATGAATTAATTTGTTACAGGCGTAAGTAATACTGGCCGTCGAGGGTCGCAAAAAATATCGTTGTTCCTATATTTTTTTAAAAAGAATTAATTTTAAAAAGATATTTCTTAAATATTATAAAATTGGTACTTCATGTTAAAGCTTTAATGTATTTTTTAGGAATATCGCTATTATTGCGAGAAGTTTTCGATATTTTTGTTACTCCAATATATCGATATTTTTCTCGTGGGTCGGACGCCCCTATGTCACGCAGCATTTTATTTTCGTTCGATATCATACGTCCAAATAAACCTAAGAATTAACTTATACAGCAATACTTTATCTAAGCGTAGTTAGACGATTGCTCTATAAGCCAATACATCTTGTTCAGTTTAAACCCACATTTTCTTATGCTTTATTAATATATGTTTATTTCAAATTAAGCATCAATCCAAATTCTTGAAAATGTATTGCGTTCCCAAAGATTTAAAATTCCCTGGTTTCAGGAGTTCATTATTATTAATATTTACTGGAGAGACAAATGCGAACGTCACCTAAGTTGATTTTGTCTGATTCATCTTGATGCTCCATAGATTCGACTTCGTTTTGTTGAAATCAAGTCGAAGATTCATTATGATTAATATTGGAATCTCTTGAAATGATAAAATCGCCGTAGAGTTCCTAAAAATGGGCTATGGACACTGTTTTGCAGAACAACTATATATATTTCATGTAGTTCAGTATATTTGTCCCCCTTTGTCACAGTAAAATATCTATTTGCCAGGTATGATTTTAGTAGCTGGAGGTACTGATAGGGTATTCTTCTTCCATGATTATTTTAATCTTCTTGATTTTTAATTTCTCAAAAACTTTAGATATCACAGGTAACAGTAAGTCACTGGATTGTACAATCCAAGTAGTAGGAAGTAGTTTATTTTAAACATTAAACTTTAGGTTTGTGTTTTTAGTGGTAATATTTAAACCAATTGTAAGCCTTATTGAATTTAATTATTGTATATGATAATATATTGAAATAATTCAATTTGTAAATTTTCTACAAGTTAATTAAAACTTTACAACAATATAACTAGTGTTTAGTTTTGAGAGGGATATAGAATTAATTGTTTGGTTCAATAACATAAATGTTGTCTGATAGTGATGTAGTTGCAGATTCATGTTTATGAAATTGTGTGATGTGTTATCAAGTATGTTGTTTCGTATTTCCGTTTCATAACATATTAATTAATGTTTATTCTTAATAAAACAATTAACTATAAAAAACCGTTTATTGTATCATTTATTCAATTGTCAAATAATTTATGTTAGCTATTATTAAAATTTCTTACAAGACAACTGAGAGTTTATAGTAATTTATGTATTTCATATTAAAAAAAAGATAAAAATGTTTTAGTATGTTTCTAAAATGTATGTTTCTCTGTAGTAAAAATTGGTATATATTGAAGATGTATGAGATTAATTATACACTAGGGTGTTCAATAAGTTTGTGAACATTTCTGGACAGGAAAATTAAAAAAAAAACGGATTTATAGTTGCGAAAATGACTTTAATGTTCCATGTGATTACATTCAATTTCAATACACTTATTTTAATGGATAATTTCAATCCTATAATTTATGTGTGTCAGAATTTTTGCTTTAAAATGATCCAATTGTTTACAATAATAATCTATTTACTAAGACTTTGTGTCTCTACAGCTTTTTATTTTAATCCATGAGTGATGTAGACCCACTGTGACCCGTAGGGATAAAATGGCGCATTATATGCTTTTAATCATAAAATATCAATTCGTTGTACGAATGTTTCTTATACCACGTTCTAGCAGGAACTTATTAAACGACCTAGTATATAGAAAACAATGCTTACATTATTTTGATAATATTGTGTGTTATCGTATTATCGTAAATTATGTTTTATTTCCATGATATTACAGGGTTTACTAATTAATTTTTACTTAATAAAGTAATTGTGATAATTTTTACACTTTACATGCGAATAATACTTATAATTATTTGATATTATAATTGTTATATGATAATTTCTTTTTAACTTTGATCATTTTAGATATTATATTCATACATGTACACAAGTAAAAGTATTGCACGTTAATTTTATTATTCTTTGTAAGATAATTAAATGAGAAATTAATGATAATTAAAATATTAACTATTCTTGAGTAATTATTTTTGATTTTTGTTATTTATATTTTTAATTTAATTTTATTTATAAGTTATTTAAGTTAAGATTATTACTTTTATAAAAGGCTTTTAGTTATACAGATATGGCGATATTTTTTTTGTCCTAATAGATTTTCTCAACGGTCAGGTGTTACTCGTGTCTTCATGATGATTTTTTTATTATGACTGCTAGCAAGGAGCCTTCCGGCCGCGAGACGAAGAATGAAACGTAAAAGAAGCCTGTTCTGGACCGGTTCTGGTTGAGGTTCAATTGTCGCATATTTTTACTGAAACTACGGTCTATGAGGAATAATAATGATTTCATTTCTACAAATCCGACTTAAGAATGTTTTTTATATTGTGTTTTTTATTATTTTTATGTCTTTCGTTATTATAAAAATTAATATCCATTTTTTGTACTGAATCATGATACATGTAATATGAATAATGATACAAATAATTAATGTAATTAATATATTCATTTTTAGGCATCATTTTTCTACTTATTCATGTATATATAAAATGTATAATTTAATATGTAATCAGTAATTAATAATGTATAATAGATTAGGTTTTATATATAGTTTTGGGAATTTTTTTGGGAACATTGCATTAAAATATCTGTATTTTATTTTAATAAATCATTTCTAACAATAACAATATTTTCACTAGATTTATTATGAGCTGACTATAAAAAATTATGTTATAAATCTATAAAAACAGTATTTATCTACGTATAATGTAATATAATGCAACTTATATATTTTAGATTTAAATTATCTCTATGACTAACATTAACCTAATTAAAAATTAGTGTAGATATACGTTTTTTTCGATTGGTTTCATTTGAATTATTCTTAATATTGAGACACGAGTGTGTGGAGACTTTTTTACCAACAATATAACACTACATATATTTCATACTTCATAATATAATAGCCCTTACCTTGTAATATTGGGGATCGATTGGGGAGTGACCAACATAGGAATCATCTCTGAAGTTTTTCCTTATGAAATATTGTTCACTTAACCTCGTTTAGTCTCCTAATCTGGCCACTACTTTATTAATTATATTGTGTTTTTTAATTATCTTTATTAGATATTAAAATGATAATATACATTTCATGCTATAAAATATACATTAATATTTGTTATATGTTACATTACATATATATTGAAAAAGTAATATATTTGGTAATAAATGTTTTTTAGACTTATGTTGGCGGGATATATAAAATAGATAAAAATAAGAATATATAAAATTTTAATGAAATGAAAATATTAATAACCATGCTAGGAACAAGAAAATTGTTACAGAGCAAAAATTACGTATGAATTAGAAAAAGAAATAGAAGTTGAGGTAGTAAGAATAAAACAGTATATTTAAAAAAATTACAAATTTGATAACGGGTTAGAAAAATAATAGAAAACTGATATTGAGATGCTTAGATGAAACATGATTTGTTGTAAATAAGGAGAAGATGAAAAAAAAAGTCAACAATAGGAAAGAGTGGAGGAAAAGTTATCATAAAGTAATATAATAACTGGACATAAATTTATTCACTCCAAAAGAACTATAAATATTAACGGTGATACCCTATCGTGTCGTTAGCCAATAACCAATATGTTAACGTGATGGTCCTTCTACTGGTGCTTTAGTCTCAGGATTTGTATGTCCTTATTTTATGATTGTTATTATCTAAAGGCAAAAGTGTACTAAAATCATCTCAGTTTTGCCAATAACTATGTTGAAAAAACTAGGTGTTTTTTGACGTACTCTATTATCTATTATGTTGGGTTAAAGCATTCGGTAGATTTAATGAGAATTGACCTACATCTAAGCTCACGTTAGTCAAATAGATCCAGTGTAAATTGATGGAGTTGGTACAGGAAAGCCTTTAATATATTTTAATAGCAAATACCTTTTTACCTAAGAATACATTTTTACCAATTCTTATACTTCGTATTAATTAATCATATTTTTTAAATTTTTATGATTTATTTAATAAAACTTTGAATCTTAATTCTGATTTGATTACAGCAGGTACATGATTTTTCGATGCGGATTGAATATTTTTACATCAGTTTGTTCACATGTGCAGTTCAAAATAAAAAAATTGTGGGTGCTGAGTTAAAAATAGAAAAATATTTGTAAAGAACCGCTGTATGTTTGACGCTGTGTACATGTAACTGGATTCTTCGTTAGGCCAGTGCGCCATAGTTTTACTTATTAATTATTTATGATTCGTAAACACACATGTAACTAGAATTTCACCAAAAATAACCGGTCAATATCATGTTATATTGATATGTGTATATTTGTTTATTATTATACAGGGTATTTTTCTATGCTAATAAATAACACTACATTTTCTAGTTAAAAATTAATTAATTCCTATACGGACATCACGTTAGACAAAAAGCAAAAACACATTAGAACCAAAATATAACAACTATACTGGTTAGTCAGAAAATACTCTCAACTTGATCTAAAATCAAAGAGGTTGATCTATAATACAATTATAAAGCCAATTTGGACCTATGGGGTTGCACTAAAAATTCAAATTAACTAGTCATACATCGCTGTCAAAACAAGGTTCTTCGATTGATTACCAATGCCTATCGCTATGTAACCAACGAGAAACTGCACGATAACCTGGAAATCAAATGGATATGCGAGGTTATCCAAGATTTCGCCTTGAAACACGAAATAAGATTACTAAATCATACTAACGTGGAAGTAATACAACTGCTGGGCAGCGCGCAGGATGTCAGGAGATTGAAGCGAACAAAACCATACGAAAAGTATATACATTTGGTGTAAACTATAGCTATAAGTTAATAATTAATAAATAATTATAATTTTATAACTGAGGAATACATATTAATATATTTTCTCCCACTTGCCTTGCTTGTTAATTAACCCAAGTACATAGGAAAAGTAGTAATAAATTAATTGTAAATTAAAATTGTACTAAGCGTATCTAATAAAGATGTTATAAAAAAAAATCCTATACCGATATTTTAGGATCATTTTATTCAGAATAAAAATTGAATTATTAAAATACTTTGAGTTAGCGCTAGTCAAAATTTTTTTTTTGACGTTCTGTCAAAAAATACCGACAATTGGTCATTTAAGAATCCCACTAAAAGGATGGTAAACATTTTTTTGCGTCACTAAATTCTGTATCCAATCTTCGATTTTGTCAATTCATCTCGAACGAGTTTTGCAATATGTGCTGGAAGATTTTCATCGCTCTGGTCAGTTCATCCAACATCATCAGTTGAATATCTATAACATGAGGAAAATATTGAAATTCCTTTAAAAAGAGCAGATTTGAATAAAGGATAGACACAAACTCAAATTACTACTTCGAGGCAATCGTTTTTAGCGGATATGAAAGTGAATTTGCTGTGAGAAATGAAGTTAATTCCCTTTCCTTAGCATAAATGTGTGTTGTTATATCAGAAGGGCGATACTTTGAAGGCCAATTAATTTTATAATTTTTTATAAATAATGCACATGTTGTGTTTTATTGTCCAATTCCCTGTAAACCCGATGAAGCTGTTGTTGAAATCACAGGAAGTCAAGTGTTTTTAATAATATATATATAGTTATTAATGTACTTCTTTGTGAATTAATGTACTAGTGTTGTTACGTATCACATCCGAATCTATTCGATTCAGCAAGTAATGATACCGACTGCCAAAATATCACCAATATTTTCTTTTTATGCAGTTTTAGCTTTTGGAAGTATTGCAATATATTATGCTATTATGTAATTTATTATTACTAGAAACTAATTCACACTGATTTATCTTATTGTTTTCTAATATATATTCATTTTAAAGGTTATAATCTTATGATCGTTTAAATAAAAATATGTTTTCTTGTAAATTGTCAGCATTATGCTGGATTACAAGACACATTTTAAGTTTATTATATTGTATTTAATTGATATGAGATTCTATGTAATTCTTTCTCATTTTCGAACCAAAACTATCACTTTGGGGAAACCGTCTAGTCGATTTTAGTCATAAAAAAAAATGTAAGAATTGTAGATGTCCCAATCAGACAACAAAAATTATTGAGAGATTAGCTAAAACGCTGGTAGAATTGTATGGCACTTCAATACTTTCTTTATAATTTCATACACTTTTGAAATTATGTATAATTTATGATAGGTGATGATTTGTTTGTTCTAATTTAAGTACGAATAATAATAAATTATCTATTGTGAATCTATTAAAATAATTTACATAGCATAACTTTTGAATTCTTTGATCCACCATATATTTAATCATATTGGAGTATTTTCGGAGTAGTGTATTCGTTTTATGGATTAGATTTTTTCATAATCTTATTTATATTGGTAAATAGGAATTTAGTTGGTGTTTTTAAAAACTTAAATTATTTTTATCCTCGATCGGAATTGGAAATACAAGCAAACTGGTAACTAAACATTTTTGTTGTCCCATTTGCTATGTAACAAAATTTCAACTTGAATTTGTTATTAGAACATGCAAACTTACCTTCCTATTCCTCCCAAACGCAATTAGTCCGGGTTTGAAGTCTTCGTCCTGCTTCTTTTTCCAAACACGATAAAACTTTCTGGATTTTTCTCTAAACAAAGCGATAAAAACTTTTCTACGTTAAATTTTACGTAGCTCTTAATACTACGAGAGGTAGACCGTAAACTTATAAAAAATACTACCATTTAAGAAAGAAAATATCAGGTTTGCATTAAACATGAACAAAGCAAATTTATTTGTAATTGACCTATTAATGGATTGCTAGAATATTGATGATATTGATCATTTGACAAGTAGATCTTTAAACGCAATAGTTGCATTAATAGATCTTCGAAATTTTAGCCTTTTGTGAACTCAATAAATTTTTTTGAGTAAAAGATATACATATTTTTTCATCCGTTTCAATATATTCACAACAACTTGCTGAGGTGATTTTTCAATAGCATCAATTTTTTAACAGTCAACAGTTAACATTATTAAAAAATCAGGTCTATATCAATGAATTCATTGACTTTAGAATATAAATATTTTAGTTGTGATGGAACAATTTGTTTTAATTGTTTGCGTACTGGATTTATTTGTTTAATATTTTACTGTTTTCTACTATGTACTAATTTTTGAGCAATATGTTGTATTGGGTATGGATTACTAGAACTCACGTTTATATTGATGTGTTGTTTTCCGTATATAAATACAACAATTTTGTTGAACAAATTATGTAAGCATGTTTATTAACGTGTTTTCGCGTTTATGTTTTTTCATTATTTAACTCAAACTCTCCATTTTCAATTGTCAGCGAATTCATCCGCAATTGTTGAAATCTACTACTAACAACTTCTAAGGCTTCGAAACCAACACTTATTGGTTTTTGTCATTTAAAGACTTTTCACAGGAAACGTGAGCTTCAACAGGAAAAGTAATTTTTCTGTAAACAGTGTTTTGCTCGTATTTTCGGCTAATATAAATACCTAAAAAATATGTTGTTTACGCTTCAGCAAAATGGCCCATAATAAAACGTAAAGCTTAATGGTGGAATCTTGACACGAATCAAATTACAGAGCGTACGATACGTTATGGGATTTGGTTGGATAATATGTTTTTACCTTTTTATTCCTGTTATTTATGCTATTCTTGTGTGCCAAAATGTATAAACTATTAAAAAGCCCATCCTTTGCTGCTTGTGCTGTTACGGTTTGCTTGAGAAGTTTATTTGTATATAATTGTATTTTAGTCAAATATTACTTATTTCAATATAATTGTTTATTATATTGGAGGATATCTTATTAAATTTTATGAAATTGGTGTATATTTAAAGTTCTAGCTATTAAATTACTTAGTAAAGGGCATGATGGCAGTAACAAAGAATTACAAAAATATTGATTTATAATAATAATATAACAGGGATATTCTAAATTACAATTGATACCGTGATTACTAATATTTTAGGAGAAATAAAAGCTCAAAGTTATTGTTTGCAGCAGACGGTGACTTAGACGGCTATCGTATTAAGCGGTTATACATAAGTTTTTACTATATAATCAAACAAAATAATTGTTATTATTTTGGTTTATTAAACTATTTTACTATTTTAACTAACGGAACTCTAATAGCATTGATAATGGAAACTAGTATTCCACACTAGCCATTAAATGTGATAAAATATTGAAGAAAATTAAACACGAAATACTATCATTGTAATATTTAACATGAAAATTAATAAGTACACGCTCCATACTGTGTAAAAAGTGCCCTATGATAGCACAATCACCTGTTGAGAACTGTGATAATTGTATAATTGAAACAAGTGTCCGATAATTGCTAAAACATAGCAAAGTGGCATCGATAGCAAATCTGAACATTTTTACGATGATTATTATAAGATGCTGATTCAAATGTATTTGACGGGCAACCCATTTTTCATTGGTGACAATCACTAGAAAACATACAAAAATGATATACATTTGATGATGGATGTTAGATTTTCTTAACTTTTAGCGGATATATGGAAAGTAAAAAATATATATCCAGTATCTTACTAAGATAACTTATTTAGCGTAATTATTTTTAAAGTATAATGCACAAATTGTAATATTAATTTTTTTTTATATATATTTTAAAGTCTCCTTTTACCAATTATGGGTTTATCTGGACTGGATCTAAAGTTTAACTTTAGAAATCATCCCAGAAGACATCTGGTCTTACCCAGCCTAGTTAGTGGTGTGACTGGGATCATTTTCCTTGTCGGATTTACACTCTTGCCTAGGACAATCACAAATATTAAACAATCACAAACACAAATTTACGACCATGCCCCAGCAGGATTCGAACCCGCGGCTACCGGAACAGTAGAAGGACCGTCCTATCGCCTTTACCACTGCACCGCCAAGCCGGCTTAAGTTTATTTTTATAATAGCTTTACAAACTCATCAATATTTACAATCACACATCATGCCCGTTGTATTTTTTCATCAATATTCTTTAAGAATACTCTAAAAATGTCTTAAAACAAAGTAAGGAGAGCATGATATTAAAATTGTTAAAATATATAATATAGAAATCTACTAAATCTTTTATAAAAAATAATTAAAAAATTTTTAAAATATTTTTCGGTTTTGTCGTGTTTTAACTTATATTAATTAAACGAAATCGAAATTTAACTTCTTGACATCGTAGCGAGCCGTATCGACATCGTCGTCCATGCTGCAATCGAACACGCGTGGGAGAATCGGGGTCGAAGGGGAACGTCCATACATCCATCCATCGAGCTGGTGACAGGGTTGGTGCGTGTTATTTTCCCGATAAATTTCCCGAATTGATTGCCGCTGCTGCTGCTGCCCCGTTTTCATTTCGCTCCTTCTCCTTTTGGGTGCAGTAGGGCCTTACCTTTCCTAAATCCACTAGGTAGATTGCTGGTTTTTGCTTAAATCTGTTTTTGTTTAATAGGTCTGGCATGAAAAAAATATTACCTGTGAATCGATAAGAATAACCTTTAGTTTACGAGGATGACCTTCTGAGCTTCATGAAGGATGTTTTAATATATTTTTTTCAGATGAATATAAACAGGAGATTTTTGTAATTTTATGAATTAACATTTTTTCTTTATGGGATGAATGCTCAAAAGAAATTAGGAACATTTAATTTAATCTGGTTGGAACTTTGTATTTATTAGAAGTATTATCATTCGTTACCCATTGTTAGTTTGTTTTTTTCTGATATCGGTTGAACTGAGTAGTATTCAGAGAGCCCGGCAAATATGGCTAACAGGGTTAACTCACATGCATTAATTTTCATTTTGTTTGAACTTCTTCTTAGTCTTCGTGTATTTTTGGCTCTTCGCTATGTTTCTTGTCTTCGACGTGTCTAAAACTTTTTAAGTCCCTTGTGTCAACTTATCTTATTAAATCAGACTTATCATATATTTCTATAAGTAATCCGTACTTATCAGGTTTTTTCAAATTAAAGAAAATTTGGCGTTTTTATATAATTCAGTCATACGATTTGTCCTTTTATACCAGATAATTTTAACTTTATTTATTGATTATGACATTGTTACTTGCTATTGATATTATCAACATTAATATAGTGAAACTATTAAATATTTTTTACTTTACATGAATAAATATTAACATTTAATTGGGTATTTATATATTGTATTTTAATTTTAAAAAATTAGAGATGATTTGCCTTTAAAAATGTAGTTTTAATATCCGAGTTCTTTTGTTATATTTTACAGTCTTCTTTTTGTCATTGTATGAATATTAAATAAGCAGAAAATATTTAAAATTACTATTTGTGTTATGTTTTTAATTTTTTTGTTTTATATATACAAATACAATACATGTACAGTATATTTAAGGAGCATTTGCAAAAATATATAGTTACTATTAAGTAATTATAACAATGAGATCCATATTGATGTGGTTTCAATCTGAAATTTTATGAAATTTGTGTATATTCAAAGTTCACTCTGGCAATTAATACTTAATAATTCCCCAAATATTACATATTTGTTGATATCAATAATACATTTGATCACAGTTACAAGTTTTAGGTTCACAAAAAATATCTCTTGACTACTATTTGGATATTGTTTTCCTATTTATATATCTATATTAATATGTAATTAATTTTTGATTATAATTATAGTTTTTAACTTTAATTTTTTTGATAGCTAGATATGTTATTTAACATGTTATCCAAGCCACAAGCATTAGTGACTTACCTATTGTCTCTAGTCATTATTATATTGACTTTTGCAATTCGAAACCGATTGGCGAGTATCCAACATGTAGAAAGAACCCCCAACCTAAATACAGATTTTACAACTTTGTTAGTTCAATAAAATTAAAGTTGCTATATATAATAACTCCATACCAGCAAAAAAAACATTATGCATAATACATATTCCATATCCAACAATGACCATCTTAATTAAGATGTAACTATATTATATTAAGGTTATTTTAAACTGAGAATAAATAATTTAATTCTTAATAACTCTTGCACAATTATTTAATAATAAATTCAGTTTTTGAAAATATTGTTAGAATATTGTGGTTTTTACTTTTTTTATTGTATTTGTATTTTTTTAGAATTAAAATATATATAATGCATAAAGTACAGTAGTGATAAATGACATTTTATTTTTGTAGATGAGGTCATAACACTGTATTGTATTCTATTTATCGAGTTTTTGTGGTTTTAAACTATCGAACATTAGATAATCATTAGTGATTTTCGTCAGGTTTATATTCCAAAGTTCTAGGTCTTATTTTGCTTAGCTAAAATAAGGCAAATTTAGATATTTGTAATTGCTATGTGTTTTGTATCAGGTACATTTACCAAGCCTATAAATAAATTTTAAAGGATTTACAACAGATTGTGTTACTGCATTAAATCGTATCGGGTACATTTGTAACCAACTTCATATTGAAGTCTGACTTTTTATACCGTGTAAATCGCATTTGTAGGAAGTTTCACATTTTTTACTTCAGGCCTAACAGTATATCAAAATAAAATATTAAAGTATTTTAAATGTTTTAGTTATGTTTGTAATTGCAGAAGTTATGTTATGTAAGTTATTAGTATTTTTATAATCTGCTCAGTAAAATCAAACTTCTAATCTAAATACTCTTATAATTTTAGATTTATGCTCTGATTTTGACAGTACAGTTTAAGGAAATTTAGGCTTTGTTTCACACTAATATTCCAGAGTAAGTTACTTATTTATAATTAAGCTGCACACTAAAATCACAAATTCGACATTCCTTTATAATCTTACATATTTTATTTGAACTTTATTTTAGCATAAATTAAATAAGAAACAATACAAACGTGAACTGTGAATGCTAAACGCATGATTGTAGTTTAAATAAAAGCTTAAAATGATACTTTTTAAAGTAACATTTATTGAATAACTATAGTGATATTGTATTTTCTATTTAAAGTTGAATATAATCATGACCTCTATGATGACATATAAGCTCAAACAAAGCAATAGAATATTTGAGTTTTTGTTTAAATGTAGTAAAAATATTTTAATTTTTCTCTATGTAGTGTAGTATGTTGTTATCGAACGGACGGGAATATATTGGAATTACAATGAATTAATCTTGAAATTTAACAATGAACAAATTAGACTTTTTTGTGATATACGTATAGAGGACGTTTTGATGTATGCTGTTTACAGTAACTTAAAAGAGTACCTTCAAGTATTATTGTTTCACAATGGTTTGTCAACCTGAACTAAGATTACGCAAAAAACATTGATGCGTAGTAAGTAATATTTCTAAATTGTTATTTGACTTGAGAGAGGCTCTTTTCACGTGAGATTTAGGCATTTTTCCTAAACATTTGGTTATCGAAAACATATCATTTGTCGCCACGATATGAAAGTATCAAAACTTCATTTAAAAGCAGTTAATCAAAATTAAATGTTGCCGGCTTGGTGGCGCAGTGGAAAAGGCGATGGGACGGTCCTCCTACTGTTGCGATAGCCGCGGGTTCGAATCCTGCTGGGGCATGGTCGTAAATTTATATTTGTGATTGTTTAAAATTTGTGAATGTTCTAGGCAAGAGTAGTGTAAAATCCGACAAGGAAACCAGGCTGGGTAAGACCGGATTTCTTCTGGGATGATTTCTAAAGTTGGTCACTCGCCAGTCGGTAGGCTTAATGCTGAGGACCGTGGTTCGAAGCCCACGTTAAACTTTAGGCCCAGTCAAGATAAACCCATATTTGGTAAAAGCAGACTTATATACATATATATATATATATATATATATATATATATATATATATATATATATATATATATATATAATTATATGTTCATTTCTTTATTGGAACGATTTTGGGCACCTCAATCTGATGCAATTAAGTAAATGCATGCAATAGTTATTATTTGGTGAAACAATGTGCTAAATTATTGTTTTTTATTTCAAAAATATTCAAAGTTAATTAATTAACTTTTTGATTTGATTGATTTTTTACCCAAGCATGGTAGCTGCCGATTGTCTCCAGTCACTACTATATTGGCTTTGGTAACTGGAAACCTACGGATTTTGGTACATTTTGGGCAATTTTGAACCTCAGTCTGAAGCAATTATATAGTACCTCATATATTTAAATGCATGTAAAAGTTTATTAACATTAAATAGAAAATATTTTGAGAAACAATTTGCTAAATAGTTGTTTATATTTATAATTGTTTCGATGTACATTCTGTTCCAAGAACCAAAAGATTAATAATAAAACACAAATATTTATATATAATTTTGTATAAATGATATTGCAAAATTATTGTATCCTATTCAGAGTAGGCTGAAATTAATATAATCTTAAATTATTATCTAAAATCTTTATTATTAATTCTTAAAATCTTGAAGTGGTAAATTAGGTTTTGGATTACAGATATACAGTTCTGACAGGAAATATGTTCATAATGATGGCGCTTTGTCGTAATGCAAAAGCTAAGAGCTTTTTTCATATATTCTTCAACAAATTATATAAAGGCCTTTTTCGATGCATTTACTTTTTAGACAGCACTTCCTTGAGCAAGATTAATTTTAGTTTAAGACGTTGGCGGATCAGAGCGAATTCACTATTTCACTTGCCCATGCACGTGTATTTGTTAAGTTCAATTCACCATATATTTGCGATGCAAAATTTAAAACTGGTTTTTTTTTTGAAATGCATTTTCGATGAACTGACAAAATCAAGGACAGTAACCAAATTAACTGACAAATGACATTCAAAATACATAGTAGAGAATTAGCTTTATAAGTGACCTTGGAGATTTCTTTCGCAGCGTCCACAAACTAGATGGCATTGCGATCCTCGATTTTTGAGTCGTTTCATTGGATTGCATGAATTTCTATTCACCTTTCCAATTTTATACGTCAATTCTCTGTTTTCCTTACATACAGAAATGTTGTCTGTGAAACAGAGTCCTTCAGGTTTAGCATTTTTCGGTGTTTAACTAATTTCTGAAAATTTTTTTCTGAACTTATTGAAATTTTCGAATTTCTGAATTAATATTTTTGAATCGACGCACTAATATCTTTATTGATTCATTATAATTAGCATTGGGAACTATCGACTGAAAATAGTACTGAAATTACTATTTCAGTTAAATACATGCTTCGACTATTTTTCCCTATCGTAATAACAGACGGAAATGTACAAATTCCTTCTTTGAGAAAGAAAGGCACGGAGATAATTGTTTGGATCTCTGTATCCTACAGATCATTTAATTTTAAGTGATCCCAAATATGTTTCTTCGTGCTTTAATGTTTGGAAAGCAACAATGACGTAATATAGTTAGTTTATTTCTGTTACATTTTAATGTGTACATAATCCTTCTCGAACTATTTTTTTAACTAATTTTTAACATTTTTGGCAGATACGCTTAGTACAATCTTAATTTATAATTAATTTATTACTACTTTTCCTATGTACTTGGATTAATTCACAAGCAAGACGAGTGGGATTTTCTTTTGAATCATGCAAATTTATTTTTATATTTTATATATTTAATTTGGTTGCAAAGAGGAATGGAATAATTCCTTCATTTTCTCAATCAACGTTTATCATCTATTTAACTACCGCACCCTTTTTAAATAAAATAATAATTTTATTTATCGTTAATCATGAATATTTTATAATATATTATTATTCCTTGAAACTTCAATTAAATAAGTTCAAGAAGAAGCTTGAATAAACATCAAAAAACCTAGGAAATTGGAAAAGTAAATAAAAATAGACATACAAGTTGTCAAGATAAAATAAATAGTCACTATTTTTTCAATCAAAATGGTGTGTTTTTAGTTATTACATTAATAAATAACATTGTAAATTCGAGTTCCCAAAGGCTACTATTAATGTACATGGTTTTTTGCAATCATCGTATTACAAATAAAGCATCAAGCTATATATTTATATATAAGCATAAAATCGGCACATCACTTTCAAAGTTGATACTAGTCACGAGGTGTTCTTTACAGATGTCTATTATACAATTAAATTCCTCCAATGACGATCAAAATACCATTTAGTTTTTAGATGCTGCGAAATTTTTCTCCAGAGACCCCTATTGATTTGTTTCTCTATTAGTCTTAGTGCTGCAAATCGGTATTTATATATAGGACAGTTGTGCCAATTTTTCGATAAAACAATTCTGACAATTCCTTTAAGCGAGCTTTGCGCTCAAGTGAGTAAACGTGGTACTTTTTTACCCAAATATTTACAAATTTCATACATGTTTTTTTTTAACAAAGTTGATCAACACCAAAGTAATAAATTAGAAACAAAAGTGCGCGTGGAATGTTTTGAAATAGATTTAGGATATATTCGGAGATGACCTCCAGATGATTGGGCAACATATATTTCCAAAAATATTCTATCGAACAATACACATCACAAAATCATATCGCAAAAACGACAATAGCCATAACCGATATTTTTCCTACGGCGATGACCCCCAGGTGGCCGCGCGATGCACCATGTCGTCGTCGCCCCCCTACCGCGCCGCCTCCACTCGCTGGGCCGCCGCCGCTCACGTGGTTATGACATTCCCATTCGATTTAGTGGAACAGAACAGTTGCTTTCGGGGCTCCGTAGCGGGCCATGTCGGGAGCAGATTCGTTGGTGAAGGCGTCGCACCACGTTACCGACGCTGACGACGGTCAGCGATTCCGGTCCGTTTACGTTTTGTTGTCGGTGATATCTGCCGATTTGTGTCGGTAAAGTTATTAAAATCGTCCTTATTTTGAATATGTCGTGATAATGATTATTGAATATATCAAATTTTGTTTGTACAGAACAAGTTATTCGTAAGTTTATGACGAATAAATAAGAAACGAACTGGTAACGTTCCCGATTTGATTTTTTTAAATTGTCTAATGTATTACATAAATGTAAATGAGTAAGTCCCATAAGCAACTTAATCGTACCATAAAAAAACACAGACCTGTTTATGCAGGAAACGATAACGATCAAATATTAGTAGCAAGTGAATTAATTATTATATTATTTTTAGCTCAAGCAATAGCCACATAGTATACACATTTTTAGACGAAAATCCCCTTGTTATTAAAATTATATATTGTTCATAAATTATTACGTTTTAATCGTAAAAGATTAAGATTTAAACAGAAAGATTACTATTAAATCGTTGATAAATATAATCGAGCCTTGATAATTTTGAAAGGTATATTTACTCACAAAACTTATTTATTATACATTAGTGTAAGTTTTTTAATTTAATATTACCGATTTAAATTCTGGGGTAATTTGTCTATATAATTTAAGCTGTTGTTTTCTTTTTTACACTTGTAATTAATAAGTTTTGAAGATAATAATTTAGCGACGGTAAAATGTTTTATTGCATTTATTAATATTTCTTAAAGTTCTAATAAGTTAAGGTTCTAATTAAGTTATAATATAACCGATATTTATATATGCCTCTTAAGGGCGTAGAGAAAATATTTGTTCTTCAGAATGTATTTACAATCACGTTTATGTAGTATAACGATTAACCTCAAATTTTCTCAGACTAACTTATTCAGATGTATTCAAATAGTTCTATAGTGCTACATTTTTCTTTATATGGTTTAAATTATTTGTTTTGTTTTCTTATTTCATACTAATTTGTAAATTTTATGTGTGTGATGAATGTTTTAATAAATTTATGGACACTTATTAAATTTCAATATATTATATGCGATATTTCTATATACCTCTTGAGAGATAAGGAAAAATATGTATTATTTAGAATGTACTTACAGTCATAGTGTGTAAAGTTACGAATAACCTCTAAAAATTGTTCCAGACTGTCATTTATTTATTCAGACGTATTTGATTTATTAACATAACTACTTTTCTGAACCAAAACAGAATAAAATATTCAGATGTATTCAAATGGTTTAGTAGTACTAGGTTATTTTTTAAATAAAATTTTCCGTAGAATAATAATAAATATAATAATATGGCAATTTTTGTTTTTTGATGAAACTAAAAGATCTCAATATTATCGTATTTTAATTTTTTTTCTTATATATTGATTGGAAAGCGTAGTATTTGATTTATTCCAACTTGTTAAAGATACTATATTTACATTTTCAGATAACTTAAATATGAATGTAACCTAAAGGTATCGTTATAAAAGATAAAATACATGTTTTTATTACCGAAACATTATTTTTATTGATATATTTGAAAAATACGCACATCAAATTTTATTGATCGTATTAATATATGTTTTTAATATATAAATTCGACAACAAAAAATATAGAGTAAAAAATGTTGGAAAATTAACTAGACAAGACAAACTTCCAAATTGTTCCTAAAAGTTAATGTTGTGTTTATTTATTGATTTATGATTGTAGCAGGGTTGTGTGTTATTTTTCTAGAAATAGAACTTTCGTAGAACAAGTGTAAAACTTATATAAATATGTTGTTTTTATTGCCTAAATTTGATAATGTGGTTCTTCTTATCACTTCTTTTTTCTTGAAAATATGGCTTTATTTCAATAACGATATTAATAAATACATGATTCAAATTGAATTTTTGATGGTATGTTCTGATACCTTGACAGCGTGGGTAGTTCTTTTCAACGTCAATTGGTCAATGAAATCATATTAGCGGTTTTTTTTCGCTTTTTTATTGGATAACTCTGGACTGCAAAGTCACCTTTCAACATATATCGTTTTTAATTTCGTTTTTTCTTCAAATTTTCATGCTTTTTTTTTCAAATTCAAAAATTATTGAGTGATCAAAATCTAATGAGTTCGTAAGTGTTTTGTTATGTTTAAAATAGATCTTTGTTTGAAATGCCTCCTTGTATCCTACAAGTCTCTACAAGTGATTTCAGATAAAACATCTCCTTTATTAGCTTTCACAAGAATACAATGGCTTTTAAATATGCTTGTCTATATTGGTTAATATTTGAGTTTTTATTATATAAACCTGTGAGTATGATATTTTTAAATATTATAATAAATTAAATGCAAAAACTAAAAATTTTAGGTAACCCTTAGCTTCAAAAAGTATTCTGCTAACTAATCTGCGGTACTTGTAGGTATATCTACTATTGGCCTTTTCGCGGCTTCTCAGTTTTTTCTATATTGTAATATTTTAGCACAATGCCCTATACTAAATAATGACTCCTAACATCACTTGAATAATTATGAAGAATAATATATAATCTAAAAATACAAATCGTTAGGAAATTTAAATCAATAATAAATGAAATTTGAGAATATTTGTTTAATTGTATGATGGATACACATGTTGAACAAATTTGTAACTGCAATCTTTAAATTATTAATTTATACACATTCTCAAAGCTCTTCAATATTTGCTCTGCATTTATTTTAATGCAGAATTATAAATGTAGACTAGGGTTGAATAAATATTTACAAATTACTTGTAAAAGTTTTCCTTTGTTATTTATGGATGTTTCAGTAGCAGACCTAAAACGCCGTAGGAACAAAACTATAATTAAATACTAAGAAGGTTCAATGGTTTTATTTTTATTACTTTTAGTGTAAAATATTTTCCTGTAGTTCATTTATGGATATTATTGAAAATATTCATATATGAGTTATCTTAATTACCGAAGTCAATGACATTTTATTTTAATAGCCCCAAGAAGTAATGGAGGTAAGATTTTGAGTTAGAGGACTAATAAATAAAAGATTTGCAAATATAATTTTAAGAAAGCAAAGTGAATATTATATATATTAATCAATGTAAGCATTTTATTTATGAAATGAGTTAATCTTTGGAAACATTTTTAACATGTGCTATTTTATTTTCAGAGTATCTAATTATTCATTATAATTATTATAAATAACAGATTCATTCTTCATTTCTTCATTTATTTTTTACAATACTTTATCTTATTATTTTTCGAGATGATCTCCATGTTGATCATTCATCAGTTGGGAGTTGTCATAAGTTGCCAAAGGTCAATTTCGGCCCAGTAGGATAATTAATCAAAGAAGCAGGCTGACCTGATTTGAATCCTATTTTGATAAAAGTATATATTGTTCAATAATTAAATAATGTTTATAATAATAATTAATAAATTTGTGTTCATATTTTTATGGCTATAGAATATCAACGATAATTAATCTATATTAAATTAAATGGCTAATTTAATAATTTGTTTAATCATTCTCAAATTCAAAAAGAAATTATAGTTGTTTTCATCAAATTATCTTATGAAATTATTTTTTATAAGTGCTAAGACTTTCCAAAAAATATGTTTCAGTAGCGGTAATATGCTTTGTGTATTGTTGATTTCAAATTACCATACATTTCGCCATAACGTTACAAATATCCTATTGTTATAAAAAATAGTGACATGTGAAAATAGTGGTGATTCAAACTGTCAACAAGGAATTTTATTTAAATATTACGTATGATTTGCGTAAAACTGTTAAAATGGTTGAAATTATTGACCTTGTTTTTCTTCGCATTTTACTTCTCATACAGCGTTGGTTCTGTTCGCTTGATTTAGCTTGGGTTCCAAATAGTGATTTGCTTAAAAATCGAAAAACATTGTAGCACAAATACATTCTGTTCTAAGGGGAATTATAATACATTGAAGAGCATGAAATATAGAAAAGGCTTATTGGGTATTTTGATATTATTAATTAAAACTGAACTTGATTTCTTAAAAAAACTCTTAAAAGTTATTATACAATTATATTTAAATACGACAATATATATCAAAATATCATCATCATATAGCTATTCAGCTTTCAGCTAACTTTTCATAAAGCCCCAAAGAAAGTTTTCAATTGCTTATTGTAGATTTATTGGTATCTTGAAGAAATTCGCACTATTTTTAAATAATAGCTTTACATGTAGTTTCCCTAGGTATTACAACATTTTTATAATATACATGTCAATTTAATTATTTCTTCAATAAACTATATATTTGGAATATATCAAAAAGCTTGTTAAAACTTCTGACGATTATACTTAGATAAAACTACGCCAAAAATAATAATTTTAATGTTAATAATAAATTTTGACACATCAAAAAAGTTTTTATGAAGATATAATTGAACAGAATTTTATTTTCATATAAGACTCATGTTAGATGTAAACTGAATTCTAGCTTATGTTACTATATTAGGTTTAATGGCACAATATATTTCCGATTTTAAAAATTGTTCAGGGGACTGTAGCTTAACGGCAGGCAAAATTTTTGTATTTTTTTACATAACCATGGTATAAACTCGACTATGCATCGATATCCATGTTTCTTCTTTGTATTTTGCATCGCGGAAATATAAAATACTATGTTAATTAGAGCTTTTTACATTTTTCAATAAATCATTAATTGTCACAAAACACGATAACGTTCTCATTGTCCTAACGTAACTTCGTAATACATGTACTTTGTAAATTGGTAAACATATTTAAAAAATATAATTGCCTAGTGTTTATTTATTATTATCGGTCATTTAGTTTACAGTTAAACTATACACAAGTTATTAAAATCGTCAAAATAGAAATTTTAAGGATTAAATATTTTACCATGAACCACATAACAGTATAAACAATCATTTTTCAATAGTTTTTATTCAACTTATTTATGGTTTAGAGTATTCAGCATTCAATTAGCATTCAAAATTAGCATTTTAAGAAAATATAGATTTTTTTATTCAAATTTTATTTAATTTTCTTATAATTTTATTATTTTATAATAAAATAATTTAAATAATAAAATAATTTAATTTTATAATAAGTAAAATGTATTATTTTTTAATTTACATTAATAATCCAATAATAATTAATTCATCGTGTATCTAACATTTGTTAATCGTCATCTAGCGTTTAAGTGTATTTAGTTTCTTTTATTAATTTGATATAGATCGGATTATCTAATTATTTTTACATTTTTGCTTTTCCTATTGTACTTGTACTTAGTTTTCATTTTTAATTTTTAGTAATAATATATACACGAAAATACATAAAATAAAACTTATTTTATAAACCACAATTCTAGCAAACTTTATATGTTTATATATTTTAACTAATTTATTATTATGCAGTATTTTATACTTTTTCATGTACATTATAAAGGTATTAATAAGGAACCAAATAAAAATACCACAGTGCTTGGTGGCGCAGTAGTAAAGGCGACAAGACGGTCCACCTACTGTTGCAATAGTCGCGGTTTCGAATCGTGCTGGGGCATGGTCGTAAATGTATGTTTGTGAATGTTTAATATTTGTGATTGGCCTAAGCAAGAGTGCAAAATCCGACAAGGAAAGTCACGCCAGTAACCAGACTGGCTAAGACCAAATGTCTTCTCGGATGATTTCTAAGTTGGTCACTCTCCAGTCGGTAGGCTTAATGCCGAGGACCGTAGTTCGGAGCCCACGTTAAAACTGTAGGTCTAGTCCAGATAAACCTCTAGTTGATAAAAGGAGACTTTAAAATATACCAAAAAAATACCACAATTAAAAGCTCATTTCTTATGTTGAGTATATATGTAAACATAAAATTGCAAACAAGGGTATACATTAGATCGGAAAGTTATTGTTGTTTATTATTTATTCATTGGTGTTTTAGTAGCAAACATAAATCATTTTAAGAACTTAAACACGATAAAATAATAAGATTGATTGGTTAAGAAGTATTTTTATTTTATATATTTCAAATTTTTTTATAAAAAATCGCGTCTGATGTATGTGAAAAATATATTTTATATAGTAATTTAATTATATTTAACACTTACTTAATGTTTTTTGATAAATGCAATATAAGTATATAAATAACGCAGCCTATAAGCACTAATTGGGTAAAGATTATTTTTATCAATTATTAATTTAATACAGATAATATTAACATTTTAAAATATTTTCGGTAACAGATCTGCTTTTGATTTGTTTCATTACATTTATTATTCTATTTAACTATAACATATAATAAATATAAAAATAAATAAATAAAAATTGTTGCCATTATACGAACATTAAAATTTATAAAACATCAGTCTTATTACTGTATTTAATTTTGTTTTCAAAATAAGTAGATTAAATAAATGATTCAAATTTAAAACTATATATCTCGCATTAATTAGTCTAGTTGTGATAAAATAAATTATTTCGTTTATATGGATTTTTTCAATTATTAATAATACATTTCACTGCGATTTTTTAGTTTACTACTGTGTTAAAGTTTTTAGAAAATAGAGAAATTTATTATATTTTTATATTTTATCAATTAATTATTCTAATTAAATGCTTTTGTTCGATATTATTTCAATTGAAGTATATTATTATTTATTTAGTAATGATTGACTAACTTTTTTTAGCATTAAATTGTTTTAACCAAAAGAAACTTATGTGGCTTGTTCTGTACGAATACAAAGGAATATCGTGATTTAAAGACAATTAGGTGAAGAATGATGTGTTTACCAAGTGTATCGGAAGTATATCTTTGTGGAATGGTGTAAAAAACAGAAAATCTGATCAAGAAACGGCATAAAGTACGCGGCTCGTCAATGCCCGTACTAGTTAGTCCATCGCCCATCTCCGATAACCACTCGCAAGTCACGATTTGTAACGGCACGCAGCCATTGGTGGGGGCTTCGGGACCCACCGGCCCCCACCACCATCAACGATTATCTGGACCATGTACTCCAGTACCGCCCCATCTACATGGGGATCCTTTCTACTGTTCGCCTTTTGGAAATCCCTATTACAGGTATACTCAAAATCTCTCCCTTCTACATTTTTATGCTTCGAATTATTTCAGTTTTCATTATTAGTCATCTAATATATTTTACTTACATTAATAAAACTGATTTTTACATTACAGATTAAAAGAAATTAGTAAATTTTAACAGTGAAAAAATCTGAAACGTTCACAAATGATTTTATCAAAAATATTGTAATCTATTAATATAATATTTATTTCTTGATTTTTTACATATTGGGAAGATTATAGTTTCTGTGAATTACTCAGTCTTTGTTACATGCGTTAACATGTATAATAATTTTGGTATTATTTTAATAGTTATTTTTTTAAAATTAATTTAATGTAGATATAATATTAGATGCGTTGGAAAAAATACGAAAACAACATGTCTTCTCAAAAGTAGAGTCTTCCAGTCTCTAATTCATTTGTGGACCTTGTTGACTGTCGCTTGCACTTTTTTTATAGCCCTAGGTAGTATATGTATTTTACCTCACTGACTATGTCCGCAGCAAGTGTTTTAAGAATTGTTTCTTTTGTTGTTGGAATATCAGCAGTATAGAGCAGATATAGATGTGGTCCAAACACACTACCCTGTGGAAATGGGTTTAAATGTTTAAATGCGAAGAAAAAATTGCTTTTAGAAAAGATACGACGATAAAAACAGAACAATGACACTGTCAGGCTAATGTCCGCATCAAACAGTAACCTCAGTGAGTGGTGAATTCCCCAGTGAGTTCATATACGACAATTATAATTGTTAACACAACTATTCATCCAAAAATACGCTTCGTCACTAGAGATGATATTGCCGTTAAAATTGGAATCCTAACGAGTACTTTTTGATAACAGTATATTTTATCATTTGGACGTGTTACTCAATTAACTTGCCATGATAATTAGGCATTAGTGACTGAATAAACAGATGTTGACGATAGATTCTCTCTACCGGAGGCAGCCAACATTGGCCCTTCTTTTGAAAAACCCTATATATTCTAAAAGTTGCTATATCATTTTATCAAAAGTTAGAAGTTAGTTATTAAGGCGAATATGCGTGTTGGAAGGACCTCATCTCAGTAAATTTAATGGTTTATCGATCAAGTTCTTTACTAGAACAATGGCTAAAAATAAATTTTCTGATTACAGATTTATTTCTTAAAATTATTTAACTTGATACTTGAAAATGAAAAGTTTACTGTTGGAAATAATATTTCATTAGACCCAGACATATTGTTTGTTTACATATGTTAGAGGGCGTTCATTAATTACGTGATGTATTGGTGTGGGGGGGGAGTTATACGAGTGGAATCTCACCAAATCAAACTTTGGGGAGACAGGATGCTATGCTATTGGCAAATAACAGGTATTTTTTCCAGCAAGAAACACTGTAAAATTGTGAGAAAATTGGATTAAGAGTAAGAAAATTTAGAAGCAGATGATTTTCAGTATATATTGTTGCAAAATTAATACAGTTTAGCATATTTGTAGCTCTTACCTGTTATTCCCAACACACGCCTGTTTTACAATTGGAGATGAGTTTCCGAGTTACTCTGCATTACGTATTGATCATTTTTCGGATAAAGCCTGTATCCCAAGCAGTTAATGCGAGAACAACTTAACGGGGATGTAAAACATGCGCGGGCATTACAATGTTTCCATCTAATTTACGGTACGTTCCTTTTGCTTTTGCCCTGGCCGCTTTTGTCGAGATTTACGAGCTAAACTTCTCCAAGGTCTAGGCCTCCAAAGTTTCCCTAACGGCATAGTGGGGGGAGACAGGAGGGACGGCGACGTGGTCGGCGACGACGATTTCCACGCAGTTAATTTGATTTATATGTAGCACGCATCCGGAGAGATGATGGATGCATCTCTAAAAACGGCCGTTGTTTTTTCTCGTTTTGAATATAGCGGAAGCTTCGGAATTTGCTGCAACTTATTTTGGAAGATTTTACGATTGTGTAACTAGTTTTGTTATCTAATAACAGATCTTTATATCATTGAATACACACATGTTTTGGTATACGAGTTTTAAATAATTAACATATGATATGCTGTTTAAATTTTTTTTTACTCTTAGCAGATTAACAGAACATCGGTGAATTAAAGATTAACTTCACAAAGGTTGTTCAAAAATAATTTTTTGATATTACAATTCAACAATACTTTAACATTGACACAATGATTGAGATATTATTTTGGAACTTATTGAGATTAGCATATTTCTGTATTACATGAAAATATAGTTCATAAAGATAGTTTATTCCCATCATAATAATTAGAATTCGTATAAAAATATGGTTAATAGTTCTTAACTGATTTTGAAACTGTTGGTTAAACATTGTCGTGTCTTTCAAAGTATTCGGTCATTTTTCTTTCATTGGATGGTTCAAATGCATCAGCGATCTCACATACAGGTTGGCTTTGCAGTTGATAGACCCGGTATTCACTATTGACGCCTAATAATTAAAAACTTGAAACGTTTGTATCATGAACTATGTCAGCTGTTCGGTTTGTTATTTATAAAAAAAAATTCCCTGCAACACTACAACATATTTGATCAATTATTGTTATTTTTTATATAACTCAGTAAAATGTGCATTTTATGCTTATTAAAAACAGTTATTCTTTAATCATAACCCACTATATTGTTATAAATTGATGAAAGCAACTGGATGTATTTAACTAAATTAAATATTCAACATATTAAATGTGTAGGCATGAGTATAATTTACAGATGATTACTTATTCAAATGAACACGATTAATTATCATGGTAAAGAATAATATTGTTATAAATATTATGTCAACTTATTTTGGTTGCGATTATGTCTTATCCATTAATTTTAATCACCGATATATGTTCAATCACCGAAAATTAGAAGTATCAGTGTAAGCATCTGTTAGACAACCTAATTTAGCTGTCGATTTTGATGGTTTTGGCATTATTCTGCATGAAATAACAGTTTTCTATTTAATATTATTGTTATTATCGACATTCATTATTTTTGTTGTTTGATTTGAAGAAATTTGCTACCGTTCAAACACTTTTAAAAACATATAGTGATGCTGCTCCATCTTATCCAAAATTAGTAGTTTTGAGGGTAGAACTGGACAATACGGTGGAGGAGGAAGCAATTCGAAGCCCAATTCATGAATTTTTGCCATCGTTTTCACTGACTTGTGACACGGTGCATTATCGTGAAGCAGCACTTTCTTTTTCTTCAAATATGGCCACTTTTCAGCGATTTCGTCCTTCAAAGGGTCCAATAATAACGCTATGTAATAGTCGCTGTTGATGGTTCTACCTTTTTCAAGGTAGTCAATGAAAATTATTCCATGCGCATCCCTAAATACAGATGCCATAACCTTGCCAGCCGACTGCTGTGTTTTCCCACGCTTTGGAGCGGGTTCATCGTGAGCAGTCCACTCGGATGACTGTCGATTGGACTTCGGAGTGAAATGATGGAGCCATTTTGCATCCATTGTCACATATCGACGCAAAAACTCGGCTTTGTTACGCTTGATCATCTTCAAACATGCATTACATAAGCGAAAGAAAACAGTAAAATGATTCTGAAACATCATAACGCTCAGTCGCATGTTGCAAAATACTTAAAAGCTTACTTGGACAAATAATTTATACGATCAGTCTTATGCCCTTTTAATTAACCGACTTCGAAAAAGGAGGAGGTTCTATGTTCGGCTGTATATAAATTTTTTTAATGTATGTTCGCCGATTTCTCCGTCAATTGTGGGCCGATTTTCAAATTCTTTTTTTATTCGAAAGAAGGGCTTCCGAGGTGGTCCCATTGGAACCAAATCAAAATCTGTTGGGGGAAATCGAAGGAAACATTTCCACATATTCACATATTTTTCATCTAAAATAATCAGATATTTGTGTATAATGTTATTGCTGAACTGATGTGACAATGGAAAATCCGAGGTAGTTCAGTGCAAAACCCATTCAGTTTGCTTTTTAAGCACTAACTAACTATAGCATATAAGACCTCGTAGAAATGTTGTAGATAACTGCCTCTATGGTGTAAGGGTTAAAGCGTTTAGCTCCCTAACGGAGGTCACGAGTTCGATTGCCGGCGGGGACAATAACTTTTTGTTGTTTAATTAGAACATTTGTCGAATCACCTAGGCTACGTAGCGGACCCCCGGAGCCTGAAGCCCTCCTTATTTTCAATCATTGTTTCTTTGTTCCTATTTTTCCTCATACGGGCTGCACCTTTATTCAGCCTACCCATTATAATATTAAATAAAATAACTGCGTAATTTATTGAACAAATATCTAACACTAAAAAGAAAAGAATAAAATGTTTTTAACAAAAAAATTGAACCGACTTAAAAAAAATCAAACTTAGATTTTTAAAACATAAAAAGACTTTTTAAAATAAAATATGTACATAATAATCGTTGTAATAACTAAATAAAAATAAACAGAAACCTTATTTAACCTATATGTATTTTATATTCTACTACATACCCACAATTTAGCTTAATACCTACCTAAACCTATTTATCTATTTACAGTATTATTTTAACTCCCTACTAACTGATCACTTTGAAGTCGGTGCCAAGCACAAACAATACACAAATAATAATATTATTTTGTGACATATACATAAAATGAAATTGCCAACACAACAAATCTAAATTAATCTGTTTGGGTTCGGCACCGATTTCAAAGTAGTCAGTGGGTAGTGGTTCAAAGAATATTGTAAATAAATAAGTAGGTTTAGGTAGGTATTAAGCTAGGTACATTAGATTTGTAAATGGTGTGTATAAAGTAGAATATAAAATGTGTGAAGTAGATAGGTTAAATAAGGTTCTTGTTCATTTTTATTTAATTATTACAACGATTATTATATACATATTTTATATTAAAACGTTTTTTTTTTAGTCAAATTCAATTTTTTAAAGTCGGTTTAATTTTTTTGTTAAAAATATTTTATTATAAATTTATTTTGATGATTGTATTTCATTTTTAACTTTTAATAACATCATAAGACGTGTTGTATTTACAATGCGAACAGAAATACAGCTAATGCTGGCAGGGGGATTGAAAAAAAAGTGGATAGTTAGACAATACTTCAAAAATTAATAATGTACACTTTTTCACAGTCAGGGCCTTAATTTTCTAAAATAATAGCTGTAAAACTAATTCACAGTTATCTACTTAATTTAAATAATATTTTCAAGTACATCAGAGCTTTATAGTTATTTCTAATTACCGTCGTGATATTGGTAAAACGAGGATAGCCTGAGAAACCTGTTGATCAAGAAACGGAAAATGTAATGTTTCGGTAAATTAAAAGCGATTACGTGTCGACCGTCGACTAGGGACCCGAACCCAACGAACCTTTCGGTCAGATTTCCGCCGTAAATAATAAGCGGGTCGTGTCGCAGTTTTCTGCTTGCTATTTCCGCGTAACGTTTTGCCCGCGTTGTATCCTCCGCAACGCATTCCATTTAATTGGTGAGAAGATAATTGTAATGGGAGCGTCGTGGTATAGATAAGACGCCTGGTGGTGTCGAGCCAGTTGTTTATTAGGTGAGCGAAAACGGACCGCCTTGTTTTTCCTCGATGAAAACCGCTATCTGTATTATTTTAAAATAATTACGGTTTTGTGTGGATAACCTCAAAAATACCATCCTATTTATAACAACAATAACAGTAGGCCTGGTAAAATTTTGCCTTTTTCTTATAGCTGGGGTCGCATATCTCAGATAACGTCGATATTTTGTTTTTAATGATTTATTACATTGTTATAATATTGTCGACTAACCTAAATTGCCTTTACAATAACTTAAAAATAGGTATATATTTAGGAGGACCCATCGGCCTGTCTTGGGCTCTCTCATTTTTATGTAATAACACTGCTGTTTTTCCATGAAAGGCACCTCACTGTACTACACAACATAACAGCAAATAATTTGATTCTTTTGAGTGTGTCTTGTTGTGGTGTTATCCAAAAGTTGTATTACTTCGATATTGACATGAAATTGAAATCTGTCCTCATATCTCCTTATAATTCTGTTGATTCTAAAGGTCTTTGTGTAAGTAATCAGTCAGTCTAGCATTTGGGTACACCTATGATAGTTCTCAGGACTGGAAAACTGTGTTGTATTTATATTACTTTTCGAGGGACATCCCCATAATTATATTCCGTATGTCCATGTATGTTACATTACGTTCTTTGTTACATGTTCCTTCCAACGAAATTTTGCATCAAGATTCTTGAGCGTTGTTTCTACATGGAGCGATAGTATTATTTATTGTTATTTGTATTTGTGTCCTCTGATTGTAGGTGAGGAATTGGCATAGATAAAGAATTGGTCTCCAATAATATTTGATTCTAAAGATTCTGACTAATGGAAGATTGTAATAGTTCAGTGTGTTGTTTCGGTAACATTTATGTAGCTTATGAAGGCTGTCATACCATACCATGTCGAAGACTTGTGCTACATCTAAGAATATTGCCGAACATACTTTTTTACTTTCTTTGAACCTAATCAATTGTTGAGTGTTGAATAAACCCATACTGGTGTGTAGGTATTATGTTTCTATCTCTCTATAATTACGCCTATATTAATCTCATAACGTTAGGCACCATCAAACAGTAAAAAAAGGCGATAAAGCGGTTTCCCCACTGCTACGATCATTCTGGGTTTAAATCCGACAGGGCATTTATATTTGTTTTGTTTTTATGTTTGCTTTTGGTTTGTGGTTGTAAAGTATAGAGGTCTCTAGGCTGTGTAAGACCGGATGTTTTTTTTGGTGTGACCTCTAAGTTGGTCACCGTCGGTAGGCTTATTACTGGTTCAGTAAGGACGATGGTTCGAAACCAACGGTAAAACAATAGGTCCAGTCCAGATAAACTCTTATTCGGCACTTATTAAGCACGCTTCTGTATTACATCAATTTATAGTTCATAAAATGGATTTATTCCTAGCACAACAATAAAAATTCTTATAAAAATATGGATAGTTCTTAGCTTATTTTGAGACATGTATAGTTCAAATATATCACTTATAGTCAGTAATGTTCTCCAGTTATAGTTTCATTTGATTTTAACAATTCATAAAGATCATACACTTCTGATTCTCTCTCTGTTGGTGAAGGAGACTTAAAGCTTTCGATTCGACTTAATGTCATCGTTTTGTTTGTGAGTTTTAGGAATAGCCAAAAGTTCAAGAGAGCTAAATCGGTGAATGATGTAGTTGAATATGAAACATTTACGAAAAAACATGCTATGTAAGAATTGTCGCCGTGAATAAACCAAAAGAAGTAAATGAACGTCACTCGAGTGCCGCATAATACTCAAAAATAATAACGGTGTTATTCATTAATCGAAAGAAACAGTAAAAATCAATTGACTTGATTTTCGTTTTATTTTAGCATTTGTTGGGGATCACCTCTAACTTCGTTTACGTTGTGGCTAGTTTCTAAACCATACGCATAAAAAACTTCATATCCCATAACGAAAAGCTTGACATTTGGATGGTCGGAAATCATCATTTCGTCTATTATTAAAAAAAAAACTATGCGTTTTTGGTACCGAGGTTGAACTTGTTTTTTGAAATCAAATTATAACTTGGTTGTATCAAGAAGGTTTCTAATTATCTATCAATGATTTTGGGTACCAAATCATTGTTTAACTGACGTGTGTCCTCCGTAGATTTTGAATGACCCGGACCTAGGAGGTCTAGTTATCCACCGTCCTCTACCTTTCAAGTTAAGCAATTGCTTAGGGCATCATGCCTTGGGGGGCATCAGAATAAGTTCCGAAAAAAAAGCTAGCACATGAAACGCTACCAACTTAAAGAAAAAATCCCTATAATAATTCTCTAAAATTGTTTGAACTATAATAATTCTCTAAAATTGTTTGAACTCTGAATTAATGTTGGTAGATTTTTTTTTAATTAAACTTTTCATTTTTTATTTTATGTATTGATCATCTCCATCCACTACTTTTGCCTATCTTTTTGATTATTCTGATTTGATGCTCAATTAGATAGTCGAAGAGCCGAGTAATTTTCGAGTATCTCGATTAAAACAATGTTGACCTTTAGCACTATAATATGTTATGTGAGTGAATGATTTTGTCATTGATTTAAAACGATCTTTTGAGGCATAATAGAAATTAAATAATCAATACACGTAATATAACTGATATAGTTACCTTTGCTGTAGTAATGCCTTTGAATCTAGAAAGAATGTGTGACTTTTTTTCTGTGTATGTATACGGTGTATTTATCTTGCATTCTTTTTTGCAGCTTTTCTGCGTTGTAATATTCAAGAACTTCAAGTTCTTAATAAAACGTGCACTAAAAATTGTATCTTGACTAATAGTTAAGTATTTAGCATCCTGAAAATGTCACCGATAAAATAATATAGCACATATTAAACTGGTATGATTATAATAGCATTTTTGAAATTAATATTTTCATATTTAATTTATATTTAGTATTTAGTAGTTGAGGAAATATAATAAATAAGATATGATTTACTTAAATACACAAAAATAATTTTGTTTTGACGGAAATAAAAGCAACTGAACTATTTTAAATAAGAAGTTATTATTAAGAGTCACTTTTTAATTATTAGAAATTTGTTTACACAATTATATTAACATATATGAACTGGTTTAATGCAGATATTTAACTTTATGTATCTTTTAATCGTGACTGAACCTCTCATTTTTTAAGAACAATATAAATTGTAGAAAATGGAAAGAGGGAATTTTTATTTTTTATTATTTATAATCTTGATAATTATTTTATTATAATTTAAGTTCTATTAATATACTGCATATTATTTTAATTCTTTCTCGCAATTCTCTTAGTCTTATAGATAATTAAAATTATGGATTGTGTTACCAGTAATTATTTTCAGTTATTATGGTGATTTTATATTTTTATCAGCTTGTTTAACTTTCCATAATTATCCTTTAAAATAAGGTAGGGGTAAAAATAATTTATTTTTTACCTAATTTAGTCCGTACTACAGCACATTTGAAAGTAGAGATTCCGGATGGTCAATCTCGTCATATTTTGCTTTATTACTTCTAAAGAAAGTCACTTAATCATTGAAAAAATCGATAGTGATATTGGATAATATAAGAAGGCCTACACTTTTCCTAGGTTCCACTTAAATTAACAGTGAACATTTGAGTATACTTAGTCGAAATAAAATCGGTTAATTTTTGAAACGAATAATCATGGGCGATTATAAGTGGATCACATACAACAATAACCTAGGAAAAAGAAGGTGGTTGAAATCTTCAGATACTTGGAGGTACAAATAATGCAAATATATTTAATGGGATTGGAAAAGAATTTTTAATCATGTGCTGGCATTTTATCTTGAATTAATTTGACTCTTTACTGTCAACAATTAATTCGAGAAAAAGGCATTGTCTTCCATTAAGTCAACGCTTTCAACGAAGCATCCAACGTATATTTCATATATTACCCCGGCTGACTTTTATTCATTTCCGTTTCTGCATAGTTTTCTGTTAGTGTTTAAAATATATATGAACATATTTGCTTTGAACAACATGAGAATGTAACATCTAAATATTAGTTGTATATAAACTCTAAAGAACAAATTACATTTTGACGATTTTTCCTGTGACTTGTTATAATTTTACTAAAAAAAGAAACATTAGCGATTATAATTTACTGACTTGTATGCCCTTTGTAACTGCATCAAATATTACTGGCATAAGGACATCAACAGGGTACCTGTTGAGCGTTTCTCCAATTCATTCCCATTACGTTGTCTGACTAATGAACGGATACGGACGGAATATTTCGGTAAATTAAAAGTGATTGCATGTCGACGACGGCCGCAACCCAGCAGGTCTTTCGGTCAGATTTCCGCCGTTAAATAAACGGGTCGTGTCGAGTTTTCTGCCGGTTCCGCGTAACGACGCGCCAATTTTATTTCCTTCCAGCACATTCGGTTTAATTAGTTACAAAATAATCGTTAATATGACCACTTTAAAGGCAGATAAAGGTACATCCAATATTTACATTTTTTTCAGCTATTAATACTAGTATTTAATGGCGTTTTTACATGATTTTAGGAAAGCATATTATTTAGTTACTAAATTACACTGATATTCGCCTTTTAGTTTATTTCTTCCATTAATAGAATCATTCACCATTGAACTTAATTTTAAAAATTGCCTTCGAAAATTGAGATGTACGAGATTGATGCCACCACAAAGGAACTACACACGCATCAAAATCATGTAACCAACAGCTGGTGTACAACTGTCGCGAGTGCTGATAGTGAAATACCAGCTGATAGCGAAATATTATCTTTCATTCCTTCTGCAGTGTCTGGAGCCATATCTAACAATGACCTTCTGTTTAATGTGGCCTTGTATTATTATATCTGTATAGATTAATTTTTATTTTGTAAAGAATATGTTGATTGATTTGAAAAATTGAAAAAGAAACAAATTATGGTGGATTTAGTTTTTAACTCGAAAAAACAATATAGAGTGTCTTCGTTAAAAAAAATGATTATCTTGTCTTCTCATAGCAGAAGTATGCAAGGTTATAGATCTTACAGCTATTTATAAGATATTTGTGAGCTGCATACTGCAATCAGCATCTCAAATTTTAAAATTGGTTTTAGTTTTCGAAATATTAATTAAATAAATTCATTATTTTACTACTGTCATGCATTTAATTAAAAAGTATGAATTAGAAATGAACAGAAACTGTTTTTTATATTAATTGGGAAATGTTTCACGCATTACGGTCCAACAGTAATCGCTCATCATGCCTTCATCTCAAAATTCCTGGTAATGCCTTTCGATTTTTAGTATATCTTGGTGTCGCCGCTCTCCTTCAATAATAATCAAGATGTGAAACCAGAAAATGCATTTTTGTAACAAATTATCGATTATGTGCTTGTAATCCGTTGATTTGCGGTTACTGAGAAAATTGTAAAGATTTTGATATGATGACCATGCTGCTGCTTCATCAGGCGTTAAACATTATGAAGAAGGGAATTCCTGTCATTGTTCACCGATGATGAAAACGAAATTCTTAAGGCATTTTTTGCACTTGTACTTGGACAAATTGGCAATGGATCAGTGTCCGTACGTGGATATTTAAACTGTGCTATTCCGCTGCATTTATACTAACGAAATTCATCGAGTAACAGTAGCAATCCTGTACAGCTTGTGGGCGTTACGAAACAGTTTTGGTACCCATGGCTTATTAATGTTTACTACAGTAAAATAGTACTACAACGCATCTTTGAGTGCATTTGTTGTGATTTTTCTCATTTACCGATCATATAATATCCTCAAAGTAACAAAAACACTTTCAATCGACTTTGCAGAGTTTGCTCTAAATTTTCACACATTCCGAAGCACAATCACAGTACAAAAACAAGTTCCAAATGATGACAAAAAAAGTTTTAAGTGCAGTGCTGCTATCATGCGCGAACTTTAAAACGAGAACCAATCTTGATACGCGGATTGAAGATCTGAGTTCATGGCATTAAATAACATTAATAAGCGTTCTCTTCTGCTTGCGTCCAAAATTGACCAGAATTTGTAAACTTGTGTAGTCAATACTTTTAGCCGAGCTTAATATTTCTATAGTAATTTAGTAATTGGTTATGATAAAGTTATTTTAAATATATTATATGTTATATGTTTCGAACTATATAGTTTCTATTTTTGTATACTGCATACGGCGTTGTTTTACAAAGTTGGCTCTACTTACAGTTTTTTACAAAAATTCTAGTTCCAACTCCAAAAAAAGAACAAATCAATTTTTAGTTCGAGAGTTAATACCATAAAAATTAAGTTTGCAATAATGTATAATAGCAAATATATTAAATCAGTGTCAGGTAAATGCTTGTCAACGAAATGTTTAAGAATCTAGGCATAATCACTAGGGCGGCCAGATCTCTGTATCAAATAAAACAAAAAACAACCACCATTTAGCAACTCAAACTACACCTGCATACAAACACAAATTTACTATAGTAATGATAAAAGGTCAAATATTAGAAAGTAAGATCTCAGTCACATTTTTTTAATTAATCTATTAGAACTACAATAATCTGCCCGTGGGCAATAAGTATTATTATATGATTTCCGTTATATAACTATCCTGACATGTAGAAAATTGCTTTAGTAAGTGATCTGCTGTACAACTTATAATCTACATCTTATTCTAGATACTATTCTAACTTATTCTAAAGCCTATCCTAACTTATTCTATAAATTATTAAATCTGACTCTATATGTCTGTTAATCAGTTCGTATGGTAGTTTGCGTTTGAGCCTATACAGTACACTATCATTGCGCACATTTAACTGTTTGGCGAGTGCATTGAGATGCACTAATAATCTTTCAGAGTACTTCGAATTCGAAGAAAGCGTTTTTGGTAGTTGCTGTGTGTAAGAGTGTATCCTTAAAGTTATTGCGAATCGACTCCATTGTACACAGCCTTCAGAAATAGTAATGAAAGCATCTTCAATTATCTATATAAAAGCAGAAAATTGTGCACTTTTTGCAGGATGTGACTTTGCAGCCTAGGTTTGTTGATAAAATTCCGATACGTTTATAAAACCGATTAAAACATACCTATGTTTCTTCCATATATAGAAAATATATCAAAAACAATATTTTTTACACCAAACCGTTATTAATACATTAGTTTTAGGATATTTTTTTTAATTTGTAGCTTTATTGTGAAGTATTGTCCATCGATAGCCGCTAATTTTTCCCATCTTTCAGCCAATTTACGGATTCCATGTAAATCCAGTCAGTGAGGCTTCAACATGAAGTTGGTTACAAATGTACCTAATGCTAGGGATGTTGGTCACCAAGAAATATATCGAGATTTCGATATATACGAGAAAAAATATTGAATTTATTTGCAACTATCAGGAAAAATATTGATATTTTACAAAAAATTTTAAGATGTTATGAAATATCTTTTTTTTCAAAAAATAACAGCTATCAAAAATGTCGATATATCGATGTGTTTTCGATATCTCTACCAGATGCCACTAATATACAATGACGTCATCTGTTCTAATTCCTTTAAAATTAATTTATAGGCTTAATAGCTTCCAGAACAAGAACCTTTTTTTGGGCGTCTACTTTGACATTTATAACGATATATTCATATATATCATATTTTTTCCGAAATGCGTATGGCATCCGTCACTCTACACTAATGTAATTCGCTCAAATTGTCGTTTAATTTACAATGGCAGATTGTTTTATATTCTGACTATATTTTATCAAACCGATTATAAATTTGGACCTAAATATGAAAATAAGTGCTTTTTTATAAATCCATTTATTTTGTTGTGATCATTTTTGTTATAATTCCAATCAGTGGAATTTTCATTTCTTTGCAGGATATGTTCTTGAAGCATAAAAGATGTACTTTTTATATCATAGATTTTTCCAAATTTCCATATCAAAGTATCCCCTAATATTATAGGAATCAATTATTTAATAATATTTTTGAGTGTTTATTAAAAAAATATAGAAGACATTGTTTGAAACATTTTAATTATGAATCCTATTAGTACATCTATGCATTTAATATACCATTTCGAATTGATAAATTTTAATATTAGATAACATGCCTTAAGGAGTGTTAGTGGATAATATTTTAAAAAGATTAAGACAGGTGTGTAAAATCATCACCGTTCATGCTGTGTGAACTTGAAAGAAAAATATCGTAAAACGAATACGAACCGGTAAACGTCCACGAAAATCTCATTTGTTGTTTTCCCGACGTTTCTTCCAGTTCGACGCGTTGAATTTATTCACGCGCGCCGATCAGATCGGCGGTCAGATAGCGAAATCGAATAATCAATCTTTCGCGTCGTGGGAGCCTTAATGACAGCTAATTCAATCGGTCCCAAGATTTAGCGGTCGCTCGACAATAAGACAAATACTGGGCCGACAAATGCCCCAGTACCGTTTTGATAAATGCACCGCCGGATCGGCCCGGATGATTTATTCCCCTCGATTAGCACGGACCGCTAATTGAATAAGTCACCGGGCTCGTGTTGATGCATTCGTCTCCGTTTTCAGAATACGCCGACCATTAATTAAAAGGCGCTTAGCGCCGTTCGCACGACGCCCTGTGTCGTTGGATTTCGCCACGAATAGCCCGTCTTCCAACAGGAAACATAACATTGTGTTTTTGAGATCCGGGAACAAGAGTTTTTTTGTCAAAATAACCACTAAAGCTCATAATTAATTATGATAGATTTTTAATAGATGATGAAATTTATATAGCTTCGGACTTTTATATTAGGTAGTGTTAAAAACACAAGTTTTATTTCAAAGAAAGAAGTGCAAGACTTGTTAAGTTGGGCATATCAAGTACAATTTAAGCTTGATTAAAATTTTAAAATCCAAGTATCTAAAAGATAAAAGCAATATTTGGAATCAAGAAAAGGAAATGTGTTAGTGCTTTTTGTATTATAATGAAAAGTTTAATTATTATACCGTTATAACTGACGATAACTGATCAAATATCAACCGTATGGACAAGAAAAAAATCACAACTAATATTAAACCAATTAATAAATATTGATTCGATTAACAAATTATTCTGTAATTATTATTTGATTTTTTCAGAAATAATGTCTGTTGATTAGTACATATTTAGTAATATGAGATGATTGAGCTAGATTAAGTTAAATATAACTAAATTTTTACAGCGCCACTGTTGTCTTTTACACCGTACTGATACATGGATATTTTTGGCACTTCCGACATCCCTAGTACAACGAATATTGTTGATTCAAATCCAATAGTATTTTAATATAAAGAAAACTTATAATGTGTACATTAGACCGGGGATGTCGGCCGTGAAGGAAAATATCGATATATAGATTTCAACATTTTTCCGGCGGGAGAAATCCCTAGGTTTCTAATATCGATATTTTACTTAAGTAAAAATTCGATACTCTCATTTACAACTATCGATATTTTTTGGCATTCCTACAGTAGACGTCTCCTTGAACGTCGTTTTATTTAATGTACATGGTAGTCAGGGTAGTGAACAAATCTCTTATATGATTGGCGCATTCTGCACATCTGCAATTTGATAGTATACATCTAGTTGTGTTTATTATTCGCTAATTCTTTGGTTATTTTTTTACTGATTTATTAATTTGTTGTATACGGTTGTGAAAATTTGACGAAATTTGAAAAAATATATAAAATTCTACTTTTTATTATTGGTAATCGAAGAAATGAACAAGTTATAGTGAGGCTGAGACGACAAATTGAGTGACAAATTAGTGACATGAAAGTAATTCGAAAACATAACTGAAATCTGAGTGAGTCTGTAAACAATGAAAAATGACATTATTAATTTCATTTAAATGCACATGCGCTCAACTAAGCAATCGTATACTATATTCGTATACTACGAATTATAGCGGCGCAGCATTTGTAACAAATTAACGTTAAATTTGAATCATAAAACCTTACTTTTTATTATATGTGGTTTTGCAGGACTCTTTGTCTCTTTGTAAGTTGAATATTTCCTATTTAATTGAAAGAAAAATATGTATATATATATATATATATATATATATATATATATATATATATATATATATATATATATATATATATATATTTAAAAATCATCTGTGAGTAACAACAAACAAATGTTCGAAGATAAGGAATTAGTATCTCACCCCAAATGAAACCACTATAGATATTGAAGGAAAAACAGTCGCTATAAAAACAAAGCCTAGAAAATTATGTTTAAATGCGAAACCCGTCTTCGGATGTTATCCTTTCGATTGTCACTTATTCACTTGAATTTATAAATATATCTATCGGAATTAATTCATACTACTTTCGATATGATTTAAGTATTTCATTATTTAGACATATTTAGGGGGTAATATTGTGTATATAACTTTTTTTTTCATTTTCAGATCACTTCCAGTACCACGACGGCATACCCCTTATTTTGGACAACCAGATTATAGAATATATGAATTAAACAAGAGGCTACAGCAAAGGACGGAGGTAAGGATAGTAAGTTAATCACATTTCTTATTATTACAGTTTTAAATACAGTAATTATAACAATATTTGTTAAATAGTATGTAATGGGTTGGATAAAAAATAACTTACTTTTTTCAAAGCAATTTTTTTCATATAAATAAAAGATTAACCGACGACTTTCTATGGCATTTTTTAACTGTAGAACTTCTGAAATTTTTGATAGTAAACTGAAACAAACAATTTTCACAAGAATTTTCACAAAATTATTACAAGCTTCTTTTAAAGATCAGCTTTTCATTATTAAGAAAGTTTTGCAGAGATTGGAGAAATGATAGACGAGGCGGAGCTCGTCCTCATCCTAGGCAATTCTTTCAATTTTTGCCATAGATATTTTTACAAAAGATATGCATTGCCGTGATGGAAGACATCACTTCTCCAATTGATCAATTCTAAGCGTTTTTTATTTAACCGCAAGCTTCAATCGCATTAATTTATGCAAATTGATTATTAGGTTTGAACATCTCATGATGAACAATTTCTTTCTAAACCCGCCAAACGTTTATCCATCTTCCTTTGCGTCAGTGCGGACTTTGACACCGTTTGTAAGCTTCTCCGGGATTTGACAACGATCTTTTTTGTACATTATTGTCGTACGTGATACACTTTTTCATTGCCCGCCAAATTCGAATTTCGGCCTATTATATTGTTCATGCTAATTATTATGGTAACGTCAGTATTGAGATTTTTGGTATCCAGTCTTGTAAATGCTTCAAAACTGTTTTATGTTCACTGCTTAGTTCGACAAAATGTGACGAAAATGACCTTACATTTCATGTCTTATTAGTTATATTTACAAACGTTTTTTGAACAGTACTTTTTCAAATCCGGTATAGTATGGCTTCATTGAATAAGTATTACCAGAAGGACTTCTATTAAGCAAAATCGACATTACTGTTTCTCCAATTTTATATAATAGTATGAGTTAAATTATAATTATTAATATTTAATTAATATATAATAATGGTAATGTTATTATTAATTAATAAATTATTAAATATATTTTCGATCTCTTGCCATAGCGCTATTTTAATATAGTCTATCCAAAGTAGCAGTGAACTTAAGTCATCTCAATTTAAGAGATCAAAACGTCGCGATGTTGCCGCATTTAACTTTGACTTTTAGTTTAACGTAGCTTTTAAATATTACAACATTCTAATGCAAATAAAATAATGAACCAAAAATGTTATAAAATATCATTTATTTTAACATTATAGTTACAGTTATACTGTTCACTGGTATTTTGGATAGACTATACCATTATTAACTAAAACTTATTTTTGAACATATATCAACTGAAAAATATATTATTGGTAAAATTAATTATTGGTGATGCTCAGAGATTAAAACCATTACAAACTTTTCATTTTTCTTATAATCAAACTGTATCTAATACTGTTTTCTTTAAAGTACTTAAAATTTAAAAAGTTTTTAAAAGACTTTATTATAATCAGATTTGTGTAACTTTTGAATAGAATATGAATTAAAGTCTAATGTAAACTTAAATAATACCAACTAATTATATTACTAATTACAGGATAGTGACAACCTCTGGTGGGATGCCTTTGCTACAGAGTTCTTCGAAGATGATGCTTCGTTGACATTAGCCTTTTGTTTAGAAGATGGTCCAAAACGATATAGTAAGTTAGAAATATATGTTAGTAGCTAAGATTAAATACATATTGAAAATTTATTTATATTTTTTTTACAAACATTTAGATCTAACTAAGAACTTTTATTATGCTTATTTCATGCTTTGCTTGAAATATGTGTATTAAAACAGTACATTTTTATTGTAAGAATTATGATGAATAAGCATATTAAGTTTTATTATAAATATGTTTATTTATGTTTTCTTCTATAACTCTATGTACAACATCAGTTTGTACCCTCTTCGATATGAATCTCATAAAAATATTAAATGGTCTTAATCATTCCCAATCTTCAAAACATGTTGTTCAATGGTCTTTAAATTACTCGTAAATTAGTAAAAAAAGGTGACCAAAATAATACAATTTTGAACAATGCATTAGTCTACATTCATCTTTATTATGTTGATCTCAATAAACACCGTTCTGACCTGGTATCTTCTCCTGTTATCTTTTATCCGAAGTTTACTGTTTATGTGAGCATATTGACAGAAAAATTTAGATTCACTCCACTTCTAGTTCAAATTAGGTCGATTTGTAATATGGAAGACGTGCTTGGGATTCTAGGACCAGGAAACTTGTGGTGAAATCAACGTTCATTTTATTTTGCATTAACATTTACCTGTACTAGATGTAGAGGTGTAAAGGTAACTTAAAAACTGAAGTAAATAACTGTCGGTCTTCGTCTGCTATCTCCTCATATGGCCTTATATTGGTGCAAAAAATTGTAAATCAATTTTCAAGGCACATTGTCAGTAATCATTCTTAAAGAATGTAATAATATTAATAACAGATAATTTATTTTGATGTAATGTATCAAACAGAAAATACAGAATACTATAATGCAAGATATAATATGGAATATAAGAATTATTTCAGGATATGCGGGAAAAACTATGAAACAAAAATATCTATCCTTTTAACATGATTAACATTATTATTTCAATATTAGCTTTTTAGAATGATAAATGTCAATGTCAGATATTAAATACAATAAGAAACCAGATTTTACATTTTAAATATATTTACACTGAAACATTTGTTGGATGCGTAAAGAAGATACCTGATTATTACTTATTTCAATTACATCAGTCCCAGTCACAATTGAAATAACCATTATAGTAAATGGTTATAATATTCTTATATAACTTAAGTTTATATTTAAATTTATTATTATTATGTTTTATTATAAAATTTACTATTTTTTATGTTTTATTACAGCAATTGGAAGGACTTTAATACCAAGGTACTTTAGAAGTATATTTGAGGGTGGCGTAACAGAATTGTATTATAATATGAAGCACCCTAAGGAGTCCTTCCACAACACTAGTATTACGCTAGACTGTGATCTGTGCACTATGGTAACACACCATGGCAAACCTTTATTTACTAAGGTAGGTCCCAAGAAGCATTCTCTTAAATAAAACTCATATTTATGATTGTTTTTTTATTTTTATTTTTTCTTTGAAAACCGGAGTATTAAAATTAACTAATTTTTCAGGTGTGTACCGAAGGCCGTTTAATCCTAGAATTTACGTTTGATGACCTTATGAGGATAAAGTCGTGGCATTTTGCAGTAAGAACGCATCGAGAACTGATTCCCAGGTCTGTGGTGGGGATGCACTCGCAACAAGACCCCAGCATGCTTGAACAACTCAGCAAAAATATCACAAGGCAGGGCATTACGAATTCTACGCTTAATTACTTAAGAGTAAGTGCGACCTGACATAACATATTTAATTTAGACAATAAATAAATTCAAGTTCATATTTCAATATTTTATTTTATTCATTTTTTTATAGATATTAATGAAATTAATTAGTGTTTTTTTTGTTTTCCAGTTATGTGTGATACTTGAACCGATGCAAGAATTAATGTCAAGAAATAAGGCATATGCCTTAAGTCCCAGAGATTGTCTGAAAACGACCCTATTCCAAAAGTGGCAACGAATCATCGCACCGCCTGGTACGAGAGGTACCAATTTTAAATTGCACTATAGGATTATTCATTTTTGCTCTACTTCTGTTATGAAATGTACCCTAATATCCACAGAAAATGAAAAATATTATGTATTATTTTATCACGAAACTTATATTATATATAATATGTATATTTGTAATTATATTTAAAATCACCTGAATTATAATAACCTACCTCTTAAATAATAATTTTCATTTACTTTAGGATGCATTTTAAAATTAATTCACGCAATTAAAAAGACACACTTCGAATTACGATATTTTTAATCTTCTGCAGAAATCAACACCTACCGCATTGATTTTCAAGACGATTGTCACTTTCTTCAAGGACGTAAGTTTTTGAAAGAAACAGGAAACGATATTGTTTTGCAAAAATGAACAGAATCCTGACAGAACTTAAGTTAATTTGCACGTTAGAATAGTTCGTTTTACAAAAGCCGCAAAACGAAAAATATTCCATGATACGCGGTGGAGTCTTTTTTGTTTCTCGCTGTTTCCGTTTTGCACTAAAAACGACTAATTATTTTATTTCAATGATTTGGTCGCACAGAATCGCAAAGGCCGGCCAACAAACGAAGAAAAAGGAAAGGATCGAATTCGGGGGGCGCCGCCAATAACGCGACTCCAGCTCCCAATAAGAAGAGGTCTCCCGGTCCTAATTTTACGTTAGCGTCACAGGTAAGTTAACGCGATGGCAAATATGTAATTAATATCCTGTTGAGCATATATATAAAATTTCCCAAATTTTTAAAATCTATGAATATACCAAAAACATAATTTTCAATAAAAATGATAAAATATTAATTTAAAGTTTGTATTATCACATATATTATTTGTTATTTTATGTTTTCGATTTGCTTTCATAAGTAAATAGGACTTTTTCAGAGTGATGACAAATTTTTATTATTTACAACCCTTACAAATCTCTTATAATATTATAATCGAAACATTTTTAAAAGATAAAAAAACTGAAAGCCTATCTCAGCGCCACTTACACACAGAAAATTTCATCAATATCGGCAACAACAGAATACGCGTAACACACGCGGACAGAATAATTATATACATAAATATTATGCCTGTCACTCATATTTTTAACTTTATATCGTTTTTAAGATTTTAAAATGTCCACGCAAGTACTATGAATTGCCTCTATATTCCTTATAGCGGGTTCTTTTCTTACCAATGCCTATATTTTCCCAATGTATCGAAATCACACACTTCTTAATCAAGAGAATATGCAATAAGTTAATTTAAAAATGGGATTTTTTTTTATTCGACTGTTGAAAAGAAAAATCTTCGAAAAAAATCGAGATATGAGCGGGCCTTGTACGAAATACTTGAAAAGTTTAGCAATAAGAGTAAATCTAATGACCATAAGTATTAATAATTCCGCCAATAATTATTATCAGTAACTTCATTTCATGATGGTGTGGATAAACGGATGAATTATGAGCGGAAGTTGTTGCTATTCGTTACTTTTTAGTATAGTAGTGGATGCAATTACCTCAAAAGTATGTAAAGATACATGCTGTTCATTATATATATGCATATTATAGTAACATCTTTTGGCCTATTTCAATCCGCCATATTCGTTGATATGGAACCATCCGACTTTCCATCCGAGGATAATTTTATAAAAGAACAACTAAAGTATCACTTATACATCTCTATGGCTTTTAGTTAGAGATTTAATTAATGTTTAATAATTAGTTCCCAATTGGGGAACAAATCCAAATAATAGTGTGAACATGTCTGTGTGATGAAAGGTGAACGAATTTTCACAGACTTCTATGGTGAAATCGACCTTTAGATAGTAACAAGTAGTCCCATGACATGGTTGAAAAGTAGACATGAATTCATACAATATATGATGTTATCAAACATCTTTGCTAATCACAAATTTCAATTAACTAATGTGTTAGTAGCCATTTACATCTTTACAACTACCATACCATTTGCTAACTAGAATGAAATAAACACTTATTTCATTAGTTGTTTTTAAAGCAAAATTTTAGTTTATTTATAATATAATCTCATTTATTATAATAATTCATTTATTTTAACATTATAGTTCACTATTACGTTGGATAGACTATATATACTATTACTATTCAAAACCTACTATTTATGATTCATAATCAGGATATTCTGAAAAAAAATAGAGATGAATTTAATTTTTCAACTCTAGCCATTGCTAAAATACATTATTTAGGAAAACTTATACGACTTTTTTTACCACATCGGTTATATACATAACATACATTTAATACTGTTCTTTAAAAGGTATTTTCCTAAATAAAATCAACTAAAGTTTACTTAAAATGGTAACAACTCATTAACAAATAGTATTATTCCGTTTTTTATGATAGTGAAAAGTCTTTGTAGACGACAGTAGCTAAAAAGCTGTCTGTTGCGTTAGTTTGTATTTAAAATGTTAATTGTATTTGAAACATACTAACAGCTATGAAACATGTTTGTTTTGTAATATTAGTTTATGTTTCCTCAGGACGTGATGGTGGTGGGTGAGCCTTCATTAATGGGTGGCGAATTTGGCGATGAAGATGAACGCCTCATCACCAGATTAGAGAACACCCAGTATGATGCCGCTAATTCTCTGGACCATGATAATCACACAGGTGGTGGTTTTCATGGTGCAGATTCACCTATGGCTGGTACAAATTCGTGGGGCACAGGTATGTACTATTTAAAGACTATGTGTATATCGGTAGTTCATTTAAAAATTCACAAAATCACATTAAACTAATATGTAACTATGTTTGCTTTTTTCAGGCGCTGGGGGGGCAGGGCCAGGGGATCGAGGTCCATCGGGAGCACCGCCAGGTGGATCAACACCTCAAGGAGGCGACTCAGCACAGGATAAAAAGTCACCAGCTGTGAGCCAGTGATGACAAAGAACAAGCACACCCAAAGGTGGTGGCAGCGTAGAAAGCAACACGAGTGCCAGCGGCAGTACCGCGGTTAGTGCTAGTGCTGGGACGCATCTGGAAAACGATCCTCAGATGCTGGGAGTAGATGGAATCTCTCGGGCGTATTTGCATTGGTTACAGTTGCAACAACAGCTGCAACAAGAACTGGCAAGATTCTATTTCCGATATCGTAGCGGGAATGATTCCGATAAAACTGGCCCTCAGGATTTAAGCAAAAAGGGCAAATAAAGATCATGTTCAGTGCAATATATCCTTATAGTTTCTATATAATATTTTTTCAGCTTGATTGCTCGAGTAAACAAATAAAATCGATATATTTTAAGAATTTTTTACGGGACCATTACTGTCGTTACTACATTCAAGAATCATTTATTGCTAGTTCTTGAATCAGTTGGATGAAATAGTGATACCAAAAAGCAAATTCGCGCAATCAGTAGTCAGTATTTTCTGCCAGTGACTCCACAGGAGAACATTATGTTTTTTAATTTAAATTTTATACAAACCATAAAGACGCAGATAACTGATGTGACTATTCCAAAAATGTGCAAGTGAATACAGTGATTAAAGTGACTCGTGTGACTAAAGGGAATATTTTTACTAGAAGATGAATTGTATGGACGCATTGCATTGTGAATACTTTCATGCCTTATTGATAGGCATATTGTTGTCTTTTTTATGACTAGTGCTAGTCTACAGATTGAAGAATATCCATAATCACAACTATTTTTTATCGTTTTAACAAACATTGCTCTACTAATAATAATCTCATTGATAAAAATCTTAAATAATTTATTGCTCGTTTTCAATGTAAAAAAATATTTGAAATCTATGAGACTAGCATTTTTGCACCATAATTGTGTGCAATTTTTTAAAAAATGATGGTTCCATTAGGAACCCCCACCATAGGTACCTCTATTGAATGTATGAATGGAATTTTTTGTTTTCAAAGTAATAGGTAGTTCAATAATGGCAGCTCACATTTTATACTTGTACAGTAGTTTTAAAATAACTAAGGAACATCACAGGTCTGAGTTATATATATACATATGTATATACATATATATATATATATATATATATATATATATATATATATATATATAGACATATATATATATATGAAAAATTTTAACGGTGATATCTTTTTTTGTATTATTTAGAAAAAAAATGACAAAGACTATTCACCACTTTAGTCATTTTACCATTTTGCTTGTAAAAATATATGCATGGATACAAATAGTATCAAAAAAATATATATATCATACATATCAACACGATAAATATTTTTGTTAAATTCCTCTTCAAAATGTCCAAAATTAAGGGGAAAAATTTGGATTAAACATTGTTTTTATTGCAATGTGTAATCAGTAAATGCTTTCCATTCCTCCTGGATTATGTTTCTTAAATAATAATTTTGTGTCAAATCTTTATTTATTTATTAATTCTAGTTTTAAAGAGGATTTTACTAAATCATATTCTATGATATAAAGACTCCCGTCGGTTAATAATTAGGTATTTTGTTTTTTATATTTCCTATTTTATGTTCCTAAAAGTTTAAATACAAAATACCTACTATTATATTATCCTATAAAGTAGTTTTTGTCATTTTTCAAACATTTATATCACTTTGTGCTAATTCAAAAAGTATTCAAACCAAAAGAAAGATTAAATATTGAAGTTGAAACATTGAATTGGCCCAGAATGATGAAAGTTCTAAACATGGAATGAAAGAAGTGTCTCGTTAATAATAGGGCCTTTTGAGGTGCCCTCTAGGAACAATTTTGTATAATAGTGAAAATATATTTGAAAAATTGTGTATCTTACTTATAAATAATATGTCCATTAAAAGTATGGTGTTGAGTATACATACTGATTTAATATAAGATGTATGTATTTTATAGAAGCGACTGTATGAACGTAATCTTATTTTAATTTTATTTTTTTGTTTTCGACAAATTTACTTTTAAGAGCACTTTTCAACTGGATTTTGGGTAAAGAGTGTGTTATGCTAAATGTTTCCATTCTTGTTCTGTTTTACTTTGTTTTGTTTATTAATATAGGAATAGATATTTTTTATTAAATCTAAAATATATTCAAATGTAATTCCGTGCAGATAATTTAAATTATTTTAAAAACAGAATCTGGTTAATTAATGTAATGATTTTTTAAAGCAAAAATAGAAAATTTATCCAAAATTCAGTTAAACTTGTTCTTCGGCGACTGTATTTTTTTTAATTGGTGTCAGAATGAAACTTTTATTGTAAACTTAATGAAAGAAATATATAATATATTCTGAGACAATTGTAATTTTTACATGTCTCATTTTAAAAGCTGTGTAAGTGTATTTTTACAACTCTTTTTGTCTGTAGTTGTGTGTGTATTTTCTTGTTATCCGGTCTTATGGTTTATAATTTCAATTTTTGTAATTTTCATGTAAAAAAACAGCATCACAACTCTATGCAGAATAATGATGGCTGTTCTCAACCTCACAATACAACACTTACAAATATATTTTGTTTTATTGCATGTTTTTCTTCCTTTACCCTAGCGGGATAAGTAGAAAATGATCATGGAATCCAAGCATTTCATGATATTTGGTCATATAATAAAAAAGAAACAACTAATTTATGTTCTTGTTAACTCCTAAGAGTTCTATATATACAAAAGATTATTCAGTTTACTATGCAGAAAAATTAGTATACAACAGTAATGCAGATAAAAGTTGTAAAAAGTAAACACAAGTTGTTTAGTATAGCCATATTTAATTTTTAAATGTGATGTTCATTCAATTTAAATATTGTTTCATATGAAATAACAAATAATCAAATTTAAATAATTTATTGAAAATCAAAATATATTAATTTTTTTAAGTTATAAAATTTGTTATTCCATTTTAAAATATCTTTTACACAATTTACATACCCTTTATATTTAAAATTTTGAATACTGAACTATATTTTTAGGCAATAGCGCAAGGAGTAATAGGTTGTTGTTTGCACATTCGTTGCGGAACTCTTCCAGTCTTTGCATCGTTTATGAGATCACACAAATCATCATAATCTGGATATGCTAAAGTTCTTAACTTTGAATGCACCAAATGACCATTTATTTGCACTTCAAAGCATGCTGTAATTTAATGTTCCATAATATTTAAACTCTAAAATAACATATTAATTACATCTAGGTCCATGATATCCTATAATATTAACATCGGGATGTTTTCTTTTAATATGTATTGCCAATTCTTCGTAACATTTTTCATAATAAGATTCTCTGCTAAAATTAATTATTGTATATGTTATGCAACCAATGATTTCATAAGTATTAATTTTTATTATACCAATATCGTATTTTAACATTTACTGTTGCCATAACTTCTAGAAAATATCACTTTATATATTACATATAATGAATATTTTTTCATTTATTATTTTTTGTTTTTTTTAATTACTTTTCGCGGGTTATACATTGATTCTTCCTCTTTTCTGGTTTTATTATTTTTGTTATATTATTGATTTTTAAATTACTTTGGAAACACATATCAATTATTTGTTTTTTATTTTATGAAAATAGTAAAACATTCTAGTAACTCGTTGCCAAGGTGTAGAACTTTTGATTCTTCAACTGTCAAACATGTCATTTACTAACCTATAACAGAAGCGTTCTTCTGATCGTTTACGGTTTTCCTCAATTTATATTTAAAAGATGGCTTATTTGTCACGTAGAGAGATTGATGATTTAAAACCTTCTATTGAAAAAGCTGTATATAAGACATTGGGTAGTAGTGATTCTTCTGTTTTACGAGCTGCAGTCGATTGCCTCACTAATGGATATGATAGACGAAAAATTGCTGATAAATTGGGAGCTTACATAGACAGTAAAAAGGCTAGTAGATTAGCCGAAAGAATTCAAGATTTAGTTGAAGACTTAGAGTCATCCCGAAAATCAAAGAAACGTTCTTATGATGATGATCGCGACAGAGATCGAGATTCAAAGAAAACCAAAACGATATCTTCCAAAAGAGAAGATGAAAGGGATAGAGATAAACATGATAAAAGGAAACATAATTCTGATAAAGATGGCCCAAATAAGAATTCTAAAATGGATCCATTGCCTCCACCAAGTAAAAATAATGTTGCTCTTGGAAATTTAAAAATACCACAAGCAAGTATATATGGAATACCATCAGGGTTGTTAAATAAAGGAGATGCTGAAAAGGCTAGGAAAATTGCACAGTTACAGGTAGATTATTAGTTAAATTTATGTTTTGCATAAATTTTAGTTTATGTTTGATTTTTCAGGCTCAAATAAAAAGCAAGCTTTCAACGGGTATTTTAGGAAATGCTATACAAATTCCAATACAACCTAATAAGCCACAACCGCTTATTTTGGATGAGGATGGTCGGACCATCGACAAATCAGGTAAAGCGATTCAACTTACTCATGTAGCACCCACACTAAAAGCAAATTTAAGAGCGTTGAAGCGCGAACAATACAAAGAAAGGGTTGATAAAAAAGATGAAGACAATGCTGAAACTAGGTTTGTTGACCCAAGAATTGGGATGAAACCAGCCTTAAGGAATAAAAGGGCTTTAAGATTTCATGAGCCTGGAAAGTTTCAGCAGATGGCTGAAAGGCTTAGAATGAAGGTAATATATATCCTATGTTTAATTCTTTTTTATTTATATAATATTGAAGACTAACATTTAGTTTGGTGTTTATTTATTTCTTTCTTTTTAAATTTTAGAATCAACTAGAAAAATTACAAAATGAGATATCTGAAATAGCCAAGAAAACAGGTATTTCATCAGCTACAAAACTGGCTCTTATTGCAAAATCAGAAGGAGTAAGTGATGATGTACCTCAAATGGAATGGTGGGATTCAGTAATTTTAGAAGATGATTTAGATACATTAACTACTGATAAAAAGATTGCTATAAAGGCTAACATAATCAATAACTTAGTTGAACACCCTACCCAAATGAGATGCCCAAGTAAGTAATGAAAGTAACAATTTATATATAATAATAATTTCTTGTATTAATGTAATATAATTGAAATTTCTTGTGTGTCTAATTAATAGTATACACATTATCATGTTATATGCATAAGATAATGAAAAAGCAGTAAAAATAAAATGTGGAATAAGGAAAATTTATTTAATGAGAATTTGTTTTTTAGCTGATCCTCTCAGACCAGTATATATGCCTGTATTTTTAACAAAAAAAGAAAGGAAAAAATTGCGTAGGCAAAACAGAAGAGAAATGTGGAAAGAAGAACAAGAGAAAATCAGATTGGGCTTGGTACCACCACCTGAACCAAAATTAAGAATTTCAAATCTTATGAGAGCCTTAGGTACAGAGGCAGTTCAGGATCCTACTAAAATTGAAGCTCATGTTAGGTAAGATTTAGCATGTCATTGCTGTAGCAAATCATAATATGTATATAATTTTAGAGAGCAAATGGCAAAGAGACAGAAAGCTCATGAAGATGCGAATGCCGCTCGTAAGCTTACATCAGAGCAGAAGAGAGATAAAAAAATAAAAAAGCTTAAGGAAGACACAACTCTAGGAGTTTATGTATCAATTTATCGTGTACTGCATTTACATGATTTGGCATCAAAAAAATTTAAGGTTGAGACAAATTCTCGCCAGCTTTTTATGACAGGATGTATTGTATTATATCCTGATTGCTGTGTGGTAGTAGCTGAAGGAGGACCAAAGCAACAGAAAAAATTCAAAAGGTAATAATTTTCGAATTATTAAAAAATGCTTAATAGAATGCATATCTTTATTCTGCTACAGGTTAATGCTAAACAGAATCAAATGGGATGAAGATATTGTAAAAGATCCAGATGGTAAAGAAGTGCCCAATAAATGCGTTTTGGTTTGGGAAGGAACAGCTAAACAAAGGAATTTCGGAGAGGTGAAGTTTAAAGTTTGTCCCACAGAAAAATTGGCTAGGGAACATTTCAAAAAACACAAAGTGGAACATTATTGGGACTTAGCTTATAGTGGCGCTGTTTTAGAACAAGCCAGTGATTTGATTGAATAATGTGAAAGTTATTGGACGTGGAATATTTAATAATGAATCAATTGTAATGTTAAATGTAAAGAATCTTCTTATAGCTGGAAAAATTACAAAGAAATATGTTTATTTGAATTAATTCAATATACTATAGAAACATTATATCCTTTGGTACAGAGACAGATATTTAGAGATAGTCATTTGTATTTTTTTTTAAATAAAAAGGTCTCATACAAAATACATTATTAAATAAGCAGTTTAGTAACGTTTTTTAACGAGAGTTGCAATTGTCTGATCCTTAGGTAAAAATGTAATATATAGAATGTAACAAGAGGAAATTAAATTCAGAGATTTTAGTAGGGAACTACTACCTGAATTTTACATAACAACGCACTTCCGACAATTATAGTGGAGATGATATATTAGTGATGTATATGAATATTGTAACATACATAAGCGTTTTGTCTAACTCGACGTATTTAACTGCGAATCCTCAGCAGTCTTATAACTGATTTAAAAAAAAACTTAATTTGGTCCGTTTGATCTTCTGCATGTTAGCTTGGTTCTTAGAAGACGATTGTTATTAATATTATAGAAAACGTTTAATATATAAAATGATTAACAATGCAATTCCTTGATAACATAATACTTGACAACGTAAATAACAATAGGGGCTGTCATTAATTTGTCGCTGTCAAAATTTGAAACGGCTTTGTACGTTGAAATATAAGTTAAATTAATTGCCGGAATGAAATTAGTAACTTTTTATAACTAACATTTGGTGAAATCTTAGCGATTCAGTGTGATGTGTTCTCTACATTGCCATAGATTACAACTGCTGCTTGATTTAGGTTTAAAAATAATAACAATAGGAACTGCTTACTTGTCGATGCACGCTGACCATAGTAAAACAATGAAACATGCAGAATTTTTTTAAAACTGGTAAGCTAATACACATTTTCACTCCTGTTTATATATTCCGGTAGGGAATTATGAAAGAATATGAAACTGATTCATTGCGAATCTTTCCTTTGTGATCACGTAGAAAAATGTCAAGAGTTGTTTGAGGCTTTTTGGATATATTCGTTATATAATGAGTTGACAATTAATTATATATGGAATCAACGTTCTTTAGTAAAAACAATTATGCAGTCGCAACGTTTGTTCAGTTCAAACCAGTTGTGTTTGGTGATTACCATAAGAACATCTGCACTTCAGTCAATGGACATAGCGTATTGATTTATTTATTTTTTATGAAGTGAATTTCTATAACTAAAATTGTTGAATCAGTGTACTATGTATTAACCATAGGAATTATATTAAAGTGTGATTGAAGGCATATCTTCTGAAGATTTTATCGTGTGGTTGATAGCAGCTAATCTTTACATTTATATTACTTATACCTTTTAATACATTAGTATAAAATATTTTATGAACCGTTTAATTATCAAATTAAAGACAGGACAGATAGGATGATGTAAAAATAACTTCTTACAACGAAAACAAATTGTATTTATTACTGTGATAGCATTTTTCTTTTTATTTTTGTCAACGATACATACACTTCGACATAAACTCAAATACATTTGTATATTAGGTAACTTTTATGATCAACAACCTTAAACTTAATAATTTATAACAAAATAAAAGTATGAGTTTTAACAACCTGATGTATCATGGAAACATATCTACCCTATAATCACATGATGCTTTTATAAAATATTTCTATTAATACTACATTTAAAAATATTATTGTAACGTTTTAAGCACATAGAGCTATTCTTCAATAAGCATAATTATTGTTACAATTATTTTAGCAATTTGGACAAAATTGTTTTTGATTGTGTAGAATAATTTGAGGGTATAAATTGTATACTGAGCACTTCAAATTTATTGAAGAGAAAAATCTCTTCAAGACAAAGAACTGATGGATATAATATATTTTGGACGATGTATTTTATCACTGATATCTCTTGCATGGGTTTATTTTTTTATCACAACTATTTTAGCTTTCATTGGGGCATTTATTAATTAATCATCTTTATTGAAAATAGACCTGTTGATAAGTTTCACTAGTTCAAGGTACAAGAAGCAATCGCGGCCTGCAGGTTTGCATATTTCTCTGTGATTTAATGGAACATCACATTTTATGCCGACATCTGGATCTGAAACATAAATATTAATATATATTAAATTTAATTAACAATCTCCATACACAATTTAATATATATACCTATATCATTACACTATATTAAGTTAATTTCTTACCTGCGGATTCATATGCAATAAATTTTAATGATGTAAATGCCACTGGCGTATTTTCCGTGTCGATAAAACTAAAAACTTCAGGCTTATTATTATTGTCGTTGTTAAAAATTTCTAAGAACTTCTTATGTAGGTCTAACACGAATTCGCAATCTAAATATAAATCAATGTTAGTCATCAGTTCCTGTGATCAATAGTTCATCTACATACTTTTCTGAACCTCTAGCAATTCAATGCTCCTCCTGAAAAATGGAAATATCATGTCAGCGATTGGTGATCCTTTATGAGGTACACTGTAGAACATTATCGCTTTGGTTTGTTGGTACAAGTTGTGGATGTGATGAGTACCATCTTCAGAATTTTTTGCTGTAAAAATAGGAATCAAATAATTATTTATATAAATTTTTAAGGTAATTAGGAAAGAAATTTTTTTTTGGATAAATTCCTGCTTACCATTTAGTATAATTTGCTTAATGAAGAGACCACCTTTGGAATGACCAACCCATACAATAGGCCTTCGACCAACATCTAAACTTAAGAGCTCATCCATCATTTCTAAGCTTCGTTCTCTTAAGTCGGACCTGAGAAACATTAAATATTTTTTTATTTTGCCAATTATATAAAATAATATCGAATATTATTTATTGACGTAAATATATTTGCGGTTATTAGTAATATACTTGTTTTGTTCGCCTTTAATAGATCTTAATATAGTTGAATAAGGAGTGCCACTTTTATGAAGGCAATTTAATAACGCTTACCGTCTCTGTAGGTCAAGTAAAATATTAACTTATTATCGATACATAATAGATGATGAATACATACTAAGAAGTGATATAATCAGTCAAGAAATTATTTGCCTATTTATAAATGTATCAACATTCATTTATTAAATTTTTTTTTTCCGGTACCATTACATAATCATATATTAATCGCGTTTATTTCCTTGTATTTTTCCAAAGCGTGACAAAATGTGAGGTAAACAGTTTTTCTGACCTAGATGGTAAACGTCACGAAGATGGTGATTAAGGAGCTATGTATTTCCTCACTAGATTAGTAACCATATTTTTTGAAAACGTTTGATATTAAATATAAAAACAACTTCTACTAGGAATGTGAAATATTGCACATTGAAAAATTAGTGAATTATTTTGGATTATTGTCCTATTTTCCTGATAAAACACGTCTTTGAAAAACAATACGTCTTTTGGGGGGGTATCCAATAGTTCATTTTTGGAAAACGCTGAGTGAGGTAGCATTTCCCATTAAACTGCTTTGTTGTCGCAAATATTGCAATATGAGGTTGAACGTTTTTAACAAAATTACTATGCCAACGTTTTACCGAAGCAATAGTTTTATTTCAATATTAGTTTTCAGTAACACACCAATTGTATTTGATACTAAATTATATTATTATATTCAATTTAAATACAATTTTAATATAAAAATAATATTAAATATTAATTATATTAAATTCTGAATTTAGATTTAAAATTAAATTCTGAAATATTTTTTAATAATGCGTATTTTGTACACATCGTTTTCTAAATAAGGCAATAAATACGCATATTTAATAAGAGTCAAATAAATTTGTATTGAAAGAAAATAATATAATTTTCGGTATCATGATATCTTTGGTTGACTATATTATCTAATATGTTGAATATTAAGCTGCATATTTTGTATGTTAAAAATAATATTACATTAATTTTGTATATAATTTTTTTATTGCTTCTATAATATTAGAATATTTATAACTCATATAGTATATTTTCATATCTTGATTTGTTTTCGTATAATATATATGTTATGATAATACCTATATCGTATCGATTATGATTAGATTCTTATGCGGCTACAATCTAGTTATGATAATTAATCTAGATAAACTTGTCGCTTGTAAATAGCGACAGAAAAAAGGTAATAAAACGTTCGTCAGATTAAAATCGATTGTGTCACGAAGGCAGGATTTAGAGGACAAAAGTAATGATGACGCAATGGTCTAGGTTTAACCACCTTATTTTATTAATATTCCAAATATCTATTCAGTTTATTATGATATTAAATTTCGTCATTCGTTTTAGCCACATGGAGGTGTACATATCGGTATTTTATTTTTGAAATAACGTTAATACCCATTAATGCAGCTTAAACATATTAATTGTATGTATTTACTTCTGCAGTTTTTCTATAGATGGTTTGATTAGGTGTTTGTATGCATTCTGATATTTATTGGTGAAAATACGAAGCATCAATATTAACAACTGTTTGATGGTCTCTCACATTCAGTATTTTGAATTAATTAGTGTATTATTAATCGCTAATTAATTGCAAGATGTATTGGGCGAAAACCCAGGTCTAACTCTCAAAGAACTTTTAGACAGCTTAGCAGTTGGTGCATTACCTGTTTCCAAATGTTGACATGCGATGGAGATTGTTCCAGTTTTTCTCAACAATGTATTTTAAAGGAAAAAAAATGATCAGACAAAATGCACCAATTAATGAGATGGATGTATATAAAATTTCGTAAAGAACATCGAGAAGATGACTGAATTGAACTACAAATCATGTCTAACTTCCAGCTGTCCAGCTCACGTTTTCAAATGAAAAAATGTTCGACGATTTTCATAAAACTGAGTTGAATTTTTTATGTTAAATTCAAATACTGTTTGAAAATGGGACCAATTTTTCCCATGGGCGTATTTAATTATCATTATCAGTAAATTAGTAATTCGTAGTTCTAAATATTCGACACCTTTGTAATATTTTATTTTATATAAACACATACAAATATTTCATGATTAAATATAATTTAGTCTGAAAATGTTTGGCACAGCAAGGTGCGTGGAGAATAGTAACAAGATGGGGCATTAGTAACCATCCATTTGCGCTTCGTTTTATTACTGTGGATTAGACTTACAGTCTATACAATAAAACAGCTTATGTACGTCATCAAAATGTTGGCTGGAAATTTTTTTTGGTTTACAGCGTTCGCCGGTTTATAACCTCTAATTACACAAATTGGAAAATTGCGGATGAAAACGATTCTTAAAGTTATTTGATGCCCTGAACTTAAATTTTGCAATTCGTTTGTCTAGTTTTTGAATTCGCGCATTGTGACAGCTCTGTGCTCTTATAACGTTTATTTTTCCGCTATAACTGTGCTTCGGAAGGTGTGAAAATGCAAAGACAACATTGCAAAGTCGATTTAAAGTGTTTTAGTTACATTTGGGAAATATTAACAAATGAACTCAAATATGCGTATTTTCAATACTTTGGTTTTAATGTAGTAAACATTGACAAGCCTTGGATACCGGAATTGTTTTGTATGTGCTGAACAAAGCTGTACAAGTGGCAACTTGACCAAGATTGTGACACTTGATTGCTATTTTTGTTCGATAAATGTGGATATAATTATCTTGAAGTATGATCAGTGTCGAAGCCAGTTCCACGGACGAACGATGTAACGATATCATCGGTTTATTTGATGTGATGATTACATCATATGATCTAAATTAATGGCGTTTGTTCATAGATAGTTCTAAGTATGGTTTGAAAGCGGCTCTATTCCATATTGAAAATAAAGAACCATCCACTTACATTGCTACAAGTACAAACTAAGGAAGCTACGACACAATGCGTATAATTTTGGACAAGATCAAATACAATGATCATCAAGGGAAAATTTGTGGCGATCTAAAGGTTGAGACATAAATTAATTGTATTTAACTATATTACTTATGTTATTATTAATAATGTCACTTAACAGGGTCGACCAGTACCAATACAAATCGAATTTTATAGAGTGATTAACCGTAAATGTGGTAACCGTAAATGTTCATGCTAATATGTAAATATTCCGACGCATCATACAGCATTCTGTCTATTTTTAATTTTAATTAATATTACATTTTTACAAACTGAATTTTGCAATACATTCCACGTCATTTATGATGTTCATATTGGTTCTTTTATAGATATAATGGTCCTGAATACACCAAGGGAGTGTTAGCTTAATCTTAATGTTTTTGGATAAAAAGGAGTTTAGTTTTGGATATTAAGATAACTTGCTAATGTGTGTGGTAAGTTAATAATTTTAATAAGTTATTAATTTTTGTTTCCGAATATATTCTTTCCATTTCCGTGATCATAGTGTAATAACTGTATGTTCTGCAGTATCTAGTAACAATAAAATCTCAAAAAAAAACTGATGGCTCCTAAAATTAACTGTATTGAGAAAGTCAAAGACTGCTTCAGTGAAAGAGGTCAAATCTCATCTCAAATGTAGTAGATTTGGTTGGTTGGTTATCTGGTAAATTGGAAATATCGCATTAGAGCTAAGCAAACTCAAAATTATAATAACTGTACTGGTTAGTCGGAAGATACTCCCAATTTTAAGATAAAGCCTTTTGGGCTTAAACGGCACAAGTGTTGTGAGCCATCAAGTCCACAAATAATTCAACGCTGACAAAACAAAGCACTAATATTCATTGCACGATGGCCACAAAATGAAATGGAATTATATAAAATATATAATAATATGAAATTATTCAAGATTTCGCTGTAAAACAAAAAGAAGAGTAAAGAGGAAGTTTACTAAATCACACCACTGCGGGAGCAATATACATACTAGACAACGTGTAGGAACGATTAACTTTAGTTTAAGTCTAGTTTTATTTTAATTTTGAAAATATATACCAATATATTTTTGTCCCGCACATGTCTTGCTGCTAGTTGTTGAAGTTGAAATCTATTTTGAAAGCAATTCTAGATGAATTGTTCTACGTAAATGGTATAAAAAAACTGGAAACGTGCTGGAGAAAATGTATCACTCTCGGGCGGTATTGATGTATCAAGTTGAATTTTATGTAAAAGCTGCTTTTATTAGTTAGACTCGAGACTATTGAGTAATGTGTTACATTTGAAAAGTTGTTAATCCTTGTTTACATGTATAGTAGTAGAGTAATATAAGATACAGGCCTATAAATTAATTTTTAAGAATTTACAGCAGATGGTATTACCATTACCATTTTTAACCAACATCATGTTAAAGTTTAATGAAGCTTCACTTTTCTGTATATCATTTCGTCGAAGTGTGAACGACACGTTTTTCAGTGCTTTGAAAATGTGAAATTGTACCGATTAACTAGCGTTGGTGGGAAATTTTACTTTTTTACTTCAATGTTAAGAAAAAGACGGCTGAAGATCATCGAACTATGCTCCATCGATTTCAACATGCGAATTTTTGTTTCGATAAAGTGCTGATTTTGACATCAAATGCAAAGAGCATTCTGGATAGCAAAAAAAAATTGACAATAAGGATTTGAAGGCCTTACCCGATGTTGATCCGTGTAAAAGAATATGCAGAATTATTGGTACACAAGAGTGGTACACTTAAGTACCACAAGAAACTATTTTCAATCGTATAAAGATCGTGGGCATGAACGAAAAGCTTGGATATTTTGTACCGTATGAGTTAAAGCCAAGAGGCATTGAAGGACGTTAGGTAATCTGTGAAATGCTGCTTCATGACAAAATCGGAAAGGTTTTTAACATATTACTGATGATGAAAAGTGGATCCATTACGATAAACTAAAGAGAAAAAAAAAACACATATTCCACCTGGTCATGCATCAACATTAATAGCAAAGTCGAATATCCATGGTTTTAAACTAATACTACTAAAGTATTTGGTGGGATCGCCTGTATAGTATATTAGGAACTGCTAAAATAATCAAGGGACTGCTATAGACCATAATTGATGCGTTTGAGCCGTGGATTGTGCGAAAAAGGCCGAAATATAAGCAAAGATACAACAATGTTATTCTTCAGAATGACGACGCTCGATCATATGTGGCAAAACCGGTGAAAACATACTTGGAAGTATTAAAATGGGAACTGCTACCCCATCCGCCCTATTCTCCAAACCTTGCTCCCTCTGATTACTACTTGTTTCCATACATGAGTGGTGACCTGTCTGAGCAGCGTTTCACTTTTTACGAAAATACCAAACCATGTGTCGATTCGTGGATGGCTCGTTGTTTGAAAACAATACTTTGAATAGATTGTGCCGATTTTTCACAACAAAACTTTAAGTTAAACAAAAAAATTCCTTAAAACAAATTTATGGGCCTGATACATATTATTAAACGCTTAACAACAATTAATATTTAATTTTGCAAGGCAAGAACATATAGCAGGTCGAATAAAACAGCCAATACACGTCATAGATGTCGTTGAATATATAGCAAATGCAGAAAATATAAAATTCGTTTTAAAATTGGAGCGAATTTTTCCTTCTTATATTATCCTATTTAAAAAGAGATAATATCTATCTGATGTGTCAGAACGTATTGCCGAATTAGCCTATATAATATCATTTGGATTGGTACTGGTGAACCATGTTGCCAAATGTTTGCAACATTCCTCAAAACATTAATGATAATAATTATAAGCCAAATTTGTTGCGGTGGCATTGCGATGTGCTGACGATATAAATTGTGATGACGTATATTGGATGTTTTATTGGGGGTGGGCTATATAAAACAGGTATATAATATTAACTCATACCTTGTTTTCATTTTTTGCCACAGGGGCCTCCACAATACGTCGGTGGTGTAATTAATGGCTAACACTCTCACCCCCGGACAATCCTGAGGTAACCAGTCCTGCGGCCAGCACCGACTATAATTTTCAATGTTATCCCTGTCGTTTTCTTCGGAATCGTCTGTAACATCACTCGCGTCACTATTTTCCACATTGGTTCTCGCTATTTTGGCGGGTACTTTCGAGTAAATTTTGGTCAGTGTTCGTTTCAGCGTACCTTCCTGTTGCGTATCATCTTCGTTAATTGGTACGTACATGTTGCCTGTAGAACGTCGTCGAATCGGCGTTAGATCTCTGAGTTTCTGGTTGTTTTGTCTCCATGTTCCTTGAGTCCACGTACGATCGATACCTAAAACAAAACAATAATCTATAAATTCTTTGTATATTTAAATAACAGAATACCTATTTTATGGTTAGTTATCACATTTCTTGAAAATAAATGTTAAACAGTTAAACAGAATACAATTAATCGGTACTGGGGTTACTTGCAATACTAATATTGAGATGTAGCAACCTTGAGGCATGTCGAATTTTACATCATAGCGACCTGTAAAATACTGAGAAATATTATCTCAGATGTTGAACACTTGCGGGGTGCCAGCAGCGACGGCCAATATATGATACCGAAGATCTTGCAACCCCGAAACGTTGACCTCGTGTATCATTGAAGGATGCTTTGGTTCATTAAGTCACTGACCATCGTTCCAATTCAGACGTACCACCATCGACTACTCAAGCATATCTTCAGGTAACACTGTGCTGTTCTCCTTTCTTCTCTTGTATTTTCTTTATATTTTATAACATTAGTAAATAACGGTCACATCATATAAACATCACTGTTTTTATTTTCGCTCTACCTCTATTCATCAAGTCATAATCCCTAAAGAGGCCTAAACCACAGGTATATATCCACCAGCTCGATATAAAGCATAGCAAAATTAGATAGAAACTTCATTTTCTGATGATAAGCCATCAATTGAATAATTACAAATAGTAATAAAATTTTAAAGGATGGTAAGAGGACCGACTGGTACCAGGAGACTGGAGCCGACCAAGTGATAAATTGAAATCAGGTCCAGGCCGGTGGAAAAACATTACTTCAACGTTCTACTTGCGTAAATTTGGCGATAGGAGATAGTACATAAGAGATAGTCAGCATAAAAAGGAATAATTTGTTCCAATATTTAAAAAAGGGATGGATGGATGAATAAGACTTTTATCGATTGTCGGAAAAGTATTTATGAGAATCATAGAAATGAGATTTCGTGTAAAAACAAGCGAAGAAGAGCAGCCGGTATTAAGACTGAATCCCGTTTGTGTAGGTAAGATGTTTGCATTCCACCATTTTATGAAGCAACGTATTATATATGACAAACTTTATATAGTATAATAACAGGTCAATTGAAAAGTCCCCGTAAAGTAAAACATATTTTTTGGCAAAATTGTTTTTTTTTATTCAACATAATTACCTTCAAGGGTGATACACTGTTTATAGCGACCCTCCTCGACCTCGAAACTTTTCGATACAATTTTTGTAGTACGATTTAAGCTTTGTTTCAAAATAGTTTAGTTTCGGCGATCACCTCTTCATTTGACGAACATTTCTTCCCAGCGAGCATTCTTTTGAGATCTGAGAACAGGAAATAGTCGCTGGGGGTCAGATCTGGAGAATACGGTGGATGAGGAAGCAATTCGAAGCCCAATTCAAGGATTTTTGCCATCGTTTTCACTGACTTGTGACACGGTGCATTGTCTTGGTGAAGCAGCACTTCCTTTATCTTCAAATGCGGCCGTTTTTAGGCGATTTCGTCCTTCAAACGGTGCAATAATGCTATGTAATAGTCGCTGTTGATGGTCCTTTCTTTTTCAAGGTAGTCAATGAAAATTATTCTATGCGCATCCCAAAATACAGACGCCATAACCTTACCAGCCGACTGTTGCGGCTTCCCACGCTTTGCAGCGGTTTTATCCATTTTTTCACAATAATAAAAGTTGCTTCACTCAAAATGCTATAATTCACAAACTAATGATCCGACAGCTGTCAAATTTATACACACATCTTTTGAGGGTTAGGGCTAACTAAAAAACATATGGAATTAACTCTGGTAGCGCCATCTATGTGTCAGGCCGGGGACTTTTTAATTGATCTGTTATCGGTTGAGAAATAGGCACTATTCCTGAGCAACGGCTATGAATTGAAGATGATGCTGATGAGTATATCTTGAGCAGAGGAGAGTGTGTAAATAACCGCTACCTTGAAAATTAAAGTTTTATTTTAGTTGCAGTTGCAGAAGAAATATAATAGATAAACAGATGTTTTAACAGATTACAATTCGCCTCTTCTTTCCTAAAAATAAAATGGTTTTGCGTTTTATTCCTTCACTTATTTTCATAACTGGTATAGTCGGTAGGATTTTGGGGGGATAATAAGACTGTTCTATTTTAAATTCATTCATTTAATTGGAATTATTAATTATCAAGAAAACTAAAAGCATTTCTTGGTGTTGTTAAGTCAAGTTCGCACAAAAGTATCACAACAGAAGCGTTGTAAGGTTACAAAAGGTGGTGTTCAACGACCTCTATGCATAAACTATTTTAACTAGGAAACATTCAGGCTTTGAAAAACATCCCTAGTCAATGGATTCTTACCATAAACATCACGGTTTGGGGTTTAAGGCCACCAAAAGCGAACTGAAGTTAAAATAAAATAGTTTTTCAAAATAAATTAACAACTAATTTCAAAACTGATTTCTGATTTGATCATATTATATAACTTTATATACGCGTCACCGTATCGATATTAAATTGAGAAAAAGGTGAAAAGTGCATTGAATTATTTCAAATATCGAATACGAGCCAAATATAAAATTAGAAAAAATATATGTTGCAATCGGGTCATTTGGCTTTCGATTTCCAAAAATATTGAAATGATTTCCAATGAATATTTAAAATAATGAATTGTAAAATGATTCTGAGAGAAAATATCTTACTTATTTCGTTCAAGGAAATATGTTTAGAAATATAGTAAATTTATATAATGTGGTGAAAATTTTTCGTTTTCGTATCCTATAATTTAAATGCTGCCAGGGAAATCCTCCTGGCACCCGCTTTATTTAATCTTTTTCTTTGAGATATCCCTAGGAGACCACATGTTCAGGCAGCGTTTTACGCAGACGATCATCCAGTGTTTACATTTCTGGAGGTTGCAAGTCAACCCACAGAAAACCCAGGCCATCTTATTCCACAAGAAGTGTTTTGCACCGAGCATTTCGCGTCATAAAATGGAGAACGCCAAAATGCCATGGTCAGAAGAAGCCACCTATTTCGGTCTTGTCTTCGATCGCAAGTTTAGATGGAACTCTCAGATTCAAAGTCTATTGTCAATCTGCTGTTTCCACTCATCAACCGGGCCAGCAGGCTTCCTCTCTCAATAAAAAAATATCTGCTGTACAAGATGCTGGTTCGATCAGTCGTTCTATACGGCTCCAGTGTCTATCCCAAATACGTCTCACCTAGCCAGGTGGAATGTATTCAAGTTTTTCAAAACAAAATTCTCAGGAGAATAATAATGGCCCCTGGTTCGTCAGGAATAATCAAAATCATAGGTCTTTAGGTACTCGAGATATATTTCTTCTGAGCTGAGATATTTTAGGCCAATAACTCATTCGGCTCTTCGTGGCCTCATTCTATCGCAGTCGACACTGCCTCGTCCTGCTCTCCAAATTGTCTCGACCTTCTCCAGCGAGCGATTAATCAGGTAGCGCAAGCTGCATGGTATTGTCGTTATCACGCTATGTCCTTGCCTGGTCTTTGTGCATCTTAATGGTGTTGCCGGTTACGGGCACCCTTCTCACTAACCGTAAGAAGTATCAGTTAGTATCTTAGGATCAGCTGGCAGGCAGTCTCCACATCACCAGCCCAACTCGCTTATTCCTGTGGGTCTTCTCGACCAGGTATCCGTAACAGGATTCCCCTCTTCGGTTTCAGGCCAAAAAAAAACCAGCGAAATGAAAGCGTAACTAAGAAATCCTTTTTTTTAATTTTTGAACAGACGCTACTTATTTGTGTAGTTACTCTTTAAAATCATTATTCGACCATTTTGTTTAGAAATGCAGGAAACAAATAATATGTAGTATAGATTTTCTTAAATTCATTACCTCTTACATTAGATATGATTATTGCTACTGTTCTGTTGTACTTGCTTCAATACATCAACAAGGCGAGTACGGAATATATACATCAGTATGTTTTTCCCAAATTAAAATGAAATTAAACAACTTAAGCTAAAATTAAGAGTAATATTTTACATTATAAAAGTTCTTGTGGTTTGGTAGGTTTCAATGTTTTAATTTCAATCTAATTTCCTTCATATTGTTCAGTAGCTGTGTTGCTTCCACGTAATTAATCCTAGAATTTCCTTAGAACTGTTTTTGCAGTGTTGGGTTACTAGTTGGTTTGATGTCTTACTGCAACTTGTAGATCCAAATTGGTTTTTTTGTTTGGTTGATAAACCAATTTCCTTTATTTTAGGTCAAGTTGAAAGTATTTTCTGACTAACCAGTACAGTTGCCGAGTCTGATTTACCCTGCTTTTTGTCTAACATATTGTTTACAATGGTAGTTTACATCGTGATAGATGCCAATGTATTTAGCTTATTCTGCTTGAGGAATAGGACATCCCTCAAGTGATGTAATTACATTTTTGTAATTTCACTGTAATGAAAAATCCACGATTCCACGATAGCAATTTGCTCAACTTCAGATTCATCCCAAATGCCATACCCGGTCTTGCGATACATCCGGGATTATTACAGGGAAGTATTTCTTTTCTTCAAACGCCTTTTCAATACCGCTGTTACTCTCTACACTTGGTAGATTGTTGAATGTTAATTTCGAAATCCAGAATGAAAATCTGGTATTTTTATAAATAGTTTTAACCGAAATATCTCTCCCTTTTTGAGTGAGGTTGTTATCAATTTCCGTCGCAACTTCCAGGAGATGTAGTATATGATTAATTGCATCAGCATATGCGCATTTAAATGGGAAATAATTTTGATAAGTAAGACATTTGAATTATAATTTAAACTATTTATTTTTGAGATGCAAATACAATTACAATTGCAAAAGCAATTATATAGATTTCCATGGATAACGTCATGTACCTAGGTCTCCACTTCGATCGACGGTTTGGTTGGCGTTCTCAAATCCAGAAAGGTTCGGGGATAGCAAACCTGCTATCCTCTTTGATCTGCCCTTCTAGCAGACTTCCCATCTCCATCAAATGCTTATTTAACAAGATGTTAATTAGGTCCGTACTCCTCTACGGATCTAATCTGTACTTCAAGTTTATTACACCCAACCAGGTCAAACCGCTTCAAGTTTTCCAAAATAAGCTCCTTAGGAGGATCTCAAAACGCTTCATGGTTTGTCAGAAATAATCAAATTCATAGGGAAACTACTCATCTCAAGTTCTTCTGAAAACGCGCTTGTTCGTGAGCTGGTCAACATGCTGGGAGCTTAGCACCGCGTCACCGCTAACCTCCCCCTTGCCAGGCTGAAACGACCTCATCCGTTTGCCCCCATACGACAGTATCCAGTTGTGTGTTAACTCAGGTTCGCGAATCAATAGAATAGCGGGATCCTCTTGCCCAATAACGGCTGCCCGATCAGCGGGTGCCATATCCCCAAATTTAATGCAGTAGTAGTAGCGATCCACAAGGATCAACTATGAGGCGGTTTCGGTTTAGTGTATTGGTAAACTCAGAGGCAGGGCAAGTCTCCGCGACCAGATATGCGTCATGCATTCCAACGCCTGGTTTTAGGCCAGAACAAAAAAAGCAATTGCATATAAATTAATTCCTTTTTTATTCAATTTATTATATTATTAAAATTTTAGGACAATTAATGGAATTAAAAGTTAACTCAAGACAAAACCAAATTTACATCATTATTATGTTGTCTTATTATATTGCTTAAATTCGTTAATATACTTTATTCATATGATTATATCTTAAAATAATATAAATAAGTTTTTAATTGGAGAATTAATGAAAAAATTAATAAATAATAATGGCATTAATAATAAATTTATATGGAACAAGTAAAACAAAATTAATGCCAAATATGGTATATTTCAATATCGAAGTAACATCATCGATATAGTCATTTGTGTATATTTCCTTTGCATTTGTTTTTTTTTTATCACCTTCTATGCACTCTAAATGTACCTTGTATGTTTGGATATTTCTCTTGTAACTTTATACTTATCTAGTAGCATCTATGTATTTTTGAATACTCCACACAGGTACAATATTTTCTACAACACTGTCAGTACCCGTACAATTTTTATATATTTTTATAAAATGTACACGCCTTCATAATATGTTTTTTAATAACTATTATGAACAATGAAACTGATATTTACAAATTTAAAATATCGCACCAAACAGTGTTAGATAACGTTTTACGTTTTTTGTCATTATGTGAGCTCTGAAACATACCCTATTTTGGACATTTTTGATATTATCATAATCTAGTATACACTAAAATATTTATTAATATTTTAATTTTAGCCAGGTTTTTGAATTAATTTTGTACTGGTAATATATCGTATACTAATCGATACTTACTGGGACTAATATATATTCATAAACTGAATTTGTCATTTCAGCTTCCTTATATTTTTTTTTCGTAAATTCTATTACCGATAAAAACTAGTGTTTAATTTTTTTGTTTCTGAATTTCATCAAATTTTGACAAAAAATTTAATGAACTAATACATATGTAATATCTTAAGTATAAAATTAGTAAATAATGAACAATTTTGATGAGAGGGAAAAATCTCAAAACGAATTTTCGATACTCTTTTAGGGTTTCGGTGGAAAATACAAAATAGATAAAACGGATGGCAGCGGTGTTACCTGGAGACGAGGCTTGGGCAGTCGATGGTGGCACGTCTAAACCAAACAATGGTCGAGTATTGGATGAATGGAAATACCCTTCAATAACATCCCAGATAAACGTCTCGGGGATGCCAGCTATTCTTTATCTTTTTTTTTGTTCTGGCCTAAAAACCAGGCGGTGGAATGCATGACGCATACCAGTTGACCCCTGTGGCCTGTGGATCACTACTGCTACTGCATTAAATTTGGGGATATGGCACCCGCTGATCGGGCAGCCGTTATTGGGCACGAGGGCCCGGCGATTCTATTGATTCGAAAACCTGAGTTAACACACAACTGGGTACTGTTGTATGGGGGCTAAAATTATGACTGTAGCGACGGATGAGGTCGTTTCAGCCTGGAAAAGGGGGGGAGCTTGGCGGTGACGCGGTGCTAAGCTCCCAGCATGTCGACCAGCTCGCGAACAAGCGCGTTTTCAGAAGAAATTGAGCTGAGTTGTTGTTTGTGGAATGATTGAGATATGAAGTGCTTGATTTCTGGAGTGTCAGTTTCCCTATGAATTTAATTATTTCTGACAAACCATGGAGCGTTTAATATTCTCCTGAGGAGCTTATTTTGGAAAACTTGAAACCGTTTGACCTGGTTGGGTGTAACAAATTTGAAGTAGACATTAGATCTGTAGAGGAGTACGAACCGAATTAACATCTTGTAAAATAAGCATTTGATGGAGATGGGAAGTCTGCTAGAAGGGCAGATCAGAGAAGATAGCAGGTTTGCTATCCCCGAACCTTTTTGGATTGCTTTCTGGATTTGGGAATGCCAACCGAACCGCCGGTCGAAGTGAAGACCTAGGTACGTGACGTTATCCAGCCATGGAATTATTGCGGTGTCGATCTTAAGTTGCGAGACGCGCAGTGCGTAACGCTTCTTATGGAAAATGATGGCCTGGGTTTTCAGGGGGTTGATTTGCAACCTCCAGAATTTGAACCACTTGACCGCATGATCGAGCTGCTTCTGTAAACGTTCATGAATTGTAACTTCGAACCTAGCGGCCGTGAAGAAGGCAGTGTCGTCAGCGTAAAACGCGACGTCAATGTGCTCTTTTCTCGGCAGATCTGAAATAAAGAGGTTAAATAAGGCTGGGGCCAGCGGGGAACCTTGAGGTACGCCAGCATCGATTTGTTTACGACTGGAAAGTGATTGCCTGATCTTGACCTGGAAAGATCTGTCCGAGAGATAGGACTTGATGAGAGCGGTTAGGTCTTCTGGAAGGCCTAACCACACGCACTTTGCGATCAATCCGTCGTGCCAGACCTTGTCGAAGGCTTTGGTTAGGTCCAGAAGAACTGCTCCAAGGTTTTTGCGTTGGTCAAGAGCATGATAGATATGTGCGGCCAGACGGGTAGCCTGATGGACGGATGAGTGGTGAGCGCGAAAGCCGAATTGTTCATCTGGAATGATGTTGTTTTCCTTTGTGACAGAGTTGAGAGCGTAAAGTATTGCCCTCTCGGCAAGCTTCGAAATGGCGCTGAGAAGGCTGATAGGCCTGTAATCAGATGGAGATGATTTTGCTCCTTTCTTGGGAATAACCGCTATATGTGCATGTTTCCAGCCTCATGATGGAGTTAGTGATGTTTGCCAGTTCTGCGAGCTGCTTATGCGGGAGCTTTTTTAACTGGGTAATCGATATTCCATCGAAACCTGGAGATTTTCTGGTTTGAAGTTTGCCGATCATAGTCTGTAGAGACTTTGGAGACACGAAATGGTTGAGAAGAAAGGCTGGGGTTACTGGTCTTTTGACGGAGTTGGATTCTTTGATGACAGTATCAATGTCTTTAGCTTTAGTGTTCTGTGCGGGTGGGAGGCATTTCATTTGAGCTTCGTAGGTCTCTGCAAGGAGCTCGACTTTTTCTTGGTCAGTGACTGCGAAATTTCCTATGACCGTTGACTTCAGGGGGGATGACATTGTGCGTCTTCCCCACGAGGCATTTGGAGACACGCCAGAAGGAAGGGGGGCATCCAGCCTTTGGTCCGCGAGAAATGAGTTCCATTTCATTGCTCGCCAAGTCGAGACGGCCGCCCTTACCCTCTTGCATGCTCTGTTCGCCTCCCTTTTGTCTGCAGCATCAAGGGTGAATCGAGCTAATCTGTATAAACCGTTTTTGATGCGAATTTCACGTTTAAGAGAAGCGGGAAGGTTGTTTTTCCACGGCTGGGGTTGTGATGAAATTTTGACTATGGCAGATTCGTGAGCAGCACTGAATATCGCGAGTTAGCTTGAGTACGGCTTCCTCGAGCTGTTCTGGTGTGTTAATTTTCGGAATTGGATCGGATATCAGGAGAAGAGATTGTTAGTTTTTCCACCCGTTTTTTTTCCTGAATCTTGTTAGTGGGACTTGAGTGGTGGCGCAGTTTCCGAGTTTGAGGAGGACCGGACGATGATCAGAGTCTAGTTCGTCAAGGACTCGAACTTCGGAATGGCGATTTACGTCTTGAAGAATAAAGCTATTCGTTATCGCGTTGCTCGTGTTCAACATCTGGGATTCTATTTCTGGGTAATTTGTAGACCGTTATTCCACTATGTAAAATTCGATATGGCTCAAGGTCGCTACACTCTATTTCAAAACCCTTGGTTTGATTTTATTAAATAGGTAATGGATAGGGAATGCTCTGGTCGATATCACAACTATCGTACTAATTTATAAATTTAGTAGATATGTAGATTTTAATACATCATTTAACATTCGTTATTATACCTTTCATAAATTTGTAATGCTCATTTTGTTGATAAATTACAAAGCATAGTAATGATGTTTATTTCTGTCGGAGATCATACGCCGGCAAGCATGTGCCGATTCTTATGTTATATTAAATGTTTGTTATTATTTCGTTATTTTTTTAGTTAATTTACCATATAATTTTCTATATATAGTATTATAGTTATAGATCCATTGTCAAAACCATAGATCTACCGTAAAAGCGCTAGATCTGGCAGCAATGACCATGGCATTAATTATGCGGAAACTGCTATAATTTAAGTTAGGAACGAATAGCGATATCACGGATTGAAATGGTTTTATTTTGTCGTGTTTGAACATAGAAAAAATGTGTCCATGAAGCAGAAGCGTGACAATTAAATTACAGACCAAGTCATTTGCATAGTTCACTATCGTATATACATAGGGACCATTTAAAATTAAATTTATATGTAAGAAATGGGGGTTGGTCTATGGGTTCTATTTATGGTTTTATTAAAGAAAGTAAATATGTACAGTCCACTTATAATCAAACCGCAGACATACCAATAACACTAAATACTACTATCATTCCGTATAACATTAACACTATGTATCTCGGAATGACTCTTGATGCAATTTTTTTTTACTCTTTGTGATTCCACAATCTGCCCTATAGGCAATAAGTATTTCTTATGTCTAAAATATATATACATGGCATGAAGGAAATCACTTCATTAAGCGATCTCTTGTATAAAATATTATCTTAATTAATTAGTCTTATTCTAAAGCTTATTTAAAAAATGGTTTAGTCTACGCACTTCACTATCACGTCGCATATATAGCTGCTTAGCGAGTATGTTGGGATGCACTGACAGTCTTTCGAAGTACTTCACACAAACACGTTGAATTACACTTGTTATAGGTTCTAGAGGAATATCGCGTTGTATCACTTTATCTGAAATATAGTGCGGATACAATACATGTACATCAACAATACGGCACGGCACGCAACGTTACATGGGTGGATTTTGTTTCATTGGCTTTAATGCGCCATGTCTTCAACCAGAATTGTATTTGCTCCAGGTATGTTTGCAAGTTTATCGATGCTGTGACTGGATCTTCTTGAGATGCCAAGATTGTTGTGTCGTTTGCGTATGTTGCCACAGTAGTTATTATTGTGGTGGGCAGATCGGCCGTATACAGAAGATACAGTACTGGACCCAGTATACTACCTTGCGGAACTCCTGAATATATGGGATAAAATCAGTATATTAGTCAAATCAATATCAAATATCAGTGAGATACGATTTTAATAACTGATAGTCCGGATGAGGGAGAAATTTCTTTATTTTAACCTGCAAGCCCGTATGCCATACTTTGTCAAAAGCCTGAGATATATCTAGGAAAGCAGCCGAACAATATCTCTTGTCATTTAGGTCAGTGTTTATTTTGTTTACAAGTCTATGCAGTTGTTCTATAGTTCCATGCTTATTATGCTATATTAGGTAACATCTTCTGGGTTTTCCTGGTTTGAGAATCATTAATATTTTAGCTACTTTCCAGATGCTAGGGAAGTAATTAATTTGTAGCATAGCATTAAATAAAAATGTTAATAGTTTTATACCCTTTTCTGATAGTTCTTTTAAAATTTTACCGGTAATTAAGTCATAACCAGGAGCTTTTTAAATATTAATCTCTCTTATTATTGTTTGTTTAACTTTTTTGATCGTTAATTTCTTGTGCGGTAAGTCTATTTGAAATGGCGAATCTAGAAAGCTAGTATTTTTATTTTCCGTCATCTTTATGTAGCTGAGACGGTAAAGGTTTAAAAAAAGTTTTAAAGTGTTTTGAGAGAAAGCCTTCTCTTTATTTCTTCTAGCCTAATTATTTTCGTTTATTTTAATAGGTGGGTTATGCTGCTGGGGTCTCTTAAGCTTTTTGTTGCTTTCCACAACGAATAGTCTGTATCCTCAGTTGGTGTCAAATTCTCTAGGTATTCTTGAATGCCTTGGTTTTGTTCATTTTGGATGAGTTCTTTCGGCTCTTTTATTGCCCCATTAAATTTTCTTTTATTCTCTTCAGTCCTTTGCTGTTGCCAATTCCGTCGTAATTTTCTTTTTTCTGCTATCTTTCTCTGTATTGTACATGATATATGTGTATTTTTTCTTGGAAATGTTTCACTGCTAGGAGTCGCGGAATATGCGCCTCCTGTATATTTTTGTAATGTTTATTGCTGCTATTTCTATATCAGTTTCAGTTTGTAACGGTAAGTTCAGAGAGATGTTGCGGTCTAAGTTTTCTCTAAATAGGGGCCAGTTAGTTCTATCATTGCACAGAGAATGGGGTTTAACTTTGATGGTAATTTTTGATGAAAGTGTTACTATTATTGGTGAATGATCAGAAGACAGGTTGAAACATGATTCTACATGACTTTTTTGTATCAATATTTTTTTAATACAGAAATCTATAGTACCTGGTTTTTTATTTCTGTCTGAAGGCCAATATGTTGGTTCACCAGTAGAGATATGTTATAAATTGTCTGTCTTTATTGCTTTTAGCAGTTATCTACCTTTTGAGGTTATTTTTCTTGACTTTTGCGGTTATTTCCCGGTGCATTAAATGATTTGCATTGTAATCTCCTCCGGCTATACATCTATTACCTAGCGTACCAAAGTGTTCTGCTTTGTTGTTATGTTTAGGAGGGCAATAAATCGCAGACATTGTTAATGGTCCATGGATATTGGATATTTAAATCTTGAGATATACGGTGCAGATAATACAAGATAATCATCCTTCTTCGGATGCTTTGAATTATTCAATTATATTTTGGAAAGGATATAACTTAAACATCAAACAAAGAAATCCAGTGACAGGTACAATATATATTATACAAAATTTTATTTTGATATTTTTTATAGAAGTAATTTTTTGCATTTTATTTATCCTTTTATTGTTCAGGCTCAGAAATTATCAAGGAAGTTAGCGCGATGAACTTCTACGCATAGCGATTGATGATCCGCGTCAATCAAGATGTTTTCCGATGCCGCCAGCTATTTTATTGAAAATTGAAAGTTGGCGATTACGATACATTAAATTCAATCAGATGAAGCTTCGTTCTAAGAACAATATATATTTGCCTGATGCTATCATCAGAGGATACATTACTCCACAAATATCTTGGCGCATGCGCACTCTCCTGCATAGAATAAACCATAAAAAAGAATAAAGTATATTGTCTTCCTTTTCTAATGGCGGTACATTCTTTTCGTGCCGATCGGTACTGTCGATCAAGTCAAAACAACAAGAAAATCTAGAAATTTTAGATTTTGTGTTGCATTAATAATTCTCTAGTAATAATTAAATTGTTGTGTTATTCTTGATGGTTTAACATACATTGGTTTTAAAATATGTGGAAGAACAAGGGTAAGTGCAGAATGTAAGGTTAAATTTTTAAAAGTTATAAAATATTTATAGTGAGAATGTTAGTTGCCAAATTTATAACACATCATTATCAACGACATCGAATAGGTATCATATGCCAAAATTTAATGATAACAAGAACGGAGAAGAAAATTATTCTTGTTGTGTTGGAAATAGCCAAATCATTAATGAGGTTGGTCCATCAAGAATAGTAGCAAAAATTGTAGTAACTGGTAATAATTAGACATTTATTTTAAACATAATATATTTTAATAATGATTTAAATTTTATTTTATAGGTAAGATGTAGCTAGAATTTGTTGAGAGTGAAAGTCGAGGAATGTGAAATTCAGAGAATTAGAGAAGAAGAAATGACTTAACATTTTGCTAAGATGTAACAACAGTGTACAGTGATATTATGAAATAATTAAATTTGCTAACAAAATTAGACCTAGATCAAATAAACAAACTATAAAAGTATCAGAGACACCCTAGTGATCTAATAAGAAGGAAAATACAATGCATTATTATATAAGAGTTTAGATAAATAAAAAATTATACTGGTAGTCCGCGACATATGCACGATTAAATTCAAGACGCCATGACATTTGTGTGTGCGACCAGATCTGATTAACATATTTCGATTTACGTGAAATCCAAATTGGGATGAGATCAAAATTTTGATCTTACTAAGTGATAGATTTGTGTACTATATATAGTCTAAATATTATATAAAATATAGTCTATATCGAAGCTATAGGGTATAGCTTCAAGACGTTGACATATTTTTGTTATATGACAATGTTATATTATATTGTCATTATATGTAAAATGACATCATAAAATTAATTAAAATTACTAAAACGTTTGTTTTGAAAAGCTAATGCATTTTATGTTAATATTACGTAGGAAGAGAGGAAAGTTTCAGCTGGCTTGTAATAAACATTTTCCTAAGCAAATAACTTTTCCTAACAAAAAAAAATTCCTATACGTAGTAAAAATTGTAATTAACTCTCCTATAATAAATATTTAACCAACAATTTGACAACTGCTCATTTAAATACTGCATATTTAAACATGGTTAAGTTATGTTATAAAATTAATAAGAAAAATGAGACATTGAAATGATTACTATATATAATATATAATGATATATGAAATTTGAAAAACGTGTCAGTGTCCAAATCTTACAGTTACCGTCAAATTTTCATATCGTATTTTTCATCGAGTTAAATTATTACAAATATTTAGTTTTATTGTATTTTGTCGCTTTTGTTGACTTTGTTGTCATTTCACGACTAGACAACAATGATTGTTAAATATTAGGTTATACTGAGAAACGGGCGGGAATAATATAGTACATTTTGTTGCGTGTTACCAACACTGTTTCCACGTAAATAATTCGACGCGTATGTATTGTTCAGTTTATATGACAAGTTTTGTAGGATATATCACAATGCATTATCCGATTTATTTTGCGGCGGTTAAAACAAGCGATGAGTGAAATGTGTATTCTCCTACATACAAAATAGAAAAGGAATAGTGGGTGAAACCCAAAGTTAACTTACAGAGTGCCCAGACAATACAAAATTATCACGATAAAAGTGGTAGCAGGACTCAATGCTCACTTGAGGAATAATGTTTTAACAGACGTAGTTCTTCCCGCAGAACCACAAAGTTAACATTCTTGGAAGGGCTGCGAAAGAAGTGGTGCAACAATCATAATTCTTGGATGAGGGAGATACTTGATGATAAATGAATGTGTTTTGTATGGAGTATCCCAAAAGAAGTCTACGATCCCAATCGCCTACAGTGCTTTCTTCAGTCAAACATGGAGAAGGTTCCATTATAATTGAGCGGCAACATCTCAACAATAATGCAGTTATTACTATTACTAGCATATTGCTGCTAAACACTGCTACAAAATGTTTCTTGTTTGAGGAGCATCAGAATGTCATCAAATATCTTCATGGCCAGCAAAATCGCCAGACTTGGATATGGTGGTAAGTATTGAACCCCGTCCAAGGAGGGTGAAGAGGAAGGCTAACATGTGGTGAAGATGCCCGAAGTTCTCTACATGATTTGGTGTTGTCTGTGAGTAGGAGATCTGTTTGCACTATAGGGGGAGGGAGGAAATTGATGGAGGTTTTTATAATGGAGGCAATGTAGGTACGAAGGGAAGATGTGAATGATTAAATGAAATTGAACAGAAAGTAGATTAGAGATGATCCAGGAGGTGCGGGATGAGTACTTAGAACAGATGGGGGTTCTGGTTAGGGTAGGTGGGCGACTTCAGGAAAAAGTCAGATTAGAAGAAGATCGTAAGTGATTTTACTGTAAAATTTAGGGAAAGGGCCTCAATTATATTATGGGGGCTGAGCTTTGATTGATCTCGAGACCCTTGAGGTAGTTAGTGGCAGCATTGGTATATATATGAGGGAACCATAGTCCACTGTGTGGAGAATGATCGACAAATACAGTTTTATTTTTATTTATTACCATAGTTAGTACCTCGACGCGTTTCTTAAATTCGCAGATATAGTACTTCCAGGAGATATAACAATCGAAGATGATTTCTAGGGAATCAAAATCGACGGGAATCCGAACTATGAGGTTGTTAAGGTTAAGGTAGTAGACATAAATGAGCGACTGGGGAGATATAGAAGGAATCATGTAGAGGAAGACCAGGCTGAGAGCTAATTTAGTACTCTTTGCAGGAATATTTCCCAAGGTCATCATTGGGTCTATGGATAAGGCTAGGAAATGTTTGCCGGTGGAGAAGGTGTTCTTGTTATCATTTTCAAGGTCTACAAGATTGTTTTACGTGGATCAAGAAATGACCCTCCAGGAACCAAGAGGGATGTTGAATGTCTTAATGTAAAACCCAAAAAAAGATCTATAGAGAAAACGTAATTTAGTTGTTAGGACGAACTATAGATCGTTCAAGACGTGACTAATCTACAATGTTGTTAACCACTCTCAAATCGATGGATCAATATCTAATTGTATCATTACACATTCAAATTTCTCAAAATTCATTTCTAATTTTATTTTTGATAATTTATCTGATCAAACTCAAAATTTCCAAAAATTGATTTGATCGATGATAGAAATTTAATTGATAGTCATTATTTGATTGATTACATTATTATTAATAACAAGACATGTTAAATAAAGTTGCTCTCACTAAAGGCCTGTGTAAGACATGTTCATTCACTTAGTAAATGCAACATATTGAGTGCATGTTTTTACCCGTTCCAGCGTTTAAGTAGCTTTTATCTTTTTATAATAAAGAATTTGTCCAATGCTTTTAGTAATGGATTTCGTAACTCTTAGTGGTACCTGTTTTAAAAATATTTTGTTTTTAAAATCAAATTTTTGTTTTTGTCTTATTTAGTTCCCTTTTTTACAATTTTTGCGTATTGGGTGACTTTTATGGTCTGGGGGTAATACATGGACCAAATTTTTTGTTCATGTTTTGATTCAGGATCATTGTTAGACACTTAGACCTCATTTGAAGCGATGAAATGGTAGCGAAAATATCATTTATCCTTTTAAAACGCTAGAAATGTTGTGATGTAAATTTTTTTTTTGGGCATTTTTCACATCGATCGCTTTTAACGTCGTACGTACGTCTACGATTCAATTCACCATCTCTCTACTTTTACAAATGAAGGTGAAGAGTCCTAAACTGTTATATATACCTTTAAAAATAATATTACATATATTCAGTTTTTCGATTTCATTTTTTTATTATAAAAAAGCTGTTATATTTCAACTTTGAAAAACTATAGGTATTGTTAAAAAAGCGAGTTATAAATCGTCATCTGTTATCGAGCGGCAAAACTTATTGAATGGGCTATTAATTGCGTAGAAATTATTTATGTTGCGATAATATGTTCTAGCCATCCATGACATGTATATTATGCTCAAAGAGAAAGTCAAGGCCAAATAAAAAGTAATTTTAGAGAAGTCTAAATATTTTACGAAAAATATTTTCTTCTATCCTAGTACAAATTACCTGATTTTAAGGGACGTCTTAGGCCTATAAATTAATTTAATTTTTTTTAAATTTGAGACATTATCAGAGTATTGTCGAATTCAGAGTAGATCGACAGCCGCTTCTTTTTACCATCTTTCCGGAAATTTACGGATTCCATCTCGAAGCAAGATATCAAGTTAAGTCGTGAAGAAGACAAGCGCTACTTAGACAGGCCACGACTCGATCCGAACAAGGTATGGAGAATATGGCGGACGGAATAGCACTTCCAATTTTAATGTTTCTAAGTATGTTTTCACCGGTTTTGCTATGTCGAGCATTGTCATACTAAAAAATAACATTGTTGTATCTTCGGCTGTATTTCGAGCAGTGCTCGGCTCAAACATCAATTGTAGTTGACAACGATTCCCAGTGCTGATTTCATCGAGTAATACCTTCAAATCATCGTATTCAAATTGTTGTGGCTATCCAGAATGCCCTCTGTCTTAGGACATTCAATTATCAATTTTAAAACGCCGAAATCAGTATTCACATGTTGAAATCGATGGAGCATGGTGGCCATAAGTTTCAGATAGCATTCGATGACCTTCATCCGCAATTTAGTTCAAATTAAAATAAAAAGCAAAGCGTCCAATAAAGCGATTTAGTCGCTACAAGTTGCAGTAGTATTGGAGACATTTTTTGTTCATAGGTCAATGAAATGACACGTACAGACAAGTGATGCCTGTCGGCGAGACTTCAACAAGTTGGTTACAAATGTACCCGATGCGATTTAACACACAATCTTATAAGAGATGCTTTAAAATTAATTTATAGGCTTGGTATTTAATATAATAAGAAGACTGATAGATTTACCGTTCGACCATATTTCCATTTGAAAACTATGGGCACATTTTATTTGGATTAATACATTTTGATTTCATCTAAAATATTTTCTAATATACGCTTAAAGTGGCGTGTAGGACACTAATAGTTTAACATTAATAAAACTAAAAAAAAAGTATACATATGTTATGTTACTTACCACCATGTAACCCATGTACGAAAATAATATCTGCTACTGGTTCTTCATCAGGTTCATGTAAAATCGTACAACTGACACATTTCTCTGCTTCTTCTTTATGTTGAGTACTAGAGCAATCCTCGACACGTTCGGTATCTGGGTTGCTCTGGTTAACTTGAGCTCTTGACCGCCTTCGGGCTTTCACGCGTCCTTCCCTTGCGGGAAGGCTGAGGGGAAGCCTTTGGAGTGGTGCCAAAGATCGAGAAAGATTGTTCACCAGGAAAGCAGCCAGCGCCGGCACCAACTGATTTCTTAAACTATACAATACGTTGTGTAACCACAATTTTCTGAAACAAATATTTCATATAGAAATATAATTATTACAAGAGTCCACAAATGTTTCACCTGACACCTGAACACTATTTACATTTTTTTATATAATTATAATATATAGTCCCTCCAATAAAACGGTCAATGTATGTCATAGATGTCGTTGAATATACTGCCAATTGCATTTTGTAAAAATGGAAAATTTTAAACCCTATAGATGAATGTTGTCTGATACGTTGGAACGTTTGACCGAATCAGCCTATAAAATTCTATTTGGGTTGGTACTAGGGGACCATGTGCCAAATTCTTTAAAACACTGTAAACTGCCAAACGTTGTGAACCAAAATTCTAAGTTGATACGATAACATTGTGACATGCCGACGACATGCATTTTAATGATGTGCATTGGCTGCTTTATTGGATGGACTATGTGCAAAGTATGTGTATTATTATGACTGATATTTGAATATGTACTTTTACATATAGTTGTGTTAAAGTTAAATATAAATTTATTATAAATAGCTATTGCATGTGTCAGAAAATTCTAAACTTTATATGAATCTATATGTTATCCATGCTGCATGCTGTCAATCAGCATTAGCTGTTTTTTCATCAAACAGACAAAAATATGCTTTGATGCAATACAATCTCGATTCCTTTTTAAAATTTTTGATCATATTGATGAGAGTGTTGTGTGACTACGCCCAAAAAGTGAGGTCTAATCAATATGGCGTTTCCGATAGAACATCCCGGTGAAGCGGTTAATAAAATATGTTTTTTTCTGAAGTTACATCAAAATCAACAAATAAGGATGATTCGCTCAATCTCATGGGGCCAATTATCCTGTTAAAACTCAAAAAACTTAAAAATAGTTACTCCAAGATATGATTCAAACGATCGATAGCTTTTAAAGTTTTCAAAAAAGTTAAACCAAATATAATAAATATGGCAGCATTTTCCAAGTATACAGTAGAGTTTCATAGACTTTGGTACTTTGGCGCATCCAATTACCTACAGTTACGTCTTTTCTACTATTGGAGAGACTGAAGATATAGATAATTATGGAAGTTAATTATGAATATTGGGAAATACCTACTGATTTATCAATCCCGTACTCGCCTTGCGTATGTAATTAATGCAAGTACAACAGAACAGTAGCAATAAACTAATTGTAAATTAAGACTATACTATGCACGTAAAATGTAATTAATAAAAAAATAAAAAAAATTAATAGAAGATGAAAGATTTATAGAAATAATAGTACATACATTAATTCATATTCATTTATTGTTGGCATGTAATAGGTATAGTAAAATGACATTATTTTGAACGAAATTGATAATTTTATTTAATATACTTAGAATGATACGATTTTGGTCAAATACACGTGTTTTTGTTCCATAACTTGTGGTCATTTTGAGAGTAACTCCAAGATTACCTTATCCCTACTGCAAAAAAAATTGGGACAGTCGATTTTCACCAGCCTCTTTTAACATAAACATAAACTGATATCGACATACTATATCTAGGTGCTTACAATTTATCTAAAAAATGATAAAATAAACTCGATATAAATGAATAGAATAGAATATGTTATTTATAAATAATAAGACAATAAAAAATAAATCAAATAAACATATATCTGTATTACAAATATTTGCTTTAAATTTGCTGAACTATATAAAAATAGTTTAAACTCTACATTAATTTGTTCAATGTCTAAGATAGGAGAGGAAAGCTGACAAAATAAAATGATATTAGATAATAATTTTACTACATAGCTTTAGGTGAACAGCTGTATTTATTGTGTTAAATACTAATAAAGTATAATAATAAAGTATGAGTAATACATAGTGTAACTGATACTAAATTGCTTAGGATGCTTTTGTAGCTATATTCATATCAAAAGAACTCGCAGAGCTTTGATATAATATATATTGCTTTATATACGGAAATATGAACTTAGGCTTATGACGCAGGAACTAGACAATATGTTAGTGTTCATTCACTTAACCAGAATCAAATTACTTATTAAGAAAAGAAGACAGGTTGACATTAGATTAGCAGTCTTTTTTCAGTTAATCACAAGCATTTCTTGGTGTAGTGAAGTCCAGTTTGGGCAAAAGTTTCACAACCGTAAATCATAAGGTGATAAAAAGTGGATTGAAGGCGTTCACATATAACACATATGCACTTGGCACAAACATCGCAGTTTGAGGAATAAAGTTGCCAAATAGCCGAAAATTATTGAATCTTGAAAACATCGAATTTTTGATTGAGGAAACATTTTTTAACCTACTCTACATACTTCAATAGAAACTTTTACAGTGTACTATTGAAACAGTTTAGTGTGTATAGTCACCAAAACACGAATTGAAGTAGTTCGTTTGTTCAGCCGTGGACTATCAATATTTGGAGATTCCATTCCATTCCAATTCCATAAATTCTATATGCCATGCGATTGTTAGTATAATTACCCGAATATTCTTTGGGAGGGACTCTACTTATTCTGAAAAATTGGGGTTTGTGAATAGTGATGACTTTGAGGTGTGGCATATGAAGTGTCTAAAATTTAGGGATTTGTTATGGCCTATTCTAAAAAACTTTCTATGTCTCTTAATATCTACGGTAAAAAAACACATTTTTTTTCAAAACAACGTTATTATCTTTAATTACTCACCATCTTCTTTATAGTCACTTAAAGTCATTGCTTAAAACGCATCTCAAATTGCAAGAGACAGCAAAAACTGCTGTATGGTGAAAATCCACTCTAAAATCAACAACTAAAAGACAACATTTCAAGTCTCCCGATTAAAAAGGAGAAAGGATTGTTTAAGAGAATGAGAAGCGGAAAACCATTCAAAAATATAATGTTTCAAAAAAAGAAAAGACAATGATATCCTTGAAGGTATTAAAGGAAAGTTAAGATTTGGATGCGCCAAAAAACCTATGATATTTTGAAAAAAAACTACCTTTACGGCAGAAGATTCAAATAGTAGAAGGTGTGATGGAAAATTATTACATAAGTAAGCAGTGTAAACAAAAGAAAATTAGGCTAGATACATATTTCAACCCTAATACGTATCAATATTGATATAAGCTGTCTGCCTGAAAAAGATAATATCATTTTCAAACCATGTAGGCTTTTTAAATCTAAGAGAATTTGATAATTATATTTCACCAGAAGTGGCATAGCAGGTATTTATACACTAAGATATTGTCGACACAGAAACAACAAGGTTAATAAAAGAACGTGTTACCTAAGGGATTGGGTACAACTTATAAAAGGACTGCAGGTCGGCTAGTTACGAGTGGCACCGATATTTCAGGCACTTGAGAAGATATGTCCGAAAATTATAGTTTTGACCAACGATGACATAAACATTTCCAACAAAGAAGCAAAATTAGGATAAACACAAAATATAAACAGATTTTCAGACACACTAATGGTTCATCCAGTTAACGGAAAAAATGGAATGCCTACCTTTTAAAAAGAGAAGTGGCGCCACTCGAAACAAAAAAGTCGTCAGAGAGGCCAACAATCTAGAGAAAATAGCGCCTCCAAACCATCTAGTTTCACCAAAGGTGCTACAAAAAATTATCAGCAATCTTATACCCAAAAAGGCACCTGGATACGATTAAATTTCAGTATTCCAATTCAAAAAACTTTCACACAAGCAGCTGTCGGAATTAACCAACATCATAAATTCCATCATGCGGATGCAACACTTCTCAAAAATTTGGAAACATGCACACATAGTCATGATTCCGAAAAAAGGAGCCTCAAAATCAGCTTGCTTAGTTCAATGTCCAAGATTGCTGAAAGAGCGATCCTTTTTGCACTCAACCGGTTCACTGAGCAGAACCATGTCATACCAGAGGAACAACACGGGTTCAGATCCAAACATTCATGTGCATCAGACCACTAGATTGGCCACAGAAATTCACTTCGCCATGAAGAACAAGCACAAGGTCTGCGCGGCCTTTTTAGACCTAATAAAAGCGTTTGACAAAGTTTGGCACGACGGCTAATTTTACTACGTTCCTTTTTGTCGGATAGGTCCTTTCAAGTAAAGATCGATAACACACTCTCCAGACCTAAATTAGTCAAAGCAGGAGTCCCCCAAGGTTCACCATTAGCCCCATCTTCTTCATGTCAGACAACCCAATGAAGAAAAATGTTGAAACCGCCCAATACGCGGATGACACACTTTCTTCACCAGTTCTCGTTCTGTAGATGCCGCTCAGAGAAAACCTCAAATTCGATTAAATTCCACAGTCCAATGATTAAATTTCTGGAGGTTGCAAATCAACCCCCAAAAAAACCAGGCCATAATCTTTCACAATCAGAGAGACATCCGTGCCTACCAGGTGAGAGTGGAAAAAGTCTCAATCCCGTGACGACAAAAAGCCACATATCTCGGCCTCATCTTTCACCGTAGATTCCTATGGTCATCACAAATAAATAATCTCCAAAGGCTACGGTAGCGCCACAGTGCTTAACCCTCTCATCTACAGAAAAAGTAAATTGTCTCCGAAGTTTTGCTTTACAAACTGCTTATCAGACCTGTCATGTTATATGGATCTAACACTTGGTGCCGGTTTATCAGGTCGGAACTAGTAGAAAAGCTTCAGGTAATGCAAAATAAACTTCTCAGAAAAACTCTAAACGCGCCATGGTTTGTCAGAAATACCCAAATTCATCGGGAAACTGACACACCAGAAATAAGACGGTTCGTTTTCTCCTTATACAAAAAATTCCATGCAACCTCAGCTCTCTCTAACAATTCCCACATCAGATCCCTGCCAGAGGCGTTCCCAATCAGGTAACCCCGAAGACTATCCCCTCAAAAGCGATTCTTCATGTCGCCAAAGGTTCTCATACCCCAAAATAAAGCGCTTTCACGGGCCTCTCTTATAAATTGAGTTAACATCAGCAAGGAAACCTTTTCAGCTGGCCCAAAAAAACTATATATATAAACAATATATAAAAAAAACTATATATTATAAAAGAACTGCAGGTCGGCTAGTTACGAGTGGCACCGATATTTCAGGCACTTGAGAAGATATGTCCGAAAATTATAGTTTTGACCAACGATGACGTAAACATTTTCAACAAAAAAGCAAAACTACAATAAACAGAAAATATAAACACATTTTCAGATACACTAAAGATTCAGCAAGTTAACGGAAGTGTATTTGTACTTAATCGTTTGGGTATCTCTCAAATGGGATATCTTGGATTATTATATGTTTTAAAGTATTATTATTATTTTATTAATAAAGGCTGTTTTATAACTAAAAGACTAATAAATAATAAACGAATAAATATAATTGATATTTTAAAATTGTTCATTTTCTTTCATAAAGCAACGTTAAAGTCTGTTCAAAAAGTATACTACCCTGGGCATACAGTCTTTCGCCTGTATTGAGTATCTCCCTCCCTTGCAAATATGTAGAAATTAGTTGTTTCAATAATAAAATATTTTTAACAAAAAAATTGAACCGACTTCAAAAAATGAATAACGAACTCACTAAAAAGTAAAAAATAATCACACTCAGATTTTTAACAACAATTAACGCGTTTTAAAATAAAAAATATTTCCATAATAATATTTATAGTAACTAAATAAAAGTAAATAAAAACCTTATTTAACCAATCTACAACACGTATTTTATATTCTACTATATACACACTTTTTAGCTTAATACCTACCTAAACCTATTTATCTATTTCTAATATTGTTTTAACTGATCGGTTTGAAGTCGGTACGAGCAACAAACTAGATTTATTTTGTTCGTAATTTAATTTTGAGTATATAACACAAAATTATATTATTTTTTATTGTTTGGGCTTTTGAATTATTTCCTTATTTATTTTTTGAAGTCGGTTAAATTTTTTTGTTAAAAATATTTTATTTTTCTCTATTTAGTGTTAAATTTTTATTCAAAAAATTATGCAGTTATTGTATTAAGTATTACAACGGGCAGGCCAAGTGAAGGTGCACCCCGTATGAGGAAAAATAGGAAAAAAAAACAATGATTGAAAATAAGGAACAATTTAAGTCCCGGGTCCGCTACCTAGCCTAGGTGATTTGAGACATATTCAACCAGAACAACAAAAAGTCGTTGCCCCCGCTAGGAATCGAACCCGCGACCTCCGCCTGTGAGCCGAACGCTCTAACTACTATACCATAGAGGCAGTTGCCTGCAAAATAACTTCTAAGTATACAATTAGTTATCTGTATGTGCCTATAATATTTAAAGAAATCCTTTAACTCCTAACCGTTGAGCACGTGTCTTTCGTTACGTCAGCTCAGAAATAATATTATACCCAATCTGATTATTTTAGGTAAAAATTATGCAAAAACATTATACGTGCCTTTGAAATTTGAGGGTATCCCGCGACTTCCTCGGATTCCACCATCAAATCCTGATTTATGGTTCCAATGGGACCACTTCGGATGTGCACTTTTTCGAAAAAAAAAAAAAAATTTTGAAAATCGGCCCACAATTGACGGGGAAATCGGTGAACATATATAAAAAATATACAGTCCAACAATATTAAAAGTAATTTATTATTGATATATTAATTAAAATTATTTAAAAAATCTGTATAATAAAAAAGTTGTAATTATTATCAACATAAAATAAATACAAGTCCAAAATTATCTGCTGGCAAGTTATCTAGTTATAACTGTGATACACAAAAAAGATAAAACCATTTGATTGGAAAACGTTCATTTACATTGATTGTGCACGAAACACGCGATGCACGAATATATACCTTGATTTCTAATAATCTAGCGGATGTTTCACCAGCATATTATTTTCAGTATTTATGTCCGACGGGAAAAAATAGAATAGAATTCAAATAATGACAATGGTGTAATAAACTGTTTGTACTGTTTTCTATTTGCCGTACAAACGGGCATCACATCCATACAATCTTAAATGTCAGATATTTAATACGATTTCCTTTTTGCACTATCATTATCGAATTTCTTACGAGAATACTTGGATACTTAATAGGGTACTGATAAACAATTTACTCGTATAATCTTAGATATTTAAATTTACTCATCATTTAATATTTTCAATTACAATTAATCTCAGGTTTATCACAGTCTGTCTAAAGTACCAGACATTTAAACATTGAGTTTTAGATGATGATTAAATTATTACAAGATAAAATCGTTGTGCAATAATGTAATACGAGGTTTGTCTAATAAGTATCTGGTTTTAATAAGAAATAATATTTTTATATGTAAAATATATCTTAGTGTAACATTTTTATTATATCCAAAGGATGGACAAAATAAAATGAATACCTGACTGGGAACTATCTCTTCTTCTTCTCTCTTTTGATATCAAAAACACTATTTTTTTCGATGTAATAAAATAATAAAAAATATGCACACATTTTTATTGACAAAGTCCTGGGCACGCTTTGTGTAGGTCAAAGCAAGGATCCAAGGGGAAACACATAAATCTTGGTCCAAGCATCCTACAAAAGGCTAAGTCAAAACTGGTAATAATGCATTTATGAAAATAATTCAATTAAGAAGAGTGTTGTTAATATATTATCTAATAATTGGGATGAGTTAATTTAGCTAATAGTTAGTAGAGTGGTTTGTATACTAGAGGTTGTGGTGGCTAGAGCACATGTTTGTTAGCAAATATTCCCACGTGGCAAGAATCTGTGCTAGGGAAAAAAATAGTCCAAAAATGAAAGAAAGATGTTCGGAGATTGAAAGATGAGGGGGTGGCAGAATTTAAATTTGAGGTCGTACTGAATTGAGTTAAACCAGTCCTTGTGACTGGAAGCATTTGTATTGAATGTGCCTTAAAGTGTCGTAAAAATTGTTTAAAGCAATGCTGTTAATGTTATTATAAAAATAATGGTAAATGTGAGTGGTAGGAAATTTGGAGGGAGAATTTGTAGGGTTTGGAGAACAAAACAATTTGAATGAGAAACTGTGGCAATAGTGAGTAGCATATGCAAAATTGGCCTTTTGCACAACAATATTTCGCAATACCATAATTGTTGTGAAGAAGTGTGAAGACGGACAGGTGAGTGGTAATCCCAAAACCGTCATGATTATATCGATATACTCAACAATGACATGTTACCAGAGAGTTGAAAGAAAAAAAAAACTGTAGAATATGATAAGAGTGAATTCCCGGCGCTAATATTTATCTATTATAAATAATCGTAATTACACTGCGAGTACGTAGTTGATATTATTATTAATATATCAGTTAAAATTTATGATTTTATATATTTCATATATAATAATTGAAAATTCATCACATTCGAATAATTACAATATTTCCTTGAAGATACCGATTTAAATATCTCCAATGACAAATTATTCCATAGCACACGATCTGATCATGACATTTAGAAGTCTCGATTTTCATTCTATATGATTACCAAAAATAATACTGTATTTATTACAAAACAAGGTGAAATGTAATTTTTGTTAAGCATAAAAATCAAATTACATGTCGAAACACTTAGTAAATTACACTGATGGTAATTTTTAATTTCTGGTCTTTTAATTAATAACGATATTTGTTAGGTAATATATTGCCGTAATTTCGAATTTACATAAGTACTTTTGGTAAATGTTTTCGTAATTTCTAGCGTTCAACTTATAGTGTTATAATGTCCTGTCATTCTAATTATTAATATAGTAAATAATAGTGTTATAATTTAACTGATTGTGTTGTTATTCTAAATTAAAATGTAGTTTTTAATTATTTTTTATTCTATTGTCCTTTTTCACTTTCATATTTTGTATCACTTTTTATACTTGATTTCACTTCATAGGTTCAATTTTCTATGATAACACTTTTTCATTGTTGTTTCTTCACATCTTGGCGGAACTTTACCACGAAATTTTCAGGGAATTTAAGTGACATTTATATTTTCTCAAAATGCATTGATTTACTGTCATTTGCTTTTATTCTACATATATAAATACAGTTATTTATATTGCACTTGCCTATTGTAATGCTTTAGTGGCTTCATCGCTTTTGTCTCCAGTAGCGAATATTGCTGTGTCATCGGCAAATGTAGCCATGGTGATATTTTCCAGTTGTACTATGTTATAGATGTAAAGTAAAAAATTAGCCCCAATAATAATACTTCTGTAAGCTGATTTAGATATTGTATTGTAAGTTATTGCAGATATATTTTCTTTTGTGTTTTGAGCGTTGCTTTAGTAACATTTTCTGACGTTTGTTGATGAGTTCCACATACCAAACCTTGTCAAATATTTGGGTTATGCCTAATATAGCTGAGCAAACTTTTTTATCTTCGTAAGCTTTATCAAAAAGTCTGTGATTGGTCTAGAATCTAGATACATGCTGAAAGATTTAGCATTCTCTGCTTAAGAAATTTGACAATTATCGATGTTCATTAGTAGACATATTCCTGTACGCAGGGTAAAAGTTACGTGGGTAGATTTTGCTTAATTTCGCCAGTTGTATTTTACTTAGATGTGTTTGCTAAAATGTTGAGACTGCCGTGCTATATTGCCACTGTCGTGGTTTCTGTGGTTGATAAAGATTCATTTGCCATTTGTCTATTTTAAATAATCATATCATATCATCATCAGTTATTCTAATTATAAATTTACTTCTAATTATAATCATATAACAAGATGACCGTGACATATATTTACGATTTACCAAAAATAACATTTATTTCAAAATGTGCCTAATGTTATTTCTTTTGCTAACCGTAAAAATCAAAATTACATGCTGTTGAAACATCTAGTAAATTATTACATATTTAAGAGACTTTTAGTCATGTCTAATATATTTCGTGACCAACAAACACAAATGAAACGTGTAATCAAACATTTCAGAACCGAATGATTTTATTCTATTTTTATATGCGAACGTAGTAATTACTAGGTATTATTGCGTGTTAAAATTCCCTAAACACCCAATAAGTACGTGTTATAATTTATCACAGTACGAAAATTACGTTAACACATCAACCTCGTATCTAGCTTGCGATTGCATTTATCATAAATAATCATAATTATGTTATAACTGTATGATTGATATTGTTAATTTTGGAAATCCTGTTTTATCTTGTTCCAACAAAAATATATAAACTAATTAATTAAAGGTTACAAAATAAATCCAGAAAGTAATTTCAGTTGAATCAAGCCTTAATCGATTTATATAACTTCCTATCTGTAAAAGATTAATAAATAATATTATAAATTGAAAAAAATACTTTTTTTATTGATATATCATAAATTTGTTAAAAAAGTTCAATATTTTTTCAGCCATAAAACTTAAAACCAATAACCTTGGTTTTAGTATATTTCCATGTAGCTTCTTTGATGGTTTCTGCTTTAAGTTATAGTGGCTCCTGTCTGAAAAAAGACACTCAGAAGGCACGCTCCTCCTGGTCACAAGTGGCAAGTGACTCATTGCAATTTTAAACAGATTGGGATGAACACCATGCATATCTTGTCACGTCATCTTCGTATCGTTTCGAAGATGTACTCATCACAGACACAAATTTTGAAATCATTATCATCATCATTAATCCATAGTCGGCGTTTGAGTGTCCACTTCTCAACCAATTTGTTGCTGTTGGTAGTGCAGTTCAGTAGTTCACTAAATGAACATTTTTCAGTAAATCTCACCACAGTTGGCGGTCAATCGCAAGATATATTGCATAGAATAAACTATAGAAAAAAATTAACTCTATTGCCTTCCTATTCTAATGGTAGTCCATTCTTTTCGAGTGGATCCATACAGTCGATCGAGTGAAAATAACAAAAAAAATCTAGAATATTTAGATTTAGTGCTACATTAATAGTTCTATAGGAATAATAATTAAATTGTTGTGTTATTATTGGTGGTTTACCATACATTGGTTTTAAAATTTGAAAAAACAAGGGTATGTGCAGAATGCAAGGTTACATTTTTAAAAGTTATAAAATATAAACAGCATCAATCTTATTTATAGTGGGAATGTTAGCTGGTAAATTTATAACACATCATTTTGAACGACATCGAATAGGTATCAACATATACCAAAATCTAACGATAACGGGAAAAGATAAGAAAATGATGCTTGTTGTGTTGGAAGTAGCCAATTCATTAAATAGGGTTTGTCCATTAAGAATAGTAGCAAAAATTGTAGATACTTGAGAGATACTATTAAATATTAAGTTGTGTGAGTAAACTGTCTCTTAAAATCTCTTAAAAAATTAAGAACAACACAATGTTGGATTCAAACAAAAGAGAAAGCGTTCACATACGAAGCGTGTGACGATTCAAGATCATCTAGATGTTAGTTAGCTCTATTGGTTCAAATTTATGAAATGTACGAAAAAAGTGAGTAGTGTTTTTGATATCACCATAATTTGATACTATTATTTCAGAGAAAACTGTTAGTCTGCGAAAATCTCAAATTTAGAGGGTGTAAAAATAACATATGAAGAGATAAGATAGCATTAAAAGAATACGATTTTTAAAAGTATATAATGAAATTAAGGAAGATTCGTTATTTAAATTTCTGTACCTAGATGAAACATCGATATTACAAAATGGAACATTGGTCACTCTTATTGGCATCTATTAGTAGCAAGACGCATAAAGACAACAAAACTGATGGAGAAAGGTTATTACAGTAAAGTATTTATTACAGATATATCATTCATATGCTGGAAACATAAATGGTTTCATTCAGGAACCATCAGATACTGTTATGGGAAATATGTGGGTATATGACCCAATGACAAATGCATTAGGAGGAGTGCACTGATAATATCAGCAGATATAGAGGAAATCAATTAAATTTTACAAGAAAAATGTACACAGGTAGTATCAGATGAAAATAAGAAAAACACAATTATATCAAAATAATTTGACCAGAAAACGTAAGGTTCAAACATAGCAATGAAAAAAACAAGAACTAAACATAAAATAAGCTAATGAAAGTAGAATACATTACTTCGATATAAAATTGTTAATTATGTGGATTAGGCCACCAGGGTATATCACTACAAAAGTATACAAAAAGTAGTATACCATAAAAAAACTTATAACTCTACATCATATATGGTGTGAAAAACAGTTCGATGTAAACAGAATTAAACAATCATACGTTGCAAACTACTGTAGCAGTAATTACCTGTAGTCGCATTTTTATATGTCAAAATCAAAATAAATCAAAAGTCAAATTTGATGTAGCAACATTGTGACATGTTGGCGTCATACATTTGGTTATGTATAGTTTGTTCAAAGTTATTTTGTCCTTTAAATTTGAGACATCAAAACGTCGCAATGTTGCTGCATCAACTCTGAGTTTTAGTTCAGTTTGGATTTGACATACAATAAAACTATAATTTAAGTAAAATGATTGAACAAAAATGTTATCAAATATAATTTATTTTAACATTACAGTACATCTAAAAACTAAAGTTAATTATACAGCCACAATACTTTATACGTTAGAGTTTAACTATTATTACTATTGCTTTCAAGAATTTTGCATACGTGTAACAAACCGGTCGATTTTGACAGACTCATTCGTTTACGTGTTCGAACTAATCAGACAGTATTGTGTCTCGTTTTAACTAGAATAAAATTACAAATTGCGGCAGGCAATACATTAAACATCTTGATGACATATGTACAAAAAAACTTTGAAGTTTATTATATTAACTGTTTTGTTGGTCGGGTACAAGTATGGTTAAACATATGGTTAAAAAATGAGAGTTTACTAAAAACTAAGCTAACTGGTAAATTAAAAAAATGTTTTGTTCTTCTATGAAAACACCGACGTAATCCATATATATTTAAAAATGATTATTATTTATTTTTGGCCAGTCTGGCCCCGGGTTTGTTAAAATATGTTCGACATATGAAGGCATTTACATTTATTCCATATATCTATTTATTTTGGAATAGTTATATATATATATATATATATATATATATATATATATATATATATATATATATATATGAGGGTATATTAAATTATAATATTCCATTGTTCAGAATAAGTGCTACTGCTATATGTTTGTTATTTCATAATCTTAATATGAAGTAATTGGTATTGTTATGACATTTATAATTTAGTAATGTTGACTTTTATATTATAGTTTCTCAGAATTCAGTGAAAAATTAAATATAAGACTTGTTATTGTTATTCAACAAAATTATTAATTTGGAATATTCCGCAGTACATTATAAATCCTAATAATACGTTTTCCAAAAATTATAGAGATTATTTTTGATTTTTTAAAATTTAATAGTCTCTTGCTAGTTGCTACACTAATGGTTTATTTGGGCTCCTAACCAGGACCTTTGATTTTAATGCTAATAACTGGCTAGTGATCAACTTATTAATTATCCCAGAAGACAATCGGTATTACGTAACCTAGTTACCGACATGCCTGGGATGGTTATTCTTTGTTAGGTTTACTCTTTGTCTATACAAATTCGAGCGCACATAAATAATGACACCCAAACCTACGACTTTTAAAGTCTCCTTTTACCAACTATGGGTTTATCTGGACTGGACCTAAAGCTTAACGTGGGCTCCGGAGCCACGGTCCTCAGCATAAAGCCTACCGACTGGCGAGTGACCAACTTTAGAAATCATCCCAGAAGACATCCGGTCTTTTACCCTGCCTGGTTACTGGCATGACTGGGATCCTTTTCCTTGTCCGATTTTACACTCTTGCCTAGAACATTCACAAATTTTAAACAATCACAAACATAAATTTACGACCATGCCCCAGTAGGATTCGAACCCGCCGCTATCGCAACAGTAGGAGGACCGTCCCATCGCCTTTACCACTGCGCCACCAAGCCGGCTAGTATTCTTTTTATTAGTACATATAATATAAATAACTAATAACAAAAACAATGACGAAGTGACGATTTATGTAGTAGTGCTAAATACGTTTAATTATATATTATATATAAAAGTGCACATCTAATCATAATGTTTATTTCTTAAAACTATTTATACTTTTATAATGATCACGTTTAAATATAAGTTACAGTGACAATTAATTTATTGGCCATTCAAGCGTAATTGTTGAATACTAATAAACAAAGCAGTTTTCGATACAAGAAACAACATTAATGCAGATAATTATCACAAAAACCTAGAAACCGCTAAAACAAATGTTTGTTTTGCTATTAAAAGATAATGTATACAGTTATCGCTATTTAATAATTTTATCAGCTATTTTAATCCTTTTACAGAACACGTGTTAGTATAAAAACGATAAGGCAGATAAGTAACACGTAAGTCTTACACTATACATTTTTGCACTATATATTGCTGTAAAATTTTACTGAAATTGTAACAGTAAGCATAACTTTATTTTTAATTAGAGTTAGTTTAATTAGAGTCAGAATCAGAATTAACTATAGTACTTGGATGTTTCTTAAAATGGCTGTAGTGGTAACTTGTATATTTCTGAGAGCACCTTTTTATCAATGATGATTGTTGCTCAGATAAAACTACGAACTATATTCAGAATCGATTATATTTTGAATAAAACCCAAACAGTTTTGTTTGATAAAGCCTAGCATATAATATTAGTAATATAATTAATACATACAGATACAAGTTTAATGTTAATGTCGCTGTTTATGTTGGACTCTTTTTTTTTCTACAAATTTCATATGTATTCATTAAATAAATGATAATTAATTTGTATTTAAGATTAGTTTTATCGTTGTAATTATATGATAAATGTTGTTAGACATGGCTAATTATAATAAAAATAATATTTATACTTACCATATATTATTAATTAAAAACACATTTAATTGATTTCTTTTATTTTAATAGGTTAATGTACCCATATTATAGCTTTATATGTATATTAATTAAAAACATATTTTTATATACACAGAGGATCAGAAAAAAATCCAAAATTGTGTGTTCAATTGCATTATTCAATAAACAATAATTGATTTATTTAAATATATGTCTAAATTATTAATTAGAATTGGTACAAAAACATAAAGTCAAATAATTTATGACTGGTTTTAGTACTTGATAAATCCTCAAATTTGATTAAGAAAATTTGTTTTTAATTCATTATCATATTCTTTAATTGGGATAAATTAATTAATGCTTCCCAACTTTTAAATTTTCGATGATGATCTGTTGTTTTAAAATGGCTTTAGTTTATTCTGAGATAATTTTATTATTAGAGCTAAATATCTACCTTTGATTTTTAATTCATTCAACCATCGTTTTCATCGACTTCTGATGGCGTGTGTTTTCTGGGAGTAACACATTTTTTTAAAATTTATATATAAAACCGTTTTCTTGAATTTAATACTCAATCTCAGCTTTTAAAGAGTTAGCCTTTTAAAATAAATTAATAGTTTTTTGTTTTCTAAATCCTTTCACATTTTATAACATATCAATACAATTTAAACAATATGGTAACATTGCGAACTGAAATGAAAACTTTTTAATATTCTGGTCAATTGTCAACTTGTATCAATATCAATTAATGTGTCAGTTATCTGACCCAACTTTAATTTTCTAGTGTCCAAAGTTTTGTATGATTGATAGGCGAGTTTTTTTAACAGGGGCATATATGCTGGCAGAAAGTTCAAAGAACATAGTCGCCAAAGATAAATAATTCTTTAAATTGTAGCGACCTTGAGGCTTGTCGAATTTTACATCGTGAAATAACGGTCAACAAAGTACCCAGAAATATAATCCCAAAACACGATAACGAATAGCTGGCAACCCCGGGACGTTTATCTGGGATGTTATTGAAGGGTATTTCGATCACCCAGTAACCGACCATCGTTTGGTTTAGACGTGCCACCATCAACTGCCCAAGCCTCGTCTCCAGGAAACACCGCTGCCTTTTAATCTATTTTGTATTTTCTACATTTTTTTATATTACCAATAAATAACGGTCACATAATGTAAACACCACTGTTTCATTTCGTTTTACCTCCATTCACCGAAACTAACATATACGTTTATTATTATTTAAGTTAAGAGATACAGTATTTTAATTCTTCAAAGGATATTTGCAGATATCGTTAAACTGTAAGAATATGCACAAGCTATTATCATCATGTCATTGCGGTCATAACCGAATAATTATCTATTGGTTTACATTTTAATAAATCGTCATCTATGAAAAGTACATTAATTATTTTCATTATTCGAATAATATATGCTATATGCTTTTCATTATTTTTTTACGATTTCAATTTATTTATATACGTTCAAATGTATTCCAATTTAAATTCGATAACTCATTGTTTAGCAATTTTATGTTTGATTAATCAAAAACAAATTTGAAATTGTGATTGGTTTCGAATTGTATCAGGTTATTGTACTCGAAAGGTTAATTATATTCGAATATATTATACGTAAGCAGAAATATTGTATATAACTGTCTTTGAAAAAATTAAATATTGTTTGGTGCTTGCATGTACTGTGCTGATTTTTTCATTTTAAAGAGGCATTTATTAAGAGAAATTAGTACAATATCCATTAATAAACATAAATATTTATCATTTTACTATTATGGTTCCCAGATATGGGATAGATCCCATATCTGGGCCATTTTTTATCGGGATATCTTAATAACAGAGTCTTCTAAAACTTTTCATATTAAATGTGTATTTAAAAATTTACAATATCGTTTTATCGACGGTCTGGAGATAATCGCGAGGATAGCTGGAAAAGTCAATAACTCAAAATTATAACCTATTTTCCATTTTTTAATTTGCAAAGGTGAAGTTTATTATGAAATAACTATATTATATGGAATTTACAGACACCAAATTACTTTCATACAGGCTGTACTACGGAAATTTGGCTAAAACAATGCAATTCAGGGATCGTCAAAGTGGCGGACGAAGGTACATATAGTACAATACGATACTCACAGAAAATGTAAATGCTACTGTGGCTTTCCACGTACATCTCTCTAGTCATTTCTTCAGCAGAGATGGTAATCGGCAGTGTCGTTTTTGTCATCTTCCTCTTTCTGTCGTTAGTCTTTTTCGGAGAAATCGATACTTCGTTGTTTTAATAAGTTTACTACATGTATGTAGTAGTAAACAAAAAAAATCAGTAAGCAATTTAATAAATTTCTATTAGTTATTAGTTAATGAGACACGTCCATTGTTAAGGTTTATTGTTCACAGAAAACGCTGTAACTATGGGAAGCAGTGAATTGAAAAATGTTGTGTGGTTTCTGTTATGTTTTATAATCTGACTAATAATCTATTTTAATGTATTCACATTGTTACATTTTCTCATCAGACATTCGTGTGTTGGTAAATTTAATTCCATATATTTACTCTGATAAGTATGTCTGCAATATATATATATATATATATATATATATATATATATATATATATATATATATATATAGATAATATGAAAAATTTAAAAAAGATATACAATTTAAATAGATATACATAAAAAAATTTAAAAATTATATTTGGTAATAATCAAGAAATATTGGTTTTTATATTAGTTTTATTACAAGTCAAAATCCTTATCACTTAACATGTCCCGGATATTTGGAAAACGGCTGAAAAGCTATTATGATTCCGAAACCTGGAAAACCACTAAATAAAGTAAACTTTTATCCAATAATTCAATTGCTACCAGTAATATCAAAAATATTTGAAAAACCACTGTTGAAAAGGTTAAAATCAATCACAGAAAAAATCTACATATAATCACAGATATTATTGAAAAACTTTGCTCGGAAAAAGTTCGATAAAGTCTGGCATATAAAGTATGGCTTAAATTCGCATATCACAGTTAAGATATTTAAAGTTAAAGAAAAAGCAAACACAAAAAAAACGGTTTAAAATAAAATATATACCTACACCTATTTTTCTATTTACAATATTATTTTAACTAATATCAACTGATCACTTTGAAGATGGTGTCGAGCAACATATTAGACTTGTTTTCTTCGTAATTTATGTGTATATGTCCCAAAATTATATCATAATTTTTGTATGGTTCCAATGGGACCACCTCGGAGATGCACTTTTTCGAATAAAATTTTGAAAATAGGCCCGCAATTGACGGAGAAATCGGCGAACATACATTAAAAAAAATATACAGTCGATAGAACTTCCTCCTTTTTTGAATTCGGTTAAAAATTGTGGCTAACGATGGATTCCTTGGATGGATACTTTGAATTAAATACATTGCACCATTTTTTTCTGAATAAAGCTTCAATTCTATAAAATAAAAACATAAAAAGTTATTGATACACAATTTATGTACTAATATATGATATTAAATGTCAATTTCAGTTCATTTGATTTGGTTAAAGAGTAGATAACTGAACTAACTTTAACGGAGACTTCTGTCAAATATGTTAAGAATTACCTAAATCATTGGGGCTTATCAATAGCCGGAAAATGCCTAAAAACTTTATGAACAGTGAAAAAATGAAGGGAGCTAGCTTTTTACGAACTAAAATCCAGGACCAATGGGACGGATTTTTGATTTATATCAAAACGTTGCTTAAGCATGCTAGTTCAATGAGGAAAAATAAATAATTTTTATAATCATTGAGCACCGACAATGAATAATGAAAAATCTATTTCAAGAATTCCAAGTGAAGTTGTGGGTTAAGCTAGACGACCAATCAACATCAACCGATCAAAAGATGTCTGAAAACTGAAAAGAAATGGACAGTCCTCACCCGCAACTTGGAATTCATTATAAGATCCACCGACTCCAGGAGGTTCTTTCGAAATTGTATTTGTTGCTTATTCGAAATATTGAAATATATTTTTAAAATATATTATTTTAAATGTATTTAATTTTAATTTAATTATTACTATAATATATTTAATTGTTTTTATACAAAAAGTACGAATTAATATCAACACCTATTAATTATTTAAGAGAGTGAGAGAGATATTGTGAGAGTACTCCAAATTGGAATTAGCGAGTGCTCGACGCTGCTGATTGTTTACTTTTTCCTTCTCGGTCAAGTTCACTTCAGCAATGTTTCCCGCAGACTGTCGATACATAACAACAAACAGGTTGAATTGATTATTTAATATACTAATGAATTCCAATTTCTTCATCAAACAAGAAATACTCAATTTAACAGGAATATTTTATGGAAAACTTTAATATTTATAGTCCAATATAATTAATTGCACAATTGTCGCAATTTTCAGGATGATGTATTAACTAATAATTATGATAACCTCAAAATATTTTTTTTCTTTTTTTAATTTATTTTCTATAATACTCCAATAATAATATCACACACTTCAATAATTTTTATATTGATTGAGCACCGGCAATGAAAAATGAAAAATCTATTTCACGAATTCCAAGTGAAGTTGTAGGTTAAGCTAGACGACCAATCAACATCAACCGATCAAAAGATGTCTGAAAACTGAAAAGAAATGGACAGTCCTCACCCGTAACTTGGAATTCATTATAAGATCCACCGACTCCAGGAGGTTCTTTCGAAATTGTATTTGTTGCTTATTCGAAATATTGAAATATATTTTTAAAATATATTATTTTAAATGTATTTAATTTTAATTTAATTATTATTATAATATATTTAATTGTTTTTATATAAAAAGTACGAATTAATATCAACACCTATTAATTATTTAAGAGAGTGAGAGAGATATTGTGAGAGTACTCCAAATTGGAATTAGCGAGTGCTCGACGTTGCTGATTGTTTACTTTTTCCTTCTCGGTCAAGTTCACTTCAGCAATGTTTCCCGCAGACTGTCGATACATAATAACAAACAGGTTGAATTGATTATTTAATATACTAATGAATTCCAATTTCTTCATCAAACAAGAAATACTCAATTTAACAGGAATATTTTATGGAAAACATTAATATTTATAGTCCAATATAATTAACTGCACAATTGTCGCAATTTTTCAGGTTGATGTGTTCACTAATAATTATTGTAACCTTTTTTTTTAAATTTATTTTCTTTAATACTTCAATAATAATAAAACACACTTATAATATTTTAACTCTCGTAAACTTTTATTATATTCTGTGGCTAGAATATCAAACTATCTCGTGTAGGACGTATTATCGAACAAATCAATATATGTATGTAGTGGTAAACATAAAAAATCAATAAGCAATTTAATAAATTCCTATTAGTTATTACTTAATGAGACACGTCCATAGTTAAGGTTTATTGTTCACAGAAAACGCTGTAATTATGGGAAGCAGTGAATTGAAAAATGTTGTGTGGTTTCTGTTATGTTTTATAATCTGATTAATAATCTATTTTAATTTATTCACATTGTTACGTTTTGTCATCAGACATTCGTGTGTTGATAAATTTAGTTCCATATATTTACTTTGATAAGTATGTCTGTAATTACATTTCTTTGTTTTATGTCCACACATGTGTACAAATATATGTAGATATTAGGTATTATATAAAATATGAATAAATATACATAAAAATTTTTAAAATTATATTTGGTAATTGAAAAGAAGTATTTGTAATTGCAAGAAATATTGATTTTTATAATAGTTTCCCATATGTCCAGGAGTTCCGCAAGGTAGTGTACTGGGTCCAGTACTGTATCTTCTGTATACGGTCGAAATGCCCACCACAAAAATAACTACTGTGGCAACATACGCAGATGACACAGCAATCTTGGCATCCCATGAAGATCCAGTCACAGCATCGATAAACGTACAAACCCACCTGGATCAAATACAATTATGGTTGAAGACATGGCTCATTAAAATCAATGAAACAAAATCCACCCATGTAACGTTTACCCTGCGTAGAAGAACATGTCCACCAGTGAATATCAATCATCGTCAACTCCCCTAAGCAGAGCAAGTTAAATATCTTGGTATGCACTTAGATCGACGCCTCACCTGGAAGAAGCACATACTCTTTAAACGAAAACAACTTCGACTGAAATTATATAAAATATATTGGCTCATTGGACGCAAATCCAAGTTATCATTAGGTAACAAGGTGTTGCTGTATGAGTTAACGTGTTTGTGTGAAGTACTTCGAAAGAGTGTCAGTGCATCCCAATGTACTCGCTAATCAGCTAAATATGCGACGTGATATTGAAGCTCGTAGACTAAAACGTTTAACGCCACCTGATCTGATTACTGGATATTTGTAGACTTTAGAATAAGCTTTAGAATAAGACTAATTAATTAAGATAATATTTTATACAGAAGATCGCTTAATGAAGTGATTTTCTGCATGCCATGTACATATAATATAGACATACTTATTGCCTATAGGGCAGATTGTGGAATCACAAAGAGTAAAAAAAAAGTTTTAATACAATTAAAAAATCCTTATCACTTATAAATATCATACAATGTTATAATTAATGCTATTAAGATCTTGAATAAGCTCGCACTGTTTTTTTTTGTATAAAAATTAATACTTTATTTAAAATGAATTGTCAGATATTTGCCAATTTATAGTAGCGTCGGATAAACAAAAACGATTTTTGAGATTATTGAGGAATATTAATTTTCCATTATCTTCTTACAAGGTAACATGTCCGGGATGTACGGAAAATGGATGAAATTATTATGATTCCGAAATCTGGAAAACCACTAAATAAAGTAAAATTTTATCGACCAATTCAATTGTTACCAGTAATATCCAAAGTATTTGAAAAACCCTGTTGAGAAGGTTAAAAACAATCATAGAAAAAATCTACATATAATCACATACATTATTGAAAAAGTGCAGTGCTCGATAAAAGTGGTATATAAAGTATGGCTTAAATTCATATACCTCAGCCAAGATATTAAAGAAAAAGATTCCTTAACAATGAAAGAAAGAAGAAGGTGTACTGCAAAGCAATGTTTTGGGTTCTATTATTTACCTACTCTATACATGCGATATACCACAAATAGAAAATGTTACTATGGTTAGCAAGAAGCTACCAGACAACTGCAATTTGAAACTAATAGTATAAATAAGTGGTCCCAGACATGGAGAATAACATTCAATGAGTGTAAATCAATGCATATTGAATTCGCTTACTTTTCAAATTGCAACAACGCTAAGTACCTTGGCGTGAATGTTGATGCAAAGCCTCGTTGGAAGGGGCATATAAAAAAGAAAAGAAAAGAGATCGAATTAAAATACAAAAAAAGCATTGTAGGAAAGGGAAAATCTAAATTATCCATACATAATAAGTTAAAATTAAATACCTTTAAAATATATATTAATACCAAATAATAAATAGTAATTGTTTTAATTATTTATATTTTTTATAGATATTTTTTCGCTATCCCTATCGGAATGTTCTCCGAAAAGTAATATTAACATAAAACAAGCCTTTCAGAAATAAAGTCCTTGGAAGTGTTGTGGATGGATCCGGATTCCAAGTACCCTTCACTCCCATGTTAATACCCGAAGTGCTGTAACTCTTGAATAACACTGAACTAGGACGTAGATTCGGGAGAACCGAACCGTGTGATCTGGTCTAGTCGTATAGTGATGTGTACTAAATGGTTTAGTACCTAGAAGTGTACCTAGCTTTTAGTGATTGTAAAGACAAATTGTAAATTAGTCTTCACCGATTAGCAATATATTATAAATTAAATAATCTTCATACAAGGGGTCCCGAAAAAGTTTATATTTAGTTTACATTTTTAGAAAGTCCATAGATTTTAAAAATGTTTATTAGTTATTAACGTATATAATGAGAAATTTCTTTAAAATAATATCGTCCAAATGAAAATTTCATCTTAAATAAATAAGTGTATATGAGTGTAAATAATTTCTTGTTCCAATGTTTCGCGCGTTTACATTAAGTGAGTGGTTTATGATGTTTGCTTTTCGGATTCATTGTACTCCAGCAGTTGCTATCTGTTCATTTACGTGTTTATTAAGGTAAAGATGAGCTTCATCCGAAAATATGATACTGGTAAACGTCAATTGGTTTTTTACGGTTTATGAAATCAACTTGATCAACAATCGACTGGTACACTGTGGCTTTAATTTTCGAACCAAATAAATTTTGTAGGGATACATGTAGTAGGTTTTTGTGCAAAATGTGCATTTAAATCCCTCGTACATTCCGAATTGAAATGTTCAGATCTGATATTATTTTTAATCATTTTGTTTTTTCCTATGTGGTACTCACCTAATAAACGTTGTAAAATTATAGGCAGGCAGGACACATGGTTAACTTTTAAGAAATACTCCATAGCAACTAAATTTCCAAGGATCAGGCTACCGATTGACATAACCCCCGCGTTCTCGTATTCGTTGCGTAAGTTTATACCGTAAGTTAACCACGTTGACGGTTCAGATACATTGTATAAGTGAAAATGCTGTTCAACTAGATCATAAGGTATTAACCGAAACAATGACAAACCGAAAGAGCATTGTTTGCAGGCAAATGAGCAATATCATTGTTATATTGCATACATTAAGAAACCAAAATTAGTAATTTATACTTTTATACATATGCATTAAAATCAATACATCAAACTATTTAAAGTGACATTTGATACTATTTAAAATACTTATTTTACTATTAAATATGTTGAATTAAAAAATAATTTTAACGCAAACACATTCGTCTTGTTTCTTTAGACAACTATTTCACAAAAAAAAACAAAATCTTTCTATGAATATAATGGTAATTAATTTTATTTCAAAACTTACTAAATAATTTATGTTTATGTTATTACTAAATGTAATATTATGTTGAAAAATACTGCAATATTATCATAGATGAAACAACTGTCCATGTCTAAAGAGCAATAAATATATGAGTTCAGTAACATATGAATCACAAAATCAGCTGTCCGAAAATTATTAAATGGAATTAATGTGTTCTTTTTATAAATATTAATATTGTTTTATTAGTCCTGAGTGATTTCACAAAAACAACCAAACAACAAGTGTTATTTTGATTCTATTTATTGATTGAATTTTTTTACTTTACAGGGGTATCTAGTTCTTTCTTTTTTATTTTACCAGCTATTTCATTGAAACCTCAACATAAACGTACAAAATTATCAGTCGTTTTATTTCTCCAATAAATACTATTCGGTCACCACGTAACATTATTCATCGAACCGTAACCACAAAAAAGATAATATTCACAGTATTAAACATCCTTAGTTATCATTGTTTGCTTTAAAAAGGATAAGTTATTTTTAAAAAAATTTCACTAAATGTGTCGCAGCTGAAGCTATAATGTAAGAAAAAGTGTATTGAAAGTGCTTTAAGAACTATTCCAATTAGGAAACATTCAAGTTTTTAAAAACACCCATAGTATGTAGATTTTTAGCATAAGCATTACAGTTTAGTGTATAAGAACACCAAAGCGAACTGAAGTTGATGTGAACTAACGTAGTCTACTAAAATTCAATTCAGGAATTCAATCTATACAGGGTAATGCTATGTAAATTTGGGTGGAGATAGTGCTATTCAGAAGTTCTTCAAATGCAAACTGGTGGACGAAGGTACAGGTGACACTCTATTATCTATCTCACGACTATTTGGTCGTTTATTTAGAAGAGAAATGTTATAATGAGCGACTGTTACGACACATGCTAATAAGGACTGTGTATTCGAGGAAACGGGGACATATGTTGGTTTTAGAACTGAATGATGTAACTATCTAAGGATAGGAGTTTGGTTTGTGTTGTGATGGATTTGGACTCTTACTGTCGTTTTGTATTACTATTCAAAAATTCTCCACTTAAATAACTTAAAATAATATAAATAAAAGCTTTTATATGAGGTATTGAAAAAATTATTGAAAACGAAAGAAACAAAACTAAAATCACAAATATCTCTCTATATCAAATGTCAAATATAATATCTTTCAATATCAAAGTAACATCTATATATTCAACCCTCTATATTCACATGGTATTGATTATTTCTTTTCTATTTCGTGTTTTCACATCATCAATATTCCTTGCTATATGCATTTTTCTATTTTTCATCCAGTAACATTCATGTACTTTTCATATCCCAAGCAACTCTCCCACACAGTGTTGGATAACCATTTACATTTTACACTATCTGCCATTATGTGAACTTTGAAAATTGCCTGATTCTGCTAATTTTGTTATTACACATCTAGAATATATTATAATATTTATAGATAGCTTAAATTTAGTTACGTTCTCAAATGAATTTTGTTACAGTAATATAACAGATTGTCAATTGAAAAGTTACCGGTCTGACATATAGATGGCGCTACTAGAATTAAATCCATATGTTTTTTAATTAGCCCTAAAAAGATGCGTGTATAAATTTGAAAGCTGTCGAATTATTAGTTTGTGAATTATACAATTTTGAGTGAAGTTACTTTTGTTATTGTGAAAAAATGGATAAAAAGGAATTTCGCGTGTTGATAAAATATTGTTTTTTGAAAGGAAAAAATACAGTTGAAGCAAAAACTTGGCTTAATGCCAAGTTTCCTGACACTGCTCCAGGAAAATCAACCATCAAGGATTGGTTTGCTAAGTTTAAACGTGGTGAAATAAGCACCGAAGACGATGAGTGCAGTGGAGGCCCAAAAGAGGTTATTACCGATGAAAACATTAAAAAATCCACAAAATAATTTTGAATTGTATGTACATGTGTACATCATATCATTCGCGAATATTTGGGTATGAGAAAGCTCTGTGCAAAGTGGGTGCTGCGCGAGCTCACTTTTCACCAGAAACAACGACGAGTTGATGATTCGGAGCAATGTGTGGAGATGATAAAGCGTAATAAACCCGAGTTTTTGCGTTGATATGTGACAATGGATGAAACATGACTCCATCCTTTCACTCCAAAGTCCAATTGACAGTAATCCGAGTGGACTCGATGTACACGATGAACCCGCTCCAAAGCGTGGGAAAACGCAATAGTCAACGTAGTAGCAGCGACTATTACTTAGCGTTATTGGACCGTTTGAAGGACGAAATCGCCAAAAAACGGTCGCATTTGAAAAAAAAAGTACTGCTTACACCGTGTCACAAGTCAGCGAGAACGATGGCAAAAATCCATGAATTGGGCTTCAAATTACTTCCTCATCTACCGTATTCTCCAGATCTGGCCCCCAGCGACCCCATTTCCTGTTCTCAGATCTCAAAAGAATGCTCACTGGGAAGAAATTTTCGTCGAATAAAGAGGTGATCGCCGAAACTGCGGCCTATGTTGAAGCAAAGGACAAATCGTACTACAAAAATTGTATCGAAAAGTTGGAGGGTCGCTATAATCAGTATATTACCCTTGAAGGGAATTATGTTGAATAAAAAAAACTAAACTTTGCCAAAAAAATGTGTTTTACTATGCTAGGCCGGGGACTTTTCAATTGACCTGTTATAGTATACCAACATATACTTACTGGGATTAATATATATTCATCAACTTAAAATCTATTATTAACAAAAAAATGTTTATAACCATAGAAGTTAACAAGTGAAAACAACAATGTATATCATTGTAATGCACATGCAGAACGAACCAATCGTATATACATCTTGTTTACTTCTTTGTAGTAGGGGTGTTGGCCATCGAGAAATATATCGATATTTCAATATATCGATATTTTAAAAAATATCCAAACAAGAAAATATTTATAAACGATCGTTAAATGGTTTTTAATAATGTTTAAGGAATATAATTAATTTTTTTGAAAAAATATCGACCAACAATATCGATATTTTTTTCAAATCGATGTATCCATATTTTTTCAATATCTCTACCCTGTAGTCTAGTAAACCATCGTCCCCACTATTCAGCATTAGTCGTTGTTGCATAATCGAAACTTAAAATATACACTTTCTCAATAGACACCTTATATACCATATTTTTATGTAGTTTTGTTTTCTTTTTATTCGTATTCTTTTTATACAAAGCTACTAATCCAAAGTCACATACATATAAATAGAGAGACAACTAACTTGACAATATTACTAAATTTTACGAGTATAACATATCGCTAGCGTATCAGTGATTCATAATTCTAAAGGTCAATTAAATTGACCCGCTATTATATCGACTCGAGAGACAATTCAAACCGATTACTTACCTACTGGGAACAATCCAGTAGCTATCATTGCTTCTATCGACGGTTAGGTTAATCTCCGACGATATGATACGCTGATCATCCATAATATCCTCAACGGTCTCCGACATGCCGTCATTTGCAGTACTCTGAAACAATCGTTATAGAGTTAAATTTAAAAATAGAATATTTATAAATGTTTAATGTCAATTACTAAATGATTTTTAAATTAATAAATTTATTTAAAGGCATTAATACGTGTTATATTTGTTTAAACTTGGTTTATGTAATGGGCATGATAACTAAATTTGTGTTTACTTTAAATTACGTGTTTACTTTATCTTGAATATATATTATTTTTGCAAAAAGGCTTTAAAACAAAAATTGACGTTTGAAATAATGTAATTTAAAATCCGCTCCAAATCTGTGACGTAACTGTTTCGTGTTTTCGAATTTCGTCGAATTTTTGTGATTTGTATTCAGCGTTGCCAATTTAAGCAGAATTCCTCCAGCTGTGAGGAATCTCATATTGATTGGGAATTAGCATTATGCGGTGAAAATGAGTCCGGTTTGGAACACTTCTACAAGAATATCGAACGAACTTCAATGTCATATTTTAATTATATTATTAATATTAATTTTCTATTTTGAATTATAATGTTATTGTTCATTTTTACATGATTTAATTATTGTGGTGTTATTAAAGTGCTACTATTGCAGATTTCTACAGAACATGCCAATAATGTTATATTACATTGACATCAAACATTACCAAGCGATTTCATTTCAGGGATCCTTTTTTTTCTTTTGCAGTAAATCCATCAGAAGCTCAACACCTTCAAATTAAATCACTGGTACCATTTCTGAAGCGATTTCTAGTGCATCATAAATCTGTTACACCACAAGAATTTGTTGACGAGCTCATGCTATGCTGAATTTTGATGAACATAGGCTTGAAATTCATGATGGTGATGAAATATTGATGGTGAATGGTACTGGGGTATTGTGAAATAATAAAGATATTGTGACGTCCATACTGCTGATACTACCATTTTCAAATGTATCAATTGAGCGAAAACTTAGTTAAAACACAAATACTGTAGTGTCTTTAATAGCAACAAAAGAAGGGAATAAAAAGCTGGGCGACAGTATCAAGTTTAACCCAAATAATGAAATATCAAAAATAAATATTATTCAAACGGTTCAGACTTGTTCTACTTTTTAAATAATGTTGAAGGCAATTTGTACGAATCTTTCTCCTCAATTTGGAGAAGTTGACTTGGGTTATTGGGGAACTTCATAAATTGGCATTGAATTTGATTGATTGGATACTGATGAAATTGAAACGTAACTTATTTATTTTCAGACTAGTTAAATATGGGTAAACATATTTATAGAAATAAGCAAATAGTTAATTATAACAAATAAAATAACAAGACAATATAAGTAGGCTAACAGCAATATTATGAAAATAAAATGAAAAGTATTATATCGATGATGTTATTTTTTGTCGTTAACCATCCTACGAGAAGAGAAACTGACGTTCGAATAAATATGTTATAGGTAGCGGTTTAGCGAAGGGTACCTTATAGAGTTATCAAGAAAGTCAAAAAATTACGACTATCACCACATTACCACATGCTTAAGTACTGTGATTTGATTAATTTTTAAATGGAAACTCACATGACATGCAAATATTGCCAGTATCACAAAACCGCATATAAAAAATAAATCAAGAGTTGGGTTAATCATAGAAGTGTAATTTAACAAATTTCACAAATATGTTTACATTTCTACAATTTATCAAATAGTTAGAATACTTCTTTTTACCGAATATTATTAAATATTGATGATATATTATAAAAAATGTTATTCTGGTTTAATTACATGCACACACTTACTGAATTTGTAGTTGTGAATGTGCCTAAAAGATGAGCGTTGCGTAAAAACCTGTTGTTACTGAAAAACCTTACCTTTATCTAACGTCCTTCATAACTACCAGTAACACTTTTACATCGTTCAGCTACAACTTGAAATATATACCAGATATTTATATTCAAGGTCTCGCAAGATATTTATTCCACCGTGAAGTCTCGCTAAGAATTCTTTGTTTCCCAATAGCGCTTTTCTATTTTTAAGCCCAAAAAAACCGTCAACAAAAACGAAGCACAGCGATGTCGTGTAATAATCAATTTCTTCCTAACGTTATTATTTTAATAGATTTGTAGGTGTTACTAACGTATAGTAGAAGTTAGTAAGCAGTGATGTAATAATAGTTTGATGTGGCTTTGCTTTCAAATCCAAACACATTCAATGTAAATAATAAATATTGATATATTAGTTTAAAATTTACTTAGTTATCAGCTTAGTTATATTTTAAAAAGATGCCCAGATTGTAGCTATATAATGTAACAATTGTATAAAGTTAAATAATGGAACTGATTCAGTGATAAATAAAGAAGCTTAGTGTTGCGGAGAAATTATGATCTGAACGATGCCACTTGAAAATTCAACGAAATCCGCTCAGTCCGTGGCGGTGATGATTATTTGCATCATATGTTTTAGTTATCAGTCATATGTTTTAGTTTTTTTTTTGTTCTGGCCTAAAACCAGGCGGTGGAATGCATGACGCATATCTGGTCGCGGAGACTTGCCCTGGAGTGACAAGTTGGACCGGGTTATGTGGGACTGCCTCTGGGCTTACCAGTACACTAAACCGAAACCGTCTCACAGTTGACCCCTGGGGATTGCTACTACTACTGCATTAAATTTGGGGATATGGCACCCGCTGATCGGGCAGCCGTTATTGGGCACGAGGACCCGACGATTTTATTGATTCACGAACCTGAGTTAACACACAACTGGATACTGTCGTATGGGGGCAAAAGTTGTGACTGTAGCGACTGATGAGGTTGTTTCAGCCTGGAAAAGGAGGGGAGTTTAGCGGTGATGCGGTGCGAAGCTCCCAGCATGTCGACCAGCTCGCGAACAAGCGCGTTTTCAGAAGAACTTGAGCTGAGTTGTTGTTTGTTAAATGTTTGAGATATGAAATGCTTGATTTCTGGAGTGTCAGTTTCCCTATGAATTAGATTATTTCTGACAAACCATGGAGGGTTTAATATTCACCTGACGAGATTATTTTGGAAAACTTGAAGCCGTTTGACCTGGTTGGGTGTAACAAACTTGAAGTAGACATTAGATCCGGAGAGGAGTATGAACCGAATTAACATCTTGTAAAATAAGCATTTGATGGAGATGGGAAATCTGCTGAAGGGGAGTTTTAGTTTATATTAGAATACCTTATTTGTATTCTACGGTATCGTTTGAATCATGGCATATATAACGTCGTAACATTACATGGTTTTTTTACATTACACACCTTTTTCTCTTTAAATATTTTTTCAACCAAATAAAATGTGTGTTTTTATTCTAACACTTATCAGAACTGAGATTGATTGATTATAAGATTGATTATTATAGACTTTTTTTCAATTAACCGGAGTCAAACATTTTCTGGAGAAAAAATATGACTGAAAGTTGAATCTATACGTTTACTATTTATTCCAAGCTTCCATTTAAAGAGACGTTGCAAATATAAGATGTTTACAAGTCCAAACTCAGTGACATATTAAAAAATAGCCAACATTTCAACATATGGTCAAACATTCAACTCATTCTATTAAAGATATATGGTATATTTGAAAAAAAATGACCTGTTTTTAAACGAATATCAAATACAAGCTTTTATACATATAGAAAATAGACAAAATAATATGAACAACTGACATATACACAATAGTTATTTATTAATAAGGTATTGAGAAACCAACGGACTCTTAAACTGCTGCAATTTTCCGCGGAATGGTTTATAAATAGTTTCCAACGGATGTTGTCCCATTCTTGTACCAAAACATTGACCAGTTGCTTCAGTGATAATGATACACTCCTAATTTTCTGCTCTAAAACTGTCCACAAAAGTTCAATTATGTTGGGGTTTAGTGATATTCTGATAATATTTCGCTGCTACCTGCGATAAAATTATTTGAGAAACTGTTGTTAAAACGTATTAAATTATTTCTAGAAATACTACTTTGCTATATTCCTAGACATCTCACAAAAATTGACTGGGTCATTTGGTATTAATCCACGAAATGAGCAAATTGTTTCGGAATTACTGTCGACTGCTGCAATAATATTTTTTCGCATGGAAGGGCATTCTCAACAAAGTAGTGTCTTGAGGCAATTCTGTATCTGCCCTACACTGCTGAGATAGCAACCCAAACAATAAAAGAAACAGTATTTGGAACATTTGCTGATGACACAGTTGTCATAGCATTATCAGTTACAGTTATCTGCTTAAGGCTGTAGAAAAAGTACAACTAGCAGTCACTAAGATTTACAAATAGAATAGAGACTGGAAAATACAGCTTAATAGCTCCAAATTAGCCCATGTTAATTTTGCTTTGCGGTGAAGTGACAGAAACCTAATTACATCATTTGACGAATGGCCGATTCCACAAGCAGAATCAGCCAAATACCTCGCAATATATCTCGATGGTAGTTTAAACTGGAAACATCATGTTAGATAAAAAGCAGAGCAGATTAAACTCGGAGTCAATCAACTGTACTGGTTAGTCGGAAGCTACTCTCAACCTGACCTAAAATCAAAAAGATTGGTTTATCAGCCAATCATAAAGCCAATTTAGACCTATGAGATCCACATATGGTGTTGCGCTAAAGCATCAAACCGATTAGAAATCCAACGCAGGCAAAAAAAAGGTTTGACTATGATTAATTATCAATGCTTATCGCTACGTAACCAACGAAGAGCTACATGATGATCTCGAAATCAAATGAATATACGAACTAATCCAAGATTTCAAACATGAAATAAAGTTGCTAAATGACAGTAACATGGAAGCAATACAGCTACTACAAAATACGAAGGACATCAGAATATTGAAGCGAAACAAACCACACGAACTTATATAGCGTATAAGTGTTTACACGGCAAATTCAACGTAGTGTTCATATAATCTTATCTATCCCCCATATTTAAACATAACTCGGTCAACGCATATAACAGTTGCAAAAAATCATGAGTTAGATAGTGCCTTTTCACCCTAGATGTATCTTTTCAGCATGGAACGAGGAATCCTTTCAATTTCGTACGTTATAGTTTCGGAAGAAGGTTCAATAATTCGCAGTTTATCTATATAAAATTTGTATTTATATTAAGTAGTCCCATAAAAAGTAGTCAGAAGTTGAATATCGATTGATTTAATAATCTCGAGAATGACGTAGTACTGAACGAAGAGGGATACGAAGGATGGGTTTCCACTGCTTGTTACATTGTTTTAATGTTTTTCAAAGTTCGTATTATTGGATCTCTTCTCTGTGCAGTAGCTAGTCTCAACAATACTATTATTTCAAATTCTTTTGCCAATTTCATAACGGTTCAACGTATTTTGAAACGCGAGAATGCTCACCAGCGTTAAAATAGTTATAGTAATATAGTAGTAAAATAGCGAAATTGTCTCTGTATGAGCATAACAACACAACAAATTTCAGTAAAAATATTGTAAATATAGAGGTCATTTGAAATAGATCACGGCGGCTCCATAGCAACTACAGGGGCGTAATAAAATTCAATTTAGGGTTACTGATCTTTTATATCCATCAAGACATTTCACATCAAATTAACTGTTACAAATACAAATGTTTAACCGACTTCGAAAAACGAGGAGGCTCTATAAGTCGATCAGTGTAAAAGCCATTCAGTGTGTTTTTTAAGCACTAACCATACACTTGACATATACAAAAAAATTAATTACCAACAAAACGAATCTAAATTAATATAACTTGTTTGGGTTCGGCACCAATTTCAAAGTTATCAGTTGGTAGTACTTGTGTATGTAAATGTATCTATATATGTGAAAATGAATCGTTGTTCGTTAGTCTCGCTAAAACTCGAGAACGGCTGGACCGATTTGGATAATTTTGGTCTTGAATTATTTGTGGAGTCCAGGGAAGGTTTAAAAGGTGAATAAATATGAAAATGCTTGAAATTAAATAAAAACAACAATTTTGTTTTTTCTTTGATGCCGAGGATCGAATCCGACAATCTACGTGCGTGAGAACTTCGGTGATCATTTGTGATACTGACATTTCAACTTTGTGATACTAAACGCACTGATGAGCAGAGAGAGACAGATCAAGAAAATAGTCGTATTGTTATGTCATAATGGCGTTCTTTAGAAAGTGACAATGAAGTAGATGGGCTTAGAATGCAATGAGTTCGCACATCAAACACAACAACAGCGAGCACGACATAATGAAATTGAGCGATTTCGTAGTGCTCCTGTGATCCTGGAACGAGCTGCATTCCACTATGATGCGGCAATAGATTTTTGTGCCGGCAAATCTGTAACAATTGGGGAAATGACAATCATTTGTAAATACTGCAAGGCGTCAAAATACAGTGGTGAATCTACTACTACAAAGTAAAATTGCCACAATTGGTCCCACCACCAGATCATTTACGGAGTTTTTTCAACTACAATTCACACTCTATGGTTGACGGCAAGTGTTCCAAGCGATACCCAAGAGACCTGATTGCCGAAACCATAACGGGAATTGATGGATACCCATTGTATCGTCAGCGATCAATTGCGGACAATGGGCGATCGGTAGTTGTGAAGGTAAGAGGACAAAATGTTGATGTAGTAGTCCATTTGGCAATCCATTTAGAAAATGATCAGGAGGAAATAAGTCGAGGATTCAAGATTGTCGAGGATCTCAATGCAACCATTCAGAATTTTCTTCCGGGACAGTTGGTTTCCTTCAAATCAGTCCACAGCCTTATGAACCAGTACGAGGTAGTCAACTATCCCACGGAGTTTTTAAGTTCACTGGAATTGCCTGAATTACCACCTCACAATTTGAAGTTAAATGTAAGATCAGTTATCATCATGCTGCGTAACATTAATCAACATCGACTGTGCAATGGCTGGCTGTAAAAAAGATGATGAATAACGTCAATGAGGCAACGATCATAAAGGGAAAATACAGAGGAGAGGATGTCTTGATCCCGCGTATACCGATGATTCCAACGGATTTACCATTCGATTTTAAACGTTTACAATTTCCAGTAAGTCTGGCCTTTGCGATGATCTCATCATCTTTGTTTGGTCATCTTACGCATAATCAGCGTATTCGATAGGAATTTACGTTTTTTTGCCGACAATTTACGCGTAGCTACTTTTTCTAACGTTAAAAGCTAACACGACTCTTCAAGAGCTGTTATTATGAAAGAAGCTTTAAGGACATAAGCGGAGTTCTGACAAACATATAGCAGCTGAATTCGTAAAGTCACAAAATGTGGATTGAAGATGACTAAAGACATTTAGTCATAAGCTATTCCAATTAGGAGATATTCAAGATCTGCACCACAGTTTAGGGTGTACATCTAGTCTATTGGAATTTGGACAGAAGCTTGCAGTTTAAAGTGAACGGCCACCAAAAATGCATTGCAGTATTTCAGTTTCTCATCCGTAAATTATTGGACTTTGGATTCACGAAAACATAACGTTGAAATTTGTATAGAAACAATACAATTTCTAAACAAACAAGCGGACGAAGATACAGGCAATACTCAATAAATAATTTTATCAGCACTATAAACTGTTCAGACGGGACCACATACTATCCCTATGGTCGCTTCTTTAGGAGGAAGATGTTCGCGCGACTCTTAAGGCACTAGCTACGGACTTGTTAAGATTGAATGGTGTAACGAGTAAGATGCCTAAAAATAGACATTGAAATAGGGGTTTGGATTGCTTTCTAATAGATAAAAACCGCTAGTGTCACATTCAACGTTCAACAAGTGGCCTCAACAAGTGGTAACTATACTAGAGATTATACTTTTGTTAGGAAGTAATTTTAGTTTCTGTTACAGCACTGCCTGTCCTTGCAGTTTACAATTACACATTCCCTGTTAACTAGCAGAATTTTTTCCCAGTGGTCTAGTGAGTATAATTAAATATTTTTTTCTCTAAATTCGAACCCGGATTTTTATAGCGAAACGAACTACTGTGCTTAGTACGCTATCGAGAGGAATAAGATTAAAAATTATAATTTACAGTATAAAGTTTTATGAGATAATATATTTCATTATACTAACATTTCGTTTAATGTTTAATTTTAAAAATATCAATACGATCATTACTTTTATAACAATGCACTGATAATATATTAAAGGTTTTGCTACACAGTTGTAGATTAATACTATAGTAATTCAGAGTACAATGAAAAGTTCAATTTTAATCAAAACAGGATGAGCAAAATTATATTAAATCACACGTCCTGTTAAAAAATAAATAAATAAACCGTAAATTTTTTAATCCCAAATACCGCAACAACAAAGTAGATATTTAAATGAACGTGTGTTACCGTACAATGAAACAGTGTTGGCTTAGATAACAATACTGGCTGGTGTAAAATACGCTGCAATCAACATGCATTTCTTGAAAGCGTGTTTTTTTAAAACGTTAGTTAATTAGATTTATCGAATAGAACAAAAACATGTTTTTTACGTTTAGCTCTGAAAGGTAGAATAATAAAAATATGTTATAGGATATTTTTAACGATTTTTTGTGAATCTTAAATAGATATTAAAGCCAATATATTAATGAATATTTGTTAATATCCACGATGAAAATTTAAATTAATGGTGACTGGTTTAAAGAGAGTATGTGCATTACATTAACATTTATTTGAAATTGATATTTGGTGTTAACTATCACGTGATCACAACAGTAACGTGGTATCGTTTATAAATTAAAATGTTCTTAACAAGATTTTTACTTTTAATTTAGTAAATAATAGTTAACTTTTAGCTTTAAAAATTGTACTTTTAAAATGTCTCTTCGTAAATAATATAAATATGACGGTAAATTGATATTAATGGTTTTAGGTTAAGGTTGACAAATAAAATCAAAATATTATTTTAAAGATTTTGTTTTGTCGAACTGTAATAAAATAACTGTCAGAAATAAGTCGCTATTTTAATATGGGTGGGATCTATGTATATACAAATTGCTTGAAAATGATAATGAAGGTATAATTCTTAAATGATTATACTGTTATTGATATGTTTATTACAATTCCTTGATTTGCAGATAATCAAACAGATATAGATTTAAAATTTAGCTTAATGGGACTTTTCTTCAGCAGCTTTACAATCCATTGAACAGAGTATTTTGTATATATTGTAAATACATAATTTTTGAAACTGCTTATTTTTTAATTTTTGATGATCGTTAAAAGAAAAACTGAACAATATATATATTTATATACTATATATATATATATATATATATATATATATATATATATATATATATATATATATATATATTATATATATTTATATACTATATATATATATATATATATATATATATTATATATATTTATATACTATATATATATATATATATATATATATATATATATATATAGTATATATATATATATATATATATATATATATATATATATATATATATATTTATACGAAATACTGCAATCCATTTTTATTGGCCGTTCACTTTAAACTGCAAGCTTCTGTCCAAATTCCAATAGACTAGGTGTACACCCTAAACTGTGGTGCAGAGCTTGAATATTTCCTAATTGGAATAGTTTATGACTAAATGTCTTTAGTCATCTTCAATCCACATTTTGTGACTTTACGGATTCAGCAGCTATATTTTTATCCGAACTCCGCTTATGTCCTTAAAGCTTCATAATAATAGGCAAAAAACGTAAATTCCTATCGAAATGGCAAGACGTTGATTATGCGTAAAGTATAAAATCCAGCCGTTCGCTTTGCTCTACGTCCGTTGCGGGAATTTTGGTTCACTGCACATCGGAATATTAGATCTGATTGGTCAATCCTCCGTCGCCCGCACCCCGTGTTCGCCCCGGCAGTCAAAGGTTTATGCTGACCTGTGTCATATGAAAACAGTACACTTGTAGCTCGCGGATCTAATAATTTGTGTGCTTGTTCAACAAGTGATACAGGTTAGCATAAACTTTAGATTGCCGGGGCGAACACGGGCTGCGGCGACGGAGGATTGACCAATCATATACCCCATATTTTCTAGAACATGTCCTTTTTTGTCTGTCGTTGTTTAAAACCTGTGAGACCCAGCTCAAGTTTTTAAAGTTTTACCATTTGATGCAAAATTGCATTCGTATAACGTACTGAATTTTTGAATTTACTGTTTATCAGTCATTATTATAACTTCAGAATACAAGAGTTCTGAAGTAAAATAACTCTCGATCTTATTGATACGAATCCTTTCTATAAAATATCGCCTACATTTTAAATTTAACCTTAATCTCGTAGAAAAATTAAGTCAGGTGGTAGGCAGTAAGTCAGTCAAAATTAAAGAGGTACTTCACCAGCTTCCATTATGAATAGAAACATTTTCTATAGAGCTTTTTCCTCTTAAGCCATCGTGTTGTCCAATTCGTAATAAAAACTGTTTGTTTGTTATTTTTCTTCATGAAAGTGCTTGGAACTCGAACCTCGAACTTCGTCATATATGAATATAATTGTCTAGAGTTCCATTGCATGTTACTATTGTTTGGTTTGAACACTCATAAGATATTTCAACACTCACCAAAGACGACATTAACTAAACAATAATAGTCGAAAATAAATTGGAAAAAATATAGATACTAGCTACGAAGATAAGAAATAACAAACGTGTTCTAACAAACAAAACAGGAGATTTTAATAGCGATAATACGCAAATCATAGCTTTCAGATCAGTGAACGATAAAAACACAATGAACTTGGCTGTCTTCAGCCTTAATATATAAATATATAACGGAGGTTAGCAAGAAGGTTGAAAGAGTGGGTGGAGTTACGTTATAAAAATCTATAATTTTAGAAAAGTATCCACATGACTATTAATATAATCTAAATACTCAACAATTAAGGGATCTTGGAGTACTGAATTTTTTTTAACTGTATTGAAGCAAACACTATCGATTTAGTAATATTTGTGCCTTGGTAATTTTCCTAAATGCTCATTTCTCATCTGAGATAATTGTTGTGGAGTCAAAAAAGAAGCTCGGGGTGTATTTACTATAAATATTTTTTCCAAACTTTGCCGGAACTGTCGGGTACTGTGTATGCAATTGTATACTAACAATGCAAAAACACAACCTAAGGAAGTGTAATCGATAAAATAAAAAAAATAACAACAAATGATTTTTTTTTCCTTGCACGAGCTTCTATTTGCCGCAATGTAGACATCGGCTGAGGAAGTCAAGAGAAGGATCGCACAAATATAAGAAATAAGCAAGCTCATCAGTATGTGCCCATCAGTTCTTTTCGATATATAATAATAGTCCATGTTGACCGACAAGATTATAGTACTCAAAACTACTTCTTTTAACTTTGTATATTTTATAATGAACAGCTTATTTATTTGTATTATTTTTATTAAATGACCTATATTAGACAACGTGGTTGGAGTTCTATTCATTTTCATGATCCATGTTTCAAATTTATGACTACTCTTGATTCTATAAATATTTTCTCCAGATTTGGGCATGAAGGTTTGTAAATGTATGAAATGATCCAGTGTAGTCTTGATTTGCTTCATATTCTGTAACTTTCCAATATTATGCTTTTTGTAATAGACGGTTCAGTTTTTCTACGAGGGTTACTATTTATATTTTGAGCCCAATAACGAACACATACCAATTTATTAACGAAAATGGCTATATTGTATTTCGAAGTATTCTCTATGATGATCAATAGACTTCTGAATGCGTTTGAACCAATCTTAACACCTTTTTCACTCTGACTGAGGTACATTCAAAACATAGTTAAATACATCAACAGTTTCGTCAGGTGTCGAAAACCATTCATCACGTAATTTATTTTTGACACGCGAAAATAAAAAAAGTTATTTTATGCCAAATCAAGGATGTATAGAGGATGATCCATCATTTCGACCATTTGGTCAGTAAAATAGATGATTATTTTAGCCGATGTGTGATAGCTTGCATTGTCATATATTGTGATGAAGAATGATCTTTTGTTGCCACTTTTTTCGTATTTCACGAAGCACTTCTGGTAAACAAACTTTTAATACACCACGATTGTATTTCTTAACCATCTCTTTGCATCGCCAAATGGTGAGCATATTTTTGAACTTTTATCAAATTATGCGAGCTTCAAATGAAATACCCTATTGATGCTTGATATATTAATGCCCAAAGGCACATGTTGATCTTGAAATATCATGCCGCATCCAGCGTCAACACTGATCTGGTACAACAACTGATTTTGGATGATCTTTGCGACTTTCGTACCTGAACGAAATGCAGTTACGATTGATTTAATTATACCAGCGTTTCACAATGGCCAAATGTCAAAAATAAGTTTATCGATGCGCTTCTGCCTTGATAATTTAAGTCGAAAGTTGTAAAAAATAATCGAACAAAAATGTTCACCAGTTAACTCCATTTTTTCACTAGGACAAAATTTTTAAACTATAAACAACATAAGTTGTGCTCAAATAACAAAACCTCCTAAAGAAGATTATGGTTATAAAGGCCAAACAAACAAGTTGGCCAATTGGAAACGTCAGATGGGGCCTAACAACATTTGATATTGCTAAGACTCACAATACAAATGATAACCTACACATTTGCTTGAAACAGGGCTTATTATTTACTTTTTTAATTAATTTCTTTGAAAACTTTCACTCTTTATATATATAACATTACTTTGAGTATGCTTAATTAGTGTTTAATTTCTTAAAATAGCAGATTTATTAATACACGTATTCTACGTTATAATGCTTAATATGTTTCTTATTTTTCTATTATTATATCGTATTTATTAAAATTACTAACGCGTTATCAGCTAATGTGTACCATTAGTGAAAAGTCATAACTATTATTCTTACTATTATTTATTATCTATATAATGCTATTAAAGACATTTTGACAAATATGCTTTATCTTTTGTATTTATGAAATGATTACATATAATGAGTAACAAATTGCTGGAAATTCAATATATATTTTATATATTATGCAGGTGTAATATTGGGAACACAAAGAAGTCTACCTTGTTTATTTCAAATTAAAAATCGAGAATTTGTTATTGGATAAAGTAGGTATATAATTCAAAGCACTATCCATACTATTTTTTTCATGTCGCCAACAGAATAACCAAGTTCTTGTTATCTATATATAATGTAAAATGCAGATCGTCGATTAAAATAAAAAAAACCATATTTGGTGAATATGACGAGCGGGATTATCAAAACGCGAGACTTCATCGCCTTTCTATTTATATAATGATAGTTTTTCTTTTAGTAATTGACTCAATCGTATTAGCTGTAATACATAACACATAATAATCACTCATGATGATTCATCAATATTATTATCATATCATGATGATGATGGTGGTGGTTTGATGCAAGCTCGCCGTTGATGGTCCTCAACTGGACCCTTTTTTAAATTAAACAAATTAATGAAAAGTCCAGAGAACCAGATCTTCAAATAACATATATTATATTCACAATATATTATAGACTTACGTTTATTCATTTATTCGTTGTTAGTAATTTAATTAACGTTATTTGTTTTAATTTAATTTTTATTCTTATTCCTTTCAACGATTTTCAATCACTCTTTTCCTTTCTTATACAGTTTCTGCCAGGATATCTACAGGTGATGCATTCTTAGGCGCTGCTGAGTATGTAACCATGGTAATAACATAATTCTAATGTTGCCACACAAATAGTATCATATATGTCAATTCCTTTAAGACAGTCAAACAATTAAATTACGAAGCACAAAAATTCATTGTAGACAACCAGCAAGACGTTTGGAATAATATTCCAGAAATTAGGAGTATAATTAAATAACATATTCTAAACGAATCTATGAAAACTATGAAAAAAATGGAACACTTGAAAATAACAATGTATTAAACAATATAACGAAAAAGCATAAAAGGGAAATATTGGAATATATAGATAGATATATAGATATATTCCTCTTCTAATATTCTTTTTTGCAAATAAACAATTTTGCGTTATAAAGTTTAGAAATTATAATTGAACTTTATAATTTTTTATATAGATACAATATTGACATAATTGACGGAATAACCGCTGACGCAAATATTCTTCTATGATGTATAGTAAACTTTTCAGTGACGCATCCATATACCAGACGTTTAATTCAAATGTTTGCTCTAAACTTTTATCTGCCATGACCTTTCCATCACAATTGCCGCCATATGTTTTCAGTTTCAATGTAATAATCATTAAGATTTCATTTTAGATATTATGAACTTATATTTAAACATTATTTTAATAAATATTTAAAGGCTTGCGGCAAAAGTAGTCAGTTTACATATACCACTAGCATTATTGTGTGTGATAATGAAGGTAGTATCTTGCTCGTACCTCTTCTGCATTGACAAGTCACAATTGATTTTTAACAATATTATTAATTAAAATTAGTGTATTAATACTACCTTTTGACGCTGATACCCAGAAAAACAGATCGACAGCAACTTCGTAACAGAGCTGCTACGTAAAAATTGTTTCCCCTTTAAAGGCGAGTTTTCCCTTACTGTTGATGAATATCTTAAGTAAAGTGATGGCGAAGTTCTAATTTACAGAGTAAGGAGCGATGATTGAGTAGAGATAATTCTCTTTTCAAAAAATTCATACAGAGGATGTCAGTGCAATGATCTACAAAAGAAATGTTACATTTAAGAATATATGTTATGTAATATGGCTCTGACTATCGCGGTCATCTGTTTTAGAACTATTTAAATTGTGCACGAGTGAGATGGGTTGGTTAGATGTCTACTAGATAAGTACTCTCAGTGTCGCTTGGTATCGCCGTTCAACAAATCACATCTTCTTTTCGTAAAATAAAATAGTCTTTTACAAGTAAGACTTCTTGTGATTGAAACCCTTTTCCATTTCATAACTGGCGCAGTCGGAATCCGGGGAGATCATAAGGCTGTTCCCTTTCGAATTCATGTAATTAGCCAGAATCAAATTAATTATCAAGAAAAGAAGATAGATTGACATTGGATTGGCAATCATTCCGCGGTAAGTGAAAGCATTCCTTGATGTAGTTAAGTGGAGTTCGGGCAAAAATATCTCAACTGAAGCTGTAAGGTCACAAAAGGTGGATTGAAGGTGATCAAAGACCCTTAGTTATAAACTATTCCAAGTAAGAAACACTCAAGATTTGAAAAACACGTATATGTAGATTCCCAGCAGATGATTCATCATAGTTGCACACTGAAGTTGCTGTGAATTGCCATAGCTTACTGGAATTTGGACAGAAGCTTGCAGTTTAAGGCGGACGGCCACCAAAACCGGACTGTAGTAGCTTCAGTTTCTTAGTCGTACGCTATTGGAATCTGGAATCACCAAAACTTGGACAACCATTCCATAGAGGGACACCATGGAAATTTGGGTAGAAACAGTTCTACATCAAAGATCTTAAAAGGCAAACTGGCAGACGAAGGTATTACAAGACGGAATAACAACCATGTACATCCCTGACTATCGCAGTCATCTGTTTTAAAACTACTTGAATGATGAAGGAGTAGGACGGGTTGGTCTGTTTTCTAATAGATAAAAATCCTCAGTGTCTCTTTGTATTGCTGTTCAACAAGTCTCTAAAATAAAACAGTTTTTTTAAGTAAATGAATAGTTTTTGTGATTAAAACCATTTCCCATTTTATAATTTAATATACCAATTGAATATTGCTATATTTGTATGTATCTGAATATATAAGGGAGGGTAGTTGAGCAAGAGGGTTGTAGGCGTGTATGAAGTGCACTTGAACTTAGCAACAAGATGACAGTCAGTTTTGCGTCAAGATTACTATTAATCAAGTCATTAATGTCAAATAAAGATTACTATCATTTTATCATCAGGATATATATTACCGTCAACAAGATACTTTTTCAATATAAAGGCTTGTTTCAGTTCATCAAGCATCTTGTAATAATGATTAATACAATTCCATTACTTAGTAAGTCAGTTTTTAATAATAATAATAATTGTGTGTAAATGTGTTATGTGACATTTAGCACAGTTTCGCTTTAACCATTGTGTTGTGTACACGTCCAAATTCTATTATACATAAATATACACCACAAGAACGAGCAGAACTAGTGACAATATTTATTGAAAATAATTGTTCCATTATTGCCACTCAGCGGAAATTGCGTCAAAAATATCCTAATCGTCCAGTGCCTCACAAAACTACAATTTATAATTTACATGCGAATTTTCGACAGTACAGCACGACAGTAGACAGGCCTCGTTCTGGAAAACAATGGACGTCTCGTAACACTGAAAATGTGGCTTTGGTTGCGCGATAGTGTCGCAGAGTCTCCAGAAACATCAATTCGTGGTTCCCAGTTACACATTTCTGCACGCGGTTTAAATTTAAATTTAATTTTGAAAACTGATTTGAAAATGTTCCCGTACGAAATTCAATTGCTACAGAAAGATGTTGATCAACGAGTTGAGTACAGTAATGCAATCCTAAGGCTTTTCCTCTAAATTGATAATGAGCGATGAAGCCCATTTTCTTCTCAGTGGCCACGTCGGTTTTGGTGAACACTGCTCAACGGTATACAAGACATGATTCGAAATTTTCTTGTGCCTGAAATGGAAGAGCAAAGACTAGAGGACATGTGGTATAAGCAAAATAGGACCACAGCACACACATTTCGTTCAACAATTCAATTATTGTTTTCCATGAAGACTAATTTCATGAAGTGGCATGGCCAGCCGGATCATCGGATTTAACAGCAGCAAACTTTTTCTTATGTGGTTTTTTAAAATCAAAAGTTTATGTTAATAAGCCCCAAACGACTCAATATCTTAAATACAATATTCGTTACGAAATTGCAAAAATTCAGACTCAGACGTTGCAGATCATGAAAAATGTCTTAAGAACGAACTTTAACGAATCGCGTTCACTATTTAGCCGATATAATTTTCAATCATAACGAAAAAAAAAAATGTAAAACCAAATACACTTTTTATTAAAACCAAATTTACTTATATTTTCTGTGAGCAAAGTTATAGGCAATCAAAATGATATCGGGACTTTTGCCCCACGTTGTATATCCAATGTCCTGTCCAATCCAAGAGCCAGTACACATCATACACTAGACAACACTTGAGAGGCAGGAATAATCTATCACAATAACATTCCAAAAAGCAGATAAAACGTTTGTAAAGTTGATAAGCATCTCGAGCGATAGAGGGAGCTCTATAATCGTAACCGGTTTAGCAGCTTCATCAGCAATTAACATTCCAGAAACTTTATTTCCTACTTATGAAGCAACAATGTACGAATTGTGAACGACAATAAAATCATTAAAGCGTGGTTAGGCCAAGTCACGACAGAAATGATCAAGGCCGGTGGGGAAACGTTGTTTCAACGGCTTCAAGTGCTGCTCACATAAATTTGACGATAGCAACAAATATCGTTAGCCTGGAAGTAAATGATAATTAGACCTATATTAAAAAAGACGACAGTAACCTGTGTAAAAACTATCGAGAGGACACGCAAGAAGAGCAGGATTTAGAGTCAATTAAGATTCTATAGATAAGATTTTCGCGCTGTGCTGTTTGATGTAGGGACTATTAGGCGTGAAATGCGTGTGATTGTCGTTTTTATTGATTTTCGCTTTGAGCAGCTTTGGAGGTTGAACAATTGAAATCCCTGAAAATTGTTCAAGCGTCTTAAGTCAATTTGAGGCCTGAGCTGGTGTTCACCAAAGAGATATCGCCTATCCACTACTTTTCAACATATAATACCGATCTTGAATAAAAATCTGAAACATAGGAGACCAACATTGTCCGAGGAGGCTAACAACAGCCGCGGCCAACCGCCTACTGTGGAAGTCCTGGGGCACAAACAGCTGCGTAGTATTTGAGAAGTAAACACTCCCTCCAAGCGCCACCTATGGATTAATGGTGATGATGATGATGATTATCCTACAAAATTCGATTTGGCTAGATGGCTAGATATTGGTCGACCATCTTGTCAAAGGTTGGTAAAATTCTTCAAAGCAATAGTAATAATAATTAGAAGTTATTAACCGGCAAACTTTGTAAACCAAAAGTCAAACTTGATGAGGTAATATTATGTTGACGTCAAATGTTTTGATGACTTGACAGTTTTTTGTTTAAGAAAATTTTGAAGAAACCGGAAAAGATTGTACTGTGGATACGTCTAAAATACCTAGCCAATTTCTCTAATTTTTTCTGAGTTAGTGAACTAAAGACTCCTGTCATTTAGAGCTATCATAATAGCATATTTCGTGTTGATCAGCGTCAATTTCCTTACCTCAAGTTTTTCACAAAACACAGTTAATGGTTTTCCTCGATCAGTTTCCTTGAGATTAGTCCGCGCTTTGCCACAGTTTGTAAAGATTGTTCGAACTTCGTCTACAATCTTATTATTATTATCACATGATCCACTTTTCATCACCCGTAACCATTCATAATCATCAATTATTTTACGCTCGATGTTTAGTACCACAGCTGTCACGAGAATAAATATACCCATCTACATCGATTGTTTAACAATTTCATCGACTTTTTCAACTGTTGGCCTTAACATCAACATTTCCAGAACCAAAGAGCGCTAACCAATGAGGTTAATTTGAGCAATAATCACCACAAAATCACACTATTTTCGTTGAGAATGTTCTATGGACATATTAGTATAGCCTCATTGAATACTTATTAATACACATATGCAACTTTAGCCTTTAACTGGTATTGGAGTCCAAACTCAATGCCTCAAAACTCAAACATTCATTATAACTTGACACTTTCATTTCCGACACCCTTGCGTAATCTCCATATGTTATTGCTGAGGAAATTAAGAGATTCACAAGACAAGAGGACTTCACTATAATGTAAACACCAACACAAGTGCTGTAAGTATTAAACAACACTGAACTAGGACGCAGACTAAAAAGAATCAAACTATGTGTATTGTATACTTGTGAAGTGCATTAGCGATAAAAATAAATATAAATCCCGTTTATCGCCTGATGTAGCTGTAAAAAATTATTTCTCCAATGGAAGTTACCACAGAAATTGACTTCAAAAGCCCCAAGCCTAAAAAGGCTCCTGGAATTGATGATATTTCACCTGGGTATAAAGAGACTGAGAGTTTCAGGTTTTACGTTTTACGGTTGCTCGAAAATTTATGATTAAAAAACTTCACAAACCGGCCGAACAAGATGGATCGTACAAGCCTAGTTCGCTGCTACTTGAGATATTAAAATTATTTGAAAAGTTGATGTTAAAACGTATTAAACCTCCATAAATGGTTTTAGATTTTTTTTATTTTAAAACCAGATTTCCAGTTTAGATTTCGAAATTACTACTCGACAATCAACCAAGTGCTATTTCGGCTGGAGTTCCACAGAGTAGTGTCTTGGGACCACTCCTATATCTACTCTATACTGCTGATATCCCAACAACAAAAGAAACAGTACTTGGAACATTTGCTGACGACACAGTTATTACGGCAAAAGATGTATCTCTGTCTAAGGCTGTAGAAAAAGTATAAGTAGCAATCAACAAAATCTACAAGTGGACTAGAGACTGGAAAATACTGCTTAATAGTTCTAAATCAGTGCATGTTAATTTTACGCTGTGTCGAAATTACAAAACATAATTATATCACTTGACGGATTCCCGATTCCTCAAATAGAATCAGCCAAATACCTCGGAATATACCTCGATGGTAGATTAAACTGGAAACATCATATTAGACAAAAAGAAGAGCAGATTGGACTCAAAGTCAAGCAAGCAAGAAGGTTCATATGTACCAAATGTTAGAATTTTGTGATACATTTTTAGTGTTTATGTGACTGACTTGATTTAAATTGTCATATTTTTATCTTTATTTAATCTCAAATTAGGTTCGTTCGTTTTGTTATATAAGTCTCTATAGAAATAAGAGCCCCTAAATTTGTCTCTCACTGATTTTTTTTTAAATTAAATGGTTAGCGCTATGTTAAATAAGAAGAAAATGTACAATATTATTAATAAGAAACCTTGTTTTTTAAATATTTCCTTACATCACTTTATTTGGATTAACTTTTCACGCCGGTACTCAAGCACCTGACGTAGTTATATTGACGATCCCAGTTAAGGATTAAAGTCATATATTAGGAAAAATCGAAATTATCTTGTTCCCAATAAATGCTTACTTATGATAATAATCAAGATCGATTATAAACAATAACTTTAACATTTTGAATGTTGGTTATATGAAGATTACATATAAAATCAATAAACATTGTTTTATGAACGATATATTTTATTTATCGAATATTCGATATCATAATATAATATTAAATTCAATATAATATTATTTCAAATTAATAACCATCTGATCTCCATTGTGATTATTTCAAAATCCATGAAAATAACGCAATAATATTAGTGTAGGTCCTGCTTTTTATATGTAACTTGTCGCAATCGGAGCAGGATGAACAAAAAATCAAAACCAATACAAGCTTAACAGATCGATTGAAAAGTCCCCGCCCTGACACATAGATGGCGCTACTAGAATTAAATCCATATGTTTTTAGCTAGGCCTAACCCTCAAAAGATGCGTGTATAAATTTGACAGCTGTCGGATCATTAGTTTGTGAATTATAACATTCTGAGTGTAGTAACTTGTGTTATTGTGAAAAAAATTGATAAAAAGGAATTTTGCGTGTTGATACAATATTGCTTTTTAAAGGGAAAAAATACAGTTGAAACAAAAACTTGGCTTGATGCCGAATTTCCGGACACTGCCCCAGGAAAATAACCCATCAAAGATTGCAAGTAATACTAAGTTTAGACGTGGTGAAATGAGCACCGAAGACGGAAAACGTGTCCATTACGTTTACCCAAGGGGTTGTTGTTACCGACGAAAACATTTTAAAAATCCACAAAATGATTTTGAATGACCGTAAACTGAAACTGAATGAAATAGCAGACGGTCTAAAGATATCAACTGAACGTGTACATCATATCATTCACGAACATTTGGGTATGACAAAACTGTGTGCAAAGTGGGTGCCGCACGAGCTCACTTTTGACCAAAAACAACGACGAGTTGATGATTCGGAGCAGTGTTTGAAGATGATCAAGCGTAATAAATCAGAATTTTTGCGTCGATATGTGACAATGGATGAAACATCGCTCCATCATATCACTACGAAGTCCAATCGACATTCATCCGAGTGGACTGTACACGATGAACCCACTCCAAAACGTGGGAAGACGAAACAGTCGGCTGGTAAAGTTATGGCGTCTGTATTTTGGGATGCGCATGGAATAATTTTGATCATCTCGAAAAAGGAAGGACCGTCAACAGCGACTATTACATAGCCTTATTGGACCGTTTGAAGGGCGAAATCGCCGAAAAACGGCCGCATTTGAAGAAAAAGAAAGTGCTGCTTCATCAAGATAGTGCACCATGGCACAAGTCAGTGAAAACATGGCAAAAATCCATGAATTGAACTTCGAATTGCTTCCTCATCCACCGTATTCTCCAGATCTGGCCGTCAGCGACTATTTCCTGTTCTCAGATTTTAAAAGAATGCTCGCTGGGACGACATTTTCGTCAAATGAAGGGGTGATTGCCGAAACTGACTATTTCGAAGCAAATGATAAATCGTACTACAAAAATGGTATTGAAAAGTTGGAGGGTCGCTATAATCAGTGTATCACCCTTGAAGGGAATTATGTTGAATAAAAAAAATAATTTTGCCAAAAAATGTGTTTTACATGTGTGTTGTAGGCCCGGGACTTTTCAATTGACCTGTTAACAGGCTTTGTTTGTTGCCTTAATCAATGTGTATGGATATTAGTGTTTTATTAAACTACACTTGTAGATTTATTATCATAACTATATTCCAGAACAAAGTCCTGAGAAGTATTGTGTAGATCCAGATACTACAAGGCTCAAGAATCGCAAGGAGACATGAGGAGAGACTCCATTATCATGTCAAGATCGAAGTAAAACAACCCTTGGATAACACCACAACCGGACACAGGCACAAAATTGATTATTTTGTTAAGCGCAACCATTGATTATTTTTTTTAAGTGCACCCAAATACTATAGAACGGATTATTTACACCGTGACCTTCAGATTTCAAGATCAAGAAATCAGGAAATCAAGAGAATCGTAACATTAGTAGAGACTACTTTATCGAAACCAATATCGAAGTATTGCTACTCTTGATCATAACATGACACAGACTCAAAATATTCAAAACTCTTGATCTTGTGTAGTGTATTACAGTGAGGTGCATTTAATAGAATAACAGCATTGTTTATAGATAAACTCTAAGATTTATACCTTGATTTAAGTTATTGTAATAATATCAAATAAACCAACATACGTATACATATTTTTGTTTTATTGTTATTTTATTTAGTTCATCTTTTTGAATTTTTTTTAATAAACAAAAGAGCTTCTATTAACTAAAGGGCAACGTTCATATTTTGTTCTATAAATCAGAACAGATAAAATTAATTTAGCTTTAAAAGTAACATTCATATTCTAATCGCATTGTTCAATTTTCTTTTCCTTGAAAATACTGAACTTGAAAATATAAATTAAATTGTGTAACCTTGTTGATATATACATAGTAATAAATTATTTGGTGGAATTGGGAAACAAAAAACCATATATATTATTATTTAAAATTCTAATACTCCTAATACTCCGAAAACGTATAATATACATTGACATATTTTCAGTTATAGCTATTCGGTATTGATTAAATTGTATTATTGTTATGAACAAGCTGGCTAAATATGTACATTTTAATCGTTCCTTGTAGATAAAGACAAATTGCAAGAATATAAACTAAAAATCCAGAAATACCTACTGGACTATTTATATCTCTGATTAATTTGAAAATACACATATTACAGAATCTATCCAGTTCTACTTTAAGCCGGTAGTTGCATCATGTGTATGCTCGGCATCTTTAAAATATATTTATTGTATGTTGATATCGATTCAGAAAACTTCCATTCTTCTACTTTCTGTTACGAATTTTGAGTACGAATAAATGAAAAATATATACAAATACATTTATTAGATAATAGCAAAAAATAACCCTGAATCATCGTCTGTCGTTTCTAGACAATTACATTGTGCCTGTTTATTCAGGAAAACAAAATAATAGAAATGACATCCAAAACACTGCACTCCTGCTCAAATGACAATATAATACGACATAAATTCCCGATAAAATACATTAATTCTGCGACGAATTAATCATAAGACATCGAAAGGCACAGTTTAAATACCCACCTGTAATTGCATTTTTAATTCCTCCAAAATTTCGCCGCAATACTGAAATCCACACTATTCTAACCCTACAAATCCATCACCCGTCCACAGCTAACCGCGATTCGTATTGTGTACCTTTCCAACTTGACTGCGTCTGTGTATATTCGAAACAAAAGAGGGACTACGTCCAAGGCCGCCGTAATACTCTCGTGGAAATTTCACAACTACTGTGATTTTTCGGGAACGACGATTCCGCTATGAAACGAGCTGCGCGATTTGATCTTCACTACAGACCGATTGGAAGGATACTGCGACCTGTGCGACAATTTGTTGTAATCGCGGGCGGCTGACGCATCGGTTTTATGTCGGTAAAATTTAATTCTATGTGGTTATTAAGAATATATAGATAGTGACACATTTTCCTGTAATATAAAACTATAGGATTATAATATATTAAAATACATTTAACTCTAGAGTATTCAATAAACACATGTGAAATAAAATCTAATTTCTATTTAAAATGTAATAATTAATACATTTTCTGAGACTTAGAGTAAAATACATTTTTTTGGCAAAATTATTTTTTTTTATTCAACATAATTCCCTTCAAGGGTGATACACTGATTACAGCGACCATCCAATCCATTCTTTTCTATAGCATTTTTGTATTACGATTTGTCCTTCGGCATTACGGCTTCAAAATAGGCCTCAGTTTCGGCGATCACCTGTTCATTTGATGAAATTTCTTCCCAGCGAGCATTCTTTTGAGATCTGAGAACAGGAAATAGTCGCGGCGGGCAGATTTGGAGAATACGGTGGATGAAGAAGCAATTCGAAGCCCAATTCATGGATTTTTGATATCGTTTTCACTGACTTATCTGGTGCATTATCTTGGTGACACAGCACTTACTTTGTCTTTAAATGCGTCCTTTTTTTCGGCGATTTCGTCCTTCAGACGGTCCAATAACGTCATGTATTAGTCGCTGTTGATGGTCTTTCGTTTTTCAAGGTAGTGAATGAAAATTATTCCATGCGCACACCAAAATACAGACGCCATAACCTTGCCAGCCGACTGTTGCGTTTTCCCACGCTTTGGAGCAGGTTCATCGTGTGCAGTCCACTCGGATGACTGTCGATTGGACTTCGGAGTGAAATGTTCGAGCCATGTTTCATCCATTGTCACATATCCACTCGTCGTTGTTTTTGGTCAAGTCAGCTCGCCCGGCACCCACTGGGCATGGAGTTTTCTCATACCCAAATATTCGTGAATGATATGATGTACACGTTCAGTTGATATCTTTAGAGTGTCTGTTTTTTCATTCAATTTCAATTTACGGCCATTCAAAATCAATTTGTGGAATTTTTAAATGTTTTCGTCGGTAACAATCTCTTTTGTGCGTTCACTGTGTTCACCGTTTTCGGTGCTCATTTCACCAAGTCTTAACTTAGCATACCAATCGTTGATGGTTTATTTTCCTGGGGCAGTGTCCGGAAACTCGGCATCAAGCCAAGTTCTTGCTTCAACTGAATTTTTCCCTTCAAATATCAATATGTTATCAACATACAAAATTCCTTTTTATCCATTTTTTTCACAATAACCAAAGTTACTTCACTCAAAATGCTATAATTCACTAATAATAATAAACTAATGATCCGACAGCTATCAAATTTATACACGCATCTTGGGTCAGAGGGGAGCTTAGGGCTAACTAAAAAACATATGGATTTAATTCTAGTAGCGCCATCTATGTGTCAGACCGGGGACTTTTCAGTTGACCAAGTGAAGACTTGGTGTTAAAAAGAAATATTTTTATATTCTCATTCTGATAATTGTAAATAATTGTGTGATTGACATGGTACTTGTTCTTCTGATGGTTGAAAGTATCGTCTGTACCATCGATTAAACAAACTGCCACTTGCCACTGTTTGTATAAAATAAAATTGTTTCAAATAAAAAATTTTCTGTAATTATTCAAAGCTTTTCTCAATATTACTGGAATTAGGTCAGTAACATCACAATCCAAAGGCAAAGAGAAATTACCCCTAGTGCATCTAGCCGTAAACTATTTGAATTTGGAAACAACAAAACTTTGCAGAGCATCCCTAGTCCGTGGAATCGCGGAAGTTGTGAAAACATCTCCAAGTTTATACCATAGCCTAATGAATGTTGGTTTATAAGCTATTATTAGCTTATAGAATATACAAAATAAAACGAATATACAATATATATATATATATATATATATATATATATATATATATATATATATATATATATATATATATATATATATATATATATATATATACATTTCAGCATATTTTATTATTATTGAAATTTACAAATCTAGCATATATGTTTAAATAGTTTGGTAGATGATATGAATGATGGAATCAAACGAATATACGAATTCAATAATACCCTGAAAGACAATATAACATGTATTATGTATGTTCTGCCTTAAGATGAGGTTTATTTCTTTTATTTTTTATATCATTTATTATTATTATTAGTTATTGGCGAAAAAGTTACAAGCATTTAAAATACATCAAAGTAGCCACCTTGTGCATTGGTACACTTGGTTGGTGGCTTTTCTATCAGTATTGGATTGGCAGTGCCTTTAATCACTCAGCTAAAAGATTCGAACCTGGGAATTTTTGGTTCATCAGTAGTTTTCCAATCCCAAAAACTGAGAGATTAATACTACCCCAGACTGCTTTTCTTCTGTCGTATTTCTAATTTCAAAAAAAGTAAGAGCATCGTTATGAACAGTTCTAAGATTTACCTAAATATTCTTCAACCATCGGACGTCGTGTTGCCAGAGATAATTACAGACTAAGGAAACAAAAACTTAATTATTTGTATTAGAAACCCAAGGACGACGATTCGGTTTTAATGAATCAATCTAATCTCAATAAAATATTTGTAAATATAAATATTCATTCAGGTAACATATATTGGAATTTAAACTTATCTGAAATTGTGTTAACGTGGAAATAATAATTAAAGGTTAATTTGCTACGCTGATGATTGGAACACTTGTCAGTGCTGAGCACCACACTTGTCCTGTAGAAATTATTTGATTTTTCCAATAAATTTTGGCCTGTGTGCAATTTGTTCGGTAAAAAAATACTACATGTTGCAAATCAAACTGCCAATATTAATTCTGAGATGATGATTGTAATTATCAGGATTTGACATTAAGATTAACTATTAAAATATATAAATTTTAGGTTTAGTAAGTTACTGGAATATTAAAAAACTTTAATATTAAATTTAAAAAGTTCGAAGAATAATATATTTTATACATTGATTATTTTATGGACATTTAATTTTTTTGTCGATAAAAAGCTAATTTCTCTATAGTTTTCTAACTGTTCACTACTTGTCCATAATATGTCTAAAAATCGAGATCGAATACACTACCAACTTCAGATAACCTTTGAATGCGGTCAGAAACAAATCACTGCCTTTCAGGAGTGAATTGGCAGAAACTCTATCAAAATTTTAATGCATACATCAATAAATAAAACATGCCAAAGAAACTTAAATAAAAATAAATTAACTGGCAGGATACATAAAGATATAAACAAGGATAGATTAAGGTAAATTGGTTATAGATTAAGGTGTGACAGTACTGTCTTTATCAATTTATTCAATGGCAAATATTTGAAACCATACAATAACACTTAAACATTATAGAAATATAAAAGTAAATACTATTTACACACTACTACAATTATAAAACTTAAACATTTAACTCGAGAAAATCTGTACAAAATCTAATTTGGTATTATACGTCAACTATTTAAATATATTTAAATCACAGACACTAAAATTGAATCTGGCCTTTGTATATACATTTTCTTTAATTTTTCTGCAATTGAAAAATAATAATTTTATAATAATAACTAAAAAGTGTTATTTAGAATATACATATATATATATATATATATATATATATATATATATATATATATATATATATATATATATATATATATATATATATCAATATATATAATTGTATTAATTCACATTACGACTTACGCTACTGGCTAACTTTCATTCGTTTTTCATATATTACATTAAAAATAATTGGAATGAAAATCCGCCGATCACAAATATTCGCCGATAAGTGACAATTATCCAACAAATAAGAATATATCATAAAATTTGGTCATATAAATGAACAAAAATAAAGAAAAAAATATGTGAATTGAAGATACTTAAGTATTTTCGAATATTAATTAACAAAACTTAACAAAACATGTTTTTTTTACAGTCCTATACATATTATCAATATAACACTTAACTTATTCGAAATGATTTAATATAAAATATAATTATAAACAATTTTGTTTAATATAATATGAAGCATTTCTAGCAAGACTGCGATTTTGTTCTTCTCTCTATAACAGGCCGTCAAAGAGAAACATCTGTAGTTTCAGATTTAAAGTTAGTGTATTACTTCACTTCTTGCTTATGCTAAATAGAATACGCCACTGACAGCTTTTTATTATGGCGTATATAGATTAGAAAATAGCATTAGATTTGACCCATCATCAATAAAACATGACTCAAATCATAATCACCATTTTAACACAACTGTGATCAAGTTAAAAAAATATATATTTATATAAAACCCACGTTCTGATATCTTTTTATAGTTGAATGGATCAAAACTAACTATTCATTCAATTATATTATTTTTCTGCAAAATTAAAATCGTTTTTACAAATATATATATATATATTGTGTTGTGACTCTAATTATAAGTAGGAATAGGATGTGGTATTTTTGGACACATAAGAGAAAAAATGAGTCTCTTATAATTCAGGACGTATACGTCGATGGGATAATAATCCAGATAAATTCGTCATCGGATATTGAAAGACATGGGTAGAAGTGGGTTATTAATTTTTATGTTTTTCTTTTAATCATATGTTTATAAAGGGGACACAATATGTATGAGTCTATTATATGATCAGCACCATAGAAAAACAGTTTATGTTTATATTACATGTTTTATATTTACAATATTTTAAAAAGGAAAATCGAAGTTTTCGTTTAAAGTTTTCACCTCTTCTTCAGTTCCATGTAACTTTATTTTTACTAAACACTCAAAAAATACGAAAGACCAGACTATATTAAGCAGGTCGCTTATGGCTTCTTATTGTTCATTGAAGATTGTCCATTGGTTGGATTTGGAAATATATTCATTCCACTATGAGCCATGAATTCAGCATAGAATTTCAATTGTTCAGGTGTGGGTATTGGTAATTGTAGTGGTATCGAAGAAGCCATACCCGGAAAACCTGAATAAACGTTCTGAAATGCAGCTGCCTGCAAATGCTGATAGTACAGCGGCTCTAATAGAGGTAAATATTGGTTCATTGCATTAGCTGTCTCTGGTCCATTAAAATGTGATAAGTAATTGGGCATTGTAGGAGGTAATGGTGAAACTAAAGGAGTCTTCTGAACCGGTGGTGTATGTCTTGGTTCGTTTTTATTGATGTTTACTGGTATATTATTTTTTTCAAACAGATTGGGAATATTTAGTTCTCCGTTATTCTTATGCCCTGGAGGAATGTTGTACTTGCTGTGTTTACTACCGTTTTCATCTGCTTTCAATCGGGCAATTTTGGAAGCATAAGGCTCATGACTAGCTCGTCTGTGAGTCGGCGCTTTTGGGACGTAACTAGCAGGTTTAGATGAATTTGTTGAAGCCTTTGGACCGACGACGGTGATTTCTAGATTCGAACCCAACTTCCTGCCATCCAATACAGTGTTCGATGGTATTTTATATAGGTTCTTTGTTACGCTTTCTTTATTGTAGGATACGTGAGCATTGGAAGTTGAACTTTGAGGTATACGCATAATTTCCACAACAGGTTTCTGAGGACTGGTTATAGATAGATCCATCGGATCGCCACCCTGTCTTATAAACCTGGGTGTTTGCGGTACCATCGCCGATGGTAAACCATCTTTAGGGTTCCCATAAACCGTTTTCTCAGAATAAGAATAAATCGATCTCGACTGAACAACTTTTGGTGGTACTGCGCCGTTGGCAAATGAAATAGTGTCGGACTTTATGGCAGGTTTAATTGATGTACTTGTCGAAGATTTTATCTGTGTGATATTTATACTTGGAGGGACGATAAATATGCTGTTTCTTGCCGGCAATATTTTGCTGACTAACGGAGGTGGCATGTCCGGTTTTGAGGTGTTTGTGTGCGTAATCGGCTGTATTACCGAAGGGCGAATATCTTTTACAGCTGGTGATATAAGACCTGCTCGAACCGGAGTAACTTCCAGTCCACCTTCCTTCAATATGTCCAGTTTGATTTTTTTTACGTCGTTGATAAATTTATTTGGCATGATTTTATATGTGTTTTCATTATCCGTCTTCACATCTGGTGTCTTGGCTTTGTATGGTACATTAATAACTTCAGGTGTAACATTTGTAGTCGCGGTAGCAGTATCACCTGTTTTTATGACGGGTATGTTTTCCTTGCCTTCCACTGGAGACAGAATCTTATCCGGAATTAGCGTTATAGCCACTGGGGCTACAGCCGTGGTCAAAGGTTCTGCATTTTTATCGGGAATGGAAATATCAGTTTTGGTTCCTTCAGGTATGGAAGCCGTTACAATGGTGGGATCGCTTGGAGTGGTATCTGGTTCATCCTTCACTTCAGTTTTGAGCTCTGTTTTAAACGATTCATCTTTACATTCTTCGCCGATTTCATGTTTTGGTTTTGGTTCCGTTTTTGTCTCCGACTTGAAATCTTCTAATTTGATAATAACTGCTTCATCTGGTTTGACGTCTTCCGTTTCCATTTTAACACCGTGTTCAGGATTACCCACAGGGGTTACACTCGTTTTATCACTCACTGAGTTTTGTTTATCCTTCTGTCTTTCCGTTTTCACACGAATACTTCTTAAAGATGATGTTTTTCCGGTTGGCGATTCCTGAAAAATACCAAAATGAAATTGATCTACGCGACAGCGTCTATGAAGTTACCTTAGTTTCATTGGTTGTTGGAGGTGTACTACCGCTTCTCGAAGTAGATGGGGTTATGGTATCGTTGCTGGATTCGGGATCGCTGGCACAACTACTTGCCGTACTTGAGCGTTTGCTTTTCAACCTTCTTCTTTCAGAAACAGGAAGAGGCTTGTATTCTTCCCCTTTTAGATGTCGTTCGTATGCCAATAAGAATCTATAACATAATATTTTTTTAAAATTCGTTCAGGAGATACGAATTGTTTCGTCGCCTTGCCTTTCATAATGTCTTCGAATAATAGTAGCTGCGCTCGTGCTGTTGAGATGGCCGGTCATATCATCGAAAATGCATTTCCAGAAGCGATTGGCAGTAACACAATCATAACCGCCTAATTTTTGGACTTTCGTGAAGAACTCATACAAGTTCACTGAAATAGAAACGTAACATTTTAGTAATAAAAAATATACAGTATAGGAATTATATTTAATAATAATATTTAATATTTAAGAGTCATAAAAGTAATTTATAAAGAAGGAAAATAGAATACTATGTTGATGGCTGAGATTCAATAATTGGTCGACTTTGATAACTCCAAAATTAAAATAGCATATTAAAAACTTAATATATATATATATAGGAGATGCGATGAGTGACGTATCTAGATATGAGGTTTCTATATTAGTTGTTTCAATGTTTCAATAAGTTGCTTTCCGTAAAATAAAATAATTTTAACGTATAATATATTTTTTAAATCCTACAAAATATTTGCGTATTATTTTAAGTCTTTGTAATCGACTACAGATTATCTATTATATAATCTTGGTATTTGTATTATGTAGAATGGTGGATTCCAGAATACACGATCATCTTTGTTGAATTATAGTCTGGTTTAAACATCGGCATTTTGCAGTAGGTGTTAAATTTGAGTTAATTTTGATTGCTGGGTAGATTTTCAAAGGAGATATTAAGGCATTTCAATCCGAAATGTTTTGGATTTTTATGAAGTAATTGTGGTAGCATATGGTGTTGTATTCGCAACCTTTTTGGTCATTTGGTATTCATACAAAGGATGCATTGATAGAGCACAGATATATTATTATGATGCTGAATTAATTAGGCACGATCTATTTGTTGATAAATTGTTGGTTGAAATTGTCAAGTTTGAACAGAATTTATCTAATATTTGGTCAGTTTACAGGACTGGTTTATATATATTGTTTATTGTTGAATTAAATGAATGTATAAAAAGGCAAATGGTTGACTCAGTCTGGTTACCAGTTTCAGGTACGTTGTTCATGGTGGGTAAATTTGGTAATTTCATTAATGGTTTTAGGCATTAGAGCTTTGTGGAAGATTTTAATAGTCTTAACCCATTGGATTTTCGGTTGGGTTTAATTAATTCCCGGGCAGTTCTCGTTGATACTATGGTAAATAAATTCCTGGTTTGTATGAAATGGTATACAGTTCGGCTTCATATTAAATTGAGTTTGTCTGCTTTCGGGTCTAAGTTGTGTTTTTTTGGGCTATATGTGGAATGCGTATCATGTCCTGAACGTTGATATTAATGGATACGGAAAATGCATCTCTTTTAACAATCCAAGGAAGAATTGTGGTACCGCTATTTGCGCCATATTTTTTAGTACAGCATATAAGCCTTATGTATTTAAAAACTTGCTAATGTTGATTGATTGCGACAATTATATAATATATGTAAAATTTCGGAGGTTCACAAAAATTTAGAGATTGTGGCCAATGAGAAACAATTAAGCCAAGCCTCCAACAGTTTTAAAACTTATATTTAATATTTGTGAAAACAATTATATGAATCAAAGGTGGTGTAACGCAAGTTATTTAAATATTATATTGGCATGTTTGTTTGGTTATTAGGGCTTCATATATAATATTAACGTCCAGTTTGTGTGCGGAGGATATTTTAATGGAGTGTTGAAAATTTGTTGGTCAATTAGCAAAGCCTAGTCATATTTGATTTGAAATTTTGGTTGAATTTGGAATGAACTTGGTTGAAATGGAAACCATAAAATTATGATAAATATTGGGAAACGTTTGATTATAATTGTGAAATTATATGAAAATGACATACTGTTGAATGCATAGTTGATTGAATCAGTTTTAAATCACCTTTGACGCCTTTTTTATTAAGTCAAGATGACTTGATAATTTAATACCATTTCAATTTATAATTGGTCGTACCTTTCAAATTTTGTCACCAAATTCATTATATTTTAGGCATACTTGATTCCGCGACAATAAAAGTGCAGATAAATATGACTCGATGTGCTTTTATATGAGTATATCTCATCAAAATCACAGCTATTGGAGGAAATCCATCAGAAATTCATAAGAGTTTATCAAAGCGCGAGGCATTCAAACTCCAGGGAGGTCCTAATATAAAATTGATAAAAATGGAAAATAATGTGAAATGGGATACATTAGAACACATGTAGGACACAAAAATGACTCGAGTAAGCTACTTGCTAAAATTCTATTGAATGCTATATTTATTAAAATCCAAGATAACTTAAGCAGTGGCAATTTGGAAATACTATATGTATTAACTTGTAAAGATGTTACAGAAGATGTATACAGGAGGTGTGTTGTCATCCAAGCAAAAATTTAAGTTTTTGGACACCTACCTGACTTTCAAGGAAGAAGTTTTTAAGTTAATCGTAATGAATGAAGAACAATATGAAATTTTAAAAGAATATAGCCATTCGTGTATATATGTAGATTCTACACACGGACTTAATGCATATGGATTTGAATTGCATTCCTTGCTTGTAATGAATGTACTGAGAGAGATGCTATTTAGACATATTATTGAGTAATTGTAAAGATAAATGGCTGGTAAAATGGTAAGCTTGTATTTTTCAATATTGCTAAATAAATTATATTTGTTATCTTACATGTTTGATTTTCTCTTTTTCCTAATATTTATCACAAAATTAAATATGTTTATAAAAAGTCCACAACACAAACGTTCATCTAATAAACTTTCAAGGGAAATTTTAGATTAATTTGTGAATTCCAAAATATATATTATACTCTTCAAATATACGAATAATTTACAAAAACTATAAATTTGTTTTGTTATTGTAATGTTTACATATTGATAAACGATTACATATTGTTTTATTTTCTTTTGTCTTTTCAAACTTATTTTAAAATGAGATATATTTTTTCATATTAGATTTTTTATATTATACGAGATGAAAAATGTACCAAAATTTTTTTAACTTGAGTCTCAACGGTAATGTTAGATTAATTTGTGAATTCAAGATAATTTATTCTGTTTATTTTATATTATTCATATGTACGTATAGTTTGCAAGAACTGGCAACATTGTAAATTCGAATTCTTGTGTGTATGCCATGATTCTCCAGAATTGGACTCTTGTGATGGATAGTGACCACAACATTCAAATTGATAAGGTCTGGGCTATTTCGAGAGAAAAGATGTTTTTGAGGTTTGCACCAAAATAACCTCAACAAAAAGAGTCACTATAAAACCAATCATATCTGGTACCGTCCTTTTGATCATCGTGAAGAGCACTAAATAGGATTAATCATATTAGGCGGGCCTGACTAATAGTGACATAATGAATGTATAGTGAATAGATAAACTAAGTTATTTCACCAGGACAATGTCAGATCATAATACAATCTTTGCTAGTTAAATTTATCGTTTTTATAATTTTTGATGCTTACATTCCTTATAGCCAAGTGATGGGATACGACCCATTGGTATGTGTTTTGATTTCATAAAAGCGGTTAAAACCTTCATGAATTGCTTATTTTCATTATTTTCGTGGCATCTTGTACTTCGACGCGTCGCTACAGGCGAATCCGATCTGGCTCCATTCGCTCTATCTGACGACTGAAAATAACATGAAATACGTTTAGTACAACGGCAACATACGACTCACTACGGAACTTACCCTGGTGTAATGGTTGGTAATGGAGGATTCTGATTCGTTGCTTTCCGATCCTGGTGAAATGCTTCGTTTTTTCCGTTTGCCCCGAGGACGACCTTTCAGTTTCGGAGCGAGGTGATTGCAAAGCAGCTCGTGACCTTCCAATTCGGGATAGTCGAATGTGTCACGACAAAACAAGACCTGAATAATGGAGAACAATGTCAGAAATGAAAATAGCCTACTACACATAAACATGTTTAATTGCACAAGTTTATAAATTCGGGTCAACTTTTCGAACCGAGCATATGAAAGCGATTCTTAACGTTATTTGTTGCTTTGAACTCAGATCTACAATCCGTGTGTCAAGTTCCATTGATTTTACTTTTCTAGTTCGCGCATGATGGCAATACTGCGTTATTATAAATAGATTCATTAAATTTCATCTCGAATTTGTTTTTATGCTGTACTTGTGCTTCGAAACGTGTGAAAATGCAGAGACAACATCACGAAGTCAATTCCAAGTATTTTTGTTATGTTTCTGGATATTATATGCTCAGAAAACTTGAAAAAACCACAACAAATGTACTCAAAGATACGTATTTGCAGTACTTTGGTTTTGCTGTAGTAATCACTGATAAGCCATGGGTACAGAAATTGTTTTGTAACATGTACAGAACGAATCTGTACATTTGATCATTTGGTGAAAATTATTCATGGAGAGAACAGTATAGATGCAAAAAATAGCACATTATAAATATCCTGATTTATCATCAGTGTCGAAGCCATTTCCACGTATGGAATTTCATCTAGGAACAAGTGTAAAAAATGGCTTGAGATCGCAGATGAAAAAATCAAAGAAGGAATATTTGTCGGAACTGATATTTGAAAACTAATAGCTGATGCCAATTTATGACGCAGTTTACAATTCAATAAATGGCCGTTAATGGCCAAAAAAATAGTAAAAACATTTTCTGAATATTTCGAAAACTAGAACCAATAATTTCTAAATATATAAATTCAAATAACCAAATAAGTGTAACAGCAATTCAATTTTTACTATTCATTACGAGTATTTTTTAGAGTATTTATACAAAAAGTATTATAATAGTAAATGTTTTGATAGTACGGTGTTTGTTTTCATTATCTTTTTCTCGTGACGATTAATGCAGGTACATAGGAGCCATTAGTCCTGACTTAGTTTCTAGTCTAATAATGTTTATGTACTGCGTCGTAGTATTAATATACTGCTATTTTTTCTATTAGATGACCTACTACAAAACACAGGAGTATGTGTCCTTTGAGTCGGTATCCTGTTCTGGTCTTATCCAAGAGAATACTTGTTTCGATAATGGAGTCTTTCCTCATGTTTCCTTACGATTCTTTTGATTTCCTGATTTTTTTGATCTTGGAATCTCAAGATTTCAGTTAAGTAATCCGTTTTATAGCATGTGGGTGCTACTGCTATGCTTGTTAGGAGCTCTGTTCTAGAATACTCTATTATATTTACATTCCTTTTTGCAAAACATTGGATTTTGTAGGTCCACAAGTTTAAACTTTTCTTCTTTTCTTTTTAAAATGTTTCTTCCAGCGAAGTTTCTTATCAAGAGTCATCTCGAGTTACTTAGTGTTGTTGCTAGATGGAATAATAGTATTACTTTTTGTAACTGATATTTGTGTGGTCTGATTATAGGAGAACTGCACATGCACATATTATTTGGTTAATTTTTATTTTTTCGGTTTCATTCCAATTATTCATATTGTCATGGACCTGTTGTAATTTTCAAGTTGCTTCTTCGCTAATGTTTCCGACAGCAAGAATCGCAGTATCATCAATAAATCTAGTCATCGTGATATGTTCCACTTGTAGTATATCACAGGTGTAAAAGTGGGTAAAGAATTAGCCCTCTTGTGGTACATTTGTTTTACTGTAGAGTAAGCTTCCTCTTATTTGAATCTAAACGTTCTGGCTGTGATGTAAGATTTTAGTAGTTTAGTGTGTTGCTTCGGTAACATTGTCTGTAGTGTGTGAAGGAAACCATCGTACTAAACCTTACCGAACGTTTGTGCTACTCTAATAGGACTTCATAGGCTTTTTAACAACATCTGTTATTTTATACACCTCAATTATTCAATTATTGAATGTTTGTTAATAAACCCAACATGATATGTATTAGACATTACATTACATTACATATTACATGTAGGTATTAGATTTTGGCTCTCTATAAAATTTTAAATAAAAAGCTAAGCTAGACTAAGTTAAAAAAAAGTTTTTAAAAGAGTTATTTTTTAATGTTATTTGCATTACTTAGTTTATATACGGACCGTGGATTAATTTTGGCGATTTTTTTTTGTAGATTTCCTAAACATTTTTTTAAAACTTGTTTTATTGTGAAAAATTATGGACATTGTTATTTTCAAAATATAGCATATTCATTTCATGTCAAAATATGTACTGAACAACTTAAGAACAACTAAACATGGTACTGCATATTAAAATAAATCAGAGTACCCAATAGTGGTGGTGACCAATGATGTGTTTATTTTATAAGGGTTCCCCATTTCTTTCCGTTAAAATAAAATACGTTTCATTTCGTTTTTAAGACACTTTTTAAGTTATATACAAACAAGTTTTTAATAACAAATTGTTATTGTATAATATATAACAAATTGTTAGTATAAATTAGGCAACATTAATAAAACAAAAAGTTTAATCTCCGACGTTACTGACGATTTGGCGAAGGGAGTATCGTCAGTTTACGTTGCTCCAATCCAGATTCCAACTCTGCTAAGAATGGCTCCAAGTCCAATTGTAAAAGAAGAAGGGCTACAGTAATCAGAAATGGGAAACCATGATTACTACACATGATTATAGTATAAATTAGGCAACATTAATAAAACAAAAAGTTTAATCTCCGAAGTTGTGACGATTTGGCGAAGGGAAGTAAAGTCAGTTTACGTTGCTCCAATCCGGATTCCAACTCTACTAAAAATGGCTTTAAGTCCAGTTGTAAAAGGAGAAGGGCCACAGTAATCAGAAATGGGAAACCAGGCAAGATATTCATGGATCCAAACATGATTACTACACATGATTACCATACATGAAAACTGAATAGACAACAAATGCTACTGCATCTGGTGTAACTGATGCGCTAGTATTGAAGAACTTGGGTACTGGCGAGAAGTGCTAGTTGTCAAAAACGACTTTACCTTACCAATTCTTTACCGACATTTTTATCGCAATAAATTATCGCTTTAGAACTGACGAAATATAAACTCGCTCTCTTCGAGCTACCCATCCAAGTGTTCACCTAGTTTTATTACGGTAGTGACAAGAGATCAGCGGTCATCGGTTTCATAGTCGACAAAAGAACGACTTGTATCACTGCTTGAAAGCTTAAATCAGATCACATTGCTGTCTTCACGAACAACGGCATGGTGAGAGTACATATAGTACCCGTGTACGCTCAGGTATGGTTGATGACTTCTACAACCAACTTCAAGAAGCTTTTAAATATATTCCAAAAATTGATCTATTTATTCTGGCTGGAGATTTCATTGCACATAGTTGGATTATGATTTGATTAACTCCCGGTTTCGTTCGATGCTTATATCTAACAACTATCTCGTTCATGCAACAGTGCAACTGCGACTCCAACAGGCACAGTGTGAAAAGTCGCATATAATCAATCGCATCTGAAGCTACTTGCAGAATCCCAAATGTTAGGAGTTTCAAATTGAAACGACAAATAGGTTCCAGGCACTAAAACGCCTAAAGATACAGATATTAATGTAGCAGAAAAGCAAACATCTGAAACAATTCTTGAGTATGTCATTAAATTATGTTTACCAGCTCTGGATATTCAGTAAATGTCTACAAATGATAATAGTTCAAAAACATATAGAAGCAAAACTAATCGATCTAAAACTAGAAAGAGAAGTCTTCTGGAAAGATGTGTCCTCCGATTTGGAAGTTTCTAAATCGAAACGTGAGTATCGGGCGTTCTACCCGATACTTACGAATTTGAGTAGCAGGAATACTACACCTTGCTGATCCCACCATATGCATAGCAAGACTTTGTGACCATGAATATTCCGTTACGGTGTTGATGTGGATGGACTGAACTAACGCATAACTTTTTGCCCATGGGAATGATCATGATTGATTCCCTTCATCGACAGTCACAATACGCCAAAGAAAACTTTCTCTTGCCTGTCACTTAAAGAAACCGCGATTCTTAAAGGGTTCAAAATGACATTTTCACTCAATTTATGTTCTAACCATTTTCCCTCCTTTTTGGATAATTCAATAATACGAAATTATTGTAAATTACATGGAAAACTATTACTTTATGTAAAGAAATGCCAGAAAACCATAGAATTTAATAGTTAGGTTAGGTTGTTTAACATTTGTTTACATTGACACTTCGCATTTTTATTAATAGATACCGCTGATGAAAATATAAGCAAGAACCTAATAGTAAAGAGCGAAGCGCAAAACAAAACAGTCACCAACCCAATTAAAAAAGCAAATAATTATAATCCTAATCAACATAATCATGTTAATGGAAACCTTGTAATTAATTAAATGGGAATTATTATTATTACGCGTCCTAATATCAAAATTGCGTTCCCATGTTTATCTGCAGGAATATTGTTCGATCGGATCGATGCACAATTTACTCGGTTAATGTCGTTTGAGGATCATTACTGAATAGATTTCTCCAATTCCATTTGTTTAATAACAATATATTAATAGTTCCTATAAATAGGTAAATGAAATACGAACGGTTATTAATTATCGATATGTAAATCTTAATTTGAAATTATTATAGCATTTATGTTACAAATACCTTATATTGTTATATTTGGGTTTATAAATTCGATATGAAAAATGGTAATTACCTACCTAATAGTAGTTCACAGTGAAATTTAAATGCGTCAGTATCACATTATTTATTATATTAACTCAGGGAAGTACAATAAATGAAAATAAATGCTGATGGTACCTGTATTTTTTTATCTTGTAAATTTAAAATTAATTGTATTCTCTCAGTTCAGAAACTATATACCAAATAAATATACATATAATCCTTTCAATAAAAAAATTATCATTTCAATGTACCTTATGGTTTGTAAAAATGTAAACTTAATTTAGAACCCGGAGTAGACACTTCTTTCTAATTATACCCTAGTTAAAAAAAAAGACAGAAAAGACAAGAATGTTGTCTGATGCGTAGGAACATATAACCGATCAGTCTATAAAATTCGATTTATATTGGTAGTGGTCGACACTGTTGTCAGAGGTCTACAAATTTCTTGAAAACATTAGTGATAATAATTAGGTAATGGTAGTACAATACTTAAGACGGGAAGTTGATAAAGCTTGAAACTATGTTGTAACTTGAAGCCATATTGCCTTGAAAATAAAAAATCTCGATCGCGATGGCATCGTCTAAAAATATAGAAGTTCCAAAAACTCTATCGAGACTGCAATATATTAATGCAATACAATTTAAGTCAGTTAGAAAAGGTAGAACAATTGGAAGAATCCTGAACTTACCGAAACAAATTAAAGAAAAGCGAATATGAGTTATCTAAGTAAGTATTAAATTAAATTAAAAGGTTGTTTTAAGTTTGGTTTTCGAAATCACCAATCAGCCATTCAATGACCAAGTGCTTAGAGCAACAGGGGTTATTGAAAACGCTTTTAAAGAAAGGAGATATAGACATCTGAATCTACATCTATCTACATCTATATATATATATATATATATATATATATATATATATATATATATATATATATATATATATATATATATATATCTAGAATATCTACATCTATATATAGATTGTAGTATAGATATTTTTTCAAACTTAAACATTTTTGTAAGTACGCATTTAAATAGTCCGTTGGATAACTTTAGAACAGAATAAAAGATAGTCAAAAAATATTATATAATTTATATGGCCTAGTCACGACCCTGGTTGTTCGAAAAAAACCGGTGTATATGTCAGACTGTGAAATATGATGAGTGAACTGTCTGGAAACAAGCATTTCGTTTACGTTAGAATATAATTTAACGGCAGTATCGTTTGTGTAGTCGATAAATGATTACTTCTTTCCGTTAAAATAAAATTAGTTTTAAAGTAAATTAAAAGTTCTTGTTTTAAACCATTCACATTTCATAGCTGGTGCAGATGGTAGTATTCGAAACAGATCATAAGATTGCCCTCTTTTGAATTAATTCAACTAACTGGAATTAATCAAATTATCCAGAGACTAAGTGCTCAAAGTCCTTAAAGCTATAAACTATGATAATTAAGAAATATTCATGAGTTGAGAGACATCTCTAATCCGTGGATTCTTGATATAAGAATAGCAGTTCATGGTGTAAGATAACCAGAGGTTGACTGATGGTGCTGCAAACTAACATAGGCTATTAGAATTTGGACAGAAGCTTGAAGTTCAAGGTGTAAATTTACCAAAGGCGGATTAAAGTAACCTAATGCTCAGCCGTAGTTTATCGGAATTTGGGGGCATCAAAACTTGCGAAACCAATTCATGCAAATTGGGTTAAAACAGTGCAATTCAGAAAATCACCCACAAAAAGGCCAAGACAAACTGGCGGGCTAAGGTACAATCTACATACATAACAGGTCAATTGAAAAGTCCCCGATCTACCATAGTAAAACAATTTTTTTTTATTTCAATTAGTTTAGGCAAAATTAGTTTTTTTTATTCAACATAATTTCCTTCAAGGGTGATACATTGATTATAGCGACCCTCCAACTTTTCGACACCATTTTTGTAGTACAATTTGTCCTTTGCTTCAAAATAGGCCTCAGTCTCGTCGATCACCTCTTCATTCGACGAAAATTTCTTCCCAGCGAGCATTCTTTCAAGATCTGAGAACAGGAAATAGTCGCTGCGTGCCAGATCTGGAGAATACGGTGGACGAGGAAGCAATTCGAAGCCCTATTCATGGATTTTTGACACGGTGCATTGTCTTGGTGAAGCAGCACTTTCTTTTTCTTCAAATGCTATGTAATAGTCGCTGTTGATAGTCCATCCTTTTTCAAATTAGTCAATGAAAATTATTCCATGCGCATCTCAAAATACAGACGCCATAACCTTGCCAGCCGACAGTTGCGTTCTCCGACGCTTTGGAGTGGGTTTATCGTGTGATTAGACTTCGGAGTGAAATGATGGAGCCATGTTTCATCCATTGTCACATATCGACGCAAAAAATCGAATTTATTACGCTTGATTATCTTCAAACACTGCTCCGAATCATCAACTTGTCGTTATTTTTGGTCGAAAGTGAGTTCGCGCGGCGCCCATTTTGCACATAACTTTCTCATACCTAAATATTCGTGAATGATATGATGTACACGTTCAGTTCATATCTTTAGTGTCTGCTATTTCATTCAATTTCAATTTACGATCATTCAAAATCATTTTGTGGATTTTTTAAATGTTTTCGTCGGTAACAACCTCTTTTGGGCGTCTACTGCATTCACCGTCTTCGGTGCTCATTTCACCACGTTTAAACTTAGCGTGCCAATCCTTGATGGTTGATTTTCCTGGGGTAGTGTCCGGAAACTCGACAACAAGCCAAGTTTTTGCTTCAATTGTATTTTTCCCTTCAAAAAGCAATATTTTATCAACACGCGAAATTCCTTTTTTATCAATTTTTTTCACAATAACAAGTTGCTTCACTCAAAATGCTATAATTAGCAAACTAATGATTTAATATGGATTTAATTCTAGCAGCACCATCTATGTGTCAGGCCGGGGACTTTTCAATTGACCTGTTACTTTATGTGGGAGATGTTATATCGTGTGACTAATACGGTTCTAGATGTTAAAAAACAGTATTCTTTTAATTTAATGTTTAATTCTTTTATTCTAATGTTAAAAAACAGATGTTTTTGTTATTAAACTCTACATGTTTCATAACTTATGCACCTTAAATTCATTTCGTATAGAATGGAATTGAAATAAATGTTGCAATTAGTGTATCCACAATCTTTGGGAACAGGAGAGGAAAGAGCTATGGAGAAGAGAGAAGGAGTAATTTACGCGAATAGAGAAAAATTAACTTAGACGAAATAGTAGTCAAGATTAGCATATTCAAAAAATTCAGCACTGTGATAAGCGAGTTTCTTCTTTTATATCTATCTAACCTTTTAAATCTACGTGGTAGTAATCTTAAACCAAACCAAACCACGTTATGCGATAGTTTGATGTAGGTGGTGATGTAAACATCTCTAATTTAAATTTTCTCTTTTCCTAATATAACTATTATAACGTTATTATTTCCAATTCAATTTTATTAGAACCGCCAGTAAGTGTTTGCTGGTTTTCAACAAATATGTCAAATTTGTCTTATTTCGTTAACTTACCCTAGTATTGGGATTTGTAACATAGAATCCACCAAGAGCATTAACTATCTTATATTTAAGATACATGTTTTCGACTCCTTCTAGTCGTTTCATCATGGCCCTGTAGCGGCAGTACTTGGGAAAACTCAGTATAATCACGTGAGGTTTTGTTTTGTCATCTTCCGAAGGCTCTGAAATTACAAAAACAATATTTATTAGTAATTTACAGATGTATTTCTGTTACAAAATTAAGTTGATTTCACAAGCTCCTCTATTTTTGCAGAAGGAATTTTGCAGAATAAAAACAAAACTTAAATAAAACGAAGAACGCCATAACAGTAAAAAAACATAATGAATACAAATCATTTAGGAATGTGTCTAAAATATTACTTAAAAAACATATCAATACATTATTGTGGGAAGTTTTGTATACATTAAATGAGTGATGAAAAAAATAACTGGATCAATAATGTTGTTTTTAGATTAGGTATATAAACTGCGAAGAATTATGCAAATTCCCAAGGCAAACTCAATTTTTTGCTGCTAACTAAGCATGATCGTATAGCGGTTGCTTAAATGTTTGGGTTTAAAAAGAAATATATTTTTAAATCGAAACCTTCATTATGTTTCGGAGGGATCCACTGTACCATCAATGTAAATCTGCGTTGTGTTCTTTTTATTTTGACTTAAACATATGACAAATACCAGTCTTTTGACGTCATTGTCACCTAATGGACATTTTAACTCATCGTTGTAGCGTATAATCATAACCTTTTTCGAAAATTATTTTGATACTGCTATTAATTTTGCATAATTCTATTTACCTTGTTAGCCCTTTAAACATACCACCGAAAATTCTTGAATTATTCTTAATAACTTATAAAGATTTGACAAAACTTCAACCTAAATGTTTCAATATAAAGAAGAACACATTTCGTCGGGATTTGTGCAATAATTCGAAAGCAACTTGAGTGCTAAATGTATAGCCCACCTTGATGTAAAGTTACTGCAATGCCTGATTAAGCAATTTCGAATGCAACATAACAAGTCGTAAAAAAATCATCACACAAAAATGTCTACGAGTTAATTCCATTTTTTCAAAAGAAAAAACGTTCTGAAAGTTATGGTTATAAAGGTCAAAATTCCAATTAGAAACGTCAGCTGGAGCCTAACAACATTTAGTATTGACAGGACTCAAAATATAAGTAGCAACCCCTCGTACTAGTATAAGTTAATATATATTAAAAAACTATGTTAATTGTTATAGATATAATAATGAGTTAAATTGATAATCAAAAAAAAAACTTGATCGTGTTACAGATATTTAAAAATATATAATAAAATTCACTAAATAGAAACAACATTTGTATTGTTACTTTTATCACTGTAAAGTAATAAAACAGTTATCAAGTAGTTGCCAGGTTAACTAATTCGAATTTAGCAAATCTTTACTGATACATAATATAGTTATTTTGTGTATTTAATTTGAATTAGTTAGGCTTCTGGTTTGTTTTTCATTATATATTTATTTATAGGTTATGGCATTTATAAGCTATTATAATCGCAAGAAAGTAATTACAGATTTAGGAAATATAGTTTTTATAAATAACCATTTATAACAAGAGTTTATAAAAGGAGTAATTTATACTTGATGCGCTATTAAGATACCATTTCAAATTATTAAAACTGTGGAAAAATATATTATTATCCCTTAAATTTATTCCATAATTATAATATATTTAATAGCCGGCTTGGTTATGCAGTGTTAAAGGCGACAGGACGGTCCTCCTACTGCTGCCATAGTCGTGGGTTCGAATTCTGCTGGGGCATGTTTAATATTTGTGATTGTTCTAGGCAAGAGTGTAAAATCAGACGAGGAAAATAACCCCAGTCACACTAGTAACCAGGCTGGGTAGGTCCAGTCACTAAAAAATCCAAGGGTTGACGTAACTAAGATCAATAAAACTGTACTAATATATTTAATTTAGCTTTAATAATATTAATAAAATAATTATAAAATAAAATTAATGGTAATAATAAAATAATGGTAAAAATCTTATTAGTTTGGCCAATATGAAAAAATCATACAACATATTAATAATATTCAATTATGTTATTTTATTTTTAAATTTATAGAAACCAACAGTTTTACATACATGAGAATTATCAAATATAATCATATATGGCATCTACTTTAAAATGATAAAATTGTAAGTTAACAAACGTGCATCTGAATATTGTTTCCCATTTAATTCGTTATGTTTATTTATTATAATTATTTCCATTTCATTATCATATCAGTTCCAAACGCATATATTCAATAATAATAAAATATAAAACTTAATAAACATTGATTAAGCATGCCATATATTTGTTACCATAATGCTAAATATATCAGATATTATGTTAAAAAATGCGCATGCATTTTTATTATAATAAAATGCATTTTAGAAACAAAGCGAAGTATTAAAAAGAGCTGTTTAAATCCAACGTTTCTTTGAAAATCTTTTATAGGTCGACGCGATACTAAACAAACAAATCTGTAGAAAGTAAAAATATGTATATTACCTAGATTCTAATACCAGTTCTATGGTCATTTTCTTTTCTATTTGCGATTTTACGGGCTGTTATTAGAATAGCAATAAAATTGTAGTAATTTTTTCAACGTAAAACACCATGTTGTTTTGATTGTTTTTAATATTATGTTGTACAATATTCCAACATGATCAAGGTTTCTTTTATAAATATATTATTGATTTTAACAATGTTATAGATATGAAGAACGTCCAAAAATGAGGAGATTCTATGTTCGGCTGTATATATACATATACATATATATATATATATCTATATATATATATATATATATATATATATATATATATATATATATATATATATATATATATGTATATATATATTAATGTATGTTCGCCCATTTGTCCGTTAATTATGGCCCGACTTTACAAATTAAAAAAAAAATTTATTTAAAAGAGTACACTTTTGAGGTTGTCCTATTAGAAGCAAATTAGGATCTGTTGGGGGGAAGAGGGGAAATCAAGGGAAAACCTCAAATTTCAAAGGCACGTACAAAATTTTCACATGTTTTTTATCTGAAATAATCAGATATTTGGGTATAATGTTATTGGTGCACTGTGACGAAAAATAGGAAATCAGTGTAGGAGTTCAGTGTAAAAGCCATTCAGCTTCCTTTTTATGCACTAATCATATATCAAAGTGATTGTAGTTAATTGGTAGTAGTTAAAATAATATTGTAAATAGATAAATAGATTTAGGTAGGTATATAGGCTAAATTGTGTGTATATAGTAAAATATAAAATACGTATAGTAAGTAGATAGGTTAAATAAGTTTTTTGTTTATTTTTATTTAGGTATTACAACAATTATCATGTATATATTTTATTTTAAAACATGAAATTTTAATGAAATTTTTCTCTTAATAGATATAATATGAAATGCATTTTATCAGAGTAACGATAAGGATAATAGATTTGATGTGTGTAATATCTGACTCAAAAGAAACAAAGTGCATTACACAGCATTCTCAAATCGATTGAACAATGACAACGCAAATCCTTGCATTGTAAACGGTTACTCATATCTCGGAAACCGCATCATACATTTTACCCACATAACATCATTAATAAAACTAATTTAATGCTACAATACGTCTAGTTGTCCGAATATCATGCATTGCATATATTTTTTTTATAGGACGCATCCAAGGTTTCCTTAACAATATTACTGACCCAAATGACTGATCAAAGAGTACTACACATTGTTTTTAAAATCGCGTTGACAATACAACATCGATATGGCATAAAAGGATCAAGGATCGTCGAGGCTTATCAAGCCCTAGATAGTCTTCAAGGGTAACGATAGCCTAGATAAGCAAATTGCAATGGAAAATTGTAGAAAGCATTTTATATATGAACCATATTAACAATTAAATTATTTTTATATGTATTTTTACGTACGAATGGTATTTTTTTAATTTATTAGTAATAAAATAACAATAAGTCAATAAATAACATTTAAATAATATAATATATAACTATTTATAGTCTACAGGATTATACGTCTTTGAAAATTGGTTCTTATAAGATTGATTTTAGTAAGTTCCTTGTTTATTTTTTGAAGTCGGTTAAATTTTTTTGTTAAAAATATTTTATTTTCTCTTTTTAGTGTTAGATATTTACTCAATAAATTACACAGTTATTTTATTAAGTATTACAAAGGATAGTCCAAGAAAAAGTGCAGCATGAGGAAAAATACGAATAAAGAAACAATGATTGAAAATAAGGAGTGCTTCAGGCCCCGGGGTCCGCTACATAGTCTAAGTGATTTGACAAATGTCCCAATCAAACTAGAACAAAAAAAGTTGCTGCCCCCGTTAGGAATCGAACCCGCGACCTCCGCGTGTGATCTAAACGTTCTAATGATTCCGATTTCTCGTCACATCAGTTCAGGAATAACATTATACACAAATATCCGATTATTTCAAATAAAAAACTTTGTACATGCCTTTGAAACTTGTGGGATTCCCTCGATACAACACCCCAGCAATTGTTTTTTAAATTACCAACCCGTCAAAAATATTTTGCAGGCAAAATGTCAGAATCAAAGACATAGGAGAGAAATGTTCAAAATATTATGTAAGGATCATTTTAGAACTTATTAAACATTATAAAGTTAGTAATTTGTTTGCAGCAAATTAGCTGTGCAGCAAGTATAATGATCAAACAAAATATAATCCTAACAGGCAGCACACTGCAGCTATATATCTATTGATCATTCATTTATTAAAGATAATATATTTTTAGTTAGCGTTTAGATTATTATGTTAAAAATAGAATTGTGGTTAGATGCAACATCATAACATTTAAAGCTTGTTTTAAACTTTTTTATTTAATATCGACGGCTTAGATAAGCAAATTGTAAGGGAAAAGTGTAGAAATGTGTGTAGTTTAGTCTTACATATCTGAAATTGTAGTTAGATAGCACCCGATATTTAAAGCTTGTTCTTGGTATCATCAGGAACTCAACTCATCATTTGGCCTATTCGCTTGGTTTGCCTCTGTCGGATAATGATTTAATAGACACTAAAATTATTTCGAGGATATTGCTTTGAGATAACTGAGAAAATTAAAATCGAATAGAAGATCGTTGGAATAAATCCACTGGTCTCAGTATTTTTTGAACAGAGAACTCTAAAATATGTTAAGTTTGAAAATGTGTCTATTATAGGTTACTCATTACGTCAAACAGTATTGGATATTTTAGTGATTGGAGGTACCCTTAACTAGGCTCTTTGGTATTCTGTGAAGGTCAGAGTAGAATTTGATCTCACTAAACTTTCGAAATATATTTTATTATATTTGAACTATATCTATTGATATGACTATTGGTATGAACTAGACTTATTGAATATATCTATCTTATATTAGATTAAAGTCTATTAATTCTACTTATTAATAATAAATTAGTGAATTAGTTCTTAAAAGTATTTTAGGTTTCACAATGAGTTAATTTTATTTTCAGACGTCACAGCGTAAAACTTTCCTTCCTACAATAAAATAGTTCGTGATTTAAGAATATATTGGTTTCTCATAGTTTACAGAATTGTTTTCCTTTAGTGATTCTTCTATTATATCATATAATTATAGAACAATACCGAGTAATAAATGATTTCACAAGTTTGGTATATCACGTTTTTTAATATTAATTGTTAGAACATTATTTTCAATGAGCAATCAGAAGGGTATTTCCCTTTTAAAAAGAATATAATGCGTATGCTTTTACCCCGGATATAAGATTAAACACCTATTTGATCGAAAATGTATTATTCAAGAGGAATACTATATGTAGAATGTTCTTCAACATTTATATTCTTAATTGGTGGAAGCTTTATTTCTATCAAATTTTTTTCTATCGCTTTTGTGTTTGAAGAAGTGATATTTACAAAGAACTAGAACTAATTAGAATAGTCGATGGTTAATATCCTACTGTTGGCAATAGTCAGGGTTCAAATTCTGCTGAGGCACAATTGTAAATGTATGTTTATGATTGTTTAGAATTAGTCCATAAGGCAAGAGACAACCAGACTGGGTAAGACCCGATGTCTCTTGGAATGATCTCTAAGTTGGTCAATAGCCAGTCAGTAGGCTTAATGCCACCGAGCAGTATCCAGAAACCCTAGATTATTTTCTTGGAATTTTTAGCTTAGAACTTTTTTAGTGAAAAGATATCTTTGATGACATTTCTTTTGAAAAAAAAAGACGCAAAAGACTGCTGGTACTTTAATAGCATATATATTAATTTAATAGATTTAATAAAAGCAATTTAAAGTCCGACCATGGACTTTTCAGTCAATGTGTAAATATAACAATGGGGTATATATCATAATATTAGATAAATAACAAATAATACTGCTACATATCACTTTAAATGTGATAATGATAATTGTTTGACAAGATTTACCGGAAGAGATAATAGTAATATTTTTCTAGGTAGATTTAATGTTCAATATACTAACAGTCGCAGCATATTAACTGCAAAAACTATATAGGGTTTATGATACAAAGAGTTATTAATGTTAAAAGCTTTACAATAGGTGGTAGGTCACAGAAACTTATGTTACATACTATTAGATTCTGTACTTATGTAATATGTTGAAGAAGTTTTATTCAGTTTTATTCAAAGAAAAGAGCCGACGAAAGTAATCCAGTGAAAGAAAATCTGATTAATTTTCAATGATTTTCGACGATTTTCCATTATGAAATTCAGATACTATGGACATTATGACAACAATTGCAAATATACTTCCTTCAAGGCAATCTAATACAAATAATGCAATTAAATAAGTTTTATTCATCAGTTTAAACTATTATTTATTAGTTTTACAATTACAAAGTCCTATTAAATATTTATCATGTATATTTCATGTGATTTAAAAGACTATGTATCATACAATCAGCTGTAGACAGTTAATATTTCACCAATTTGGATGTAATATACAAACAAAGCTAACGATTTTGTCCTAAATAATTATAAGTATTTTAGCTATTATAAATAATTAACCTCATTCTATAATTATATTATTATTCCAATTTATATTAACTAATTATTTTCTATTTTATTAAATTAAATTCGGGCTTTAATTAAAATTAACCTATATAAAATGTAACGTATTTGTTTAATACTTTATGGACTTAAATATTTTGGTCTGAATTAATATATCAATATTGGCTGAATCATGTTAAACGTTTTTTATTTGAAAATAATTTAATCACCAGTTTGAATTTCATAACAAAGATGTCACAACGGATCAAACAGACTGTAATAAATAGATAGAACATTTCTTCAATATGTTAAATTACCAAACTTATTAGAGTTAATGTTCGTAGACTATTTAAAATAGAATTTTTTTTAACGCAATGGAAAACCATTAATATGTTGTAACATATACTATTTAGATTGTCAAGAACATCATGATAGCCGTATTTAGTGCTAATAGATGCTGCAAGGATAAATAGCAATTGAAAGGACCATAGAAGAAGCAACTTCTTCAACCCAGGACATAACAAATTATGAAAATGCATATGAATGGAATAAGTGTTACAGAAGAAGTCCTGAAAAATCTTGTAGGTGCACCAAACCTTCGGATTTATATAGTCTATAGTGAAGTGTGCTAAATAATAGGTAGACTAGTAATAATATATAATAAATTTTAAAAAAAAGTCGAATAGAAACAAATAATATAATTGCACATAAGATAATAATTAAATTATTTGGCAATGATGTCAACGCTGTGTAGTTAGAACTGTAGAAGTAGAAAGGATTGAAACTGATCTATCCCAAACAAAGTATTGATTTATCAGTTAGTACTGAAATCTGCACAGACACAGTTTTCATCTGTGAGTTTAACATGTTGTTTCCATTTGACGCTTCCAAGTTTGACTTTTATAATCATAACCTTCTTCAGAACGTTTTGTCATTTCAGCAAAACTTGTGTTGTTTACAGTAACTTAAAAATCAGTTTCGATCTATGCAGACCAACATAGATCAATATTTTTATTAGGCTTAAAATATAAATATTAATCACCATGTTACGTAGATTGTTGGATTGACCAAATGTTGAAATAAAGAAAAAAGTTATTTCATCATTGACAACATTGTATGATTTAATTTTAAATGCAATAAATTCATCTATCTTAATTTTAACATGAATGAAAAAATGTCTTATCTATAATATAATAGAATGATCTTCAAATAGATAGCAACAATTACGTTTTTAAACATTTCTAAAGAACACGCATACACATCATCGAAATTTAATACGAGTAAAAGAAGCATTAAATAATTGTTGATACCAGTTGGAGGCTTATATAGTCCAAAAAAACTTAAAGAAAAACACTTGTGTTAAATATGTAAAGAAAAAGGTGTTTATATTCCATTTATTAAAACAATTTTTATATGATGACAAGATTGTGTCTTTTAAGCTCCACTAACGCACAGTCCAAATGTACAGTCTAACGAGGCGTCTCATTGGCAATTAACCATTATCTTAAAATTTAATAACAACCGATTTTCACGTTTAGTGGATCTGCCTCAACGATTGAACTCAACAAATTATCAATAAACATAGTCATTGATAATAATTGATCACCAAAATTTAAACAAAGTTAACCAATGCGCTGTGGTGATACCAAGAAAACTGTATCAGTATAAATCACTAAATGATCAACATTGAACGTATTTGTTTAACGGTGACTATTGTTTTTCAAGTTGCTGTAAACAATACGAATAACTTTCCCATATTAGAACGTATTGAGAGCGAATACGATCAAAAATTTCAAACTTTACGATATAAATGCCTATTGTTAGTATGAAATATTAGTAATTTTAGTTGTATTTGAATGGTACATAAATTACGTACATAGATTGTATATAGATTATAATATTAATTAAATGAGAATGGTTTACAAATTATATTAGGTATTGACATCTATAATAGGAATCCAGTATTCTGTTAATTCTCTTAAAACACCTCGATTTCTATATAAATAATTGCTACCTGATTAAAAAAATATATCCTGCAATATCGTTAAATGACAGTGATGTACACGTCCTGTATACAAACCATAATCGTTGTGTCGTTTTTTAAAGCGAAAGAAGCGTACACGCATAAACACACACTGCTTATCTTTAAAAGCAAACAACCGACAACGCCGTATAAAATGTCGCACTGGTTTCTTGTTTGTTGCATTTATTGATGAACCGCGAGTGAGTTAGGCAATATACAACCGTTGAAAAGGTAAACACAAACTGATCATTGTACCGGTATGTTTTGTTTTTATTTATTTTTTGTTCTGCTTGATCAATCAAGTTGGAAGATCTAATTTAATTCATAATAAAATATATGACTAGTTTAGTTGCTGTTATTAATAAGATTTTTTCTCTTAATAATAATAATATTTTGTTTTAATTGGGCTGTGTTAAGTCATGAGAGAAGAGATATAAGTTAGGTTATGCGACATCGAACGAAGCAATCGAGAGGTAGAAAGAACAATATTTGGTAAATATGGTGGGTGAGTGCTAGCAAAGCCTTTCGCTGGATATTTAACCGACATATCAATATATGAATGAAAGTTTGGTTTCGTTGTTTTTGTGAATAATTGTTATTTATAACGACTGTAATTTCACTATTAACAGTTTATGACACAACATACTGTTCTAATCGACGAATTCAAATATTTCTGTCATCATGTGGTATCTATTTTTTTCATTTAAATAACTTATGGGTCTAGCTAGATATACTGATTAAGTGCTACATCTAAGCTATAAGCCTATAAGATTGGGGAAAAAGTAAGTTTCGTAATAGATAGGTTTTGAAGTCGTGATTCTGTAGTAATACTTATTCAATGATAAGAAGGCATAGTACAGTATCTTCTACATTCTACTAGAACATTATGGAGCTGAAGATTTATTCTTTTACTCGATCAAGATCATTTCCGTCCTATTTTGCTATTTTACTTTTGTATCATTTGTTCCAATGCCTGCAAAACCTCCTTAATGGTGCAAAGCTGGCTTCAAAAACACCAACCGCTTCAGTTTTTCACGTAGAAATCTCGTAGAAATAAAGATAGGGTTTTACCAGAAAAGTAGAAAAATCGAAATTACCTTTGCCCAATCTCTGATATTAAATTAATTTCATAAAGAATGAAATGAAATGTTGCATAAAAAAACATATAATTTCAATATAGAATTACAAGTGAGCTTTATATTAATTAGTAGAAAAAAATTACTTTAAATATGTCTAATATAACGCAAAATAATCATAATATAAAAATAATTTAATATTATAAGAACAGAAAATACTTTCCAACCCAGATAGTAACTATTGATATACAATTAAATAAATAAGTTACGAATGAAGATAAATAACAGAATTAAGTTTTTTTTTGGTTTAAGACAAATGATAAAAACATAAAAGTGACTCTAAAAAACTTACTAATAAATTATTACTTAGAATATTGGAAATTATTAAAATTAATTGTATAAGATCTTTTCAAAAATATTTAAAACATTAATAATTTTTTAATATTTCAGAAACCCTTTGAAAAATACAAGTTTTACAGCATAATGAATACCAAAATGAGTGTACTTTTTATAACAATGATTGCTGTTTCGTCAATTGAAGCTCATCCTCAAAGAGGCAGTCCCAGTCTAACGCTGGCTGAAGCTCAAAACATCCTGATCGGGAATAGAGGAAGCTATGCCACCCCTGATTGTGTGTGTGTGGTACGAACCAGATGTAATTCGGAAGATGTAAACTCTGAGTAAGTATTATTGGCTAAGTGGTACACGAAGAAAAACATCTTTAATTATACATTCTTCGATCCCACGATTTTATGGTAATTCTTCTCGGAATGCATCGTGTTTCCTACCATTTACTTCTGCAAAACCAGTTTGGGTACCGGCACCAAAACAATAGTATCATCGAGGAGTGGTGAAAGTGCAAATTTTTTCATACGCAGCAAGAACTTTAATCCATCGATTTTAATATCGTTAGTTTTTTGGTTGTTGTGTATGTGTGTTGTTTAAAAACGTGTTGTTGCTATATGATTTGAAGATCATTCTATTATATTATAAATAAGACATTTTTTCAGTCATATAAAATAGGTAAACAAGGAGTGCAAAATTAAATCATACAATGTTGCCAATGGCGAAATAACTTTCTTCTTTATTTCAGCATTTAGTCAATCCGACAATGTTACGTAACATAAGGGTTCATATTTATATTTTAAATCCAATAAAAATATTGATCTCTGTTGATCTGCATTGATTGAAACTGATTTTTAAGTTACTGTAAACAGCACAAGTTTTGCTGACATGACAAAACATTCTGAAGAAGGTTATGACTATAAAAGTCAAACTTGGAAACGTCAGACGCACACATAGAATAACACTCAGTATTGCACAGACTTAACATATAAATAGATGCCCTTGTATTAGCTAATATTGATTTCGTTTCATATATCCATAATATTCTTCAGTCATGGCATGGATGGACTGTTTTATTATTGTCCTTTCCTGGTCTTTAATGATATTATTTTTGACCAAAATTCAATACTCAATTCTTATTTACTAGAAGAGTTAACAGAGAAGTAGTGAACTACAAAAGTTACTTTTATTTAATATCCATTGATTGAAATGTCATCAATTACTATTAGGAATGTATTTATTAGACCTACTCTAGCGGTGTTTTCTATAGGGCTAAGGACTTTTGATACTATATGCTACACTTTCAGACATTCAGAGTTGAATAAATCAATATGTGGGATTTAAATATGCGTGCCAAAACTACTTTATAGGATTAATTAAACCAATTTATTTTTAGCGTCGAGTGTCATCCGAACTACGCCATGATATGTTGTAGGAGACCTATTTTCTAATGGACGAGCTAATTTCAAAAAATATGAATATATGTTATTATTTATATGTTAATTAAATATGATATTTATGCAAAATAAAAAGCAAAATTTCACGTACCTGTGTCGTATTTCATTTGATTTTGTTTACCGGACATTGTTTGTTGTTAATAATTTTTTATATTATGCTTTTATAGTTTAAAAGTTATTATTTAGAAGGTAGCAGAACTAAAATTTTAATAAAACAATTTTAATAATTCATATTTCCTGAGATCATAACCAAAATTTCATAAATAAATAAATTTAATTTAAAAATCTTGACAGCAACTTGTGTAAATATAGGTGCAATATTCCTTAACAATGGAGGTTAAGAACAACAATGATTAAAATATTTTTTGAGTGGTTTAGGTATATCACCATGACCTAATAAAATACAAGAGGTCAAGGAGTAGTGCAAACCGGGTCATTCCAGACATTTTATTTGTGTGTTACTTCTAGACTTTTAAATGGACACATAATATTATTCAAATCTTTAGACCAATTAGATGAAGAAATTAATTTAGAAAAAGCCAGTTTAAAGAAGAAAAACATAACATCAAGATAATCTAACTGAAAAAAAAACCATCACTAAAATCAGTGAAATAGAGTACGAATTGTTGCAGAAGATTTAACCGATTCGCTTTAATTAACTCTCTTTGATTTCTGGTTTCTCATAGTTTAATAATCTTTTGTAGAGCTTTCATCTATTTCAGATAGGTATTAGATAGGTGTGTTAACTCCAAGGAAATTACACTGAAAAATAATCATTTCTACAACTATAAATTTTTGAACTATAAATTGAATGATATTTGCTTTCAAAATATGATAGAGCTTTACTTCCATTTTATCATAATAAAGCTTCATTATATAGTTCTTTATGCTTCACTAATTTGTAGTAATTCTACTATCATAAAACACTCATCTTTTTTATTATAACGCATCTTTTTTCATATTCATATAAGTTAGATAATTTCCAGCAAGATAATAACTCATTTCTATTTTTCATATTTTCTGTTGTAGTAACATGGGGTAACATGAGAACAACAGAGATCTCGATCAGTTTGTCAAAATTAAATAAAACTGATAATAAAAAAATAACCGGTTTAAGCGATTGGCGAAATGTGTGAACTCTCAGATGTTGTTTAATATTTAATGTTTCTGTAGATACTGATAGTGTCTACTGTAATGATAACATACCTAACATACATATAAGGTCAGATCTTCATATTATTTTGTCCATCCCCTCTATTTATAGAAACTTGCCATGGTGTGTTTAAACGTTTTGTAAAAGGTAATCTCAATGTAATTCAGATGATGACTAATTTTGACAAATTATTCGAGAATATTCTAATGAAATTGAAATACTATAATTCATTTCAATTTCTAATTTATTCTAATTCTTAAAAATGAGTTTTTTTCTGAAGTAAATGAAGGTTTCTTTTGAGAAGAACGGCTTTTTACAATTTGCTTTCAAAATACGTCAGAGCTTTATTCCCATTTTATCATAATAAAGCTCCACTATATAGTTGTTTATGCTTGACTAATTTCTAGTAATTCTACTGTCATAAAACACTTATCTTTTTTATTATAACGCATCTTTTTCATATTCATATAAATAAGATAATTTTCAGCAAGATAATAACTGATTTTCTATTTTTCACTTTTTCCGTTGTTATAACATGGTGTAACATCACAGACCACAATCAGTTCTCAAAATAAAATAAAACTGATCTGTGATCTCCCAGATGTTATTTAATATTTCCCAACTAATAGTGTCTACTGTAATGATAACATACCTAACATACATATAATGTCAGATGTACATATTATTTTGTCCATCCCCTGTATTTATAGAAACTTGTCATTATTTGTTTAAACGTTTTATAAACGGTAATCTCAATGTAATTGGGATGATGACTAATTTTGACAAATTATTCGACAATATTCTAATGAAATTAAAATATTATAATTCAATTCAATTTCTAATTCATTCAAATTCTAGTTTTTTTCTGAAGTAACTAGAGGCTTCTTTTGAGAACAACAGCTTTTTAAGATTTAAATTTTCTCTGAAACGCTCATCATGTGACGCTACTATCATAATCTCAAAAGTGTATAGTGTTTCTTAAACACAGATCAAAATCAAACGGTCAAGCGATAAAAAAAAACAGAAACTTTATATCCTAGATTTTAGATAAATATCGATATATCTATATAATGGATACAAATATATCTATATTAGAGTATAGAAAAGTTTGTAGAAGAAAATATGAAGATGAATTTTTTTTAATTAATTCACGAATTCAGTTTCATTAGATAAATATGATATTTTTGTGATTGTTGATTTGATATAAAAACTTTGGTAAAAAAGGAAATAAAACCAAGACTGTTTTTATCACAAAAACAAAACGTTTTTACTTCTTACTCCATTAATGTCAAAATAACAACTAAAAAATCGTAATATTTTTTTAAGCCCCATAAAACATAATTACAGAGAAAATATTTCAAAATGTTACATTCTTGGTGTAAAAATCCGATCTGAAACAAGGTTGTTGCCCTATAGCCATTTATTCATTTGAGGGCCTCCTTTGAGAAAGAGATTATTAATATTCCACTTTAACGTAGCAGCGAGTTCATTTGAGTCCAACCCTTTCATCCACTTTCCATAAAATCATTCCAGCTTTTTGCATCCCTGTTATTTGTTCTCTTTCAATTATGCCCGCTTTATAATTCGTATAATACCTCGGCAAACGATCACAAACAATAGATTTTTTTTTAATAGATAATCCTAAGTACATACATGTTTTTAACCGTAACTGTATGTTATTCACAGCAAATAACTTTAAACTATATTGATTTTTCAATAGATGATGTTGGTCCATCCGATTAAAATCTAATTAACCATTCCTATGAAAAATAGAACATATTAATAAAGTAATTAACGATACTGAATATAGCATGCAAGACATGAATTTAAATTTGGCATTATCGATAAAGCAGTATTATTAAATAATAATTAAAACACAATTTACACATCTTCAATGTTTCATCTTTTAATGTTTAAACGGTGTTGGTGTTAATTTAGAGCATTTCACGTGGAATTTTAACTTATGTTTTACAAAATATATCAAATTTTAATCAATTTTAATTTAAAGTAGTGAGTTTCACCTCACTATTTTAACATAAAAAAATGCATGGATATTTATTGGGCTTATTTACGTTACAACTGTTAAACATTCTAAGAGGAACTAAATTCAACGTTTTGACATTTCTTTACATAAAATATCAGTTTTCTGTTTAGTATTATTGATTTATTAAATTTATCAGTCACTAATTATAGAATGTTATTTTGTTCTTTCATTTGAACAAATCTGCTACCAAAACCCATCAAACTCTTTTAGAAACCTATAGAAACCTATGCTCCGCAATATCCTAATTGTTGATTTTGGTTTCGAAAAAATTCGAAGACAATGAACTGCAAGACTTATTGGGCGAAAACGCAAACTAGACTCAGCTTAGTAGTTGATGAATTAACGGTTTCACGTAATGAGAAAGATCGAAAGGAAAGAAAATGGCGACTCCATGAATTGACTGAATATGTCATTTCATCGTTTTAATATCGCGGTTTCATTACTTGGTTGGCAAAAAGAGGTTTTCTGTGGCGTATAGTGATGAAAAGTGGATCTACTGCGACAATCCCGAGCGCTACATACCATAGATTAGTCCAGAATAGGTGGGTTCGGTTCTTAAGACACGAAATTGCCATGTAGCCAGAAATATGGGAGAAGAAACATTGTTTAATATATTTACCTTTTCTCTAAATAAATGTTTCTTTAAAGTGAAAAAATTATCCAAATATATACAAACACATAATGTTATAGTGAATGCTCTAATAAAGCAAACATATCAAAAGTGATTTGTTTATTTTAAAATTACTGAAAATAGAAGTGATTAATGAATTTGATTTATTCGTTGATCAAGAACAGGTAAATGGTTTAGAAGTCTTGTAAAGGATAAACAGAAGTAGCGTTTAGTCGAGTTTTAGAAGATATTTAGTCGCCTACGGCTTCAACAATATAAAAGAAAAATCCCTCTCTTCTCTTCCTTTCAACAAATAATCATCGACATTTGGAAATCTAGCAACATCATCTTATAAATCATTATCTCTGTAATTTGCCAGTTTTTACATCAAAAAGTGAAGTAATTAAGAATTAGAACTAGAACAAATAAATAAAAAAATAAATATTTATGTCGATCTGTTAATAATATTAGTAAATATCTAAAATATGCTCTACTTGTGTATACAATTTATTCTATATCGATATAAATCCACTTAATGTTGATATATGAAATAAAACCTATACAATACAATACCATTAAATTATTAATTATTAACATATTAATTATTCATATAACATATTTTTGAATAGCAATTTATATCACTAAGACATTTTATATTTCAAATAATTTTTCCTATATTCTGATTATGATACAAAACAACCTAATATTATATTTGATAAGAGCTGGGCTTAAAAACATCACTGAATAGTAATTAACTAATTTAACTTCAACGTGCATTTATCTAAATATATTTTTAATTATTAATAGATCAATCTGCTGTTGTTCATAGATGTTCATGTTCTGCAATCATAAAACCAATTCAGACCCATGGGATGCAGATATGGAATTGCATTAAAAGATCAAATTAACTAGTAGTCCAACGTACCCAAAATAGAGTTCTACGATTAATTACCAATTCTTATCTCTACGTGACGAAGAGTTACACTATGACCCCGAAATCAAATGGATACACGAAGAGATCCAAGATTTCGCCTTAAGACATTAGATAAGTTTGTTAAATCACAGCAGCGTCGAAGCAATACTGCTACTGGACAACACGCAGGAAATCAGAAGATTGAAGCGAACCAAGTCACACGAACGTATTTAGTGTACAAGTGTATTCTTAACTTTAGCTTAAGTAGTTTAGTTTCATTTTAAATTGGGAAATATATACTGATGTATTAATCCCTTACTTGCCTTGCTTGTGTATTAATGCAAATACAACGGAACAATAGTAATACATTAATTTGTAAATTAAAATTGTACTAAGCATATCTAATAAAGATATAATTAATTTAATAAAATGTATACCAAATCAATAAGCAGCATCATAAAAAGGAAATTTGTGTTTATTTAATACTGTTAATAGAGTTTATTTAATAACATCCTGCTGACATGCCACAGCTTTGACATGGTTTATTTGCATGAATCATTCAGTTATGACACTGTTTAAAATAGAAAACATTCTAAAAACGAAAATGGAAAACTTAATATACGTTTATTAAATTGTGCCCACATCATCAGTCATTTCGGAAATTATATTTTATATCATTTGTTTATCTAACTCCCGATAAAATCGTCTATACACCAACTTACCGATCTGTTCACGTTCTTGTTCGACGTCAGAATAGTCCAAACCATTTTCGGATAAACTAAAACTGTTCCCTGCTGGTTTTCTCGGTGACGCACACTTTTCTGGCTCCACCGTTACTTCTTTTAGTTCTTCTTCACATTTGGCTAACCTTCCCCAGTTCCATTCCGCCTCCACTGTGATCCATGTAATAAGGTCCTCTAGTCGTATAACCACCTTCTCCGCTATAGCCAGTACTTCATCCTGAAATCAAAGCAATCACTTAATACTAAATATTAGATAACATTAACTATTTATATTTATAAAATTATTAATTATTTTAGTGATGAAGGAAAATATATAAAATTAGGTTGTGACTTAGAAATAAACACTTTATTTCTCAGAATAAAAAGTTTCGTTAAACATCAAAGCTCGCGCAGCCCATGAAATGATTCCAGTGAGATCATAAGAGACTCTCTTTTGAGTTTATTTGGTTGACTGGAGCTTACAGCGAAAACTTTACACTGAAAACTTATCGACAATTGTAACGATATAACTTTTTCGGTTGAGGATTATTAGAATTTGGAAAGCCATTCAGAATGTGTAAAGCAATTATTCGTTAAAAAAGTTGTTTTCATGCAAAAATAAACATATTTTAATAAAATGATGAGCAGAAACAACCCTTTAGCTATTTTATTGAAAAAATTTGATGTGTTTTGATGAAAAAAGTGTTGTAATATAGAAGGGTACACAATTTTGTTGATATATGTTTTTATATTCGAAAATTTAAAAAAAATCAAAACCATATACCTGGAAACCTATCCTAGCAACACCTATTGGGTACAATTATTTAATCTAAACCATATCAGGGCCAAAAAGCATACACAACAAGTTTCATCAAAATCGCTTCAACAGTTAAGAAGTAGTCTAATACAAAAAATATGTATTTACGATATAATAAGAAATAATACAAAAATAAAATTTTTATATTACATAAAACTGTGTAATAACCATATTTTATCTTAATAACTGATAACATGATTTTTTTATTCGATGAAAAACCATATCCGGTATTGGAAATGCACTTTTTGTATTGTATTACTAAAAATAACCCAAGGATTATTCCAACGCCAGTGAAAATATAATATTGGGTATAAAAAAACTAACTTAACATTTCACTTAATTTCAGGAATTATACCCGAATCTTTGTATTTATAAGACCGTACATTTTGAAGGATATATAATAAGTGGTGTAACTTTGACTAACTGCTTTTGACTACCAATCCAACTTCAATCTGTTTCCGTTTCTTGATAATTAATTTAATTGCAGTTAATTGAATGAAGTCAAAAGAGAATAGCTTTATAATTTCATATTAAACCATTTATAAATATACTATGTATTTCTAAACCATAATCGATCAAATGCACAGAGTAGCAGTAGTTGTGGAAATTTTAAAAAAAGAAATACTGCCATGCAAAATTCTTGGACGCCTCACAGGTCACAGCATTTGGAACTAATCTAAAAGTTAAGCAAATTGCTATCGCGGAACTATTGTCATCTGGTGGAATAATATCTTTTCGAAAGAAAATTTAGAGTTTCTCATGAAGGGACATTCTCAACACTTACTTCTACTCGACTTACCCAGGGTGGTGTAGGGAACCACTCCTGTATATGCTCTACGCTGTTGACATCCTAACAACAAAAGGAACAGTACTTTGCAGTCAACAAGATTTTCAAATGGACCGGAGACTGGAAAATACAGCTTAATAGCTCTAAATCTGCCCGTGTTAATTTCGCTTTACGGCGAAATGACAAAAATCTATCTATATCACAAAAAGCAGAGTAGATTAGACTCAAATCAAGCAACGGTACTGGTTAGTCAATCATAAAAGCAATTAGGACCTATGGGGTGCAAATATGGAGTTGCACTAGAACATCAAACCAATTAGTAATCCGACGCTACCAAAACGAAGAAATACACGATGGCCCCAAAATCAAATCGATCTACGAAGTTATTCAAGATATTGCCTTAAAACATGAACTATGATTGCTAAGTTACAGCAACGTGGAGACAATACAGCTACTGGACAACACGCAGGAAATTAAAAGATTGAAGTGAACCAAACGACACGAATTTGTATACAGTATACTTTTAACTATAGTTCAAGTAGTTTAATTTGGAAAAGAACATACTGATGCATTTATCCCTTATCTTGCTTGTGTATTAATACAACAGAACGAAAAAGTACAACAGAACAGTAGTAATAAATTGGTTTGTAAATTAAGATTACACACAATTATGCTTAAATAATATAGCATAAATAAAAACAATCATAAATCATAATAATCATAATAATAAAAGCATAAGAATCCTCAAAATTAATTCGCAGGACAATATTAGAAACAGCTCAAATTTAAAAATTCACTTTTATTTAATCAAATCACTTAACAATAGGAAATAACTTAAGAGACAAACTAAATAATAAATTATAAATAAAATCTGTTCTATTCCTTTATTTCAATTGAGCATAAAGGAATCCATCATTCATTCAATTTGCCGTCGAATCGCATAAAATAATTACGGCGAAAGTTATTTATCAAGACCCGGCCAACAAAAAGTTTGAAGTATCTCGAGTCTTTACGATGCCTTTCTGCGAACTATCTCTGTTGGGCGGCTTTTTTTGCTTCGTTAGTGGCTTACGGGCTCGAACCCTTGAAACTGATTACACGAAACTCGCCTTTCATTGAAAAAGATTTTGATTTTCCTGAAAAGGGCACGCGCTTCTTCCCAATAGGGCTTTAAATTCGCTTTTGTCATTTAGTATTTAAATTGATATTTTCGCAGTATTAGTACAAATATTAAGTCTTCATTTATATAAACTATAACTTTTTATTTATATAAGCATAATACGTTCAAGCTATTTAATATGTCTTAATTGTATTTGTAGGTTTATTTATGAAGTTGATCGAGGACAGTCATAGTCTCCTCTATATATTGTAGGTTTATTATAAAATTGAAGACAATCAAACTGTGAGGATGGTCAACTGTTGGCAATGTTATTTTAACACACACTGTATAATGTAACATACACTATATCCCATGAAAGTAATCAACAAATATCTGCGAGGCGAGAGAGATTTTTTTATTTTTATAAAATTTATATATTTTAAAAATAAATAATTTTAACTACATTTTAAAAAATGTCGATAGATCGATATATGGGAGAATAAAGAATATCGATACATCTTTTTAATAATATCGATATTTCTTCACCTCAACCCTAATATTTAACGCAAAATTTGTTTGATGAAAGATTGGGGAGAACTGTCAAGAAAATTCGATACTCCAAAACGCTAGGTTTTAATATCGAACTTTTTCCACACCAGGCCTCACGAAAATCATTTTGAAGGCCGGGATGAAAATCTTATTCTCAAAATAAAAATTCGATACACTACTTCAAACCCTAGGTTTTTAATATCGATATTTTCCTTTGATACTCAAAGTTCGATACTCTGTTTTAAAACTATCGATTTTTTAAACGATTTTTCCTGCCCTCCTTATTCAATAATATATCAATATAATATGATATTTAATTATATTTCACATACTGTTAGTCAGTAACATTATGATCAATGCCATCCACAATGCTTTTTTATTATAGTCATCTCAGCAGCCCCATATTATTTAGTGACTTCAAACATTCACTTATTTTCAGAAACTTTATTTTACATTAGACTTTTTCAATGAGCATTAGCCGTATCGAGATTCGATAGTTGTTGTTGCTGGGAAGCCAGAGACTTTTAGCCCACATGAATAATGGCTGGATTATCATCTATTGAGATTCCTCAACTAACTTAATATGTTTCTTATAATGAATATGCATTTATATTTGTCTAGGGATGGATTTTTTTTCATTAGTTAGATTTTCATCAATTTCAAGAAAAATAATTTGGCGACTTGTTAGATCTGCTGAAGTAGTATTATAAACAATACTGTAATAGCTTCAACAGTCGTACAATTTTCAGCAGTTACTTTCATAAAACAATGAATAAATATTGTTTTGCACGTCGTTTATAACCTTCCCAATACAATTTCATTCATGAGTTGTTCGAAAAGAACCCAAACGATTAGGAGTTTTTATTAATACCAGGATAATTGGGGAAAGGTATGAAGATCTTTTTTAATTACCAATCGGTATACTGTTCCTTGACATTACGGTAGCGGATCGAATATTTTGTGTTTGTGAACTTTAGATATTAACGCTACTTACTTCTGTTTCTCGATGTATTTGGTGATTTCTGGCATACCATGGGTATTCAGAAACGTGCTCAACATCTTAGTTTGGAACATGTTTGCAGTTTCTTGATCTCTTGATTCACTTAATCTACACATAAGAGGGAACAATATTCTCGATACGCCGTAATCATTCATAGTGGCTTGGTATATTTGGTCTAACAGTTACGTCAGAGACTTTTTGTAGTCACTTTCTCAACCAGTAAATTGATTTCAATAAGGGAATGCTTATGGTAGAATATTTTCGCTTGAGTTTTTTTTAAATTAATTTTTAGCTTCCAAAATTTAAGTTGTTATATTTAGTTGTTCTTGCAGTTTTAGACGTATGTGTTTGACGATCAAGAGCTTAAAAGAAAGCAACAGCGTCATCCGCATTTATTTTACTATTTCAAAATTACCGTGAAACTCTTGTGGCGACCACCACGACCCTTTAGGCCACCACGAATTCACCAACAAGTACAAAGGTTGGCAACGCCGGTGGGTTAGTACCATGCAGTTCCAGAATATAAAAGTCCATCACGACGACGTCTCGCTCTCTTTTCTTTTCTCCATCCCCTTGTAATAGTAGCACTTCCACAGCGCTACCGTACTTCGTCTACCTAACCTAATATCCTTTCAATTCTCTCGACGACCACATGTATCATTTAACATTGAAATAAACAGTATTTCTTCAACCAGTGTTTTCAGTTCTCATGCAAATTCCTTCCAAAAATAGTAGTGAGTGTTCTGACAAATAATCGCAGCGGCCGCCACACATTTCGACCGACTGACCGACCCCACGAACATGCCTACACTCTATTTAAATCCATACTGAAGGAATCTCCTAGCCGAAAAATATTTAGCGACGATTTTTCAGGTGTGAATGTATAACTTACAAGATTTTACAAGATCACTGGATATATCAAACTTTGTTAATGTTTAAAAAATTTTGAGTACAACATAAACTTTTTTTTTATTACTCTTCGTGAGTCCACAATCTGCCCTATTGGCAATAAGTATTTCTTCTGTTTATATTATATATACATGGCATGTAGAAAATCACTTCATTAAGCAATCTTCTGTATAAAATATTATCTTAATTAATTAGTCTTATTCTAATGCTTATTCTAAACTCTACATATGTCCAGTAATCAGATCAGGTGGTGTTAAACGTTTTAGTCTACGCACTTCACTATCACGTCGCATATTTAGCTGATTAGCGAGTACATTGGGATGCACTGACACTCTTTCGAAGTACTTCACACAAACACGTTGGATTACACTCGTTATAGGTTCTAGAGGAATATCGCGTTGTATCACTTTATTTGAAATATAGTACGGAGCATCAACAATGGCACGCAACACCTTATTTTGGAACCGTTGAATGATGGATATATTAGATTTGCTAGCGGTACCCCATAGTTGAATTCCATATGTCCAAATGGGCTTGAGTATAGACTCATACAGCAATACCTTGTTATCTAATGATAACTTGGATTTGCGCCCAATGAGCCAATACATTTGATATAATTTTAGTCCTAGTTGTTTCCGTTTAGAGAGTATGTGCTTCTTCCAGGTTAGGCGTCGATCTAAATGCATACCAAGATATTTAACATGCTCTGCTTGGGGGAGTTGACGATGATTGATATTTACTGGTGGACATGTTCTTCTACGCAGGGTAAACGTTATATGCGTGGATTTTGATTCATTGGCTTTAATGCGCCATGTCTTCAACCATAATTGTATTTGCTCCAGGTGGGTTTGTAGGTTTATTGATGCTGTGACTGGGTCTTCATGGGATGCTAAGATTGCTGTATCATCTGCATATGTTGCCACAGTAGTTATTTTTGTGGTGGGCAGATCAGCCGTATACAGAAGATACAGTACTGGACCCAGTACACTACCTTGCGGAACTCCTGAATAAATGGGATTTAGTTCGGTATATTCATCGCCTTGATTTACAATAAAATGTCTGTCAGTGAGATAAGATTTTAGTAGCTGATAGTCCGGATGAGGGAGAAGTTTCTTTAGTTTAACCTGCAAGCCCGTATGCCATACTTTGTCAAAAGCCTGAGATATGTCTAGGAAAGCAGCCGAACAATATCTTTTGGCATTTAGGTCAGCGTTTATTTGGTTTACAAGTCTATGCACTTGTTCTATGGTCCCATGCTTATTGCGAAAGCCAAACTGATGTTCTGGAATAATTTTTCTTTTTTCTATTATATAGTTTAGTTTTTTTATGTATAATTTCTCGAAAACTTTCGAGATTATTGGTAATAAACTTATAGGTCGGTAGGAGGTCACATCTTCTGGTATTTTTCCTGGTTTAAGTATCATTAATATTTTAGCTACTTTCCAGATACTAGGGAAGTAATTAATTCGTAGCATAGCATTAAATATATATGTTAATAGTTTTATAGCCTTTTCTAGATAGATATATAGATATATTTCTATATAGATAGTTCTTTTAAAATTTTGCCAGTAATTAAGTCATAACCAGGAGCTTTTTTAATATTAATCTCTCTCATTATTGTATGTTTAACTTTTTTGACCGTTAATTTCTCGTGCGGTAAATCCATTTGAAATGGCGAATCTAGAAAGCTAGTAATTTTATTTTCGTCATCTTTATGTAGCTGAGACTGGAAAGGTTTAAAAACATTTTTTAAGTGTTTTGAGAAAATGTCGGCCTTCTCTTTATTGCTTCTCGCCCAATTATTTTCGCTTGTTTTAATAGGTGGGTTATGCTGCTGGGATCTCCTAAGCTTTTTTGTTGCTTTCCACAGCGAATAGTCTGTAGCCTCAGTTGATGTCAAGTTTTCTAGGTATTCTTGAATGCCTTGGTTCTGTTCAATTTGGATTAGATCTCTCAGCTCTTTTATGGCCCTATTAAATTTTCTTTTATTCTCTTCAGTCCTTTGCTGTTGCCAATTTCGTCGTAACTTTCTTTTTTCTGCTATCTTTTTCTGTATTGTACATGATATATGTGTATTTTTTCTTGGAAATGTTTCACTGTTGGGAGTCGCGGAATATGCTGCCTCCTGTATATTTTTTGTAAGATTTATTGCTGCTATTTCTATATCCATTTCAGTTTGTAACGGTAAGTTTAGAGAGATATTTTGGTCTAAGTTTTCTCTAAATGAGGGCCAGTTAGTTCTATTATTGCACAGAGAAGGGGGTTTATCTTTGATGGTAATTTTTGAAGAAATTGTTACTATTATTGGTGAATGATCAGAAGACAGGTCGAAGCATGATTCTGCCTGACACTTTTTTGGATCAATATTTTTTGTAATACAGAAATCTATTGTATCTGGTTTTTTATTTCTGTCTGAAGGCCAATATGTTGGTTCACCAGTAGAGATATGTTGTAAGTTATCTTTCCTTATGGCTTTAAGCAGTTCTCTACCTTTTGAGGTTATTATTCTTGAACCCCACATTAAATGTTTTGCATTATAATCTCCTCCTGCTATAAATCTATTACCTAGCGTACTGAAGAATTCTTGAAATTGTTCTGCCTTGTTGTTATGTTTGGGTGGGCAATAAATCGCAGAAATTGTTAATGGTCCATGGGCTTCCTCTATGGTTATACTGGTGGCTTGCAGGTAGTCTTTGCGGAATTTTTCTTTTTCGAAATGCTTTATATCATCTCGAATTATTATGGCTGTACCTTCATGTGCTTTATCATCAGGGTTATTTGTATGATAAAGCTTATATTTAGGAACTTTCAGATAATTCTTGTCCGTAAAGTGTGTTTCGGAAACCATCATAACGTCAATATTTTGTTCATTTACGAACATTTTTAGTTCCCTGGCGTGTTGTTGGAGCCCATTGGCATTCCAGACGGCGATTTTGTAGCTATTGGTTTCAGGCATTAGGCAAGTTTGCTTACGACGGTTGTGAGTAGACCAAGCATCGTACTCATTTGATCCATTAGTTTGGCCATCATATTTTCTAATCTTGAGATGTTGCTAGTTTCAGTAGGTTGAGATATTGTCTCTCGTTTTTGTGCTGAACCATTTTCAACTATTTGGGCATAAGTTATGTCTGGTTGACTTGTTCTGGTGGGTAGTGGTAGATTGGTAGTAGTGGATTGTTTTTGTTGATGCCTTTTTTCCCTTAAGGCAGGATAGAGTTTCTGCTGTAGTTGCTTGTGAACTGCGCAACCCTTGTAGTTCGCTGGATGATTTCCATTACAGTTAACACATTTCACTTTTTCATCGCGAACTTTACGAGTACAATCTCCTGTCTTATGTTCTCCTGCACATTTTACGCATCTATATGATTTGCGACAGTAAGTCTTTGTGTGCCCGTGCGCTTGACACCTTGTGCATTGTGGTATAATTCTCTTTATATGTGGTGGTTCGCATTTAATAATATTATTTTCCAATTTGGTGATTTCATACACCGCCTTATTATTTCCATTAGGTTTTATGTCTATATAAAACATAGGCAGAGGTTTTTTTGTCGTGTGATGTCGTATATTGTGAATATTTACGACCTCGTGGCCTTTTTCTGCTAGTGCTACCTTGATGGTGTTAAAGTCCGTCCCGTGATGTAATCCTTTTAATACGAATTTAAATGTTCTCTCGGATTTTGGCCTGAATGTATGGTATTGGGTGTTTCTTTCATCTAATTCTTTTATAAGAACTTTAAAGTGATCCGCTTCGAACAATTGGATTTTAATTGTTTCATAGCTCACTGTTTTAATTGTGTAGTTCGTAGTAATGGTTTTCAATAAGTCATGGATGTTTTTTATTATTCCTACCTTATAGACTGTTATTGGTGGTGGTTTGGGAACAACTTTTTCAGGGCTTGGTTGTATGTTCTCTTCAATTTCTTCCGACAGGTTGCTAAAACTGTTTTTTGTCTCTATCGGTTTCTGCAACCAATAGTCACTGATTATTGTTTGTTTCCTCGCGATTTCTTCTTCTGGACTTCTCAATCGCTTTTTGTTAATGACTGTAGTCCATTCTGATGGTGGAGTTTGCGTTATTGCTGTTTGTTCTAATCTTATATCAAAGTGTGCAGGTGATTTGGTTGAATCACTATGGTTTGCCATTTTTTAATTTTTAATATTTTATTTAATTTACTTCCAGAGGATAAAAAAAATAAAATAAATACATTGTTTATTTCACGCACTTCATTTTCCACTTACGTTATTTTAGCACTAGTTTTTTACTATAAATACTATAAATGAATTTCAAAAGGACTGTTGTAAAATAAGATGAAATAATTTTAAACACTAATAAAAATGAGATGCAGTCCTTTTGTCTGGTCACGTAAACACGTATTCACTACACTTTAGGTCCACTGAGAGACGGATAGCCGCGTCTGTTATGCGTTTTTAACACTCAATTAAATAACCGTAATAAAATACTGGGTTTTTTTTAAAGAAAGGTATCTTTTTATAGCTTGGACCGTATTGAAAATACGTCTTCACCCTACGAAGGTTGGAACTGAACTGCTCTAGTCCGCAACATAAACTTGAAAAGAAATTATTGAAACCATCACTATTTCTTTCGCAATTCTAATATGTATTTGCTAAGGACTGTATTGTAAAGATTCGTTGATACTAAATTTCAATTGTTCACGGTTAACGCGGCTTTTAGCAACTGCAATGCGACTATTGATTCAACAAATTTCTTATAAGCTTTTTGATTCCGGTGAATTAAATTGCATCACTTTAATATTTTATGGGTGGAATTAGTGTTTCTTTTTCAATTTAATTTAAAAGTGTTAAAAGTCAAAAAGTATATTTTTTATTATTTAATTAATATATTGTTACTAGTCGTTTCCGTTTAACCTACAATTTGTCTCAAAATTTTAAAATCTATTAATCATTATTTCTGTGTGTCTTTATATCATAATCAGCACATTCTAATAACATAGTTATCCTTCAACTTTTCTCAAACTACACCACTGATTCGGAATAGGAGTGAAAGGTTCAAGGACATAAGCCCTTTAGTTAAAATTAACGATGCTTAGATTGCGATCAAGATCGTAAAACACCATTTAAAAGCAAATTTAACATAATATAATCAAATTTCGCCAATTTAACGGATAATTGGAATCTGTTGAATACTCTAAAATATTTCATTTTCATTTCTAATTCAATAATACTCTGTGAATGTATTTTATTTGAAATAAGTAGACATTATTATTTTCAAATAGTAAAATGAAATACGATCTAAATAAATTTATTTTAAGTCAAAGTAATATATGAACTACATAAGGAAAATTATTACGTTATTGTATTAAGTTTTAAATTTTAAAAAACATAATTTTTAGATTTATAAAAACTAAAAACATATAATCTCGTAAAACCTACTTATATTCTACTTTTATTGGATTTTTATTGAATAAATTGCTAGCTGTTAAAAATAGATACCAAACTTATATTGATCATATCAATCGCATAAAAGTTTATAAATAATATGGATAATGTACAGTACAGTGTTTCTAGAATAAGGCTATTATTTATACAATATTTCGATTATGTTTTTACATAGATATAGAAATTATTAGATACATTACATTTAAATTATAGTTTCCTCAATTATTTTGATATTTTTAAAGTCGTCTGACATTAAAAGTGACACTAAAAGTAACTGACATTAACATTTTCAACCAAACTTTTCTACTATTATACCATACAGTAACAATAATAAGTACCTCGGGATAAATTTTGATGTAAGTACTTCTTTAGGAGCATATCAAAACTAAAACAAATGAACTCAAATCCATTCAACCAAACCATTGCCATTCAAGAACGTTTATAGAAGCAGGTCGATCATGCGGTCAAGTGGTTCAAATTCTAGAGGTTGCAAATGGAGCAACCCCCTGAAAATGCAGACCATCATTTTCCACAAGAAGAGTTAGGCAGTGCGCATGTCGCAACTTAAGATCGACATCCCAACAATTCCATGACAGGATAATGCCACGGACCTAAGTGTCCACTTCGACCGACGGTTCTATTGGAATTCCCAAATCCAGAAAGGTTCGGGGATATCAAACCTGCTATCTTCTCTGATCTATGCTTCTAGCAGACTTCCCATCTCCATCAAATAATTATTTTAAAAGATGTTAATTCGGCCGTACCCCTCTACGGATCTAATGTATACTTCAAGTTTGTTATACCCAACAAGATGAAACGGCTTCAAGTTTTCCAAAATAAGCTCCTCGGGAAAATCTTAAACGCTCCATGGTTTGTCAGAAATAATCAAATACACAGGGAAATTGACAGTCCAGAAATCAAGCACTTCGTAGTTATCTCATTCCTTTCACAAGCGACAATTCAGCTCAAATTCTTTTGAAAACGCGCTTGTTCGCGAGCTGGTCGACATGCTGGTAGCTTAGCACCGCATCACCGTTAACCTCCCCTTTTCCTGGCTGAAACTCCATACGACAGCACCCAGTCGTGTGTTAACTCAAGTTCGCGAATATACAGCTAGTTTCACTATCTGTTTTTTCGACGGGTCCTCGTCCCCAATAAGGGCTACCCGGTTAACGGATGCCATATCACCAAGTTTAATGCAGTAGCAGTAACGACCCACAGGGATCAACTGTGAGCCCTTTCGGTTTAGTGTATTGGTAATGTATGTATTCCACCGCCTGATTTTAAACAAAAACAAAAAATATACGCGGTAATGCTAGCGCTACTTCTTATATGCTCGATTTACTGTTCCTAATGATCAATGACGTAATGAATGAAGGAATAATGTAATCTCGAAGAGCAGAGATTAAAAGTGAACTTATAAAATGAACATTTTGAAAAATACCATTTCCTATTTTATAGAAAATTAAATCTCTTAACTGATGGATAACTTTAATCAACTTAGTATTGCATTATGTTTTCTCTCAATGAATGATATGAAAAAGGGTTTCGTGCGTTTTTTAAAGGTAGGAAAACGTTTTAGAATACTAAAATAAATATTTTCAGTTCATTCTAATTATCTAGTAGAGAGGGAGCACTTTACAAGGCAAACAATTGATTTAAATTAATTAGTAAAAAGTAAAGTAAAAATATCAATTAATTATCCGAGGAAAAGGGTATTCAAAATAATGAAAATACACACGCCCAAGGATCGAATTAAGTGGCATTAAAAATAAAAAACAAAATAAAGCGAGAAACAGAAAACCAGCCATGCCTGATAGAGTTGATTCTAATGCGGGGTATTCGTAAAAGGCGTCGGTTTAGAGAAGCAGCGCAAAACCGCCCATTTTACGACATGTATTTTGTAGATTTTCCAGAAGGAAATTAGAGAACAGCGGTCGGAGAGTGCCGAACTATATACCTTCATAAATTTTAATTCTGTTTAACCGGTAGATATTTTACCCTTGTAAAATCGTGCGTAATAAAACGTCGAGTATATAATATGTATGGTTTCACGTAATAAGTGATTGTGATCAATAAAAGTGCCATTTTCATTTTAAATTTGATCGTACGTGTTTATATTATATATTAGATATGATCTTTGATCATAAAATAATCTAGGAACACATTAAAAAGAACAGAACTGCATTTGGAATAATACATATACATATATTAGTTAATTGTATTAAAATCTTAATTATCAGGACATAATAAGTTGTAGTTGCATTCTACTCTACAAGCACATTCTACAAGCGATAAGGACCTATGGAATCCAGTTATGGGGATGTTCAGTGTTAAATAATACATAATCGTTATTACTATAAAGCCTAATTAAGGTTTCCGAGGATTTCTCCAAGATATATGCTTGGTTTGAATCTAATGCAAGATGAAATTTTAAGCGCGTTTTTCTCAAAACCACAATTTTCAGGACGGTTGAAACATTCTTCCATCATCATCATATGGTTGTTTAAAAATAAACAAGGGATTATTTTACTATTTTTTGACATTTCTGAATTTTTTAAAAATAGTAAAAATCTAAATTTTGTTATAGTTAATTCATGTATTTTCAATATTAGCACGAATTAACGGTTAAATGCCACGGCTAAATTACTAACGACCAGAATGGTTCAAATTAACAATATTTTGAATATAGTAATCTGTTCTTAGTGTTGAATAACATTGTGTACTCAATAACGTGCTTTTATACTTAAGACCTCAATATTGCAAAACCTTTGAAGAAAAAGCTTTACGGCTTTTAAGCTGTCAGTTATACAACTCTTGTATATACAAATATAGTTTTATCAAGAAAGATGTATACAGGTAGTAACATAACAAATTAAGGAGAAGTACATTGATATCAAGATGACTTTACAAGGAAACATTGTATCGAAGGAAATAAGAACAAAGCGTAAAAGCAACTCTTGGATAAGACTCGAGCAGGATATATATTCAAAGTGACCAAATCATTTGATCTTGTACTGTTAGTATATTTAACAGAAAAAAACAACAGTGTTAAATAATACATAAACGTTATTACTATAAAGCCTAAGTAAGGTTTCAAATGATCCCCAAGATATATGCTTGGTTTCTAAGTTGTAGTCTCTATCGTCGTTAGTTGTTAACGATTAGTAACAATGTATTTAGTGTTATTGATATGAATAACAAATATTATACATATGCATATAATTTTGGGAAATACATACTGATATATTAATCCCGTACTCGCCTTGCTTGTGTATTAATGCAAGTACAACAGAACGGTAGTAATAAATTAATTCGTAAATTGATAAATTTCATTTGTAGATTGTATTAAGCATATCTAATGTAAGATGAAATTAATAAAAAAATATGCATATTAATATAATTATATTTTATTTTTGGACAGTTTATTATATAGTATATAAAATTATAGTATTGTTTATAAAAATATACATTATGAAAACATTTACAAAAAAGGTTTCTGTACACTTTGCATACATGAATGCCATTAAAAAAGAATCTCGACTAAAAAAATATTAAATATGTCAAAAATTGATCTTTATCCAATATTTAACCATTAAATAAATAGTATTCATTAGTGTAAAATATACCTACTCAACAATCTGTTGAAGGACTAGAAAATTGGATTGAAACTTGATTTTTTTCCGAAAAATGTTTAAAATATTTCAGAACTATTTGGAGATATGTTGATATAAGCTTATTGACAAAATAAAGTTCGGCTTCTACTTATGAACAATGGTTCTTTGTAATGCTTTTAAATTCAATATTTTTAAATAACATTACCAATAATAACTATTTTACAAAACAACAACAAATAAAACGAAATTATTTTATAATTACTTAATTAAATTCATTGCGTCTTTATAAAAATAAATAACAAACATTAAACAAAAAATGTAATTTAGCATTATTGACACTGACCATGGAATGTTCAAATCAAATCAAACATTTTCAGAAACGATGGTGGTGCTGCTCCGTCATATCCCAATTGTCGGTATTGGCTTAAATGGTTTAAAAGTGGTAATTTTGATTTTTGAATTCTATTTTAACGTTAACGTTAAAGCTACTTTAACGACTGTTTCGCCATACCCAGCGTATACACCAAACATAGCGCTTTCTGATTACCACCCATTCAGAATGATGCAGTATGGATTTGCTGGCAAAAATGAATATAATATTTTATTAGTATATATGTAATAATGTTTCTTAATAAATGCCTTTTTAGTAAAAGCAGAAAAACGATCAGAATATATGCAAACACCTAATACTATATATGTTATATTAATTAATGTTACTAATAATTAATATAATTGTGTCTATAAATTATTTTTCATTTGTTATGATATATTTAATTTAAAAATAAAAGTTGAACGGTTATATTTTAATAATATTGCTCAACTGACATCCATTAGAAGCAATTACAGTCCAAAGCGCTTATCTTACCCAGATTAACATTTTAAAATTTAAATAGGTAGAAAAAACCAACTCAAGGAGACAAGATTAAAATTATATAATGTACTTACACAAACTTATAATATTTTTTAATTATTGTAAAATTATTATGCTAAATTCAATTTAATGTTCATTTGGATTTAATTTAAAACCTAATGTGATCCACTTTGAATATTATATTCGTATGCCTAAAATATCAAACATCTTTAAAACAATTCAAATCATACCTCATAGACATACATTTTATTGCGAAACAGGGTAACGAACACACTGACCTCCATTCAATATAACCAGGTGTTCCGCAGGGCAGTGTTTTTGGTCCCCTGATATATCTATTGTAAACAGCCTCAAAAAATACTACTGTTGCAACATATGCTGACGATGCATTATCATCACACAAAGACCCAATATCAGCCACTACAAATCTTCATCTTAACCAACCAACTTCATCTTAACAAAGCCAAATTGTAGTTGAAACCATGGAGTATCAGAGTAAAAGGGACAAAATCTACCCCCCCCCATGTGACATTCACCCATTGCAAGCAGACAACGTTCAATATCTGGGAATGCATTTTGGACGACGTTTGACATGGAAAAAACATATAGTGACAAAACGCATGCAGCTTGGGTTTAAACTAAATCAAATGTATTAGCTGATAGGGTGTAAATCTAAATTATCCTTAGATAACAAGTTTTTATTGTATAAGTGAATCTTAAGCCCATTTGGACCTATGGGGTATTACTAGCAAATCTAACATAGATATCCTCCAGAGGTTCCAGAATAAAATGTTGCGATTCATCGGCGATGCTAAATGTTACGTCTCTAGCAAACTAATTTAGCGCGATATGCCCTTAGAACCCATAACGAGTGTGATTCGAAGTGTTAGTGCAAAGTACTCTGAAAGAATATTGGTGCATCCTAATGTTCTCGCCAAGTACTTAAATGTGCGCGATGACGGTGAAGTGTGTAGACTCAAACGTAAACTACCATACGAACTGATTAACAAACACATATAGTTAGATATAATAATCTCTAGAATAAGTTAGAATAGTCTGTAGAATAAGTTAGAATAGTATTTAGAATAAGATTTAGATTATAAGTTTGTACAGCAGATCACTTACTGAAGCGATCTTCTACATGTCAATAGAGTTATTTTGTTATTAGTTACATGATTAACGATAATCATATTATAATACTTATTTCCCACGGCCAAATTGTTGAAGTTCTAAGAGATTAATAATAATAATAAAGAAACAAACATGAGAAAGTTTGAAGAATCGATTTTTCCATGTTTTCAAACCTTAAACTTATAAAAATATGCCCTTAAGAGGATTTTTCGAAACTTATATTATCGAAGGTACGGCTGCTTCAGTGACGCAGCATCTAAAAATGAAATTTTAAGACCGTTTTTCTCGAAGTCGCAATTTTCAAGACGGTTGAAATGATACTTAAATTCTACTGAATCGAGGCTTGAAGAGCCTTCTTTATACATTCTTCTATCGTATGAAACTATACGATGAATATTAAAAAAGTTTTTTTTTCACAAATTACGACTGTTCAAAAATAAACAAGGGATTATTTTACTAATTTTTGACATTTCTGAATTTTTTAAAAATATTAAAAAGGCAAATTTTGTTATAGTTAATTCATGTAGTTTCAACACGTAGCACAAATATTTAACCAACGACCATAATGGTTTAGATTAACAATATTTTGAATACAGTAATCTGCTTTTTTAATATTGTATGGAGTACAAATATCTGTGTACTCAATAACGTACTTTATATTTAACATATTTTCAATATTGCAAAATAACGCAACAAACCTTTGAAGAAAAAGCTTTACGGTCTTTAAGCTGTCAGTTATGTGACTCTTGTATATACAAATATAGTTTTATCAAGAAAGATGTATACAGGTAATAACATAACAAACTAAAGAGAAATACAATGACATCAAGATGACTTTACCAGGAAACACTCTACTGAAGGACACAAGAACTAAGCGTAAAAGATAAATATGCACTCTAATGAATGTAAAGTATATCACTTGGATATATAATTGTTAATTAGGCGGATTAGGCCTCCAGTGGATATTACTACATAAAAAAATGCGCCTGGAGTTCTAACTCATAGGTGGTATGGAAAAAAATAATGTAAATATAATAAAACACAACTTTAACCTCCAAACTATTATAACGGTATAATTAATTATTGTCTTAAGTCCTTTAATAATATATGCATTAGATGAACTGTAATGTTAAAATAAATTATATTTTATAACAGTAGTTTTTAATTTAATAATATAATTTTTAGTTTAATTATTTTATTTAGATTAGAATTTTGTTATACGTCATAGCCATAATGAACTAAAATTCGGAGTTGATGCGGCAACATTGCCACGTATTAACGTCATCAATTCCGATGACGTGAGTCCACTGCTGTTTTGAATAGACTCTATGTAGTTCGCCTGTAGTACGTAGCACTAATTTGGTTAATTTATAGCAATACCTCGTATACATTTCATATGTTAAAGTTGCTTCTGTTAATTATATAACATCAGAAAATAATTAATATTTTAATTCATAAAATATTTATATTATTATATTGCTACATTACTATTTTACTGTATTCGTTAAACACATAAATTATTTAAATAGTTTATTTTTACAGTATTTTCATTACTTTGTCAAAAATACTATTGAATTTTTGTTGATATATTTTTAAAACAAATTTTATGGAGAGTTAACTAGCAAAGTAATTTTCAATTTTTTTCTAATTAAATTATTTTTAGATACGAACAAAAAACAATAATCAATACGGACAGAATTTAATCAACAGTATTCGTTGAGTACCCTTTAAAATACGACGACAAAGTCAAGTCGAACTTATTGGAAGGTTTTATGAGAAAATGGAATTTTCCTTTGTTTCCCCGGGTATTCTCTACGGTTTCCTAAATAAAACTTTGAATATGTTTATATATTTTTTTCGACTTTGGACAGTTGCGACTCCAGTAATTTAGTTTTTCCTTTTTTGATATAGAAAAGTCTCGGTAAAAAGTTTTAGCGTTATTCGTTTTTTTGTCCCCGACATTTTATTCCAGATATACTGATATCGTTTTGTTAATAACGTTTTATTAAATTAAAGTATTATTTAAATATTAGTCTGTGTTTCTAATTATTTTACTTTTGTTTTAGAATAATTAAGTAAAATGTATTTAAATTACAAATCCTTACATAAAGTTATAAATATAAAATAATATGTCGGTTTTTTTACCATGTATTTTAGAGTCTCTTTTATACCAACTAAGGTTTATTTGGATTTGAGCTACTGCTTAAAGTTGGCTCCGAACCACATTAAGCCTACCGACTGGCGAGTGACCAACTTGGAGATGATCCCAGAAGACATTCGGTATTATGATTGAATTACTGGAATGACTGGGATCAATTTCCTTGTCGGATGGTTTTGCACTCTTTCGTTTTGGATAATTAATCATAATTATAAACAATTACAAATATAAATTTACGACAATGCTCCAGCAAGATTCGAACCCCCGGCTATCGAAACAGTAAGTCCTTCTGTCTTCTGATGTTGACCGCTACGCTAAACAAGCCGGCAAAATATAGGTTTAGATGAACATCTAAATCGTATGTAACATATACAAATATATATTTGTTTTATTTGTACGTATGGTCTGAATTTAGGGTCTCTATTTTACCAATTACTGTTTACCTAGACTGGATGTACTGTTTAACTTGGGTTTTTTTTTCCCTAGAAACCTCTGGTGTTAGATAGTCTGATTATTGACTGCTTTAGTAATGATTTTATATATTTGTCTCTTAATAACTACACAGATCCTCGACAAATTAAAAACACCCTGGGCGGGATGCAAACAATGGTGTATCTTTGCATGATTAACACAATTATTTTTAAGACTTATTACTAATTTTAAATAATAATTCAGATATATTAGAACATAATATTGTTGTTATATTGAGTGTTGTATTATAAGGAAATATTAAAAAACTAGAGCTACAAATATAAATTCAAAATTACAATTTAAAAAATTCTGTGCCTTCGCCATTTTGTCAACTAAAATATATTATACATATACAAAAAATATACAACTAAAATATAATTCCATGTCTGTTCCGGTTATAAAACTTAATTTTTATTCGTTTATTGTTTATTTAATTAATATTATACATTACATATTATACATATTTAATTAATATTATAATCGAAAATTTAGTGGTATACAAAACTGTTTCAGCCATAAGTTCACATGAATGCGATTATCTAGTTATTATTAAATATAAAATAATCACAACTCAGTAGCATATTGTTCTCTATAGATATCTAATAATATTATTTATAATAAATAAGGTTTTATCAGTTTCAGTATATTAAATTAAATTCAAACTAGATATTAAAAGAATTATAATATCTACAATGCATTATATTTCAAAAAAGCTTATAATAATACACATGAACGAATGAGTTAATTGATTGGAGTTGTTGCATTTGTTTGAAATTAAAGTAAGCTATTTAAAAGCAATGTTGAGTGCTTTTATAACGGTTTAAAAAAAGTCACCGAAATTCATTCAAAAAGGCAATTATACCAAGTTAGTCGCTTTCCTTTCTCTTGTCGAAAATAAATCAAAGCTAACGACAAATCTTGGTTCTAACGTCAACATTACCTAATTAACCTCATAAAAATCATCAAAAGAGCCCTCCTTCCCCCCTTTTGCCGCCCGATTTCGAAACCGTCTGAACAGTAACTTTTAACTTGGGGATGGGAAAGTTTCGGGCCGCCCCTTTGGCGAGTGAAAGAGAGAGATCGCGCGTTCGAAATGAAAAGGATGGACGATGAGTTCCACCGGGCCAGACAAAGACGGCTTTACCTACATTGACTGAAATTGAAATAACAATTTATATCTACGTATAAAGTAAGCACTCGGGGTAGAAACGATTTGTTTCCAAGTGAACTTTTACAGTGGCGTACAATATAATGAATAATATATTTTTATATTTCCTGAGTATATAGTTTTTTAAATTATTCAGAGGTATCACATACTAATGTATCTAATTTTTATTTCCATTGTTCAAATACATGTATCTATTGATTTGAAGTTTAAGACTGTTCCCTTTTATTTACAATGTATTTTCAGTTCAATAAGAATTTTGAAGAATTTTAAATTTATTGATATAAACAGAAGCATAGCAGCGATGAGATAACAAATGAAAATAAGTTATGAGACTACAAAAATTATATATTACATAAGAGGCGAGGCAGAGCAACATTTCAAGAAGCAGCATCTAACAGCATCACTAATTAATTAATTTTAATTATATCGTAACTATAATACAATAATTATATCATAAGTAACTTTTTTCAAAACGTGTTTAAAATTTGTGTGCTGCAATATATTTAGCAGCATACAACTGTTTCTAACTTTACTAACTTATTTAACCACTATCAAATACATTTTTGTTTCTAACTTTATTACCTTATTTAATTTTTATTTGTCATGAAATGATATCAAAAATATCGAAATAGAAGATGAGAAATGTTTCTTGTTTTCTTTTTATTTTTATTAATTGACTAAATATTAAAATGCATTTTATGGTCCATAAAGAATTATATAATCGTCTCAACATATTGATATCTCACCTATTTTACTTCCAGCAAAAGCTTAAACGTTTCAAAATACTTTTTATTGATATTTACTTTGAATCAGACTCAAATAATCAGAAAATTAATCAAAGTATGCAGAACATTGCAAATTTTATAATCAAGACTGAAATGTTCATGTCCAGCTCCAAGAACAGCGATCTAAAGAGTAGAAGATTAACAATATTTGCAACCAGATTCGTTGCGATTGACTGGAACAGGATTGCGGCACCAACAGCAGCATATTGGCTTAAAAATAGATGGCAGGAATAGATTGATAATGATGAAGATCGAAAAGTAATAACTTTTGGCATTCTGCATTATTATTAACGCTCAATGCCGCAAAAATTCTAACGGTTTAATTTAAATAAATTTGAACATTATAATTATTTAATCCAAGAATCGAAAATCTGGCGTCTACATCTACGCAAGCCCAAGAAAAATAGTATAACCAAAAGCAAGTCAAAAGTAATAACATTAATGATTTTTTTAAGCCCAGTGCCTTTTTAAAATGTTATAGTATTGTGATGGTCTCAGACTAAAGTAAATTCACAACTACGTCTTACTAAAACATTAATCTGACTACTGAACTTAAACTGAACTACTGAAAAACTTTCAACTTTATTATGAAAAAACCTGAAAATTTTATTATTAAAACTATATTTGATATGTGTTGTATTTCTTAATCAATATACAAAATTACCCTTTCAACAAATTGGTTAAGTAATATTTAATATTTACTTTATTATTACTGACAAAATTAATTAACCTTATTAAAATATATTTTAGAATTTGTCCTGTTTTTTAAACAGTGTTAGTTGCCATTAATATTTTGGTGCCGGTTTGGTGGCGCAGTCGTAAAGGCAATAGGACAGTCCTCCTACTGTTGCGATAGCCGCGGGTTCGAATTCTGATGGCGCATGGTCGTAAATTTATGTTTGTGATTGTTTAATATTTGATGCTGTAATAGGCAAATGTATAAAATCGGACCAGGAAATGATCCCGGTCACGCCAGTAACCAGGCTGGGTATGACCGGATGTCTTCTGGGATGATTTGTAAGTTGGTCACTCGCCAGTCGGTAGGCTTAATGCCGAGGATCGTGGTTCGGAGTCCACGTCAAATAGTAGGTCCAGTCCAGATAAACCCATGGTTGGTAAAAGGAGATATGTTTAAAAAAATAATATTCCGAATTAATATAATAATTTTTCAGAATTCCCAAATAAAATTTGATAAATGATTTGATAAATGATTCTGTCGTGTAGTATACCAAAAAATTAGCATCAATATAATGAACAAGTGCGGAACGACAATGTGTACATAAAAATATGGATAAGCTGACACTAATCGCACTGCAGTTGTTTCGCGTATATTAATGAGGAACGGCTCAACTCTCAACTACGCCAATGACCAAACAGGCTTTAATAAGCCCACCCTCTCTAAAGAGGGGCCGAGCAATTCTCCCCCTCCTCACTCCCATTTTCCCGCCCTGATTAATTACTTTATAATGTAAATATAGATGAGAAATACATAGTTTACCATTTAAGACCACGAAAGTTGAACGAAGAAAGACGATTTTCAAATTACATAGTTCTAAAAAAATTACCAAACACCGAAAAAGTATATATTTAGAAAATAATCTAAATTGTCATCAAACTGTTTCATTAATTAAATGGTTACACGTGCTTAAATGTAACAAGAATTATGTTCTTTGTTTCAGCGGGTTATATTTCAAGCCCATTTTTCGTAATTTTATGAATAATGCCGGGCTTGGAAAATTAATGGATAAAATTATAACTATAAAAGTTAGAAATGGGTTATGCCACGAAATTTAAATAAGTATATTTTTTAAATACAACAATTAATCTTAAAATAAAATTATTCTTTCTTATTTCTTTCTTTATTATTATTATTTTGTAAAAAATAATTATTAGTATAATATTTTAATTAATTGAGGAATACCTATTGATGTATGTTCTCGCACTCGTCTTGCTTGTGAATTAATCCAAGTACAAATGAAAAATACATTAATTTATAATTAAGATTGTACTAAGTGTATCTAAGAATGATGTTATATAAAAAAAAGTTATTAAAATATGAATTTAATTTGTCAGTATTCAAATGTATATATTTATATATATATATATATATATATATATATATATATATATATATATATATATATATATAATATATACATATAATATATACATATAATATATACATATAATATATACATATATACTTTACTTTTAATACATTTAATTTAATATAATTGTCATAAAATATTTAAATAAGATATACAGTAGGAAAATTTTCAACAGGTCCATTTGTACTTCAATTAGTACTATTTTTTGTATAAACTCCTCTACAGCGTAATTTCGATTACCTTTGGACATTTCATAACTCAATATGAAAATAAACTTCGCCATTGAAAAAAAGGCGGCTGAAAGTAATCGAATGAAACTGTTTTAAAAGTAGTGTACTAGATGATCGTCCGGGTAAAATGTAAGAAGAACTTGGGAGAACCAAACCATTTTCAATTGCTTGAAGAACATGGGAATGATTCAAAAACTTGGATATATCGTGCCATATGAGTTGAAGCCAAGATACATTGAAAGACGTTTGTTTATCTGCGAAATGCTGCGCCAACGGCAAATGATGAAAAGTAGATCCATTACGATAATCTAAATTGAAAAAAAATTGGGACCACCTGGTGATGCGTCAACATCAATGGCAAAACCGAATATCCATAACTCCAAGTTAATACTCCGTATTTGGCGTGATCAGCTAGGTCTGGTATACTATTAGCTCTTAAAACTTAATAAAGCGACCAATAGGGAGCTGAACTGCTACTCCACCTGCTGTATTCTCCAGGCCTTGCTATTTCTGATTACTTCTTGTTCTGACATATCGGTCGTGACCTATTTGAGTGTCGCTTCACCTATTTTGAATATACGTGAATCAAGAGATACATTATTCTGTAGAGAAGTATTGCCTGAAAGAAGAAAAAAGTAGCGGGAATCAATATATATATATATATATATATATATATATATATATATATATATATATATATATATATATATATATATATATATATATATATATATATATATATATATATATATACATACATATATATATATATATATATATATATATATATATATATATATATATACATTTGAAGATATTTGAAATAACCGTCTCAAATTAAGTATGAAAATACAACAAACCTTCAAAATTAAGTACCAAGTTATAAGGTTCATTTATGTTTCTTTTTTTTTTTAAATATCGACTAACAAAAAAATTGATATATCAAAATATTTGCGGCATCCCTAGTCTAAGCTGTCAATTTTCTTCAAAATCGCGTTTGATGTTCAAATCCACAGGTTTGACACGTTGACCAAGAATCTTAATTTAAAATATGAACTGTCCTAATGGACACGCTCTAAATCAAAATCTTAAGCATCAAGTAGAAAGAAAATTAGAATTTTTTATGACTAATTACCCACATCTAATACATATGAAATGTGTTTAAGTCATCAAAGAATTATCATTTTAATGATCCAATATATTTTCTGTGCCCCCATTTCCAAGATAAAATAAAAGAAAAAAAAACGCACTAAGGAACAAATTGGCACGTCCCGCTTTTATTAAAAATAAACGTTCCCATCGAATATAAAGTCGGACATTTGTTTCAGATACATTATTATATTTCTTCCATTTTCCATCGATAAAAATTCGGGTGGAAAATAATATATAAAAATGTCTGAAATAAATAAAGACAAGCAATTTATTTTACGAAGCATGAAAAATGATCCGATCCGGGGCCCTTTCTCAATTTATCAAACATCGATTTAAATTTTATGGCGACCGAGATGGCCGTTGATTATTATTTTACATTTAATTATACATGATTCGCCCTTAATTGTATTACGTGACGAGCAAATGATGGATATCTTTTTTTTAGTCCTGTGGCTGATTTTCTTTCCTTGTTTTAAATTGTTTTATAGTTCTGTATTAGACTATGACTATCGAATAATAAATTCATATAATATTATAAGTTTAATGATTCCAATCAGTGGCAAATACCGATACGCCTTTGTCAAGTTATAAATATGATTATGTTAAATTTTAACGTCCGTTATGTTTCTGTTCTTGATACACTTTTTACATGATTTGAAAAAAGACAATAATATGATAATCATAAACATATGTAATTTTATTTGAGTGAAACAGCAAGTGCACACACAAAAAGACATTTGTAATCTACTGCATGCTGAAGCCTTACTGACCTGCTTTACTTCTCAGAATGGGTCATTTCTTCAAAGTGCGAACAAAAAATTTTTACTGTTTTACTTTTTCCCTTCAATTTTCAGAAAAAAACGCGACTGAAGAAAACAGACGCCGCTCGATCGAAAGCTTATCGCAACCATGCTCTATCGATTTCAACATGTGAATATTGGTGTCGACGTTTTAAGTGGTGATTTTGACGCCGAACACAAAGAGCGTTCTGAACAGCCAAAAAATTTTAAGATGAGAATTTGAAGGGAATTGCTATCGTCTACAATTGATTGAGCATTGCGCGAAAAATGAACGATATACGTGCAAAAATACAACAATGGTATTCTTCAGCATGATAACGCTCGGCCACATGTTGCAAAACCCCTGAAAACATATTCGGAAACATTAAAATGGTGCTTTACCTGTCGTATTCTCCAGACCTTGTTCCTTTTGATTATTTATTTGTTCCGACAACACTATAAATCGTGATCTGTCTGAACAGGGCTTCCCTTCTTATGAAGATATCGAAAACAAGCTGATTCGTGAAGAGCCTCAAATGATCCATCGTTCCTTCGAGATGGAACCAGTAAATTATCTGGAATATGGGAAAAAGTAGCGACTGTCGATGGACAATACCTTGAAATAAATACACTGTACCGATTTTATTGCAATTTTGCAGAAATTATAATTCATGTACAAGTTCTGTACCGTCTAAATCTCTCTTGTTTCGAATATGAGAGTGAGAAGATAATAGCTCAAATCTTTCATTAACAGAACAACATTAACATTATATAGGACAATTAAAGAATGAAAGTATTTCAACAGCAATAAAGTTATGGTCACAGTTTTGGGATTCACACGGTATCATTTATGTCGGGTTTCTTGGAAACGGTAAAATGGTAGATCATCGAAGAATATTATTCAGGAGGTTTGAACAGATTTGATATTGCTTTGAAACAAAATTTATCGCATTTCGCGAAAAGAAGTGTTATTCTGTCAAGACAATGCACGGGTGCGCACATATGTGGTCACCATGACAAAAGTCCATAAATTGGGTTAGTAATTCTAACCCATCCTACATACTCTCCAGATTTAGTCTCTTGTAACTGTTCTCACTCGGAAGTTACTGTCTTGTTAAACTGTCCTCGTATTACAACAACTTAAATCGACATGATGGGGTAGTGTGTAAAGTAGAAGATTGCTGACTTTGCTATCAAGCCGTCGATTTAAAGCCCGCTGGGACATGGATGTTGGACATGTGTTTGTTTAAAGCTGCACTTTCTAAAAGTTAAACATCCCGCAGAGTTGTCGCGACTGAAATTAATCGCATTTAATTGTTTAAATAATTTATAGTGATTCTCCGACTTATCTTTTTCTGCTTCTAATAAAGTTTCTATCAATTTTACATTTCATGTGCCTAAATATTTGTTAATCAAACGATATAAAAGATATATGATTACGATAGATAACATGCGCAGCTAACAATATGCAATAATTAAAAAAAACATATTTGACGTCCAGCTCGAATAAACTCATCATCACTGGAGATTGCAAATAATTGATGATGATACCTTTGATCTGAACATTGAAAAAAAGATCATTACAGCAACATAAATGAAATACATTTCTTGCAAGCCTATTTTAAAAGCAAGCCTGTAACAAGATTTTGCATGCCTATATAAGAACTTGAATACTTAGCTTAAATCTATATGCTGTATCAAGCATTAGCGATTTCAATTATCACTTGTTTTAATCAACTACAAGGATTGACACAACACTACTTCAATTTTTATAAAGATCTCCAGATATTGGAAATGTCGAAATCCTATCCCGTCAAGATAAAATAAAGTATTTCTATGCAAATAACAACTCCTTGTGTCCATTGTGAACGTATGAGCAGATGGTTGTGGCAGAATAGTTATTTGGAAAAAAAAGTGCTTCAAAAGAAAAAGTATTGAGGAGTCTCTTAACGTCTACGATAATTCAGATATAAATATCTGCATACAAAACTTCTTCATCACATCAGTATCAAGGAAATGTAGCATCTTGTGTAGTATGGTGTTAGTGAAATGTAGGTCCTAGTCTATACATTAGTACCAGTGTAAATAAGTTGTTAGAATCTAAATATTTTCTCATTTTTTTAAAAATTTTAATGTTGTAAATTTAAATGTACAATTATTTATTCATATTATAATTTTAGTAATTCCATTGATATATTATTTAATTAAACAAATTAATTGATTTGGACCCAAACATCTGTAAATTAATAGTCGTTATATTCCAATGAAGATTATCCAATAAATAAATTGCCATAACATTTATATCAGAGTCATTTTATCTCAGTTTTATAATTTCTTGTAATAATAATTATTACCTAATTAATTGTTGTGTACGAATTAGTTTCTCAATTAATTACAATTTTATAAATCCTAGAAATTAATAATAAATAAAACTAAACCAAAAAATATTAAGCTTGCAAAGATTACATTTTCTATTTCAATCTAACTATCGTTAATCGTGCCTACTGTATATCCTCACCGCCGATTAGTTATTCTCGTTCGATTCAAGAGCTCTTAGATTCTGCAAGTGACAACTAGTTCCTGTTGGAGCCAACCAGGTGAATTGAACGTTGGATATTACGTTTTATTTGGTCGATGAATGAGACATAACGGAGAGGACAATTTGATGAACCACTTGTTAGTGTGGCGATAGAAATTACAGGTCGACTAGCTACCGAAAATGAATTTAGATCTATTTCTGAAGATTAATCGATATTTGGTGACATTAAATAGATGCAAAACTTAATAGAATAATATCGTTTACATAGAATGATATCAAACCGAAAGACACAGATATAACAGGTCAATTGAAAAGTCTCCGGCCTACCATAGTAAACCAAATTTTTTTTTGGCAAAATTAGTTTTCTTATTCAACATAATTCCCTTCAAAGGTGATACACTGATTATACTTTTCAATACCACTTTTGTAGTACGATTTGTCCTTTGATTCAAAATAGGCCTCAGTTTCGGCGATCACCTCTTCATACAGGAAATAGTCGCTGGGGCCAGATCTGGAGAATACGGTGGATAAGGAAGCAATTCGAACCCCAATTGGTCGATTTTTTCTATCGTTTTCACTGACTTGTGACACGGTGCATTGTCTTGGTGAAGCAGCACTTTCTTTTTCTTCATATGCAGCCGTTTTTCGGCGATTTTGTCCTCCAAACGGTCCAATAACGCTATGTAATAGTCGCTGTTGATGGTCCTTCCTTTTTCAAGGTAGTCAATGAAAATTATTCCATGCGCATCCCAAAATACAGACGCCATAACCTTGCCAGCCGACTGTTGCGTTTTCCCACGCTTTGGAGCGGGTTCATCGTGTGCAGTCCACTCAGATGACTGTCGATTGGACTTCGGAGTGAAATGATGGAGCCATGTTTCATCCATTGTCACATATTGATGCAAAAACTCGGGTTTATTACGCTTGATCATCTTCAAACACTGCTCCGAATCATCAACTCGTCGTTGTTTTTGATCAAAAGTGAGCTCGCGCGGCACCCATTTTTCACAGAGCTTTCTCATACCCAAATATTCGTGAATGATATGATGTACACGTTCAGTTGATATCTTTAGAGTGTCGGCTATTTCATTCAATTTCAATGTACAATATTCGAATGTTGTTCGAATCCTGCTGGGGCATGGTCGTAAATTTATGTTCGTGAGTAAAGTTTGTGATTATCCTAGGCAAGAACGTAAAATCCGACAAGGAAAATGATCCCAGTCACGCCTGTAACCAGGCTGGTTAAGACCAGATGACTTCTGGGATGATTTCTAAAGTTGGTCAGTCGCCAGTTGATAGGCTTAATGCTTAATGCTTAAACCCCTAATTGGTAAAAGAAGATTTTAATATACATATATTAAATATTCATATTTTTTAAGGTGCTTAAAAAGCAAATATTATTTTCTATTACTATTATGCATAATTACCAAAAAAGATTAAACTGTAAAAACCATAAAACTTTTTCTATTTCCTGAACAAAACAGTAAACAGTTCTGCAATATATTACGAAATCTCCCCCTCACGAAAGAGTATAATTTTATTTCTAAGGCACAACTTAAAACTATTCAAGTTCTTGAATAGTTACGAATAGTACACAGAACAATATTAATTTTACTTTACAAATAGACCGGAGTAACTCAATATAACTTTTCCGATTTAACATTTTCTGCTGGAAATCGCAAACATAATTAACATATACACCGTGGTTCTTTATGAACCAATATTACTGATTGATATCTCTTTAATAATTTAATTAATAATCTAATACACTAATTAATTTTATGAGTTTATTAACAAACTGTTGTCGTAGACAAAATAAATATAATTGTAGAATAAATGCCTTGAAGCAATTAAGACTCAAATATGAACAAGATATTTTAATAATTATTTATAAATGATTTTTTAACCTATTTCGTCATTTATTTTTAATCGGGAATTTTTAATTGGTATTGTTATCATAATTTGTACCATTTAGATAGAATTATATAAAAACAATGTGGTTAAAAGAATAAATCTAAAAATAATAATAAGGGTAATAGTTTTAAGGGTCTTCCAATAGACTATTTTAGTAATATTAGTAACGTTGGGAACTATCGACTGAAAACAGGCGAAACAGTCGATAGTCACAAAACAGTCGAAACAGTAGATAAATAGTCAAAAAGATAGCAACTGAAAATAGTAATCACTATAAATAGTAATTATAAAATAGTAATTCACGTTAAATTCACGGTTCGACTGTTTTTTTCCATTGGTGATGTCAGACGAAGATGTAGGAATTCTTGTCTGTATAAATTGTGAGATAGGAAAGGATGGAAATAAATGCTTGGTTAGTTAATTTAAATGTTCTCCAATGGTAGTATAAGCGAGACAGAGATGTATATATATATATATATATATATATATATATATATATATATATATATATATATATATATATATATATATATATATATATATATATATATATATATATATATGTCATATAACGACATGACATGTCATATATTATTCATATTATATATTATTATATTATACATATCATGACATATAATATATGTCATGACGTGTATAACTTATGTCAAAGAAAAGGAAAAAAATATTACTAATTTGTATTAACATGTAATAAATAATATAATTTTAAAGGAAGTAGGATTACTTTTATACTGAATGTTCTGTGGATTTGTAAAAAGGAATGGAATAATAACACCACAAATGTTTTATCGTGTTTAAATATATTAATTGTTATTTTTAAATAACATAGTATAATAAATATAAATAGTACATTACAACTTAAACAAAACCTAAAAACTAAAGATGTTCAATAACCATAACTACTAAATAAAATGTAAACGTATACCTTTATATAATCATTGAAAAGTCTAATCCATGACGAACCTAAAAATGATTGTACAATAACTACCAGACCCTTTTTAAATAAAAGTTTTATTTATTTTTGAACGGAAATATTTTTAAATTACTGTTCAGGAATATTACCATGTTCAACTTTTCTCCCGTGAGGCGATTTCTTCGATCGTTAATTATTTGCCCAGATTTTGAAAAAACTCGTTCCGAGGGGACAGATGTTATGGGTATAGAGGAATAGTTTACGTGTAACTGATATAATTCAGGTAGTGACATTTTATGGGCTTGCCAAAAATCCATTGGGTTTTCTAAACGCCCAATAAATGGCATTTCCAAATACTGCTTAATCTGTAAAGTTGCTGCAGTACTTGGAGTAATTACTTCTTCCATTCTAGCCATTTTTTTTATCAAAATATCTCCAGATGTCAATACATTCTTGGTCAGTAGTTGTGTCTTGAATTTCGAGTTGTGCAACTATATTTGTATTTTTTTGAAGTTTGAAGAATGGAGGATACCTAATTTGTGATAACTTTTTGTATCGCCTCAGCATTATTTGTCTACCAAATTAATACCAAATCCTGCTTTTTTAAATCTAGGATCTAAAAATGTGGATTTCCCGCATATCGTGTTCATTTCTAAAATTGCCAGTCTTTTATTGATGACATCTAATAGACGATTTTGTAATTTTTACCCTATTCACTTGTTAACATCCTAGATTTGATGGAATATTACAGTCCTCTTATTAAAAGTATAATTAAAGACATCCAGGGATATCTTTCACCAGATAACTACTCCGGTGGTCATTATTTCAATGTGTTTAAAAGTTGAACACATTCAGTTAAAATATTCCATTCGTCAACAAATAAAAACTGTGGTGCTCTTCTTAATAGCCATCAAAATAAATTGTTGAATAGTAGGGTTTTCCTATCAGAAAATATATTTATTACAAAAATTTAATATACTTTACTCACCTCTTTACCGTTAATATTTTTAAAAGAAATTGAACTGCTACTGCAAAAAATTCTTCAAATCTTTTGGAATCGATGCAATTTCTGAAACCTTTGGAACCTAATTTTAGTTTTCACGATTTTAGGAAAAAAGTTTTGACAAACAAAAGGCTTGGACAAAAATCGTGAAAGTTTATCAAAAAGACATTACCTACTATACCACCCCAAAATATTGCCTATTATGCCAGTCAAAAGTATCTTACTATTTATCGTTTACAATTTTTTTTTCCTCGAAAACTAGCGTTTCGAAATGCTGCTATTTTAATTTACAGTATACTTTCAAGGTCGCGGCTAGGATGACACAGCCACATTGTTAAAAATCAGTCGAATGAACTAGTAGAACCTAAAATAGTAACTAAAAGTAAACGACTGAAACAGTCAATAGTAAATAGTAATAAAATCAGTCGGACCGAAAATAGTGACTAAAAACAGTCGACTGAAAACAGTCACTAGTAAAAACAGTCGAACCAAAAATAGCGACTGAAACAGTCGATAGTAAAAACTAGTCATTTACTAAACGGTCGATAGTCGATTTTAGTCGATTGTTCCCAACACTAAATATTAGTAATATAATAATATTTAGTAATTATTTTGCAGAAGTGTAACCAATATACATTTTCTCAACTTCAAAGATATACAATTACGAGACAATTTGTCCTCTTAAAAAATTGGTGTAAGCATTTATTTATAAACAATAATATTTATAAACTGTTAAGTTGCTCGAACGATTGTTTTGTTTAAATCTAGTCATATCGGGGTAATTCTTATTTAAAATAAAGCCGCTAACAATTATATGCTATTCCATATAAGTATTAACAAAATGTTTATTATAAGTTTTATCAAAATACCTGTATTTTTCCAATAAGTCTTTGAAATTAGTCGTTATGTCTCCCATCCATCCAAAAGGTTGATTTTTCAACAGAGTCTGAGAAGAACTCATCCCTTCTTCATTTCATAAATATATTCAAACCAATGCAATCTATTCTACTGTTCTTTAGTTGTTGTATTTTAATCAAATAATTTAATTATTAACAATCTTGAAAAGTATTTTTGGATTACTCGGAGGTTACATATGTCAGATTGTAGTAGTGTTCCGAAGCCATATAACAGAACTGGAAAAATACGTGTTTGAAAGACCCTGACGTTATTCATGATTCTGAATGATTCTGATATTTTCTTCTTTCCACGCACTACCTTAAAAAAGCAATATACTGCCATTTGGCCAATTCGGTATATATATATATATATATATATATATATATATATATATATATATATATATATATATATATATATATATATATATATATATATATATATATATTTAATAGGCTATTATGATATTTTAATTAAGCTACCTCATTTAGTTTGTGTTTGAGAGCCATTAAGAGTAGGTAATCTTTCAGAGTTTAACAAAAATGGGAAAATGTGATTTTCATGTTCTGATTATCCATTTATGTGCAAAAAAAACAGGTAAGGCTTAGATAAATACTATGGGTCCAAGAGAGATCACCACGCGAGAAATCCTTGATAAAATCCATGAAATGATGTTGGATGATCGGATAATGAAAGTATTTGAAGTAGTTGAGGCTGTAGGCATCTTAACTGAGTTGGTATATCACATTTTACATTAATATCTGGATATGAAAAAGCTGGATATCCGCGTGATTGATTCCGATGATCTCCGATGATTCAAAGAAGCGCTTGGTGATGTTCAACCACTAACTAAATCAATCTACTTTACAAAACACACAAAACACTGGATTTAGCCCGGAAAAACATGGACAAAAAAAGGCCAAGTTGTGGATTCATTAATTTGAAGTAAAAATTACCGCATTTGACTAAAGAAAAATATGGTTCCATCAAGACAACGCACTAGCATAATCTCCATATTTAACCTCCTGTGACTATTTCCTTTCTCCAAACTAGATATTAAGAAATTTGGGTCAAATGAAGGTCGACACTTAAAGGTCATCACTGAAACATATGTCTATTTTAAGGGTCTTGAGAAAACCTATTATTTGAAAGACATAAAAATTGGAAAAACGCTTAGCTTAAAACGTAATGAGTTAAAAGAAGATAATCTTGAGAAAGAAAACGCTTTTTTGCCGAAGAAAATCCTTTATTGAAACAGTCACTGACTTCTCAAACTACATCGTATATTGTGAAATATTCATACTTATGATTTAAATAGGTCCAACTCGATTAATCCTAACGTATGTTATTGTATTTTACTTTATTAATTCAATTTGATTATACGTTTATTGCATTCTACATGCTAGTAGATATTTCAAAGTTAATAATTTTCCATTATGATAAATGTTTATAACTACAGTACAAAATTTGGGTTTAAATAATAATGGAAAATATAAAATATGGATAACATACATTTTAGATTACATTTAAATAATAAAAGGTAGATAATACTAAGTTATCACATATCATTTAATCACAATAATATATTCATTAATTGAAATAAAGATTGCCTTAAAGTCTATTATTTCTTCATTGTTTCCCATTTATCCCAGTTAACTTCCTTTCGTTAACAGGAGACAACAAATAACAATTTTACCTAATCTAAAAATAACGAAATTGAAATATTAATAGCGCATTATGTTCATTCAACCGATTGATTATATGAACAAATTGTTCTCTTTGTATCGTTAAAATGCTTTTCTGCTTCTTTTTTATCTCCCTTGGTCCCCACATCAGAATAAGCTTACGTTAAAATGTGTCCGCCGTGAATGTAATGATTATAAAAGTTCAGAAAGCTGGTCGGTATGTGTAGACGAACGTGGAGAGACGAAGAACGAGAGAAAACACAGATAGGGAATTATTAGGGATGTTTAGCTACCACAAGAACTGAACAATTATTTTAAGAGTTTTAAAAAGTTGTAAGAATAAAAAGAGTAAAAAATAAAACTATTATTATGTTACTATACTTCCATCGCACATGCACATGCGCACTATCCTTCATAGAAAACCATAGAAAAGTATAAACTATATTGTCTTCCTTTTCTAATGGCGGTACATTCTTTTCGAGTCGATCGTCGATTTAGATTTTGTATTACGTTAATAATTATATAGAAATAACAACTGAATTGTTATGTTATTCTTGGTGGTTTAACATACATTGCTTTTAAAATATGGAAGAAGAAGAGTAAGCGCAGAATGTAAAGTTAAATTTTTAAAAGTTATAAAATATAAACAGCATCAATTTTATTTATAGTGGGAATGTTAGCTGCCAAATTTATAACACAACATTTTCAAGGGCATCGAATAGGTATCAACATATTCCAAAATTTAATGTTAACAAGAACAGACAAGAAAATCGTTTTTGTTGTTTTGGAAGTAGTAAAGTGATTAATAAGGTTTTGTCCATCAATAATAGTACCAAAAATTGTAGTAAATGGTAATAATCAGACATATAATGTCGTAAAATTAAGAGAATCAGAGAAGAAGAAATTAGACAGTATAGTCATACTATGAAATAATTAAATTGATGATGCTAATAAAAGTAGACATTGATCAAATAAAAAAAAACTATTAACGACACCCTAATAATCTATGACAAGGAAAATACAATGCATTATTATATACGAGTATAGGTTATTATTAAATTACAGTTTTGTAAAAATAATGATGTATTGACTGAGATTTTTTTCACCTTAAAAGTACGATCATCGATTCGTTTTAGGCTATTAAATGCATAATATGTTAATCGAAAGCTCGAGGTTGTCAATGCATTAATGGGGTTTGTAGATCAAGACAGGTAGCAAAAATTGCAGTAGCGATCATAATGGATCATATTTGAAGATATTTAGGGGAATTTCACTGCTTTCATATATGGTGGTGGCTTTTTCGTTTTGGTTTTAACAATATTGACTGGATCTGGTCTAAATGCTTTTGGTCTTTTTTATGGTAATGTTTATTTATATAGTTCTTGAAGTTCAAATGTTGGATGTTAATTGTTCGAATATAAAATTAATTTAAATAATAAATTAAATATAATAATTAATTTAAATAAATAATTAATTTATAAAAATAGAAATGCATATAAAATTATTTTTATTATTTCATATTATTCAATAATTTTTAAATAAAATGTGTTATTTCAAAAAATATTCAATGTTTATTTTCCTCCTTATTGTATTTATCAAATTTGTGTATATTTATTTATAAAAAATCAATCGTAGTTCGATTATTAATATTGTTAACATATATTTATAGTTTTCGTGATCCTGATATACAGTTAATATACATTTCAACTACAAGAACAGTGAATTAATGTTAAAGCCCAGTGAATGATTTAATTTATTGTACGTGACCTAACTTCTGCATCAAACATGCTTGTTATTATATTCATATAAAAGTACTGTTGTTGACTTTAATATTATTTATTATGTATTACTTTGTTAGAGCGTAAATAATAACTTTTGTTACCTATTACACTTTCGTGTAGTAAGCTAAACAATTACAAGCTTGTTTGAAACACCTTGTATCAATATTCTAATTTTATAATTGCTTTAATCGCTATGAAAAATAAAATTACTCTTCTAATACGTGAAATACTATTTTAGGATTAAATATAATATTAAAGATATATATCAACAAGTTATAACGCACAGCTAAAACTTTAACGAGTTCAGCTTTCGACAAACTCGAGAACAAAAACGCTCAACCTCTCTATTAAATTCCAACCAGCATAGAACCAATTTTATTAGCGTTGTTTAAAGATAAATGAACTTTTGTTCCTCTCTTTTCCGAGATGGGTTTTGCGTCAAAGCTTCATACAAAATAGCTTTTTATTTGAACTTGTATAGTGTTCAACATACAAAATTAATTTAATTTACTTGATGATGATGTGAAACATTTTTAAAACACAAAAAAAAACACCTTTAAAACACCTTTTAAAACCTTTTTCATTACCTCCGTTGTTATTTACGCTTGGGCTTTATTCATTTTCGTATTCAATTACATAATTAATGAATCACATAATGAATAAAATTAAATAATGTATTATATGATGATTGGGACCCATATGTTTTATTAATGTTCTATCAAAATTAATATCAAATAAAGAGCTAAAATTAAAAAAATTAATGATAATTATATTTTTTAGGATAATCAGGGGCTTATTTTATTAGTCAGTGTTATATAATATCAGTTTTACTTTATAATATGTATTTAAAACACGGAAATAAAGAACACTTTCATAGAAAACAAAACAATATCTTAAATAAAAACAAATAAATCTCTAGTAATCTGTTTAAGACTTATATTTACATAACTTAAAAAATTAATTGATATTTTCCTTGTTACCTATACCGTAGCGAAGCAGGTATAATTATCTTAACAATAGCCACATTTCCGATATAAGAAGTCGTCAGATGCTTAAGAGTTTCGCACACAAAAGGGCATCTTTATTAATGTGTCATAGGTAATCTGCGATAGCATAATGATTATAGTAATTATAGAAGCTATAAATAGATATAATGGCGTAAGGCATGAAGGCATAATACCAGTACTATAACAATGCCTATCTGATTGTTATTATTAGATGTTAGTTATTTGTTTTCATCTGTTGTATAAAAGGTTAAACGTATATCTATCATATATTTAAATATGTCATTTTATCGTTAAATAGTATTAATAATCGAATTTGAAATTTGAATTCTGGTGATGTAAAGTAATGTTGATATTTATAAATCGTAGCTATTTATCAAGAATAACTATTAGACGTACATTTTACATTAATTTAAATTATTTTCTTATTATATCAGTTACGTTGAAAATTTACAAAAATACTAATTACAAAAAATGATATTTTGAACTGTTTGAGTGCAATTTTATTATTCATTGTTATTTATCCAAAGTTGTAGTTGTATATTATAAATAGTTAATAAAGGTGAAAATTAATTCTATTATATTTGCATGTTTGATCGATAATAAACTCGACAAGGAAGTAATTGATTTCTACAGTTTGGAAACGAGTTATAAATAGCTAAGTTTTAATGTGTAAAATTTTGTAAATGTTTTCGTGAAAACGGTCATTACGTGTCAATCACCCATAAAATAACATATTTAACGTCGATATGAATACAAATTAATATAATTTGAAATAGTATTTTAGTGAAATTAGTAATATAATCGTAATATTATTTTAACAGAATTTAATTGCTATTATTGGAATATTGTGTAGTGATTTTAATTAATTTCTTGTTTAGACTTAATAAACCACACATAATAATTTAAAAGCAGTAACAGATATAACAGTAATTTGTAGAGATAAAGACCAACTAGAAATAATTTCAATTAATTAATTTTATAATAAATCTGTTTAGTTAATACCTCTTTGGATTCTGTTATGGAGATGACTGATTGGAGGTTGAGGTTATGGCAAAATGCAAACGCAAACCATCAAAGTAACCCTTCACTAGGTACGATTTATTATTGAATTAAATTAGTGGAAAATCTTTTAAACTTTCTTCGATTTTAGTAAAGTAAAGTTAAAACAAGTTAATCTATTATCTATTAAATAATATATTAAATATTAGTGTTATGGTCTAAAAATTTGATGTAGGTAGCCATTAAATTCACGGGCGATTTGAATTTAAAATTTTACGGGTTTTACGTATCTTGATTACAGTAATGTTGTCATCCCCATAAATTTTGTTTAATTGAATTGTTGCATTTCCCTAATGAAAACTAAATCATTGACCATTTAAAGTTCATTATTTTAATCATGTAATGCTATTCAATTCAATAGTTTTTAATCACATAAAATTCTTAGTTCTATGTTGCAAAACAAACAATGGGAACAAATGAACGAAGAATATTATCACGTAAAATCAACTTTCATTTTTATCCATAAAACATTAATATAACCATTATTTTCCATTTAATTAAAAAGCTTTCCAAACTTAATCAATTAAAATTTAATATTTTGATAAACTGAACTCAGTAAAATAATTATATGTTGTAAAATAACAGCAATTGTACTAATTGTACTGCGATAATAAATAACATTGACATTTACATGACTCTGCTATAACTGTTTAATATTCATTATTATTTATCAAAAGCAACTTTAACATAAATTAAATACGTGTAGAAAATAAGTACATAGTTTATATGGATAAATATACATTAACTTGTGGATTTTCCTTATAATTACTTAAGCATTTTATTTGATTTTATATTAGTAAATTTAATTTAAAAATAGTTAACTATATTTTAGCATTTTTATGTTTGCTCAATGGAAATAAAACAAAAACTATTTATACTTATATGTTACTTTTAATTTTATTTTCATTTTAATTCAAAATACTTATACTTATATAAGTATTATACATTTATAACGAATAAGTAAAATTAACTGTTGTAAATGAATCATAGTTTACATTGTTTCCTGTAGTCCTTTCTATAAAATAGCCAATGCCATAAACGACGTCAAATATACTGACAAATGCAATCTTTAAAATTTGTTTTAAACTCTGAGTGGATTTTTCTTTCTCATTTTACCATAGTTATGATAAAAAGATGAGTTGGAACATGTAATTGAATCAGTCTATATAATTCGGTACCTGTTGGTAATGGTCGACACTGTTGGCAAATGTCTATAAATTTCTTCAAAACAGTAGTATTTAATAACTAAAAGTTACAAAACGATAAACGTTGTAAAATAAAATTCTAAATAAAATTTGATGACGTCCATTAATTGTTTTATTGGATAGACTATACAAACGGTCGGCTTTTTCAATTATGAGAAACCCTACAGTCCGATTTGTTCGTAGAGTAAGGCATGAGGAGGTTCTGTTACAATATGACTTGACTGATCATAAGAAATATGATGCACATCACTGGCCGAATCACTGCGAATGAATATCTCAATATCCTCAATGATTTCCTAGTATGACTAGCATATTACTGCCAAACACAAACACCAAACACAGCCAAAAAGGTTCAATTTTGGTTCGTGGAGCATCAGAATATCATTAGGGTTAGAATAAGCTCTTTAACTACTACGTAGTGATGATGTTTGTAACTTATCCGATAACAATATTACTATGCAGAAATCTAAAACACATTTATATATGAAAATATCTTTCAAGTATTTTTTCATAAAAAAGTTCTTAAATAATGTTTTGCCGCAGATTGGTGGACGGATAATGAATCGATGTGAATTTTCAAATAGATGTTAGGATTGATATATGTTAGATGTAATAGATGTTAGTGAATAATTTTTGTCCTATGGCACCAGCAGCAGTAGCAGTTTTACTTCTTCTTTGATAGCTCCCCTTTCTAAATTTTAATGTCTAAATTAGTTTTTAATTTGAACATAGCAGAACACATTAAGCTGTAGAAATTTATCTTAGGGGGCACTTTTCATCATCAAATAAGTTATTATTATATATTTTGCGCTCTTGGATTGAAATGTTTATTTTTTTATCATCTGTCACAATATTATGAATATTAAGAATATTCTAGTATATTTTGAGAAAGTCGATTTTTTCACCCTCCCAATACTTAACCCCTCAAAAATATGCCTTTAAGCGGATTTTTGAAAATTCAAATTATTTTCGGAAATATAGCTGTTTTGGTGACGAAGCATCTAACAGGTCAACTGAAAAGTCCCCGGCCTGACACATAGATGGCGCTACGAGAATTAAATCCATATGTCTTTTAGTTAGTCCTAAGCCTCGAAAGACGCGTGTATAAATTTGACAGCTGTCGGATCATTAGTTGTGAAAAAAAAATGGATAAAATGGAATTTTGAGTGTTGACAAAATATTGCATTTTGGATGGAAAAAAAAAGTTCAAGCAAAAACTTGGCTTGATGCCAAGTTTTCGGACACTGCCCCAGGAAAATCAACCATCAAGGATTGGTATGCTAACTTTAGACGTAGTGAAATGAGCACCGAAGACGGTGAACGCAGTGGATGCCCAAAAGAGGTTGTTATCGACGAAAATAATTAGAAAATCCACAAAATGATTTTGAATGACCGTAAATTGAAATTGAATGAAATAGCAGATACTCTAAAGATATCAACTGAACGTGTACATTATATCATTTACGAATATTTGGGTATGAGAAAGCTTTATGTAAAGTGGATGCTACGCGAGCTCACTTTTGACCAAAAACAACGATGGGTTGATGATTCGGAGCAGTATGAGCAGATGATCAAGCGTAATAAACCCGAGTTTTTGCGTCGATACGTGACAATGCATGAAATATGGGTCCATCATTTCATTCCGAAGTCCAATCGACAATCATCCAAGTGGATTGCACATGATGAACCCGCTCCAAAGCATGGGAAGACGCAACATCAACGCAAATCGCTGAAAAACGGCCAAGAAAAAGAAAGTGATGCTTCCCCAAGACAATGCACCGTGTCACAAGTCAGTGAAAATGATGGCAAAAATCCATGCATTGGGCTTGGAATTGCTTTCTCATTCACCGTTTTCTCCAGATCTGGGCTCTAGCGACTATTTCCTGTTCTCAGATCTCAAAAAAATACTCGCTGGGAAGAAATTTTCGTCGAATGATGAGGTAATCGCCGAAACTGAGGCCTATTTTGAAGCAAAGGACAAATCGTACTACAAAAATGGTATCGAAAAGTTGGATGGTCCCTATAATCAGTGTATCACCCTTGAAGGGAATTATGTTGAATAAAAAAAACTAATTTTGCCAAAAAATGTGTTTTACTATGGTAGGCCGGGGACTTTTCAATTGACCTGTTAAACCAGGGCCTCGACAGCTGACATGATACATATCTCAAATTTAACTAGACCGATTTACTTGAAATTTGTTGTTATCTATCTTCTTCTATCGTATCAAAATAAAACTATAACAAAGTTTGGATATATATATATATATATATGTTAAAATTTTTTTAAACAAATGTATCGTTTTTTTCCTATATTTTTCATCAACCGTCTCGCAAAAAATGGCTTATAAAAAAAACATGATTATATCATATTTCTAGACTAAAATAATGACTTATTAAAATGATTTCAAAAATATAAATTTTATAAATGCATCTAGTGATTCGTAAGTTAATTACAATCACAAAACCGGTTCTAATTAAACAATTTTCATTCACAAATGAAATCATTTTAATAGTGGACGGTTATATTTACTAACAATATTACTCTTGAAAAACTAGCAGCACTATATCTGATCTAGACCATGTACTATTCATTTACTTGTAATTATTATAGTAATACTGGTGGGTGATGATAATAAAAATAATATCTGGAACATAATTAATTAAATTAATACGAGCAACTTTAACTAACCGCAAGGGCACTAGCAAATATCTCCGAATAATTTTAATCCGTATTAAAATAGTTTCGACAATATTCCGACCGAATCAAAACCGACGAGCTAGAAACTCTATTACAATATTTCGGGCTCTCTAATTTCCTTATAAATTGTAAACGGTGAATCGGGAACGGGGTGTACGTGTGGCTGTGTGAGTGTGTACGGAGTGGAGAGCTCGGCAACTGCGCCAAGTCAGATTTATACAGAATACCGGCTAAATAAAATATCGTTTTGTCGCGAACAGATGCACGGAGTTGATTTATTTAAAAAACCGTTTTAACACTTATTTCATTATCGTTTCGGAAGTTATAATTGAAATCTCGCCCGTTTGCCTTCATAAACGATGTGAAATTAAAAAGTGTAAAATTCTAAATTCAAATTCCTTATTAAAACTAATTAGTTTCTAAAATAAAAGTGATTTAATTTATAAATAATACCATTCTTGTTCTGTATTTGTGATCAGGTCATTATATTGGGTTTTTAGTGACTGGATATACTACTTAACATGGACTTCGTACCAGATTATCGGCCACCCTTAATTATTATTACCAGGCCTATAAATTAATGTTAATGCATTTAGAACAGACTGTTACTGCGTATCAAATAGTTTCAGGTACATTTGAAACAAACTTGTTGAAGTTGAAGCCTCACTGACTGATTTCACTTTTCAGTATGTCATTTCTTCGAACTGCGAACTAACAATGTTTTCAGAAGGTTAAAAATGTCGCAATTATAGTCATTAGTCAATTATAGTTATACTACCTAAATAGCATTTACCGTAAGTTTTACTTCTTCAGTTCAATTTGAGGAAAAATGCTGCAGAATATCATCGAATGCCGTGTGAATGTTATGGCAACCATGCTCCTTCGATTTCAACGTGTGATTAATGGTTTCGACGTTTTAAAAGTGGTGATTTTGACACCAAAGATAAAGAGAGCAATCTGGACAGCCAAAAAAGTTTGACGATGAAGATGTGAAGACATTCGATTAAACCATCACTAGGGATCGCTATCGATTACATTTATTGCGTTTAATCCGAGCACTGCGCAAAGACACAACATTGTTATTCTTCGGCATGATAACGATGGACTACATGTTTCGAAACCCGTGAAAACATACTTGGAAATATTAAAATAGCTACTCCACCCGCTGTATTCTCGTACAAGAAGACCATGTTCCTTCTGATTACTACTAGTTAACATATAATCATGCGCTGTCTAAGCCGCGCTTCACTTCTTATGAATATACCAAAAAATGGATCGATACATGGTGAGTCTCAAAAGATACATCGTTCTTTCGAGATGGAATACGCAAATTGCCTGAAAGATAAGAAAATGTAGAGGCTATCGATGGAGAACACTTTGAATAAAATATATTATACCGATATTTCACAATAAGGCTTTAATTTGTTTCACCACACTGGTTTAATTATATTAATCTTTGACAATTCGTAGCCGTCGTAGCCTAGTAGCCCTCTGACCTCGGAGTATATCCACGGTGATGGGTTATACCCCGACTGGTTAGTAGCGTTGCAGATAGTACTAGGTTCGAACCCCTAATAGTTGCTAACAAGATGGGAGATTTTGAAAAAGTTCTCACTTTTAAAAAATACTGTTTTATTTAAGATAAGTAATAAGAACTACGATTGGAGCTATTAACGCTAGCCGCTACATTTTACATGCAGCAGTTCGAGTTTTATGCTAAAAAAATTTAGATGTTGGTGAGATTGCATATGCCGAAGTGAGATAGTATTTTGCATTTAAGTGCTTTTAAGTAAAATTTCACCTAATCTTTGGATATTTAGCTCTTACAAAACATTTACTCCTGTTTTATTCTATATGAATAGCTCATGATTTCATTGTTTCATTTTGATGTAAGAAATATTATTTTTGGGCGTTTAAATCAACATTTGCATGTCTTTGAAAACATAGTAGTATGTTTACCAGCTTGGTAACATCAGTGACTAAAGCAATTGGACCTACTGCTGAGATAGTCGCGGGTTTGAATCCCGCAAAGCATGGAAATACTTTATGTTTGTGATTGTAATTGTAGATGTCTGATAATAACAGTGTATAATCCGACAAGAAAAAACCATTCCAGTCACACCAGTAACCTTACTGGGTAAGACCGGATGTCTTCTGGGATGATCTCTAAATTGGACTAGTCGATAGGTTTAATGCCGAGGACCGTGGTTCGAAGTGCACGTAAAGCAGTAGGTCCAGTTCAGATAAACCTTTATACAGATAAATAATGCTTTTATTATATATACCGAAACTTACCTTTTCAGAACCTAGAAATATTAAAGAATACAAAGTATCACGAGCCATCTAGAATTTCCTATAGAATATTCTACATTTTTAACCATAATTCAGAATCTTCAGAACACTAAAGTGTAATTTAAGAGTGCTTGAAAACATTGAAACTACTAATTCAAGATAACATGTACATATCATAAGAGAAAGGTGTGGAGAACATAAGAATCAACAAATTGAAGACAAGAAGGAAAACCGGAATGCAATTTAAAAAATGGAATTAAAAAACAGTCGCATCAATATTTTCAGTCGATTTCAGTTTCAAAAAAGAAAGAGAAAATTAATACTATCAGAAAACCAAGAAAATTTACTCAAGCCCAAGAAATAAATAAACTAGAAGAGTAAATAATTGGAAGGACAATGACAACAGACGCGAAGGAAAAGATAAAAGATAAACAAGGAAGGTACCAATTTAAAAAAAAAATAGGGAAAACTCATGGAAAAGCGATAATGTAAACCGGAAAAATATATGACTAAAGATAGATTAAATTTCTTGGGATTTTGGTTGGAAGACGTTGCGAAAAAACTAAAAAAAATTAATCAAGATCATTGAAAGCGATCTAAAAAATAAGAGATTAACATTGTCCGAGGACAGAACAGCTGCGGTTCATATCCAACTATGGCGAAATTTAATGAGCAATGCTCGAAATCCTTCGGCAGTACTAGCCAGACGAGATGTACACACTCTTTCTGAGCGCTGACTGTGGACTGATGATAATCATGCCTGACGCATGATGTTATTACCATGATGACGATAATAAGATAATAAACATTCGAGAAACAAGCATAAAGTTCGAAGTGATTGAATGGAGAGAAACATGTTGGGGGTTGCTGTTGGTTGTTGAGAATAGAAATACGCAACCATCCAGGACATGTCCTCCAAAAAAAATTATGAACAACGACAGTTTTTTGAATGTTAAGCTGTTTACTAATTCATGTAACTGTTAAAACCTTAAGCAATGATAAGATTGACATGTATAAAATATTATATGATCATTTACTGTAAAAAGGTTGAAGCCCATGTTTCAGAATAATATATAGTCTATTTAAAGCCTTTTTATACATACGTCATCAAGACGTTTAATGCATTGCCTGTCGCAATTTGTAAATTCGTTTTAGAATCAGACAATATATCCCTTCTCATTTTATTCCAGTTAAAAAGAGACACAATGCTGCCTGATTAGTTCGAACACGTAAACGTATGAGACTGTCAAAGTCCTCCGGTTGTCACAGTTAATAGTGATAAGAGGTAATAAGTCCAACCTATAAACTATTGTGGCTACATAATTAAGTGCAGTTTTTAGATGTACTATAATGTTAAAATAAATTATATTTGATAACATTTTTGTTCAATAATTTTATTTAGATTTGAATTTTATTGCATGTCAATGACAAACTGAACTAAAACTCAGAGTTTATGCGGCAACATTGCGACGTTTTGATGCCACAAATTTAAATACCGTATGTACAAAATAACTTTCAACAGACTATAAAAATAATCTTTAATGAAAAATTAATATATATATATATTTAAATTGTTAGTCGCAAAACAAAAATAGAACTTCTCGGAAAATTTCGTATTTATTTTCTTAATACTTAATTTAGATCGAAAGGACTTCAGGCACAACAACGGCTCATACAACTGGAAAATCCTTCTTTTAATGGCCGTTTAATCAACTACCGAATTAATGCCTTCGCATCTGTAATTATGAACCGCGCACCCGTGTTTATACGGAATCTCAGAACTAGAAGTAAATCAATATAATACTCCGCCGGTGGGACTTCCCCTCCCACATCCCCGGGGGACGACCAGCGACTGGGGTGAGTTTCATATTGAAATAGTCGGAAAGTCAATTCCACGGCCATATCCACGCGTGGCATGAATGGAGTTAATATAGTCTGATAAAAAAACTGCAAATAAAAAAGACAAATGTGTTTCCAATGGGTTGACGTGTTTGATATTCGGTTTTGATGGCGTAATAAATATGACAAATGTTAAAATGCTAAGAAGTAACATTTATTGAAGGATCTGGCCAGTATTCGATTGATAATTCAGAGCGCGTTAAACCATATTTTTCAATAAAAACTATGTTTAATGGTAAAATGGCGATAAATTAGACATTTTAACGGGATATTGAATACATTCTTGTTCTTAACATATTACATATCTATTACTTCTTGTATCTTTTTTTCTGTTATATTTTAGAGTATCCTTTTTACCAACTAAGGTTTATCTGGATTAGGCCTAATGTTTAATGTAGGCTCCGAACTACGGTCCTCGGTATTAAGCCTACCAACTAGCGAGTGACCAACTAGGAAATCATCCCAGAAGACATACGATTTTATCCAGCCTAGCTACTGGCGTGACTAGCATCATTTTCCGTGTCGGATTTTGCACTTTTGCCTTAAGGACAATCACATAGATAAATTTAAGACCATGCCCCAGCAGGATACGAACCCGCGACTATCGCAACGGTAGGAGGATTATCCTGTCGCTTTTATCACTACGCCATCCAAGCTATCAATTCATGTATCTCCTGTAGTAGAAATAATGTATTTAAAATTAATTTATAATAAATATTTACGGGGAGTTTTAGTGCGCTGTTCTATTTTCAAAGATGCTATTGAAGCATGAAAAAAGCTTAGTGCTTAAATAACAATATTTTGCCGCAAATATACAGCTATACTCGGCCAAAATATGATTTTAATGTTGAAGATAACATTCTTAGTGATATCGAGCATCTGTATCGATTATTGGGAAATTTCTGAATCAAATGCTACCGAATATTGTTATTGCTACTTGATATATTTGAATAAATTTTTTTTTAATTATAGGCGATTTTCAAAACCAAAGGAAATATTGAAATCATCAAACATCAAAATGTTGACGAACCAAAGCTTTTTAAAATATAGGTGACATTAAGGGGGTATTCTAGAAGTTTATAATAATATAAATCTTTTTATCTCTTGAAATGTGAAGGTTTAAATATTTCTATACATAAAATAATAGTTTTCCTTTTAAAAGCGTAATCATGGAACGCTCAAAATTGCACTTTCGACATTAATTACATTTATTACGACATCCAGGTAGCTCAGCATTTGATCAATCAACTATTTCCAAATGCTTGTATGCGACAAGACAGATCCAAAGGAGGGAAAATAACTAAAAACGAATTGACTAAAAAAGCATTTCGAATCATTTTCATATAACAAGAAGAGTTTTAGATGGCGCATTGTGGTTGGCCATGAAAAGTTGATTACTATGAGAATACCAAGCGCAAAAAATCATGAATGAACCTAGGAAATCTATCCACATTGACTCCTAACCGGAATATCAGCATAATCTATAATGAGCTGCTGCATCAATTGGACTCAATTAATGACGTATTGTTGGAACAAAGACCAGCTAATAACAGACATACGTCATTCTTCTGCATGACAATGCTCAGCTACACGTTGGGAAAGTTGTGGAGGATACACTATTGCTGCTCATATGGAATGTGATGTGATAGCCAGTTTTTTCACTACATATAGTGCCTTTTGGTCACCACTTGTTCAAGCCGATTCAGCATGGCTTGGCTAGCACACGGTTTCAAAATGCTAACTAAGTGTGAAGAGACATGCCATATATTACCAGAAATGTGTAAAAAATTTAAAAAAAAAATATTTTAATTGATATCCTATATATAGTACAATTTTTTCTCAATAAATGCCTGTGAAAAGTGAAAAAATAATCAGAGTACATGCAAACGCCTAAATATTTAAATTATTAATTTTATCAACATCTAATCATTCATGATTTAATTTTTGATAACATGCTTTGAGAGGCATTAATCAATTATTTCTATGAACTGGAAATTATTAATGTTTTTTCACCTCCGCCAAAACATTATAATAAAACAGATAAAATATTAATAATTATATACATTCATGTAATAAATAACGACATATAGAACAGTTTATATTACTAGTTTTTATCGATTCAAGATATTAATTCACACAGTTCAAAATAATTTTAGATACTTATCATTTTCAGATGTTTTACTATCATTTTAAAGTGTTGTTAAGTTATATGAATAACATTAATAACCATTATCTGTAGATAATATTATTACATGACCACCTATTTAAATTAAAATATTTAAAAACAAATATACTTTGTAACAAATTGTTAAATTACAATACGTTCTAGTATAATTTATTTTTATTTCATCAGCGCTGAGATATGTTTCAGTCAGATTCCATGGCGCTGCTAATGACTGCTTCGTCATCCATTTAGAACTCGCGTTGGCAGCACCCATCCTTATTATTATTTATCAAACGTTATGTAGCAATTACTTATTATCCATGTCACATTAAAGGAAATAAATGCGTTTAGTGCCAGCGCCGTTATGTAATAAAGCTGTCGAATTATTTAATACGAACGTTTGAATAATAAAGCGATTAATTTCTCTTCTGTTTAATATGTAATTTCAACCAAATAATTTAAAAAGCATAATGGAGACTGGGCTAAATTGCTATAAATTATAAATTTATCATAATCACCAATATATCAACAAAAAATTTTTGTTTGGAATGACGTTCCTGTATAATAATATAAGCTACGAAAGAATTTGCAAAAAATAAGAAGCAAAGAAAACAAAAACAAAAGAACAGAAAACAAAAAACGGAAAAAAAAGAAAACAGCTAATAAAGCAATAAACGGTCTGAAATAGTTAATCCAAAAAAAAAACAATTCAAGAATGCTTGGTAAATCTGACGCCAATTAAGGATACAGATTATTTGTTATGGAAAACAACAACAAAGATCAAAAGCAGCATAACCCAGTTCTTAAAAACAATGACAATAGTTGGGCTAAAAATAGTAAATAACAAGTTGCCATTTTCTCTAATAACTCCGTTAAAAAACTGTGTTTAAGCCCCTCCTGTCTCAGCTATCTAAAAAAGTTTTTCTGAAATAATTAAAGAAAAAGTAGTATTGTTCGTAATAAGCATGGAACTACAGAACAAGTGCATAAACTAGGAAACAAAATAAATACAGACCTAAGTAAAAATCACTTAATGAAGCGAACGTCTACATGTCATGTATATAGTAGTTAATAGTTATTGCCCACTGGCTAGATTGCTGAACCGCTAAGGAAATAACTAATCTTCACGGAAAACAAATACATATTACTTATTTAAATTATTTCTAAAACTCTTGAATAATTAATAATTTAAATTTCATATAAATTTGAAAAACTTAAAATGGTGAAGGTGCTCAATTGTGTTTTGTTATCCAAATCTTTACCACTGACAACACTGTTTAATAACTATACAAGATATATTTCAGCTTTCCTCAGACAATAAAACCGAAAAAATCAATCAATGTTCTTCACCCACACATCAACCCACAACCAACAGGTGTCTTCGGTATTGTTATTCTTAGTTTATTATATCGATTTTACTTGTTAATATACCGTTGTATAGAAATAATTAGTGTTCGGTCCTCTCCGAATAGTAAGAAAGGACTTAATTCTAAACGCAGTAAATTACATTTCTCCTCCGCTGGTAGTGTTAAATTGCCTGAAAATAACAATTCAAACAAGATTTATTTTGATGAAGAAACCCTTGTTTTCTATTAACACAGGAAACCTTCACTAAAACACCCAAATTGAATAGCAAATAAACAAATGTTAAACTGTTTTGAACAGATGAATGAATATTACAGCTTGAAACAGATGAAGTATACCCAGATTAATCATTTCATAACACTTAAATAGAGTAATACCGGGTAATACAAAAGTAAATGCTCAAAAAAATATAATTACATAATAACTAACTTTATATAAATTGAGCGATAAAGATGATATTAGGTGCTTGTATGGATTTTGCAATATCAGCGATATCTATTGGTGAAAATGTGAAGTACCAATGTAAGCAACTATTAAACAACCCGACCAATTGTTAAATCTGATTGTCTTGACATTTCCTCACTAAAATAAGTTTTCACTTAAATTATTATTGAATAGTTTTATCATTATTAACACATCACAGACGCGCAGATTAAATAATTCTCAAAATAGTATTTTCTACATTTATTACATTTGTTTGAAGTAATAATTTAAGTTATATATTAATTAAATAAGTTTCATTTGAAGGAATCTGCTGCCGAAGCCTATAAAATACTTTAAGAAAGTTATGATGATGTTACTTCGTCATATCTCAATTGTCGATTTTGATTTTATTTAGCCCGGGGAACAAAATTAAGTAAAAAAACAAAAAGCTAGCTCAACTTTCAAGGAAGACAGCTTAGCAGTTGATGTTGAAATATATTTTTGAAATCTATTTCATACTTAATAGTTTCTTAGTGGCACAAAAAGTCGAGTTTGTTATTTGTTTTATATCTATAGTCTATACAATAAAACAGCCAACCTACGCCATTAAAATGTATGAGACACGTCGCTATTACCGCATTAAGTTAGCATTTTACATTAGAACGTTTGCCAGTTGTAACCTCTAATTATTATCACAAATGTTTTGAAGAATTTTGTAGACATCTGACAACAGTGTTGACCAGTACAAAGACAAATCGAATATTACAGACTGATTCGATTACATTTTTCCATGCATTATACAGCACTCGGTCTCTTTTTAACTGAGAGTCTGAGAAACAAACAATGGGAACAAATGAACGCAGAATATTATCATGTAAAATCAAATTTCATTTTTATTCATAAAACATTTATATAACCATTATTTTCCATTTAATTAAAAAGCTTTCCAAACTTAATCAATTAAAATTTAATATTCTGATAAACTGAACTCAGTAAAATAATTATATTTTGTAAAATAACAGGAATTGTACTAATTGTACTGTGATAATAAATAACATTGACATTTACATAACTCTGCTATAACTGTTTAATATTCATTATTATTTATCAAAAGCAATTATAACATAAATCAAATACGTGTAGAAAATATGTACTTAATTTATATGGATAAATATATATTAACTTGTGGATTTTCCTTATAATTACTTAAGCATTTTATTTGATTTTATGTTAGTAATTTTAAATTAAAAATAGTTAAGTATATTTTAGCATTTTTATGTTTGCTCAATGGAAATAAAAGAAAAACTATTTATACTTATATGTTATTTTTAATTTTATTTTCATTTTAATTCAAAATATTTATACTTATATAAGTACTTATTATACATTTATAATGAATAAGAAAAATTAACTATTGTATCTGAATCATAGTTTACATTGTTTCCTATAGTCCTTTCTATAAAACAACCAATGCCATAAATGACGTCAAATATAGTGACAAATGCAATCTTTAAAATTTGTTTTAAACTCGGAGTGGATTTTTCGTTCGCATTTTACCATAGATATGATAAAAAGATGAGTTGGAACATGTATATATAATTCGGTACCTGTTGGTAATGGTCGACACTGTTGGCAAACGTCTATAAATTTTCAAAACAGTAGTATTTAATAATTAACGATAACGTTGTAAAATAAAATTCTAAATAAAATTTGATGACGTGCATTAGTTGTTTTATTGGATAGACTATACAAACGGTCGGGTTTTTCAATTATGAGAAACCCTACAGTCCGATTTGTTCGTAGAGTAAGGCATGGGGAGGTTCTGTTACAATTTGATCGATCATATGAGATATGACTTGACTGATCATATGAGATACGATGCACATCACTGGCCGAATCACTGCGAATGAATATCTCAACATCCTCAATGATTTCCTAGTATGACTAGCATATTACTGCCAACCTACGCCATTAAAATGTATGACGAACGTCGCTATTACCACATTAACTTAGAATTTTACTTTAGAACGTTTGCCAGTTGTAACCTCTAATTATTATCACAAATGTTTTTAAGAATTTTGTAGACATCTGACAACAGTGTTGACCAGTACAAAGACAAATCGAATATTACAGACTGATTCGATTACATTTTTCCATGCATTATACAGCACTCGGTCTATATTTAACTGAGAGACTTAGACTAGTAAAATGCGAATCGGAAGTTCAAAACACATTTTACATTTTTACAAACTGCATTTGACACTGTATTAGAACGACTATATCTCGCTAGTTAGGGCATGTTACAATTATAAAATGTTATTTAATAGCTTAATCAGGGACTTTTCAACTAACGTCCGAAGAAATATCACTAAATAAACAATAAAACTGTTTTAAATTGTTTGTTTTATCGATCGTAGTAACACGCTTTTCTAAATTCTTTTACGCAACCTCACGTCACCAACACCCCCCTGTGCCCCCACGACGTCGCCCTTTCGACCGCCGTCCCCGTCATAAATAATATTGTTGTGAGATGTTTCCAGTCGCGCTTTATACATTATTCACGAGAGTTATTCCTAACTTATGTAACTTCGCGCTCAGCTTAATGCAGCTAACAAGAATTTAATTAAATGTTTCAGAAGTGGCTTAATAATCTCGCTTTTCGGCCGCGTTTCTTTTGTTATTCGATTTTGTTTTCGGGTGCGCGACGTTCTAAGACAGCCGTGGGGGAGAGATGAATTAAAACGAACGATCGTATCGACGATATTGCACGATCGGTTATTTGTCAATTTCGGATCGCTTGTTGCCGATTATTGTTTGTTGTTTGTGTCATTTTCCGTCTCGTTTTTGCGGCTTTCGGGTCTAGGATATTTGTTAAACGGGGAACGTTTAATGATTTATTCAGGGGAAATATCTGTGTTTATTAAAATTTAATGAAACACCTTTCACGAATTCGTGACAAGTTAATCATTTTACTCAGGGTCTCGGAAACTGACGCTGATGACCTGCTATGTTGAATTTAAATGTGCATTTACTAAAGTCGATAATGTTCACAAATTATGAGAGATAATAATAAAATTCTGTTGAAATAGCATCAACTCCAAAAAAATAATTAAAAATCTCTTGTATTTGCTTACAATCTATTATTATTATAACTAACGATAAATACAAAAAAATTTACAAATGGAATTTAAAAAATAGTAAATAGTTCTATAAAACGCTAAGGTGGGCAAATAATTTAATTATAGTTGATTTAAATTCCTAAAATTATGGCCTTTAAATACATTTAATTGACTTAAAAGCTTATTCCCACTTTCAGCTGATGCTTATTTATTAATAATTATTTAATTCAGTATAGCACAGTCCTCGTTTTTATTTTTCTCATTTAAAATTGGTAAAGTCAACAATATAAATGGATCAATGTTATAATACTCATTACAATAATCAATAATATATCTGAGATGCATTTTTATTATTAAATTCCATTTAAATAATCACTTCACGTTACAGCATCATTCTCATCACGTTAAAATCACTGAACTGAACTGAAAATAAAAGGCTTAAAAATACAGTAATAATACTTTATTTAAATTATAGTTTAAAGTCTCCTATTTACCAACAAGTATTCGACTATTTACCAATTGACCAGTGACTAATTAGCTTGGTTATTGGAATAACTATGACTATAATTTTAATTTTACGCATTTTTGTTATCTTACGTAAGAACTATCAAGACCCCCTCCCACTCACTTGTAACATTAAATAAGACATGGTCCACCCCCTCCTTCAAATTGTGTAAATAAATAACAAGAAATAATAATATAAAATAATAAATACATACATAATACAAATACATACAGTAATACATACATAAGCCGATAGCCGCATTGGGTAAGATCGGTGCTTAGGAATTTTTTATAGTATTTACTAGGCGAGAGTTTTAAGATTAAATATCCCGTGAGATGTAAATCGACGGCTGGGGTGTGTAATTTAAAGCCCACGTTAAATAGTACCTTTAATTATCAAAAATCCTAGGAGGCGAATGACAAGGATAAAATCTAGTATCTTTTATATTTTGATAACAATCAATTCAGGTTTTATTCCAAAGTATAATCATCTTAGGTATAAACTTAATATTGCACATTTTTTTGGTGTTACGTAAAGGCTATCAAGATCCCCTTCCAAACCCTCGCAAAAAGAGAAAAAAGACATGAGTGATCTTCCTACTCACAAATCGTTTTACGAAATATGAATGTCCTCTTGAAAGCCACTCGAAAATAAAAATTATAATATAATATGAATTATATTATTAAAAAATATCCATTATTCAGAGATGCATTGCTCTAGTCCCATTAATTATCCTTATAGTAAACTTTTTTCTTTTTTATTTATTAAAACAACAAACATTAAATACAACAAAATATACATAATAATAACCATTTCTTATAAAAATATTGAGGCCAAATAAAAATAATATGCAGGAATATTAAGCTGATACCAGAGCTGGGTAGAGCAGGTATAAGAAATGTTTTTATAGTATTTACTAGTGGGAAGATTTCAAAAACTCCCTAATTTTGGGAGTTAACAGTCCATGAGAATGTAAATATACGGCTGGGAAGTGTTAATCACGTTAAATGTTAACTTTAATTATCAAAAATCCCAAGAAACTGATCTAACTAAAATCGAGGGAAACAACAAAAAAAAACAAAATGAGAAATACTTTAATTAAAAAAATTATTTTCGTAAAACATTCAACACAATTAAATAAAATAAGAAAAAAACCGGCCAATATCCCCACAAATAAAACCAGTGGTGCCATCCAGGGTTGATTTAAATAAACATTTTTTTTTGTAAAACGAACATTTTATGACGTACACACTATGATTTTTTAACTATTACAAGAAATCAACATTTTTATTTATAAATTGTTAATTGTTAATTGTTATATTATTTTAATTGGCCGATTCACAAACTGAATGAAGCTGGCCAGAAGATATCCGATCTTACCCAGCCTGGTTACTAGCGTAACTGGTATCATATTCCTTGTCGGAATTTAGACTCGTGCCTATTGGTCAACAACATGAATTTACGACAATGCCCCAGCAGGATTTGAACCCGAGACTATCGCAACAGTAGGAGAACCGTCCTGTCGCTTTGTCCACTACGTTAACCAGGCCGGTTTTAGGAACACTTTTTTGTATTTACAAAAGAACTAATAATTTTTATTATTTGGTAATAATTAACCTTGGTTTTATTACATTAAGTATAATTAAATATAAACCTAACATTGCGCATTTCTGTGATCTTACGTAAGGATTATCAACAACCCCTTTCACACCATCATAAAAAAAATTAAGACATGAGGGAATGTCCTGCCCCAAATCTTGAAAACCACTCAAAATTAAAAACTATAAAACAATACATATTACTCAAATGAAATTCATAGTCCACAGATTCACTGCTATAGTGCCATTAATTATAACTTTAATAAAATTTTTTTCTATTTTATTTGCGAAGGACTGAAACTTGAAAATTAGGAACAAAATATTTTTTTTTATTACTCTTCGTGAGTCCACAATCTGCCCTATTGGCAATAAGTATTTCTTATGTCTATATTATATATACATGGCATGTAGAAAATCACTTCATTAAGCAATCTTCTGTATAAAATATTATCTTAATTAATTAGTCTTTTTCTAATGCTTATTCTAAACTCTACATATGTCCAGTAATCAGATCACGTGGTGTTAAACGTTTTAGTCTACGCGCTTCACTATCACGTCGCATATTTAGCTGATTAGCGAGTACATTGGGATGCACTGACACTCCTTCGAAGTACTTCACACAAACACGTTGGATTACACTCGTTATAGGTTCTAGAGGAATATCGCGTTGTATCACTTTATTTGAAATATAGTACGGAGCATCAACAATGGCACGCAACACCTTATTTTGGAACCGTTGAATGATGGATATATTAGATTTGCTAGCGGTACCCCATAGTTGAATTCCATATGTCCAAATGGGCTTGAGTATAGACTCATACAGCAATACCTTGTTATCTAATGATAACTTGGATTTGCGCCCAATTAGCCAATACATTTGATATAATTTTAGTCCTAGTTGTTTCCGTTTAGAGAGTATGTGCTTCTTCCAGGTTAGGCGTCGATCTAAATGCATACCAAGATATTTAACATGCTCTGCTTGGGGGAGTTGACGATGATTGATATTTACTGGTGGACATGTTCTTCTACGCAGGGTAAACGTTATATGCGTGGATTTTGATTCATTGGCTTTAATGCGCCATGTCTTCAACCATAATTGTATTTGCTCCAGGTGGGTTTGTAGGTTTATTGATGCTGCGACTGGATCTTCATGGGATGCTAAGATTGCTGTATCGTCTGCATATGTTGCCACAGTAGTTATTTTTGTGGTGGGCAGATCAGCCGTATACAGAAGATACAGTACTGGACCCAGTACACTACCTTGCGGAACTCCTGAATATATGGGATTTAATTCGGTATGTTCATCGCCTTGATTTACAATAAAATGTCTGTCAGTGAGATACGATAGTAGCTGATAGTCCGGATGAGGGAGAAGTTTCTTTAGTTTAACCTGCAAGCCCGTATGCCATACTTTGTCAAAAGCCTGAGATATGTCTAGGAAAGCAGCCGAACAATATCTTTTGGCATTTAGGTCGGCGTTTATTTGGTAGGAACAAAATATAAAATAAATTAATATTGACGTTTTGTGAAAATATTGAAGATAAATATTACGCATAAAAATAAGCCGATAACCGAGCTGGGTAGTACCGATGCAAGAAATTTTTTTATAGTCCTTACTAGTGGGGAGATTTAAAGAACTTTCAAAATTAAACATCCCATGAGGACGTAAATCGACTGCTGGGGAGTGTAATAACCACGTTAAATGTTTACTTTAGTTATCAAAAATCCCAGGAGGCTGATAAAACTAAAATATATAAAATATAAGAATAATAAGAAAACTATTATAGAAAGTACTATTTTCAATTCTAAAAAAGAAATTTATTTGAATAAAACATAATCAACCCGCCTTTCGACACAATTAAATAAAATAAGAAAAAAACTACCCAATATCCCCAGAAATAAAACCAGCGGCGCCATCCAGGGTGTATTTAAAAACTCCCTGATATTTTTTTCCAAAAACTATGTAAAACGAGCAATTTTACTACGTATCCGGTACGATTTTCGAAGAACGATTACCAAATTAACATTTTAATTAATAAACTCTCGTTAATAAAACAACGTGCCGAAACTCAACAGCCCAATTCAGGGAAGGTTATCTCTCAATTCGGCCCCATTAAAAACAGCGCCGTGAGGCGAAAAAAAATCATCATCGCCGGTCCAAATTCACTCTTAATTAATAAATAAATCATTCGTCGACCCGGACAGGAACCGACTAACGGGATCGGAACGAAGTAGAGAGGAAGAAGAAAGAGGGAAGAACAGCACCTGAGAAGAGAAGCGGCAAAAAAGCTCTTACACCATAACATCCATTATTACAATTGAAATTTATAAATCCGAACGACAAGGGTCGTTGAAATAAATTACACCGAATAGGAATAAACGGGCTGTATCAGTTCGCACTTGTGCCTACCCTCGAGCTCCGCCACTGGATTCTCCTCCAATCGGCAAAAGTTTTACGGAACGCTTCCTCTATAAAACAGAGACAGGTGGATGTTCAATTTGAACAAAGCGTGGATCATCCGCACCAACGCAGTCAAGTTTCAAAGAGATGAGAAGTTTACCGAGTACCTACATAAAAGGCAAAAATGTGCTTGCGTCTAACTCAACTTGATAGTATTTATTTACTCTTTTTTTTTCTCTTTATAAATGAGATTCTAGATTAGTATATCGTTATTTGAAAATTATTTACTAGGACTGTGTATTAATATTAATTTTTTGTTAACAGTTATAATAATCTTTTACTTATTTATGGAATTAATAGAAAGTTCACGCTGGTCATAACAAATGTTCGTTATCTAATTGTCCACACTATTGGTGGTGCGCTGGTGGTTAAACTGCTTGCCTCGCTGCCAAGAACATTAAGAATCCAACGCTGGACATGATTGTAATTGTTAAAAAAGCATTTAACGAAATTTAATCAAGAGCAATTATATTATTTACCTATTTATTAGAGCTCTTGACATTATGCTGTTTAATTCTCATTTTAACTGATACTTACGGTAATTACACTAATACACTGATATACTAATAATTATTTAATTTCAGTTATTACTTATGTAGTTTGTTCAGTTCTCTTTTCATTAGCAACTCATAACGCTGATGTTATAAATAAATACTGTTATGATAATTATACAAGTTCATCACAATGAAAATAGCTTTAGATTCAGGTAACTTTTTGGTAATCAACTTTGAGGCGTTAGTGAATTCGAATAATAATCCCAGTTTATCTCAGTCATCTGAAAACGCTTGAAAACGAATCTCAAATCTAACTAAGCATGATAGAATATGTCACGTGTCATTTCCGACTGAATGTCAAATATGACAATGTTATAGATGATAATTACTGATCTGTAGATTAACCAGACCAAATGTTTGTTATAGAAGATTGCTGGTAATAGCAATCTGACAATGCTCAACAACCTGTTGCAAAACCCATGAAAACTATAATGGAAATGCTTCATCAGCCATATCTAACCGATATGGAAACTTTAAATAATGGCTTGTTATCTATACCACAGAGTTGAACTTCCGAGATGAAACACAAATGTTAAAAATGTGGGAAAAGAATTAGATAGACAGACATGATAGAAAATAACTTAAAAACTAGTGTACTAATTCATTCATATTTTACTAATTAATTGTATTAATTCATAGTATTAGTAATATAAAACAGAAATAAAAAAAAGGTATTATTTATTATTATTATTTAATAAATGTATTGTTACTAGTCGTCTCCGACTAACCTACAATTTGTCTTTATGATAACTTAAATCTAGGTATATAAATACTATTTATACATGTCACTGCTGTAAATTTTAATATATGTACCTCACTACACAACACTACACAAGATCAGATGGTTTGATTCTTTTGAGTCTGTGTTCTGTTCTGGTGGTATCCAATAGTTGCAACATTTCAATATTCGTGTGAGAATGGAGTCTTTCCTCATGCCCCCTTGCAATTATCTTGATTTCTTGACTGACTGTAGGTAATCAGTCCTATAGTATTTGGGTGCACCCACAATACCTCTCAGGACTTTGTTCTGAAAAATTTGTATTTTATTTGTTACTCCTTGCAGAACATCCCCATAATTGAACTCCGTATGACCACATAGGTTTCAGTATTTGCTTATATAATAGCGATTTATTATGTACTGATAATTGTGATTTTCTTCCAAATAGCCAGTACATTTTCCTGTCTTTTTAATACTAGTTCTTTTCTTTTGTTCTCTATATGTTCCTTCCAGCGAAGTTTTGTATCGATATTCATTCCGAGATATTTAGCGTTGTTACTATATGGATTCATAGTATTATTTAATGTTATGGGTGCTTGTACGGTCTGTTTATAGGTGAACTGCACATGTACAGATTTACTTTCATTAATTCTTATTTTCCAAGCTAGTGTCCAATTATTTATATTGTCACTTGCCTGTTGTAATTTTCGTGAGGCTTCTTCACTATTGTCTTCGACAGCTATAATCGCAATATCATCAGAAAATGTAGCCATCGTAATATTTTCCATTTTTGGTATATCACAAGTGTAGAGTAGATAAAGCATTGGTCCCAGTACACTTCCTTGTGGTACACCTGCTTTAGCTTCTTTTATTGTAGAGTAAGCTTCTTATTGTTTGACTCTAAACATCCTGGTTGTAATGTATGATTTTAATAGTTCGGTGTGTTGTTTTGGTAGCATTTTCTGTAGTTTATGAATAAGGCCTTCATGCCAAACCTTATCGAAAGCTCGTGCTACATCTAAAATATAGCTGAGCATACTTTTTTACTTTCGTAGGCTTTTTCAATAACATCTGTTATTCTGTGGACCCTGTCAATTGTTGAGTGCTTGCTGATAAACCCAAACTGGTGTGTTGGTATTAGGTTTTTTCTCTCTATGATCGGTTTTATTCTTTTCAACAGAGGTTTTTCAAAAACCTTCGATAATACTGGTCGCAGTGATATAGGTCTATAGGCTTTGATTTCGTTTGCTGGCTTCCCAGGTTTTGGGAAAAAAATAGTAAATAATAATAACTGTTGCTATATTTTATAACTATGGCCCTACTAATAAAATAACCAAAGCACGTCATAGATGACGTCGAATATACTGCCAAATGCAGTTTGTAAAAATGTGAAACTCGTTTCAATTCCTTTATTTTACTAATTATTTAAAAAGGCAGAGAATACTGTCTGATGCATCAGAACGTGTAATCAAAACAGTTTATAAAATTTTATTTGTGTTGGTATTGGTCGACCTTGTCAAATATCTCCAAAATTCTTCAAAACGTAATAATAATTAGAGGTTATAAAGCTGCAAACGTTGTAAATCAAAAAACAAATTTGATGGTTATGGTTGTTAATCGGCAATATAATTTAAGTTATAATGATATAACTTTAGTAGAACAGATTATCGTAATAATTTATAATAATTGAAAATAGCAAAAAGAGTAACTAATAATAACTTTTTGTCATAAATATAATCAAAATAATGAAGCAAAAACCTCATTTTTAGGCAATAATTGTAAAAGTTGACAAAACTAATAAATTAAGGAATAATTAACTGTTATTGGGGCGGACGGTCCACGAGGCTTTTATCTACACAGAAGGGAGTACACACAGATTTATGGATGTTTGTGCTTGGAAGAGACTGAAGTAACCTCAAGCTTTTAAGCATCAGTAATCTCGTGGATACTAACTGGGACAATAATATTGACTCAGCGTTTGTTATTGCAGAAATAATACTTTAGTTACCCTTGTAAATGTTGATCTTTGTACGGCTGCTTCGTTGAACGATTAGGAGAAGTGTCATTCATGATTTCCTTACCTGTAAAAGAAACAAAAAATAATAAGTGTGTTTTCGTTTGTATTAATATATTAAAAACAAATAAGAGTAAATAATTTTGGTAATAATAATTAGACAGGATTTATGTAATTAGGATTTGGGATTTGTGACGTATTCCTTATGTTTTTGGGTATGCTGAATATAATTTTGAGCTTCATAACAATTTGGGAACTACTTTCAAATGCACGTATAAAGTTTTCACATTTTTTTTTAACTAAAATAATCAGATATTTGGGTATCATGTTACTGTTGAGCTGATGTGGCGGAAAATCAGAAGTCGTTCAGTGCAAAATCCATTCAGCTTGCTCTTAGCGCGTAACTAACTATAGCATATAAGACCTTGTAGAAATGTTGTAGATAACTGCTTCTATGGTGTAATGGTTAGAGCGTAAAGCTCCCAAGCGGAAGTCGCGGGTTTGATTCCCGGCGGGGAGGATAACTTTTTGTGGTTTAGTTATAACATTTGCCAAATCACCTAGGCTAGGTAACGCATATGGCGCCGGGAATAAGAAATCAATCATTGTTTTTTTGTTTCTATTTTTCCTCATACGGGCTGCTCCTTTACTTGGCCTACCCATTATAATATTAAATAAAATAACTGCGTAATTTATTGAGTGAAAAATTGAAGAACTGTATTGAAAAAAAATTAATCAAACTTCAGGTTCGGCACCGACTTCAAAGTAGTCAGTTAGTAGTATCTAAAATAATATTGTAAATAGATAAATAGGTTTAGGTAGGTATTAAGCTAAATTGTGTATATATAGTAGAATATAAAATACGTGTAGTGGACAGGCTAAATAAGCTTTTTGTTTATTTTTATTTAGTTATTATAACGATTATTATGTACATATTTTGTTTAATAATGTTCTTTTGTGTTAAAAATATAAACCTGATTATTTTTTAATTTTTAGTGAGTTCCTTATATTTTTTATGAAGTCGGTTCAATTTTTTTGTTAAAAATATTTCATATATGTTCATTTGCACACACTAAAACCTTTCCTTTTTCCAAGTGTGGCTCTTGTTTGCACCTTTTCGATTGTGGGGAGAATCTGGAAGCCTCTCAAGGAGGATCAGATATAATTTAAACACTCCACTTCCCTTGATATCTCCTCTTCATCTTTATAATGTCCTGGTGAAATCATCTTTTTGAAAATTCGTCATGCTCGTAATCAATTTTGTATCAATGATGATAATCTATTGTAATCATAATTACAAGCCGTCTGGTTCAACGTAAATACCTTCTTTCACCTTTGTTTCTGAGAGGCATAGTAACGATGTAATGAGATTGAAGAAATCTCCATCTTTGAGAAGTGATTTTACAAATTGCAATCCCAACTTCATAGGCAGAGGTGGTGGAAGGACTTCATATTGAGATACCAATTATGGAGGAAGTTTTTTTCACCGAATTTAATCTCCTTCGGTGGTTTAACTCTTTTTATCCCAGTGAATTGTTCGGTATCTTCTATCTTATAGACACAAGAGTATTAAGTTCTTGTAGGTTCCTTTGAGGTGTATCGAATAACCTATAAGAATGGAAGCATAAAAATCGGCATTGTGAAATAGAATAAAGCAGTTATGCTTCTTTTTGATAAACCTATAAAAACTTCTTTACTGTATCGTATTGGATATCAATACATTTCAAAAAATCCGTCCTGGAAAATTTTCCATACTATCTTCTTTAATCAGCATTAGAAATCATTTGAAAATGCTCAAACACATTTTTTGACGCAGACCTGTATTATTAATAAAAATACTGAGAACTTGCAACTAATATAATTTAAAACAATTACAAAAACGATTAAATGTTTTAATAATTGCTGGTAACAATTTAATAAATTTTGGCCAATGCCAATTACCGATTTATTCACGGTAAGATGATGGTAAATACAGTCACCAGCTCCAGTGAACGTGTTAAAAATGTACACAACACGTTGCTGCTTTTAATATATTATCACATCCAGTGCTGTCGATGGGAAAACCCGTCACTGACTTTATTAATCAGACGTCGTTTTCTCGATGTTAGTAAAACAGCTCCTTATGTTTCGATACAGTTAAGTTTTTTTCAGTATTACTTTATATTATATATATACTCTGATATAATGTATTAATGTAATTAAAATTAATATTTGAGGAATGCCTAATCAATTTCAGCGAAATATGTCTATTCAAAATAACAGTGAAGTCACGTCATCTGTATGTGCCTGTCGCAAATTGTAAATTCGTTTTAAAGTCAGACAATATTTTTCTTCTCATTTTATTCTATTTAAAAACAGATAGAATGCTGTCTAATGAGTTCGAACATGTAACCGAATCGGTCTGCCAAAGAGTCCGGTTGTCAAACGTCTACAAAATTCTACAAATAATTAATTATACTTACTACAGGATATAAACCGGTAAAAATTATTTGAACGTTTTCCTTGTTTTGAAAAATTTTAAATCGCTGCTTATTATTATTCTGATTCAAAATGCCGAAGCCAGACAGAACATATTGCGTTTCTAATCAGTGAGTTCGAACAGCAACGTGACAATGGAGTGGAAAATTGCCAGTCCAATTATTTTAAGAGGTAAGTATCTATACAAAGTTTAGAGATATGCAGGTCTTTGAGAGATGTAGAGCATCCTTTCATAGACTGTTGGGTAATATAGGATTTAAATGGTGTAATGGCAATGTAAATACATTGCTTTTAAAATAATTCAATTTTTAAAAGCATAATAGGTCAATTGAAAAGTCCCTGGCCTGACACATAGATGGCGCTACTAGAATTAAATCCATATGTTTTTTAGTTAGTCTTAACCGTCAAAAGATGCCTGTATAAATTTGACAGCTGTTGGATCATTAGTTTGTGAATTATAGCATTTTGAGTGAAGCAACTTTTGTTATTGTGAAAAAAATTGATAAAAAGGAATTTCGCATGTTGGTAGAATATTGCTTTTTGAAGGGAATATATAGCAAAAACTTGGCTTTATGCCGAGTTTCCGGACACTGCCCCAGGAAAATCAACCATCAAGGAGTGGTGTGCTAAGTTAAGACGTGGTAAAATGAGCACCGAAGACGGCGAACGCAGTGGACGCCCAAAATAGGTTGTTACCGACGAAAACATTTAAAAAATCCACCAAATGATTCTGAATGAGCGTGAATTTAAATTGAATGACGTTATTGGACTGTTTGAACGACGAAATCGCCGAAAAACGGCCGCATTTGAAGAAAAAGAAAGTGCTGCTTCACTAAGTCAATGCACCGAGTCACAGGTCAGTGAAAACGATGGTAAAAATCCATGAATTGGGCTTCGAATTGCTTCATCATCCACAGTATTCTCCATATCAGCCCCCCAGCGATTATTTCCTGTTCTCAGATCTCAAAAGAATGCTCGCTGGGAAGAAATTTTCGTCGAATGAAGACGTCATCGCCGAAACTAAGGCCTATTTTGAAGCAAAGGACAAATCGTGTATCACCCTTGGAAGGAATTATGTTGTATAAAAAAAATTGCCAAAAAATGTGTTTTACTATGGTAGGCCGGGGACTGTTCAATTGACCTGTTATAATAAAATCAAGGAAGACTTATTCTTTCAATATGTGTATTAAGATGAGACATAAATATTTCAGAAGGGGACCAATATAACCATTGGTCAATGAGAAAGGTAAACGGAATAAAAACTGATTATGTTTTGTTAGTCATAACATTTTTTAAGGATTTGGATAAACTTGATCAGATACATTGAAGAAGAAATTGACAAATAATAGGATTGTAAACAAATGTTAGATAAACTGGAAATTAACAGCTTAGTTATTCACTTGAATTAAACTTTCTGAATATGGGATTATGATTCAACGCTGAGAATTTCCAAGATAGGGTAAACTAGAAAGAACTAAAGGTGAGATATAAATAATATACGATAACTGTAGGAAATCTTATTGTAGAGTGTAAAAGTTTTATGAGTAATTGTCCAGAATCTACATGAGCATTTGGTTAAAATGTGTAAGGAGAGAAAGAATACTAACTGTTTTGTAGATATGACAAATGCATTAAGGGTAATGCAGTGATCTAGTTTTATCGAGAAAGAATTATACAGGTAGTAACAAAATAAACTAAGGAGAAATACAGTGATATAAAAATGACCTTACAAGGAAACAAAGTTACAAGTATCGAAGGAAATAAGAACTAAGTAAAAGATAAATATACCCTCTAAAGAGAGTAAAACATATTACTTGGATATATAATTGTTAATTATGTAGAGAAGGGATCCATTACATAAAAAAAAACGCGCCGGAACTCATAGAACTCATAGACGGTATGGAAACAAAATTAATGTAAATATAATAAAACACAACTCTAACCTACAAACTATTATAACTGTATAAATAATTGTAGTTTTAAATCCTTTGATAATATATGCATTAGATGTACTGTAATGTTAAAAATAAATTATATTTTATAACATTATTAATTAATTTAATAATGTAATTTTTTATACTTAACAATTTAATTATTTTATTTACATTAGAATTTAGTTGTGTGTCAAAGCCAAAATGAACTAATACTCAGATTTGATGCGGCAACATTGCGACGTTTTGACGTCATCAATTCAGATGCCGTGAGTTCACTGTTTTATTAAACGGACTGTATATTTTTTCATAAACATTGTTATTCTATTTTCACGGATTCATATTTGATGTTTTTGGAGAATTATTTCTTATTTCAAGTACATAACTATCATGTAAAAACACAAAACGAGCTCCTACCACATTATTCCTATGTTTTATTAATATTTTTTTAGCATTCAGAAGCTTACTTTAATATTTTGACTCCAAGTTATGTTCTGTATGTTTTATGAAAAATACATTTTTCATCAAAGATATTCTTTTCTTATACTGTAATGTGGTACAATGACAAAAGTCCGCTATAAATATTATTTATGACGTGAATAAAAATATAATAGATAGACCTAGAAAATGCTCAAGAAAAACTTTTTTTACTTTACTAGGTCAAGAAATAAGAAATATTGAGGCTTTTATTAACAGGTGTATATGTGATAATGTTATTATTATAATACAACATCATCTCAATTCAAAGACTGTTTCTAAGCTTGTTGAAAAAAAAACTGAAAGAAATATAAGAAAAGACCGACATTCCTCATTTATGAAACAACTTTACTTATAAATAGCAGCATATACATGCCTCACTATAAATGACTTCTAAGTAGTTATTTAATGAAGTTAAGTCAAATGCTTGCGGAGTTATAAAATTTTAAAAATAATTACTTGCCTAACTTGCCTAATATATTTTTGTGTTGAACAAATATGTAAAATATTAATAGACACAGAGTTAGACTGCTTTCACTATAAAGGAATAAAAAGATAGAAACTTAATCTTATTTAAATATGTACCACTAAAGAAATAAGAAAAAAGGGAAGAGGCGCTTTTGATTTTGACAAATTTGACAAACAATTTTGATTTTGATTTGGATAGTTGTATGTTTGATTGGGACCGTCGTAGTTAGTTATCTACCGAAGTTCGTGGATGCGTCCCTACCCATCACCACCAATTAATCAGGATGTTGTTGTGTTCTAAGTCGCCTAGGGAGAACCTTACACTGAGCATGTTCGTATATCAGCCTTCAGACTACAGGCCCGTCAGCCTGTTTACTTCAATGTCCAAGATTGCTGAAAGAGCGACCCTTCTTACACTTAACCGGTTCAGTGAGCAGAACCATATCATACCAGATGAACAACGCGGGTTCAGAGCCAAACATTCATGTGCACATCAGACCACTAGATTGGCCGCAGAAATTCACTTCGCCATGAAGAACAAGCACAAGGTCTGCGCGGCCTTTTTAGACCTAACAAAAGCGTTTGACAAAGTTTCGCACGACGACCTAATACACAAAGCCATCGAAGCAGGTTTACCCGAAGACCTGATAATTTTACTGCGTTTCTTTTGGTCGGATAGATCCTTTCAAGTAAAGATCGGTAATACACTCTCCAGTCCTAAATCAGTCAAAGCAGGAGTCCCCCAAGGCTCCCCATTAGCACCAGCATTATTCAACCTCTTCATGTCAGACATCCCAATGAAGAAAGATGTGGAAACCGCCCAATATGCGGATGCCACAGCTTTCTTCACCAGTTCCCGTTCTGTAGATGCTGCTCAGAGAAAGCTTCAGATTCAATTAAATGCCACAGTAAATGGTTAAACTTCTGAAGGTTGCAAATCAACCCCCAAAAAACTCCGGGCCATAATCTTTCAAAATCAGAGAGACATCCGCGCCTACCAGCTGAGAGTGGAAAAAGTCTCAATCCCGTGGCGACAAAAAGCCACATATCTCGGCCTCATATTTGACCGTAGATTCATATGGTCATCACAGATAAATAAAACAATTTCCAAAGGCTATGGTGTCACCACAGAGCTTAACCCTCTCATCTGTAGAAGAAGTAAATTGTCTCCGATGATTTTTCCGAAGTTTTGCTTTACAAGCTGCTTATCAGACCCTTATGGATCTAACACTTGGTATCGGTTTATCAGGCCGGAACTAGTGGAAAAGCTTCAGGGAATGCAAAATAAACTTCTCAGGCAAACTCTGAACGCGCCATATTTTGTCAGAAATATCCAAATTCATCGGAAAACTGACAAACCAGAAATAAGACGGTTCGTTCTTTAAAAAAATTAATTTAATTATTCAGGTTCATTTGCTTTAAACAATTGTATAATGGTTAAGATACTTATAATTAATAATTTTGGCTTAAAGCTACTAAACCGAAATAGGTGGATTTTTTTGTCTGATTTTTCAACAAGGATGTTAAAAATACATTAATACAAAATAAAATAATACATTTTGTAGACCAACAAGATGAGCCGGATTTTATACACAAGAGAATATCCATCCCATGATTGTTTTATTATATTGTTAATAGCTGTATCTGTAACTCCTCGCACTTGCTTCGATATATTTTTGTGTTAAACAAGTAAATAAAATATTAACAGGAAGACTTTCAACACAAAGTGACTTTTGTGCTTCTCTGTTTTCAGTATGAGCGAACAAAAATATAGAAACTCTAATACATCTTTTTTAAATTGATAGCACATTGAAGAGATATGAAAAAGGGAAAAAGCGCTATAGACAATTTTGATTGATTAATTTATATTATCTAAAAATTCCCAACAAATGAAAGACTAATAAAATATTTTCTTTAAAGGCGCATATGGATGGTAACTTAAACTAACCAATGAAATGTATCGAGACGACATTCCCAGCGCCTTTCTGCTGAGACCGTGCAAAACAATTCTGAAATTATATATATTAAGTTAACACTCTACATATTAGAATAAAATTACATGTGTCGATAACATAGCGACATTTGTTAGAAAAACCGTTAATAACTTTCCGGCACACATGACATATATTACCAATGCAGAAATGATAATATGTGAAATGATATAGGATAGATGAAAATATACATAGCTACAATTTAAAACTAGTGATATCAAAGCAATATTCTTTAAAACCTAGTAATAGCCGGCTTGGTGGTGCAGTGGTAAAGGCGATAGGGCAGTCTGCTCCTACTGTTGCGATAGCCGCGGGTTCATAAAATATTTTTGATTGTCCTAGGAAGGAGTATAAAATCCGACAAGGAAAATGATCCCAGTCACGCCAGTAACCAGGCTGGGTAAGACCGGATGTTTTCTGGGATGATTTTTAAAGTTAGTGACCAACTTTAATACTAATTAATAATATAATAATTTTAATATATATAATTTATATATAATAATAATATATATAATTTATATATAATAATAATATATATAATTTAATATATAATAATTTTAATAACTTAAACCAACGCCAGTCGGTAGGCTTAATGCTGGAGGCCGTGGTTCGGAGCCCACGTTAAACTGTTGGTCCAGTCCAGATAAACCCATAGTTGGTAAAAGAAAACTTTAAAATATGTTAAAAAAAACCTAATACAATTTTATACGATTACATTTTCAAATAATATTTTTATGTTTAACTTTTTTGTCGTTTATCTTACGGCACGCCGTATAAAAATATTCGAACTCCCGTTCGTCAAAGTCATTCCAAAACTGACTGCATTAATTCGGGCGGCAACTTCGGAATTAAGTTTTACTCGGAAAACTTTTCTCGACTTTACCGTAACTTTGCAGCACCGCCCGTTTCTTCCGTTCGGAGTGCACTTTGATGTTTTTATTCATTATTTAATTTGGGAAATAGCGGCGGCCTTCTCGATTTCCGAAACGATTAATTTGTCCGGTACCAGACAGGCTCCCGATACAAACACCGATTGTTTTGTTTCTTGTTTAGGGTCGATCAATTTGTAATTGATTTCGGTCTGAGATTCGTTCGTTCATTGTTCAATAATTATGAAATTACAATTCATTAATGTTGAGTTCTATACAATTTATGTTTATTCATGCCGAAGTCTATCAGACTATTTTTTATTAAATTATAAAAGCAAATGAGACTTGCATCCATAAAAAATATCTTGTTATCAATAAAATCCAATAAATAGTCGAATTCACGAATCGTTCTTAAGGTATTGTTAAATTTAGCATTGGGAAATATCGACTGAAACAGTCGATAGTCGCAAAACAGTCGAACTAATAGATAACCAAAAAACTAGACTGAAAATAGTAATTACTATTTCACAGTTGTAAGAATGTTCGTCTGGTCGGTCGGAATGTGTGGCTATCGATGCGATTGTTTGTCCGAACACTCACTACTATTTTGAGGAAGAAATTCACACGTGAACTGAAAACACTGGTTGAATAAAAAGTTGTTTATTTCGATATTGAATGATACGAATGTCGTCGACGGACATGATATTAGGTGAGGTAAAAAACGTAATGTAGCGCTGTAGAAGTGGTACTGTTACAAGGGGTAGAGAAAAGAAAAGAAGAGCCGATATACGAATTCCTTCTTGAACTTTCTTTGAGAAAGAAAAGGACACAGGTAATTCCTAGATTCTATTACATTCAAAAGAAAAGATTTTTTCATGATGAAATTCATTTTCATGATTGGATCGGATTTTCTCCATCAATCTTTAACAACTGTTTAACCATCGAATCATCTTTAAAATTATTATTCGTTGAAACATCAATGAAAAAAAGTTTTAACATTCAAAAAAGTGTGAACAAACATCTAGAGACTTTATTTATTAAAATATATTAAATTAATAAATAATTTTGAGAAATAAAGTTTCAAAATGCTACATACTATGAAAAAATAAATTATAATAATTATTATAATAAATTACTACCTATAAATCTATAGTGTATTCCAAATAACAGTGAACCAAGTCATCAAGATGTCGAATGTATTGTAAGTTCGTTTTAAAATCACACAGCATTTTCCTTCTCATTTTATTTTAGGTAAAAGGAGATACAGTGCTGTTTGATACGTTCGAATGTGTAATCGGATCAACCTACAAAATTCGCCTGTTGTAAAATTAATCATAATTGTTCAAAACATTAGTTGTAATAATTATATAAAGTGGCAAACGTTGTTTTGACGATTTGCTTGTTTTGAGCGAGATCATATATGCATTAGATGTACTATAACGTTAATATAAATTTTATTTTTTTATTTTTGTCTAATTATCTTATTTAGATTAGAATTTTGTGATATATCAAAGCAAAAATTAACTGAAACTCGAAGTTGATGCTGTAACACTGCAACGTTTTGACGTCATATATTTAGATCACGTAAATTCACGGTTTTATTGAACGGGCTATATGTAAGCATAAATTCGGCACCTAGTATTTTCAGCGTCGCGGCTAAGACGGTAAAAGCACAACTTTAAAAACCAGTCGAATAAAACTAGTCGGACCGAAATTAGCGACTGAAACAGTCGATAGTAAAAAGTAGTCAATTACTAAACAGTCGATAGTTCCCAACGCTAGTTAATTTTTTTTATATTGGTACACCTGTCAATTACATGTTAATTTTAGGCGTAATCTGACATAGGTTGGTTTACCAATGAAACCTGTGGCAAAGCATTGCCATGCAAGAGGAAGACTCTGTTTCTGGTAATTGCTACTGCTGAACTTTCAATAATACGTCGTTCAATTTGCGCAATTAATGTCGGCAGACATCTGTAGTTGGTTTTAGCAGATCATCATAGACTATACTTCGCTGATCCGCGATATGCGCAATAGTCTTTTATGGTTATGAAAATTTTGCTCCTGGGCTAACTCATAACTTTTTGTGATTGAGAATGTCTTAGTAAAAGCAATTGAAAGGCAGCTACTTTCTCTTTTAGATTTGAATCTTTTCTATCATATGTCTGGCAACTTGATTCACCAACTGTTAAACTGTATAAACGTTTTACAAGTGCTCGAGTTGGGATATCGTCAATAAATCTTACAATTAATTGTTTTCGATCGGAAGCATATTTGTCAAATCAAACCAAACAATGATTGCTTAAGATGCAATTTATATGCTAGATAACTCAATAACATTAAATGTAAAACTGTTATTCTATGTAGATAAATGTTAAAACTATCGAATTTAACAGTTGGGTTAGGTTGTTCAACAGTTGTCGACATCACTAATCAAAAAACATTTTATAAGACGGATTTGAACATGAAGGTCTATAAACATAACACCGTATTCATCTGACATGATCTTAGGCGATACTTTATGTTTATTACCGCGATACTTGAATCCGGAAAGACTATTGTTTATACTTTATTCATATATTACTATAATGTAGTAATATATTATACTAGTATATACCAATATAAATAATTTTTATTATAATTAATATGTACTTTATTTTATTTAATTAATACTTATGTACTAACTCAATTCTCTCAAAAATGGATTATCTCAAAGTTCTCAATTAGAGTTTGCAGCACTTCAGTATTATGTTTTGTTGGGAATCTTGATTTCGCCTCTAAAATGTTGGGATACGAAGATCACAGTAGTATCAGCAACTGTTCCTGCGGTAACAAAGAATTTTATTTTTAAATACCTTCATTATATTTATATTGTCACTCAGATAATATCACCATAAATAAAATCTTTATCCCATACCGGGGCTTTAAACTTGTTTATGTAACAGAAACTTATAATGAGAGGATAAATGAGATTTCCTTCCTATTAATACAAAATCTGTTAAAACCTACATGGATATTACTAATTCCCTAATTTAGTAGTTGAGCAGCAATTTTATAGAAAATATCTAAAACCCAACCATCTACTAAACCACTTTCCTGGTGTTGAACTCAAATTCTGTCAAAATAATGATAAAAGTGTATGTGATTAGTAACGAAAAACGCATTTATTAAATTAAATACTAAATTAATAAAAACAATCTAATTAAATATTCGTTAACTTTTCAAATATATCAGGTACGAACTATAATAATATTTATTGTTCAATAACTCTACTGAGAAAAAGTATTTATTTGAACGAAATCCGATCGAAAACGATTCGCGTCCACAATGACTGCCATCCTGATCAAACACAAAATTATATCGATGTGTCGCCGTCCTCTGTGAAAGCCAGGGTATTGTAGCCCATACGATTCCCTTCTCCGAATTCATATTTACCATTCAGAACTATAATAAGAGAATGATAGAAATGGAACATATTTCGTATTCTCGATAATTCGCTTTCCGAGAATCGAACTGGCGATTAACAATTGTTGATTAGCCGGTTCATTAGTATTATTAGTGGACCAAAACAAGTTTTTAATTCGATTAACCTACGAAATCGTATTATATACGAAGTTATACATAATAATGATAATAAATACACAATGTCTGAATAGTTTTATTAAATAAATATGATAATAAAATCTTAAAAAATAATTTTCATTATAGAGAAATACCGTCCTGTATTACCGGTTACATACAATTAGATATAAACCATTTTTACCCGTTAGACACAATAAACAAAAAGTTTACTATTACTTAATACAAGATATTACATTACATAAGTTTATTTTTTTGTTATTCAGTATTGTTATATATATATATATATATATATATATATATAATTATAATTAATAATAATTATATAATATATAATTTACGTTAATAATGCTTCACAATAATTTCGTTTCATCTGATGTATGCTTATCAGTGTCATAGATTAAAATCAAAATATCTCATATGCTATAAAAGAATAAACGGTTATTTGGTAGTAATATTTTCATCCATATATTTAGTATTTTTAGTTGCCTATATGCAACTATGCAACTATATAGTTGCGCTATACCTAAACAATATTTTTTAAGCTGTTTAGTATATTTATATTTATTATTTGTATATTACTTATTTAATTTATTATTTAAAGCAAACAAAAATTATATTAAATAAACAAAACGAAAAACGCTACTATTATTCAAATTATTATATAACTAGTTTGACATGAACCACTTGTTACTTTATATTTAAGACACACTAAATAATGTAAACAAAAGTAAATGCATATACCAATATCACAATATTCCTAAGTATCTAGTTTTGCACTATTAACATCGCTTATCTGATAAGCATAGGATTATTGCATATAATTACAACAAGATATAAACAATTTCTGATTATTTGTAAATATATAAACATTGCCGATATCATTTTATTAACTCGACTCCAACAACGTCAAATTATGAAAATTATGTAATAATTTATTATATTTATAGGATTATGTAGTCATTGAAAAGCACATAACAGTGTAATGATTATTAGCTGACATAAATGTTCTAAATAGTCATGAAACTGACACTACAAAGTACAAGGTCCATTGAATATTCTAAAACAATATAATTATACACTATTAATTAATTATTAATGCAATGTATTATAACAAAAACATATTAATATCATTTAAATGTAGATTTCCATTAGCAAACATGCAAACATTTTCTAATTATACCCACTAGTACAGTCGATAATAAAACAAAATAATAAAAAGTAATGATCTAAAATTAGTACACATAGTATTATTGGTTGCCTAATATATCTACATTTAAATTAATAAAAAGTTTTTGTTGCATAGTACATTTTAAGAATGTAAATGTATTCATAAACATATGAAATAAGATTATAAAATTCTGGTAGATTTTAATTCCATGATATGTATATGTAAGTAAATATTCAAATTACAGGGAAAAATTTAATTTACGTATTTTTATTTTAACGGTTTTAACAAGAAATTCTAACAAGCACAATATTTAGCGCGGGTCTCGCTAAAACTCTTCGTTCTAAATTCCAGTAATTCACAATAGATTACAAGATGGCTTTGGGCAAATTATGTTAGCGATATTGATGTTGGAATTGTGGAATTTCATAATGTCAATTTTCGATAACACAATATACATCACTATTCCGCATTGCATAGAAGTAGGAGTCTTTACACAATATTTTAATTTGATTATAATTAATAAACATGCAGCATTGTCGTTTTCGTCACTTTGTATAAGTATTAGATGTGTTAACCTGTTAGAACATAATCGATCACGGCGAGAAAATAAAACAAACAATGAATGGCAATAAATCAAGCCCGGTTTACGCTTTTTCACCTACGAAAAAAACCGCTAGTCCTTAATAATGAATAAGATATGAACTTGGTGTGGTAGGCAACATTCGTTGCACGCGCGTAGCGTGGGTCGTTTACTACACAAAGTCTGTTTATCAGAAAAATTAAAATTATGCTACCACCTGTGTCATATAGTGGTGTCACTTCATATTTTAAAAATATATCTTGTATATAGAGCTTAAAAATAAATCAGCAACCGAACAAATATTAATATTTTAGCAATATATGGATATTATACTGATACTGGTTGACAAACATACCGCTTATTAATTTTGACAGTTCTTTATACATTTTGCGCGTCTGCTCTGCACTGAATCTTTCATGGCAAACGCACTGTTTCTTTTCAATCTTTCTAATAGCTGGCTTACTTTATTCTACCTAGTGGGTTTTGATGCTTTATTTTTTTTTATTAACGGAAACTATAAATATACGGACTTACCAATATTTCACTGTGTATACTTATTATAAATATTTGAAGCCTAAATTTCGTTATTACATTTATTTATAAATAGATATACTTTTTTAATTTTTTATAACAATCATATAATTATTCAGAATATATGCAACCAGTAAAATAAGATATATCTAGAGTTTTTATTATAGAGTAATTTAATTTTATTATTAAATAAAATATAGGTTCTTTTATTTATAATAGTGGTGACTTCATTTTAAAAACAGTTTATTAAATATTCATTGGTGTTTATGAAACCCATTATATTAAAATATTTCGTTTGGAAATGTTTAAACAATTTTAATACTTAATAATCTTTTGTGGTTTAATTTTGCAGATTTAAATGGAATGGTTTGTATAAAATGTATTTTATGATACTTTGACGTAAGTTGCTTAATGGTTTTTAAGATCTTATATAATGATAAAGCATCTATAAATAACTTTAAATGATAATAATTTTAAAATGTTGTCTTTTATTCAATCAATTGTTTATTTTTTTCTTATTAATTAATTAATTGTAGTCTCTAATACTAATGACAGGTTTAACATAAAAATTAAAATATGTTAACATGTTTCGACTCACAATTTATATATTATAATAGAGTGATTTTATTTTCGAGTAGTTGTAGGCATATTTAAAGTATTATCCATCGATAAACGCTATTTTTTCCATCTTTACTACAGGCAATTTACAGATTTAATTTCGAAAGAAAGGTGTATTGTTTGAGGGGATCTACGTATCGAGTCTGGAGAATACGGCGGGTAGGGTAGCACTTCCATTTTAATATTTCCAAATATGTTTTCACTGGTTTTACAACATGCGATCGAGTATCTATACCCATTGATGAAATGAAACCAAATTATCGTTTTCAAATGTTTTCGGCTGTCCTTTTTGGATTTGTCTTGGGTGTCAAAATCACCACTTTTGATACATCGAAATCAGTATTGACTCTTTGAAGTTTTTTTTTTGAAGTTTGAAGTGACTTCCGTTTGAAGTAAAAAAGAAAACTTCCCGCAAATGCGATTTACTCGGTATGTCTTAACTTGACATTTTCAACCTTTCAAGCCGTAAGGCGGTTTCAACATGAAGTTGGTTACAAATGTACCCCATGTGACTTAATACATAGTAACACGATCTGTTGTAAACTCTTTAAAATTAATTTATAGGCCCGAAAATTTAATAGGAAAAAATTTGAAACTTGAAGAGGTTTAATATATAATATTTGTCTGATGGACATGAATAATAAATAGTTTTAGTAGTCATTGTTTTTGTAGCCATGGAAAAAATATGGATTATTGATATTGAAATCATTCATCATTTGGACTCATCATTAACAACATGAGATCAACAAGAGACTAAGAGATATGTGTATGAATTGCTATTATTGCGGAAGGTGAAGAAAGTTATAATCATGGATAAACATAGATAATTGGACTGAAAGATCATTTCGTCCAAATAAGAAGGTTCCATTGTTAGAAGGTGCAAAGTCTGATATAGATTTCGTATAGTTTTACAAAGACAATATATTACATGTTGCGGTTATTATAATATTGTCATAGCGTTTGACTGATAAAATTAAGAAAAAAAATTACGCATTTGTGTAAAAAGGAAGTGTTGTATTACCACGATAACACAGCAATCTACAATCGTTATCCCAGTAGCCAAGATTTAGTTTCCTAGATTAATCTCTTTCTCCGAACTTGAATAAAAAAAAAAAGAAAAGGTAGAAAATGCGGCTATTTTCAGACCGATAGTATTTTATTATAATTATTTAAAGCAGCAGATGTTGGGACGTCTATAATAGAGAGAAAACTATTAAGGATTATATCTATTAATACTACAGTGTGTTGTTAATTAATTTTGTCTACATACTTTTAATTATTCAGCAGTTCACAAAATATTTAGCACCTTTAATTTAAATAAAATCTTAGTTGGTTTAATTATCCACCAAGCGCCACCTATAATAAACCTATAATAAAAAACATAATAACATCATGAAGTTTAAAATATTTTATTAATTACTGTTATTGCAATATTATCATCTTATAATAAAGCAATTTGTAAGATATTATTTCAGTAATTTAGGATTCTGATATTTATATTTTTAATAATTAATTAAAGTTCAACAAAGTCTTTAGAAAATTTAAATATTACTTTTGGATAATGTGCTATGAGTATAACAAAGGTCTTCCAGTAGCTCAAGACGTATTCAAAATAATATAAGTGTATGTACATAAACAACAATAAGGATTAATAAAATAAAATAATATAAAAATGCTTGAAAAATTACAGAAAAAAATTGACACAGAAAAATTAAAATTACCGAAGAAAGTACAATACTCTAATCACTACTCGTCAAATATGATCCCGTGCGACCTTATTTCTTTTCAAAATGTTTAAAAACCATGAAGGGCCGTCATTTTACAAGTATAAACAAGACTAAAAGTGAATCGCTCAGATTTACCTCAAATATATTGTTCAAAAACCGTTCTGGGAAGTGGAATAATAATATACAATGGAGGCTATTTTGTAGAGATATCATTAATGTAGGTGAATATTTATTTAATTACTTCGTTATTGTTTAAGACTACAGGGAAGTGAAGACTAAAGGTTCGTCCTGCACATTTGTATTTGGATAATCTACATCAAGTTGTACATATTATTTACTAATTCTATTTGTTATGTTTTTAGTGAGTTATTAATATGTTATAATAGTCATAAAATTACATAAAAAACATGTAATTATACTATATATTATTGGTATAGTTCATTCAAAAACACAAATAATATTTGTAATATGTTATAGATGTGGCAACATTAACAAAATTATTAAGATAGAGTACTATTCAAAGCTCACATAACGACGGAGAATGTAAAATGTAACTAGTTATCTAACACTTTTTGGTAGGATATGTTAAATTTGTATATGTTAATATTAGTGTCATTGTTCCTAATGGTTGTTAAAAAATATTGTGTGTAAGCATGTACTGTTTGATAAGCGTATGTAAGGAATGAGTACTGACACTGCTACAGACAATATTGTAGATATTTAGAGCATGTACAATACATAGATGCTACTAGATGAATAATATAATGTTACAAGAGAAAAATTCAGTCATAGAGAGAGTATTTAGAATCTATTGGTGAAGTGGACAAGTCAAATGCAAAGGAAATATATCACTAAGATGTGTTTATTTTGTTTCCTTCATTTTCAATTTATATTTATATTTAATTTAGATTATATTTTGGCGAAGAAGAAAGGTATATTAGTATATTAGTACATATACATAGGCACATCATAGACAATGGACATCACATACATCCCAAAATACCGACGCCATAACCTTTCCAGTAGATTGTTGTTGCGTTCGGGCGCTTTACACGAGGTTCGCCAGTTGCTGTCCAGTCAGATGACGATCGTCTTGATTCCGGAGTGAAATGATAAATATATCATCCCTCCTTCCTTTTATTAAATTCAGGTTTGTTACGTTTAAACATGACCAAACACTGCTCAGAATCATCAACAGGTTTTTGGTCAAAAGTGACCAAACGCGGCAAACACTCTCAACAAAGCTTTCTCATTGACAACACGTTCTTTTAATACCTTTGCGATGTGCTAACTCACGCAACTTCACTTTTCGATCATTCAAAACGATTTTGTGGATTTTTACCACCTCATTTGGACGTCCACTGCGTTTCATATCATCGGTGTCTCGAAGACCACGTTTGGAATCAGCAAACCAATGTTTTATTGTTGTTTCTGATGGACTGGAATCTTTATAACACTTTTCAAGCCATTTTTTCGATTGGACGGTATTTTTCTCCCATTAAGAAACAGTGTAAGATTAAAACACGAAATTGTTTTTGATCCATTGGATTGAAAGTAACAAAAGTAGTACCACTCTTAGCACAATAACTATCTAACTAGAATAGAATAGAATATCATGAAGTACTAACAGCTATCTTTTGAAAGAAGTACTAACTGAAAAAGCGGCTAATGCAATAAAACTAGCGCCATCTATGTGCTAAAACTTATAAATAATAATTAATAAAATAACAATACCCATGGGTTTACGATAAAAACTATGGGGTATTTGTGCCTAGTCTCTTAATGCACAGTGCATTTCGCTACATTAATTATACGACACGATATCGTCAACAAGGACCCTTTGAGTTCGTTTCGTCAGCCTAACTAGTTTTACTCAATTTTCCAATACATGTTCGACTAATTGAGACCGAATTACCTCAATGGCAACTTCAGCGCTATAAGCCCCTCTCTTCTCTTCGTCGAATATATTAAAATTACTTCAAGTTAAAATCAGTCATTTATTTGTTGATAAAGATTTTCTAATAACATGTTCAAAAAAAATATGTTACAGGATTTATGAGCTAATATTAATAGAACTACGGCAGTATACTAATAGAAACAATCATAATACTCCATATAAACATAATAATAATATAAAACTACTTGAAGAAGCAATAGATAAAATTTGCAAAGTCGCAAAACTTATATTAAAAATAATGAAATAAAAAATATATATTGGAAAATATTCAGAAAAATATAATTCATAAAATATATTCACTCCTGCTCCGGATATATTTAGGATGGTTTGTTATTTTAAAGTTTTGTCCCATAGGCGTAACAATAGAGTACAAAAGATTTCCTTCGGGTTAAAATCACTACTAAATTATTTTGTATCGTGAGTTATTATATATAACATTACCAAAAGCTAATTTAATATTTATCGGCCATTTTCTATAATCTTGGTGGTCACATCCATATACGTCCCTGTCTAGAGCTATACAGAAACTGTAAGTGGCAGTCAATAGAGACTGGAAAATACAGCTTCATAGCTCAAAATCTATCCATGTCAATTTTTGTGATGTGAACAAAGCCAAATGAAAAGGAAATACATTAATACAATGTCAATATATATGATTGAATATATCGATGCTGTTACTTTGATATTGACATGTGTTTGCGTATTTGCGTTAAATTTGTTTACTTTCGTTCGTTTTTATTAATATTTTCAACACCTGAGTTAAAAGCTTTTATTTATATTATTTTAGTGCAGTTATTTAGTGAAGAAGAGAGACATATTAATAAGTTTGAGTAACATAGTCAATTATTACACTTAAATAGAAGTTTTTCAATTTTCAATTGCCCTAAAATATTGTATTGTATTGTGATGATTGCTTCCAAAGAGAAATAGAGCCGTTAAACTTACTGATCAATGAAATAGGAGACTGTAAATACGGAAAACGTCATACATAACTAAACTGAATTGAAATGCTCATTTTCAGTGCACCCATGATTGGCCCAATTAGCCAATCATATACTACATCTTGTTCACTTCCCTGTTGTCTAGTTTCTGTAGGTACATCGTACTATAATACGTATTTATGATTATGATGTATAATTGATGCATTTAAAACGACAAGTTGTGTTTAACGGTTGTACATTTTTAAAAATGTGTGGATATACAGAGACTGCAATATAAATCTTGAGTTGAAGTTTATCCTATTTAGTTTGTATTTTTTGTATGCATCATATATATATATATATATATATATATATATATATATATATATATATATATATATATATATATATATAAATGAAATGGATTTACCATTCGATTTTAAGCGTTATACAATTACGTTTGGCCTTTGCGATGACCATAAATAAATCTCAAGGCCAGTCGTTGGAGTTTGCGGAATCAACGGAGTTTCCCTGTTTCGCGCATGGACAATTATACGTGTTCGCGCATCGGAAAACCGTCATATTTGTTTATTTACGCACCACAAAACAAAAAAAATTAGTATATCAGAAAGCTTTAAATTGATTAACAAACTGTATCATAACTGTGTGTGTCTGTAAATATCTAATTGAAACCTTATAATAGCCAGCATTTCAGGAAAACTCTGTTTTAAACGTATGAAACATCATGTGTAATTAATCGAAAATAATAATAAAATTCATTCATACCCAGTATTTTTTTATTAATTACAGGTTATTAGGTCTTTTATTTATAGACTGAGGCAGTACGAAATCTGCCGGTTCGGCTAGTATTGAATAAAATGTTTAATTCAGTAATTATGTTGAGATTTGCTCAGTCGATACCACACTATTAGGCAAACCGGAAATGCGATTTAATATGACGAATAAAACGCTATTTGCAAAAATTGATTCTTGACCACGAAACGTTCCACACCATTATCTTTCAATATCGATACTTTCTATATTCGATTGGTAATAGAGCTCCCAAACCATTTACATAAAGAGATAATAATAAAGATTCTTAAATTCTACTTATTAACTGTTTAATGTTAATTTATGTGCATTTTATTTCGTATATATTCGAATATCAATATGGTTTCTCATTTACGGGCGTGCTATTTATTCTCACGATCTTATGGGAAATATCTTACGCTGATGATCTAATAATAAATGTGTGTTCGTCGCTGAGGCCAGATACTTGCATTAATTATAATTTATGAAACCATTTTGATCTAAAAGGTGTAGTTTTGTAAGTTGTAAACAGTTTTGCGCTGTAATAAGTCATCAGTTTTTGACATTCATTAATTAAAAGGGATTCACATTTTGTTCTCATTTCAATACAAATTAATATCGCATATCAGTATATCCTAATTAATTAGTTATACATCTGTGAATGCATTTTGGCGTAACTTATGCAATATTACAATGCTTCGCACGACTATGAAACTAAATTAATGCTAAACATTTCTGATATTGGACATATTACACAGTATTTTATTACAAACACTTTATTTTATTATCTTTTTATTATCAGGTTTTCCGAAAAAATAAATATATAGTCTATTCAAATATATTTTGTATATACGTTATATAAATTTGTGATGTCAAAACTAAATATAATAAAATAAATGCCAATGTCAATGTCGGTAATGTTGCCGCATCAACTCTCGAGTTTTAATTTAGTTGGGCTTTGATACACAACACAATTCCAATTTAAATAAAATAATTGAACAAAAATGTAATCAAAAATATATTTTTTTAACATTATAGTGCATCTAAAAAATACAGTTAATTATACAGCAACAATAGTTTATAGGTTACAGTTATAACCTCTTTTTTAATCACTATTGCTTTCAAGAATTTTGCATACGTTTGACAACCGGACGACTTTGACAGGCTCATTCGCTTACATGTTCGAACTAATCAGACAGCATTGTGTCTCTTTTTAAATAGAATAAAATGAGAAGGAAAATATTGTCTGATTTTGAAGCGAATTTACAAATAGCGGCAGGAAATACATTAAACATCTTGATGACGTGTGTACAAAAAAAACTTTGAACAGACAATAGAGACGTTTAAATATACAGATATACTTTATCTAAAAGTAAATTTTGTATTTCTAACTTTTATGGCGATTATTAATATGTACTGGCAAGAGAAGTAAAGGAAAAATGACCAATTAATTTTTTTAATTAATTTAATCCTTGACTTCATTTTTATATAATTATATTATGAATTATTGCCCAAAACTGGTTTGTCACTATCCTCAATATTTTCAAATATGGTCATTTACTTTCGTTTTCCTGTTGCGTATTTTAATTAGGGAGTTCTTTAACTCTTCTTCAGCTTTTCTTATTTCAAAATGTTTTTAGACCACTAGAAATTTATATTTATATTTCCTGTTCTTTAATTTCGTGACTTTTCTGTTCCTTTTCTTAGTATAATACAATACGAGGTTTACGAATTACGAACTTATTAGACAAAAGTAATCAAGTTATAGACATATATCTTGACATGGATACTAAAATAATTTTATCTTAATTTACGTAGCCGAAGATTCCTACAAATGTATCTCTCAATTTTTAATTCTAAACCAACTGTACCAACATAAATAATAATTATTTGCGATATCGAATATATATTTGCTATAATAATTAAGAAACGGTATTCTTTTTCCATCAGGACAAAACTAGATTATACAAAGATCATCTAGATCATACAAACTAGATCAGTGCCTTAAATTTATATCAATATGTTCGTTTAGAAAAACCTGACAAAGAAAACAAAGTTTTTCCCCAATCGACTATTTTGAATAAAATGCATATTACCAATTTCCATAAAAACATTCCAAGTTGCAAAAAAACACCCCAAAAATATATTTGTTCACCCTATATATTTATATTAAAATTTAAAACGAACACTAACTAAATGGTTGTATGTCGGATGACTATTAATAACGATATATTTAAAGCAGTATAAAAATAACAGTATTACTTACATAACTAATAAACTTAATAGGTTTTAATAATAATATTCAACCAGTAAAATTGCCGTATCAGCATGCTGTAATATGTTTAAGTTTGCCACAGGAAATAAACAAAATTAAATCGATACGCTTTATCATGGCTGAATAATTATGAAAATGTACAAAACATATAAGCACAATATTTTAAGGTTTTATTGTTTTGTTTATGATTTCATGTCATTTATTAAATAGTTGATAATGAATTATTTTACCATTTCGACGTTGCCGTAAACATAATTTTTTTTTTTTGAAAATTAAACTTTGTTATATCCATAATAAAATAATATTATTAAAAAACAAGGAAATTATTTACTATAATATAACCAATTTGTTATTGTGTTTTTTTAATTTGTCGAAATTCTTAGAATTATTTAATACTTCATGATTGTTGTTTTTGATTCAATTTTACTCAGCCATATATAATTTGTTTGTTTGTAGGATTTATATGACGTTAGGCTGAAATGTATTTCATCTAACTAATATAAATACATTGAGAAAACATCAATTCATCAATAAAGATTCTTTCAAGAGATATAGAATGAATCCCATGTTTCTTCAACTATACATGTTTTGAGAACGATGGATCTTAATAAACGTTTATTTCTCTGGTGATAGACACCTTTTGAAATTTTACGAATAAATATTAAATAGGGGTCAGTTACAGCATGTATGGTGGATGGTTGAGGAGTTCTTACAATTTAGAAGTCAAAATAACGGATTAATGGCACGCTATATTATCAATCAATCAATCGTAGTTTTTTGTTTAGTAATTTTTCTAATCTTCCTACCAATATGTTTTTGGTCTCTATAGAAGCTTTATCTTATATAATTTGTTTTTTTTAAATCGTCTAATAACTATTTAAAACCTGTTTAACAATTTCGACTATTATATCAGTCGCACGATTTCATTGTAGTTTTAGTTTTACATAAAACTTTTTATAATGGTTATTATAATTGTTAATGGCGATTAATATTCACGTAAATAGACTCAATCCTTAATTAAAAGGGAAAAAAATACTCAACCAATCCACCATGGGGCCTGGGAAGAATTTCGACATTACTTTCTTGGAATGATAAGACCACACAGAAACGTACAAGGTCCCCTATGAATGTAGGAACATGTGTAAAAGTCAAAGTTATCAAGACGACAACATGTTAAAAATCACAAAGGTTATAAGACCAAATCAGGTATACCATTCTCTCGGTTTTTAAATTAATCAACTATAGCGATCTTGAGGCATGTCGAATTTTACATCGTGGAATAACAGCCTACAAAATACCCAGAAATATAATCCCAGATGTTGAACACGGGCGGGGTGTCAGCAGCGCCAACTATAACACGATAACGAAATGGGATGTTATTGAAGGGTACTTTGGATCATTCAGTATCTGACCACCGTTCAGTTTAGACGTGCCACCATCCCAAGCCTCGTCTATATGTAAACCCAGCGTCGATTCTCTTACCACTTGTATTTTATTTTATATCGTCAATAAATAACGGTCACATAATGTAAACACCACTGTTTCATTTCGTTTTACCTCCATTCATCGAGCCATGAAACTATGAAACACCAGGTTGATCATTTATTCGACACAAAATATACAAATGGAGGAAAGATTAGAAAATTCAACTTAATAGCTTCAAATCTCCACGTCCAATCCAACATGTCCACGTTAATTTTTCATTGCGGCAAAATAATAAAAACTTAACTATATCATTCAATGGATGCCCGATTCCTTAAGCAGAATCAGAACACCTTGGAATCCATCTTGACGGAAGATTATATTGCAAAAATCATGTTAGACAAAAAGCAAAACACAACAGAACCAAAATAAAACAAATATGCTGGTTAGTCGGAAGATACTCTCAACTTGATCTAAAATCAAAAAGGTTGACTATCATATATCAAGACAATCATAAAGCCAATTTGGATTTGCGAAGTTATCCAAGATTTCGCCTTGAAATATGAAAGAAGATTATTAAATCATACTAACGTGGAAGCAACTGACATTGAAGTGAACCAAAACAATACGAACATAAAGTGTATACCTTTAGTGTAAACTATAGCTATAAGTTATTATAATTTTATAATTGAGGAATACATAGTGATTGAATTAATCCAAGTACAAATGAAAAGTAGTAATAAATTAATTTATAATTAAGGTTGTACTAAGCGTTTCTAATAAAGATGTTTAAAAAAAAATGATAATATAATTCTTTGTCGATATCAAAACAATCGTATTGTTACTTTTCAACTTTTACCAACTGTTTCGTGTAACCCTTTCACTCCCACGGGCATTAATTTGACGGGCATATTTTCAAATAACTTCCAATTTACACGGTAAACATTTCAATATTAATACGAAATTTCTGGTCTGTAGATAACCGAGAACAGGCAACATATTCGAAAAGTTTTAATTGAAGTGCTGACTCGTCCCAAAAGAAGTAATAACGTAGAATTGCTTATTTCTATTTTAATTATGGGTCATTTTCCTAGGACGTTGAGTAAAGTTGCTTATATTCCATATATTTTTTATTTTTCTATTATAGTCAAGTCAAACAATTAAATAATATGAACGTTTTTAGTATATAAATTAAACTGCTAACATGCGTTTCTTATTAAAGATCATTTGAATAATCTGGTATGTAAAATTAATTTTTATAAAATTGTTAAAGCTTAAACGGTATTTTGGCATGGGAAATTTTAAAAATTCAATAACTTGCGAGTTCTAGTTGTTTTAGTAACGGAATAATTACATTTATCACGCTGGTGCAAATCGGACAATGAACTAAATCTTAAAATGTTAATCGTGTTTTTCCCAAAACTCTTGTTTTTCAAAATCGTTGACATGATGCTTCAAATTCTATTTGAACTCGTGTTTACTCATAATGTATAACTTTCTGTGGCATTTACTTAAAGGAATCTAATATTCTGAAGACGAAGAATAGGATTGTTTCGTCATCTTTTAGGGTATACGGCAATAAAAAAGATTCGTGTCATTTCTTATATACCTTCAAGTTTAATCTTAATCATATTGCACTTAATATGCTTTCATCGGTATATTTGGACTTAAGATTCCTCCAATGTTTCGATATCATGTAATATGGAATTACAAAAATAATTCATTGCGTTTTTGCATACAAAACGAAAGAATGTTAGTAGTTTAAATGTTTTATTTTCTATATAAGGACCTCTAAATTAAAATGAATTTCATACAAATTCGGTATAAACTAACGAACTTAGCTTTTAAAATACAATAATAATTATAAATAAACTTAAAATTTCTAAAATTTAAATTTGATAAAAATAATTTAATTTAGTGTAAAAATCAACTGAAAGTGATATTTTGAATGATAACATTGAATTATAAATAAGAAGAATATTAATACAAATATATAATTTCATTAAGTATCATCTTACACAAATAGTATATAAAATGATGGTAAATAATATAGAAATTAAAAATTTTTCATCTTTAATAAATAAATGGCTTGTTTTAAATTTAGTAAAAATTTAATAATATAAAAATGTCACATTACTAACAAAATATTTTAGTGCTAATAATATTTTATCTATATTTTTTACTGTAGTTATCAAGTGGCAAATATTTAGTTTATAATATCAATACTGAACAACACTTTTCACATAACAGGATGATGAAATTATTTGATTGCTAAAGAAAATAGCGACAATATGTAGTCAGCAAATCGCAATCAGTATCAAATAACATATACTCGCTAAAATAACTTAAAAGTTTATTTTTATACGTTTTATGCGGCGCTAATTTTATATCAATCTGCATTTAAAATACATTAAAATATTGGAGATTCTAAAAAAATTAAAATGATTTTAGGAAACAGTAATAAAATTTTCAACGAATTGTAAATATTATATAAAACGTTATAGTTATTTTTTTTATAAATATTGCAAATTTATTGTGAAATTTAATAAAATTGAAAGCCACATTTATTTACGAATAATAAAATTATTTTGCTTTATACGAGCACATTTTTTAATGAATATATTGTGCTTTTGTTCCAATATAACGGAATATTACGGAATAAAAGAATATCAAAATGATACATTTATAGGAACTAAGAACCTTTTCGGATAAAACAATTAGTTGTACCATGATAATGTACATATAACAAAAATAAATCACTTCAAAATTATAAAAGTATAAATGAAGAAGTGTACATAAATAAATTAATTAATCCATCAGGAAAAGTCATACCAAAAACAAAGGATCTATTAAATAATAGCATACATTTGAATCTATAAGAATACATTTACTATCATCTAACGAAAATAGGCACTTATAGTCTATTCAAAGTTATTTTGTATACACGTCATCTAAATTTGTGACTTCAAAACGTCGCAATGTTGCCGCATCAACTTTGAGCTGTAATTCGGTTTGGCTTTGACATACAACAAAATTGTAATCAAATAAAATAATTGAATTTTTTTTAATCAAATATAATTTATTTTCACATTATAGTACATCTAAAAACTACAGTTAATTATACAGTCACAATAGTTTATAGGTAGGAGTTATAACCTCTTATTACTATTGCTCTATGTCTGATAACCGGACGACTATGACATTCTCATTAGTTCGAACCGTTCGAACTGATCATACAGCATTGTGCCTCTTTTTAACTCGAATAAAATGAGAAAGAAAATATTGTTTGAATAGACTATACTTTTTTTAGTAATTATATTATTTAATTTTTTTAAATCATAAAGTTTATTATATTTTGTCCCATAATTACTCATTATAGGGTATTTTCGAACAAACATTATTATTTAATTTGTTTTAAATTACATAAGGCACATATATATTGACGTATCTTTGTGATATAATTCTGCCCAGGATTATATAGAAAAAATAAAATATAAACAGTAAAAAAAGAAAAAATCAACAATGTGAAGCAATATCATAATAATATGTTAAAACTTTTGTTTTAGTAACTGATCTGAAACGCTCTCCAACTTCTTCTTTAGGACTGCTTGCTTATTGAATATCACTCAAGAAATTGAGGCCTCTAGTTATCTAATAACTTAATCTCTGATTATATGGGCATTAGTGAAAACCAGAAGATTTAACATATGGCTGATGAGCTATATTAAATGATGATCACTTATTATACAATTCGAGAGTTTGTTTTGAAAAGAAGAGAGGTTGGTAATTCTTCCGAAATTACGAAAATCATCTCTTCGCCTAGTTTGTTGAAATTTGGGTGATTGAGGAGAATTGACGGAAGGAGTTATTACAATATAATCGTCTAGCCTAAAGACCTTCAAAATTTGGGAAGAAGATGCAGATTCCTGAAATTGGGATTTCAGGAAGTTGAAGAAACTTTCTCTTACTCTTGTTTACTGGAATTTGAAAAGAAGCATCGTAGTTGGGTATACGATCACCAAAGGTGAACTGAAGTTGCTGAAAGTATCTCTGAAAAACTACTGGAATTGGAAGAACTTATATATACATTTTTAAGAATTTATAAATATTTAAGTTGTAGAAACATCTTTTAGTCTAATTTAGGGCATAAAGCTAATAAAGGAGGATGCAAATAGCTCAGTTTTCAGCCGCTTGGTTTCAATTCAACTTCATAGCCTGAAGACCACGGGAATTTGAGTTGAAATATTGCAGTTCAGAAGTTCATTAAAGACTATTCCATTTTTTCACAAAATAAAAATGATTATATGGGGAAGGAATCTTAAAACACAAGTTGGATTCTGAAAAACCTTAGGATTATATACCGATATTTATATTTTCTAGAGAGACAAAAACTAATACCAACACACCAGCTTGGGTTTATTAACAAGTATTCAACAATTGACCAGGTCCACAGATTAACAGATGTTATTGAAAAAGCGTACGAAAGTAAAAAAGTATGCTGTGTATGCTTATGCTTATCGAGGCATGAAGGCCTTGTTCATAGACTATAGAAAATGTTACCAAAACAACACACCGAAGTATTAAAATTGTACATTACCACCATAATGTTTAGAGTCAAACAAGAATAAGCTTACTCTACAATAAAAGATGCTAAAGTAGGTGTACCACAAGAAAGTGTACTGGGACCAATGCTTATCTACTCTACACCTGTGATATACCACAAATAGAAAATATTACGAAGGCTACATTTACTGATGATACTACGATTATAGCTGTCGGAGACAATAGTGAAGAAGCCTCACGAAAATTAAAACAGGCAAGTGACAATATAAATAATTGGACACAAGTTTGGAAAATAAACATTAATTAAAGTAAATCTGTGCATGTGCAGTTCACCTATAAACAGACCCTACAAGCACCAATAACATTAAATAATACTATCATTCCATATAGCAACAACGCTAAATATCTCGGAATAAAACTTGATGCAAATGGAAGAAAATCACAATTATCAGTACATAATAAATTGCTATTATATAAGAAAATATTGAAACCTATATGGACATACGGAGTTCAATTATAGGGATGTTCTGCAAAGAGTAACATTAATAAAATACAAATTTTTCAGAACAAAGTCCTGAGAGGTATTGTGGGCGCACCCAAATACTATAGGACTGATTACCTATATCCAGACTTTCAGATACCCACAATCAGTCAAGAAATCAAGAGAACTGCAAGGGGGCATGAGGAAAGATTTCATTCTCATGATAATATTGAAGTATTGCAGCTTTTGGATACCACCAGAACAGGACACAGACTCAAAAGAATCAAACCATCTGATCTTGTGTAGTATAGTGAGGTGCATATAATAAAAAATACAGCAGTGTCATGTATAAACATTATTTCACCAGAGACTGAGATAGGGTCGATGGGTCCTCCTAGTTATATACCTAGTTTTAAGTTATCATAAAGATAAATTGTAGGTTAGTGGGAAACGTCTATTAACAATGTAATAATTAAATAATAAAATAATCTATATTTTCCTTTGAACCTCAAAGTTCGATATTATTTTCCATCATCTCTTCCATCTTCAGTGCAGGTAAAAATTATTTGATAAAAAAGGAGATTCTAAAATATAATAAAAAAGCATCTATAATAATTATAATTTAAAAAATTTTGATGGGTGTAATTAACAATTCTAACGTATTAAAATCTAATAATTATTACTTCAGTTCAAAATGAAAACATCCTACTCTTAATGCTTTATTATGTGTGTGTTTCATACAAAATATTCTCATTTGTAGGAGAGTAACATTCGTCGATTGTTATGTTTTGCCCCGGGCAACCAGTTACTTTTTGATTGTACTGAACAAAAGAAAGCTTCTATTTTAGTTTAAAACGTGGGCGACTTGAATATTTTTTACAATTGATAACTTTTATACATACGGAAGATCTTTTCCTATGTTTATATCTCGAAAACCGATGTATTATTGAATCAAAATATTATTCACGAAAATCAGAAACTCTTATATAACGGAAGTAAATTCGATATATCTGAGATCGTATTTCAAATATATTATATTACAATGATATTCATATATAAAATAATCGCGTAAATACATCATAATTTGAGTTATTTAGACATATATTTATATATACACATTTATACATTTTTTAACGATCATAATAGAATTAATTGCGATATCAACTTATTTCTAATCACTAACAGGTCAATTGAAAAGTCCCCGGCCTACCATAGTAAATCACACTTTTTGGCAAGATTTTTTTTTTATTCAACATAATTCCCTTCAAGGGTGATACAATGATTATAACGATCCCCCAACTTTTCGATACCATTTTTGTAGTATGATTTGTCCTTTATTTCAAAATAGGTCTCAGTTTCGGCGATCACCTCTTCATTCGACGAAAATTTCTTCCCAGCGAGCATTCTCTTGAGATCTGAGAACAAGAAATAATCGCTGGGGGCAGATCTGGAGAATACGGGGGATGAGGAAGCAAATCGAAGCCAAATTCATGGATTTTTGCCATAGTTTTCATTGACTTGTGACACTGTGCTTTGTCTTGGTGAAGTAGCACTTTCTTTTTCTTCAAATGCGGCCGTTTTTCGGCGATTTCGTCCTTCAAACGGTCTAATAACGCTATGTAATAGTCAACGTTGATGGTCCTTCCTTTTTCAAGGTAGTCAATGAAAATTATTCCATGCGCATCACAAAATACAAACGCCATAACCTTGCCAGCTGACTGTTGCGTTTTCCCGCAAAGCGGGTTTTGGAGCGGGTTCACCGTGTGCAGTCCACTCGGAGGACTTGATTGGACTTCAGAGTGAAATGATGGAGCCCTGCTTCATCCATTGTCACATATCGACGTAAAAACTTGGGTTTATTACGCTTGATCATCTTCAAACACTCCTCTCAATCATCAACTCGTCGTTGTTTTTAGTCAAAGTTGATTCGCGGCACCCACTTTGCACAGAGCTTTCTCATACCCAAATATTTTCGTGAATGATATGATGTACACGTTCAGTTGATTTCAGATAGATTTCAGATAGTTCAAATAGAGTGTTTGCTATTTCATTCAATTTCAATTTACGATCATTCAAAATCATTTTGTGGATTATTTTAATGTTTTCGTCGGTAACAACCTCTTTTGGGCGTCCACTGCGTTCACCGTCACCGGTGATCATTCACGTCTAGACTTAGCATACCAATTATTGATGGTTGATTTTCCTGGGGCAGTGTTCGGAAACCCGACAAACAATTAATTTCAATTAATATTCGTTGTTAATTTTTTAATGAAACTTTTGTGAAGTAGTGGTGGTAGTTGTGTCCATATATTCGATTTTTAGTGAGTGACTTACTGACGAACGATTACCTATTAACAATAATTTCCTGTAGAGTATTCATCCGTTGCAATTTGTGATCCACCTATTAGCTAATGACCAACTAAATATCATCTTAGAAGCTTGGTAAATAACGTAACAGAGATGATTATTTCAAGTTAAATTTTGCATTTTTGCTTTATTTGATATTTTACACATTACATTCCTTACAAATAATCACGCCAACAAATAGATTAGAATTTGTGAGGCAGTGGGGTTTGTGTCTTACCCATAGTACTGGCTGATTATTTTTACAATGAATGATTTTTTTATTTTGTTTTATGAATAAGATAAACATATCGAGGAAGATGTCAATGAAAAATAAGTAAGTAAGGCAGTAAGAATAACCATAATATAAGAATATTATATAATATAACTGTTAAATTTTTAAATAAAAATGTTTAAATGCATTGATGATTGTATAGTCTATTCAATAAAACAGCCAATGCACGTCATCAAAATTTATGACGTCAGCACAACAATATTTCCACATTAACGTAGAATTTTGATTTACGTTTGCCGGTTTGTAACCTTAATTAGATATTATCATTAAGCATTTCGAGCTTTGATAAGCATTAAGAGCTTTGATAAGTGTCAACTAGTAATAACACAAATCGAATTTTACAGACTGATTCAGTTACGTGTTCCGACGCAGCATTCGGTCTCTTTTTAACTAGGGTAAAATGAGAAGAAAAATTCAGAGCTAAATGTATAAGGAATTTTGCATTTTTACAAACTGCTTTTAGCGATATATTCGACGTCATCTATGACGTGCTTTGGTTATTTTATTGGGAGGACTCTAAGTAACTATACTGCAATTAAAAATTATGGATGGGTGTAAAACAGTATCGATCATACATAGATATGTCATATATAAATATAATAGAGAGTACCATATGATCTTTTTATGCTAGTAAAATTGTTAGAGCCTTGTACATAAATATAATTAAAGATTGCAAGTATATTGATAACATTTTGTTAAATTAATAAAATAAATAACAGTATGATATACAAGAGTTTCGAGATATTTTTTTAAGGAATACATAGGGCATGTAAAAAATATGTTGCCAAATTTTCAAAAATAAACTGCTTCTTAATATAAATTTTAATATTTATATAAATATAATTTATCTGCATGTATCTGTGAATACCTTTATACATAATACTTACATAGATTGTAATAGTTTTAAGGAATATACTATAGATTGGTACTATGTATCATCACAAATATATTCATACTACTAGGTGATCTCGGACTTTCCATTTAAGTATCACAATGTATGTTACTGAGCGTTCGCATGTATTTTGATCATGTTTCGCCTTAAAAATGCATTTACTGAGAAAAATTAGTACAATATATAGTAAAATATTTTCGATAACTTTCTACAACTTTTTTCCATTTTTTTGGCAACATGGCGAAACCGTGTCGAAATAACAATGTCGGTATTGCTGCGATTCAATGTTTGATCTATTTATTTATCCGATAATTCGGTCGTGTTATTTCGCAATCGTGTGCCAGTCAAGTCATGTGGTATTGATCTGAACAGTTCGTAATCAGAAGGCGCTAAGTCTATGCGGCAGAACTTCCCATTCGACTTGTAACAGTGCATTATTGACAATTTTTGCAATGTGTGGCCGAACGTGATCATGCAAGGGCATAAATTTGGATCTATTCTCGCCATGGATAGTCTTTTTATAACAATTTTTGGATGAACAGTTGATTCATAACCTTTTAAGCTATGTACAATAAATTTTAGTGCTGGAGTTTTGTTTTCAATATATTCGAAGACTTTTCATTATATTCGAACTTTTTGGTCCTCCAGGCACCTCCATTAAAAAAGCGATATAAAAGTTCGCTTATCAGGTTTATCGAAAAATCATTCCCGGTTTTTCGAACAGATGTCGCTAGGCTTATGTATGCAATATTATGATTTGATACATATGCCATTTTATTCTATCGACATCAAGCTTCAAAGCTATACTAATGCCAAAAAATCACGGTTATCACGTGGCGAAGCCGTCCGATCGACTCCAAGACTAAATCGTTTAGGTTGCAAAACAATGCTCTGTATTAGGAACTGTTGAAATCCGGTGAAACAGTTAATAGTTATTGCTATCGACAACAAATGGTTAATTTAAACCGTGAATTGATCGAGACAGGTCCAGAATGGGCCTGAAGGCACGGCCAAATGATTTTACAGCACGATATCGCGCCATCTTATAAATCAAAACCGATCAAGGATGTGTTGAAAACACTTGGATGGGACATATTATCGCATCTGCCGTACTCACTAGACCTTGCCCCATCGGACTATCAACTTTTCGCATCAATGGCATACGCGGTTGCAGAGCAGCACTTTTTGCGCCAATTTTGAAGAAGTTAGAAAATGGCTCAATGAATGGTTTTGCACAAAGGCCAAACAGTTTTTTTTTAGAATGGATCCATGAATTTCCAGAAAGATGGGCAAGATGTATATGTAATCAAATGGCTAATATTTTGAATAAATAAATTTTTCGATTTTGAAAAAAAGTAACGACTTTCCGTTAGACTTAAAACTTAGTTTAATACAAAATTTGAAGAGAAAGAATTCTGATACAACCTAATTGATGTTTGAAGGTTATATTGTTCACAGATGTCCAATCTTATAATATGATGAATGTAACATGTTCTTTCATTGGATGTAACAGACTTATTTGAATACCTAATGGTATTAAAATATGCTGTCAGTTTTAACCTTATATAAAATAAACAAATTTCTGCGTTTTAATGTAGCCGTAGTAGAACATGGTCGATCTCCGACGGATGTTGTTTTTTGCTACCTTCCCCAGCGAAAACTAATTAAAACTACTGAGAGATATAACAGTTAAATATATATACCCACTTAATAATCTAAATACCTCTTCTATCGTATAAAACAACCTTTTACCAAGGCACAACCCTGATAAATTGGACAACTTCAGATAATCTCTCCAAGTTTGCCGTTTGTAGGTTTGAACTCGAATAAATTACGACGTAGGGCGAAATGTTAGTTAAGTTAGCTAATAAAATAATAATAGTATAATTTGAAAAATGGATAATATATTATATATAAATTTATTACAATATATATATTTTTTAATAATTATATATTTGCAATTTTAATAACTATATTGAGTTATTGTTCACAGTATCAATGTTAATAACAACTGATTTTGGATGGCAGTATAATAAGTCAGCAATATTTTAAATATATAATAGTTCATTCGACAAAAAACGCTTTATTTCGCAACATAATCAATACATTTAATCCAGAGTTTTTCTAATATTTTTATTCTTCCTAATTAATAGGATATGTTAAGATCCTCAAAATAAACGCTTGTTTCAGAAATGACCTCTTCATTTGACAAATATCTTTTACCAGCCATTTCGTCAGGTTTGAATACAGTAAATAGATAGCAGTTCGTAGCCTAAGGTATGGATTTTTGGCATGCAACTACAGACGTGTGCAGAGATGCATTTTTTGATGTCACTTTTTTCTTCGCCAAATGTAGTCGCTTTTGCTTCAAATCAGTATCAATTTTCCAAATTCAAAAAATTACTGACTGATAAGTGAGTAACACTAGCGTTTCGCAGTGGCAAAAGATGAAGTTTCGTAATAGAAACTGAAAGGAAATTGATCGGTCTTTTCTTGTTTTGAGAATCTATGTCAAAAGTTACTTTAAGCTATACAAATCGCACTTAAATAATAAAGTGTTTGAGGTGAGTATAGACTTCGTCTTATTGGTTTTTAACGAAATAATATCTGCATATTATAGCGAACCATTATAATATCACTCTTAAAACTTCGCCCTAAATCGTAAGTTTGTTGTAAGACCTGCCAAAATAATTTATCGTTATTATTTATTACTCTGAAATCGTCGGTCACCACAACTACCATGTGCAGTAGCCAACTTTTTGGTATGTATTAAAATTCTATGTCGTAAATTCACCGTTTTTGTATAAAAAATACTTCAGAATTTTTTGTAACTCTGGACATTTATTCAAAAAAACTGATATTTGGATTGTATCAATTGTTATTAGTAAAGTTCACACTCCGAACTGGTTCTTCCAAATGCTTCTTGCATTTTCAGATTTGGCGGTGAAGTTAATTCTGCGGGTATCCACCAATATGTTCTGATTAATTGATCTATTTTTCTGGGCACTTTCTTATTTTAGTTCTTGTCTACTTTGGTCTTTTTTTTTCACTCTCACAATTCAATACAACAAACTTTACTACTACGAAGCTGTTCACGAAAAACGACTTTAGACTTGTTTAGAGTACATATAATCTTGAAACGGTTTAGCCATTTTGGTCTATCAGCGCTTCTAACTCAGCATCTTTAAACTTTCTAGCCTCTTATGCATGAAGATAGTTACTTTTAAAATGTATTTATTGATGAATGGTCATGGGAGCACCATATGCTTCATAAGGCACCAATGAGCTTCAATTTTTCAGATTAAAACCAAAAAACCACATCTGCAAATTGGTTAGAACACAAACTTTTTTATAGTTTAGCGAATGTTACATACTGATTTTTAGAAAGAAACTAATTGAGGATGTTTTAATGTCAACATCTATTCTTTGATAAGCGATATGTAACTATTAAATGGGATGATTTTGATATAAAATAATAGTTATTTCTTCAGTATTGTCAACGACTTAAAGGCGCCGTAAATAACAAATAATGGCCTGAAGGATACGAAAAGTTCGAAGACAAAGAATACCAAGATATATTGGACGAGAGTATATACTACAGAAAGCTGTAGTCTATTATGAGCAGCTAAAACTGTTACCTCACATATCTAACGACGTCAACTCAACAAACTGAACGATGTATCTTGTATAAAAGACTGGAAATATCGAGTAACAAACGTAAAGCAATTCCCTTGCCTAATGATGCTCAGCCACCCGTTGCAAGAGCTGTCAAGGATACGCTATTGCTTCTCGATACCAGACACAGCGACTTCTGGTTACATTTTTTCAGACCAATGCAGCGTGCTTTAACTGCAATACGGCTTCAAAATACTGAACGCTACTGATATGGTATTGCTAAGTTGCTAAAAACATGGAAAATGGTTGTAGAAAATGAGATACCTATTTTGATTCATAACAGGTCAATTGAAAAGTCCCCACAAAGTCAGATACATAGATGTCGCTACTAAAATTAAATCCATATGTTTTTTGGTTAGCCCTAACCCTCAAAATATATAAAAATTATAGCAGTTTGAGTACAGCAAGTTTTGTGGTGAAATGAACACCGAAGACGGTGAACGCAGTGGACGCCCAAAAGAGGTTGTTACCGACGAAAACATTTAAAAAATGCACAAAATGATTTTGAATGAATGCAAATTGAAATTGAATAAAATAGCAGACACTCAATCAACACAAAAGGTATTAACTGAACGTGTACATCATATTATTCACGAATATTTGGGTATAAGTTTCTGTGCAAAGTCGGTGTCGCGCGAGCTCACTTTTGATCAAAAACAACAACGAATTGATGATTCGGAGCAGTGTTTGAAGATGATCAAGCGTAATAAACCCGAGTTTTTGCGTCGATATGTGACAATGGATGAAACATGGCTCCATAATTTCACTCCGAAGTCCAATCGACAGTCATCCGAGTGGATTGCACACGATGAACCCGCTCCAAAGCGTGGGAAAACGCAACAGTTGGCTGGCAAGGTTATGGTGTTTGTATTTTGGGATGTGCATGGAATAATTTTCATTGACTACTTTGAAAAAGGAAGGACCATCAACAGCGATTATTACATAGCGTTATTGGACCGTTTGAAGGACGAAATTGCCGAAAAACGGCCATATATGAAGAAAAAGAAAGTGCTGCTTCACCAAGACAGTGCACCGTGTCACAAGTCAGTGAAAACGATGGCAAAAACTCATGAATTGGGCTTCGAATTGCTTCCCCACCCACCGTATTCTTCAGATCTCGCCCCCACTGATTATTTCTTGTTCTCAGATCTCAAAAGAATACTCGCTGGGAAGAAACTTTCGTCGAATGAAGAGGTGATCGTCGAAACTGAGGCCTATTTTGAAGCAAAGGACAAATCGTACAACAAACTGAGGCCGAAAAGTTTGAGGGTCGCTATACTCAGTGTATCACCCTTGAAGGGAATTTTCTTGAATAAAAAAAACTAATTTTGCCAAAAAAATGTGTTTTATTATGGTAGGCCGGGGACTTTTCAATTGACCTGTTATGTATTTTACCAATGTTTCTCATCAGGATGAGAGTACAAGCAACACCTAATAGCAAATAGTTCGATAGTTTTTTTTACAAATTCATACCATTTATGTTTTGTATATGTATGCCATTGAATAATTGTAATATGATATAATACATGCAAATAATTGATGAATGAATATAAATTAATACTTACTTATTTTATCAAAGTATTGTTACTATAACATTATAGACAAATATTTGGTAGGAGATGACATATTCATATGAATTTACCTGAAACAAATAAAACAAAAATTAAGCACAATTTAATCACATCCACGACTATTCCATTATTAATGATATTTCATCTGTAGTTATATGTAAGATTGTTCAGTTTCAACAACCGAATATTAAAAACAGCTGCAAGTGAACCGTCGTTTGCGATACGGAAGTTGTGCTGTATGAAAGAGGGCAGTAAGGGGGGATAAAGCAAGAGCGTCTAACAAAGAGCGACGTTATACGACCCCTTTTATGAGGGGAGAATACAAATTCGGCCCCTTCTTAAATTGTATTAATGGATAAAATGCAGCACGCGCGTATCCTTGTGGCTTAGACTTATACAATAGCGTATGAAAGTTCTATTTATTTTTATTTAGTTTCTAACATTACTGTATAAATATTTATATTATATTTATAATTTAATTTCAATACTGTACAAATTAATATTAATACAATAAAGAACTGCACAAGAACTTCTTAGATCCATGATTTAGAGTTTGCATAATAGAAACTTTAACGTTTATGTTACATGTCAAGCAAAAAAGTTGTTTAAATATTTTCATCTGATTTCTATGTATTTTGGTATTTTGATATATCTAAGATCCAATACGATACGGCTTCTTTTTATATTCCTTGTAGGTTATTCCGTACACCTTAAGGAAACCTACAAGAACTTGGAATTGGTCCTTTGCCAATTAAAATATGAAGGCTACGGTTGGCAGGTATGCGGCGATTTTAAAATTTTGCACATATTGTTTGAACAACCAGCTGAGTTTACCAAATTCCTTTACTTTTTACGTCTATGAGATTAAAACATTGGTGAAAGGAACGTCTTCCAAGAAACATTGGTACCTCCACAAAAATTTATTTTACCATCGCTGCATATAAAGGATTGATGATGGAGTAACTTGTAAAATCACTTGCCAAAGATAGAGATCATAGCCGGCTCAAAGATTCTACGAACAAATCGTCAAAAGAATGCTTTATTCGAGCTTTATATTATTAATTCACACCTCGATTAATTTCCGGAAATTTTGGGAGGTCTGAATAAAGAGCATGGTGAGCAAGGTGAACGATTTCATCGTTATATTAAAGAGATGCAGAAAATATACCAAGGGAAGGTCGCTTCAGAGAACAAAAAAAGATGTTAGTATGTGCTAGTAAATGTATATTAAATTAAAAAATATGTGTCGTTAATGGTTTGTAAATAAAATAATATTTTTCAAGTCTTTTCTTTTTAATGTAATTTAACAACTAGGTTAACCTAGTTACCCAAATTAAAAAGAAATATGTCGCACTAGGACAAAAATGAAACGGTAGTTTTCGGAATCAGCAAACCCAAAAACATGGGATGACTAACATCTTAATTTAAGATAATTTTACATAAATCTGGTCATGGGTTAAATACATATTATATATTAGTATATGAACAAGAACTTAATAAATAATATGAAAAGTGTAAGGGCAATAGGAATAATATATAAAGAATTAATATTTCAGGGACATGATATAGAACAAAATTGATTTAATGAATTAATGAATATTTATTGAATAAATATTTAATGAATCCAAGTATATGGACTGGTATGACCACATTATTTAAATTTAAAAGTCAAAGACTCTAAGATCTAGATAACCTACTTCAAATAAATGGACATTATCTACGTCATAATATAATTTACTTATTACTTCATGATTACTTGAAAGTCTTATTTAAATGGTGTTGTTCACATTAGCAACTTATATATTAAGCATATGCTATTTTATCTACAATGGTAATGGTTTACTGTGATAAAAGTTGCAAAAATAACTTCATTATGTTAAAATAAGAGAGTATATATTAAGAAAATATATGAGATTTGCTACACATCACTGAATGAATTGAATAAACACAAATAACTAAAGATAATATCAACAATAAACAAATGTTTAAAAAAGTAGATACACTTTTCACTGCCCATCACAATAAGGAACAGGAAAATTTTCTCATTTTGCTGACAAACAATGAAATCGCATTTTCGGTCAATTTTGGTAACCATTTTCACTCGTTTTGGATCTCTCTTACAGCAGGTAAACATTTGATCACTTAAGCTGTCTGAAATTTATTATAGAACTGAATTTTCGTCCAATAAATATTGCGATTGGCTTTGGTATCAATTTTTTTAGCCCCTCAAGTCGTTTCTTGTCATTAACATTAAAATCATCGTTGAAACCAAAACCGACATTTGGGATATAACAAAGCAGTATCGCTATAAGTTCATAACAGTGTTTGGTGGACTTTGGAAGCAGGCTTCTCCAAATCAAACAAACGAACTGGATGCCAAAGCTGCAATTTTGAGGCTTTCATGTTTAGTGTCAGTATATAATGAATTATTTAACAAAACTGAAAGGAAAACTGGTAAGAGAGAAAACAGCCGTTAGATCGGTGACAAAATACACACACAAATTTTAGACGCTGCCAGCTCCAATTCTTGTACAGTAGATTATTCGTCGTTTGTGTTGTACGTAAATCAAAATCTGGCAGCGTTGTATCGCAAAATGTCAGCAGGCAATTTTTGAATCGGAAAATAAATCAAAATATATTAAAAAGTGTACGAAAAGTGCGTGTGTTAAAATAATATTAAACGAATTTATTTAATTTTAAGCATGTTTGTTTTGTGTTATTTTCGGTTATTTCCGTATTGTTGGAATTTTTAAAGAGTTATGGCAAGTTTGGGTAAAAAACTATTAAGAATAGTATGATCACGGAAAGTTATATTTTACATTTTTTGTAGAGATAATAAATTACTATATCCGCTTTATCAAAAACTATATACAACACTGAATGAAAAATCCGACCTATGCGAAAATTTCATCCCAAAATATATTAATAAAATTCGAGAATTACAATAGTTCAGATTTTCATTTTTTTTTAAAATTTGATGCCTGGTAAACAGAAAACAGTTGAGAAAAAGTGTTGTTGCTTAAGGACTGATAGTAACTGATATAGTTCTGGAGACATGGTATATCATTGTACTAAAGGTAATTCTCAAGGTTATTAAGATTTCTTTGTAAATTTTAGTGTTATCAACTTTGGATTCATTTCAGGTTTCATTAGCAAATGCATTTCTTAGCAAAACAGAAACCGTAATTAAAATGAATGTTGCAATTACTATTAACAGTTATAGAACTAGACATTTTTCAATTGTTACTGAGTTGTTAGTTCTCACATGGGATATAAGACAAAGTAAAAAGCTGTAGATAAATAAAAGTCATAGAAGGCATATTAAAGATGAGCTATCCACAAGGGCGAGTTCGAGAAATGATGTAGCCTTATTTACAAATTTAGGTAAATAAATTATTCATTTAATCAGCTTGGTGTATTTATTGCTTTTGTAGTAAATATTTTAGGTGAGAAATATGAATAAAAAATAAAAACTGTATCAATACTTAAAAGAAGTAATGAAAATATGTAACAATAGTTAAAATGAAACTACATAATTTGCATAGATAGAACACAGCAAAAATAGAAAAAGATCTAAATTATTAATAGTAAATTTGTAAACATTTTATAACATTGATAAATATTAAGGTGTTTAACGATTAAATTAATTTATTCTTCGATAATTAATATCGATTAATATATATATATATATATATATATATATATATATATATATATATATATATATATATATATATATATATATATATATATATATATATATATACATATATATCTGGAGAATACGGTGGATGACGAAACAATTCGAAACCCAATTCATGGATTTCTGCCATCGTTTTCACTGACTTGTGACACGGTGCATTCTCTTAGTGAAGCAGCACTTTCTTTTTCTTCAAATTAGACCGTTTTCAGCGATTTCGTCCTTCAAATGGTCCAATAACGCTAAGTATCAGTCGCTGTTGATGGTCCTTCATTTTTCAAGGTAGTCAATGAAAATTATTCCATGCGCATCCCAAAATACAGACGCCACCTTGCCTGTTGCGTTCTCCCACAATTCGGAGCGGGTTCATCGTGTGCAGTCCACTCGGATGACTGTCGATTTGAATTCGAAGTGAAATGATGGAGCCATGTTTAATCCATTGTCACATATCGACGCAAAAACTCTGGTTTATTACGCTTGATCATCTTCAAACATTGCTTCGAATCAACAACTCGTCGTTGTTGTCGGTCAAAAGTGAGCTCGCGCGTCACCCACTTTGCACAGAACTTTCTCATTCCCAAATATTCGTGAATGATACGATGTACACGTTCAGTTGATATCCTTAGAGTGTCTGCTATTTAATTTAATTTCAATTTACGGTCATTCAATATCATTCTGTGGATTTTTTTAATGTTTTTGTCGGTAACAACCCCTTTTGGGCGTCCATTGCGTTCACCGTCTTCGAAGCTCATTTCACCACGCGTAAACTTAGCATATCAGTCCTTGATGGTTGATTTTCCTGGGGCAGTGTCCGGAAACTCGGCATCAAGCCAAGCTTTTGATTCAACTATATTTTTTCCCTTCAAAAAGCAATATTTTATCAATGCGAAATTCCTTTTTATCCAATCAAAATGCTATAATTCACAACCTAATGATCCGACAGCTGTAAAATTTATACACGCACCATTTGAGGGTTAGAGCTAACTAAAACACATCGACTTCATTCTAGTAGCGTCATCTATGTGTCAGGCCGGGTACTTTTCAATTGTTCTGTTATATTGGAAATACTGTGAAAACAAATAATATATAACTTTTAAATTATTCCCTTTACTCTATTATTGAATTTACTTTACTTTATTATTGAAGTCGAATTTCGACCCCAGGGCGATCACTAGTTAACATTCTCTTTGTTGGAGATCTATACTTAGTTAAAATGTGTGCATAAATAATCAATATTATGTACGTATATTTATGATATTATTTAATATGTAATAATACTACCAACATGGCCTATAACACAAGTGAAACTAAGTTTAATTAACTTTTCCAACTAAATGAAATAAATTACTATATGTGTCCTGCCTTATGTGGGATCCTAATTATTTAATTACACCAGGACTGGCCCAGAAAAAGGAAACAATCAAAAGAAAGAGATTCTTGAAAAAAAGGAACAGAATAATTCAAATTTATCTCTCGTCCGTAAATCTATGAAAAACTCGAACACGTTTAAATCAATACATTTTAATATAATCGTGTTGGCGCTCAAGACACGAAATCCCTCGTCGTTGCTAAACGAAACTAGGAATGATTTGTTGAAAGATGCCTAATAATATTTTGCTTTCTCGTAAAGCCCACCCCAAAAAGCTTTCAGAGAATTCCCATTTTGATATAATTTTCCATCGTACGTTCCAGTTCAGGGTATATTCCTTTGTCAAGATGCTCGTAACAATACAGACACGCACACACGCGCAAAAAAGACAGGGCCTGTTCTCATTTCAATATAAAGATTTTATTTGAATTTATGGTCTATTATATCTATATCTATATATTTGAATGGATATGAAATGTTTTTTATGTTTCCAAGATGTCTCCACCTACCCGAGGTGTCCGTTTATGAGGAATTACCACAAAATGTAACATTTAGCAATATTAGATGTTTTCAGGTATTTACGTGTAATTTAAACAACTGTTAAACAGTTTTTACATGTTTCTACATAAAATAATACCCATTTAGTATTGAACTAAGTGTAAACGGATGCCAATCATGTATCAATCAAAAGAACATGATGCTGCTCCGTCATATTTCAATTGTCCGTTTTGGTTTTAATGGAAGTGGTGATTTGATGTCAATGGCAAATAACGGCCTGGAGGATCAAAAAACGAGAGAGGGAATTGTAACACTTGTTAGACGATAACCGAGATTAAATACTTCAGAAACTTTTTGGAAAGGAGCGAAAATGGATATTACAAATTGCTTTTCATTATTTGGCTCAAAAAAAATCATGTAGTTGAAAATTTCTGAATTTATACCGAGAAAATAGCATTTGATTTTTTCGCTTCAATTTGAAGAAGGCGGTGGAAGATCATCGAATGCTGTTTGAAGCTTTAGTAACCATGTTCTATCGATTTCAACTAGCGAATACGGGTTTTGGCGTTTTAAAAGTGCTAATTTTGACTCCGAAGACAAAGAGCGTTCTGGACAGCCAAACAAAAAGAAGACGACATGGATTTGGAGGCATTACTATGATGATTCGTATATTGCCTGGAAGAATGAGAAAAATTTTCACAAAAAATTTTAAACAAAATAAAATTATTTAAAACTATTTATAGGCCTAATTCATATAAAATTAATTAATTAGTGGTTAAAACGGCATATGATAATTTCCATGTTTTGAAAATGGCATATGACAATTCTTGTATGTATGTAAATTTGATATTATGAAATTGACAGAAAAAAAATGTAAACCTATTATAACATGCGTAAATAGCATACAATGTTATAGAGTGTTATACAATGTGGGGCAAAAGTCCCGCTACCGTTTTGAGTGCCTATAACCTTGCTCAAAGAAAAGATAAGTAAGTTTGACTTTCATAAAAACTATATTTTACAGGCCTTTACATTTTTTCTTAGTTATGATTGAAAAATTATATCGGCTAAACAGTGATCGCGATTCGCTATGCAACTTTTGGCTCTTTTTAAGTCATCTTTCATGACAATCCTGCAATATCTGAGGCCGAATTTCTTCAATTTTGTGACGAATATTGTCTTGTAAAAAAGAGTCTGGTGCTGTTAAATAGGGAGATCTGGCTGGCCATGCCAAATTGCCATTTCGCGAAATTAGTCTTCGTGAAAAAACGTCATTCAGTAATTGAATTCTTATTGCTAAAACCACATGTCCTCTAGTCCTTGCTCTTCCAATTTAGGTACAAGAAAATTTCGAATCATGTCTTGGTATTATTCAGCAGAAACAGTAACAGCAACACCTTGCTTGTTTTCAACCAATGATGTTTCCACTATGAATACCACACCATAGAGTTGCTTTTAGTGGATAAAATGTTGTTAATTGAGGATTCTGTGTTTCCCAAAAACGACTATTCTGTTTATTGACGTGACCATTGAGAAGAAAATGGGTTTCATCGCTCATTATCAATTTAGACGAAAAATCTTCAATTTCACAAAACAGCTTTAGGATTGCATTACTGTACTCAACTCGTTGATCAGGATCACTCGGTAGCAATTTTTGGACTAATAGAATTTTTTACGGGAACATTTTCAAATCAGTTTTCAAAATTCGCTGCAGAACTGAAACTGCTTGCAGAAATGTGTAACTGGGAACCACGTCTCCGAATTGATGTTTCTGGAGACTACGCAACACTATCGCGCACCAGAGCCACATTTTCAGCGGTACGAGACGCCCGTTGTCTTTCAGAACGAGGCCTGTCTGCTGTCATACTGTACTACCGAAAATTCGCATGTAAACGATAAATTGTGTTTTTTTTTGAGGCACTGGACGATTCGGATATTTTTAACGCAATTTCCACTCAGTGGCAATAATGGTAATAATTATTTTCAATAAATATTGTCACTATTTCTGCTCGATCTTGTGGCGTATATTTATCCATAATAAAATTTGTACGTGTACACAACACAATGGTTAAAGCGAAACTGAGTTAAACGTCACATAATCAAGATGGCGCGCAATCAAAATGGTATCGGGACGTTTGCCCCACCTGTTATATAAAACAAAAGCAAGTATAAAGAAGCATTTATTTATCAAAATACTTCGGTGGGTTTTATTTTTTATAAAATGCCTTTACTCTTTTACTTGGTGGGTCTTATAATACATTCTTTTAGCCGAAAGCGTAAAAACTTGACTATAAAGTCATTGGAGTAACTAACAAAAATCTTTCAAAAGTGTTTGAATCAAATTATCTTCATAAGAAAATACTTTAGTACATAGAGCTGTGATAAGTTAATAATTTAATCATTTAAGAAGGATTCCTAACTTTTATATTATATCAAGTTTATTTGAAAATAACATTTTAGTGCAAAACTGTATTACAATGTACTTTAATATCACTTTCAAACAAATCCTACGTAACTGTTGTAATGCTAAAGTAATTTTCTCAAAATTGAAATTCATTAGAATTCGGAATCCAGCATGAAAAACGGCATCCTTAAAGGGAAAATGCTCTATTTCCAACAAGCAAAATCCATAATACAGCACGTATTTTCACGTAACCCAATTTCAGTTCAGGTTACTTAAATTCAGTGGCGTCTTTTAACGGTTCCGAAAATATCGTAAATTCAATACTTTTATTTCAGTATGTTCTCCCTTTCCCTCGCGTATTTTTTTTTCTCGATAAATAAACGTGATTTTTACTCGAAATTGCCATAAAAGAAATACCAGTTAAACGTTATTTATACCGCTGTTATGGCAGGATTTTCCAGAAAAGATTTTCTCTAGTTTATCCGGAAATAAATGTGAACTTTTTAACTTGTAACTTTAGAGATTTCATTCATTTAAGATGAATTAGAAGGGCACAGATGCATTTTTATAAGTTTAACACAAAAAAAAACGTTTTAAAACAATATGTACATAATAAACGTTGTAATAACTAAATAAAAATAAATAAAAACCTTATTTAACCTATCTACTACATGTATTTTATATTCTACTATATACACAGTTTAGCTTAATACGTACCTAAAGTTTATTATCTATTTACAATATTATTTTAACTACCACCAACTGATCCCTTTGAAGTCAGTGCTGAATCCAAATAATACAAAAATAACATTATAATTTTGTTTAGATTTGTTTTGTTGGTAATTTAATTTTGCGTATATGTCACAAAAATTATATAATTATTTTTAAATTTTTTGGTCAAAAAATGTTATAACCAAACTAGAACAACAATAAAAAGTGATTCTCCTCGGCCAGGAATCGAATCCACGACCTTCGCATGTGAGCCGAATGCTGTAATCATTACACCGTAGAAGAAGTTGCCTGCAATATTTCTACGGCTTCTCATATGATTAAAGAGTTAGTGATAAAAAACTGATCGGCTTTGGCACTGAACGACTTCCAGTCTTCCGTTACGTGAGTTAGTAATAATTACACACAAAAATATGTGAAAACTTTATTCATGCCTTTGAAATTTGAGGGTTTCCCTCGACTTTCCCAGATTCTGCCCTCAGATCCTGACTTGGTTCCAATGGGACATCGAAAGTGCACTCTTTCGAATAAAAAAAGAATTTTGAATGTACAGTTGAACATAGAACCTCCGCCCTTTTTGAAGTTGGTTAAACGGAAGCAAAGTGTAAGATAAGAGGGCAGTTTGAAAAATCAGTGATCTTTTGAATGAAATATATTTTTTCGCAAAAAGATATTTTTTAAACATTATTTTTTTAACATTAACATTAACTCATTTAGTCAAGTGTATATTGTTTGTTCCAGCGGTGAACTCTTCATTCGATCCAAATCTCTTACGATTCAGACATTTATTCAGGTCTTAAAAGAGGATATAGTCTCTGAGGGCTAAAACTGGATACGACAGCAGTTCCAATAGCATAATTTATGAATTTTTACCCTAATGACTACACGCGCGTGCAATTATATTCTATAGTCCATATTAAAATGGAATGTTTATCTTGAGCTTTGAGAATTAATTCAATTTGGACAATTCAAAAGCGCTAGATTTGTTTCTCTTTTAGATGTTACCATTCAATATTATTTAACAAATACAATATTTTAAACATTTTAATTGTACAAATATCGTACTAAAAGGTTTCGCGATCTTGTTTGATTGATGTGTACATTTGACGATTCAAAGCTGACAGCGCGGTTTTGAACATATATAGGATTTGTTGAATTTTTCCTTTCGTTTGTCGCTTTTTTCAATAATCTAGCCTCAAAAACTGTTAGACATAACAACATAATGATACTTAAAAGAGCATTAGAAGCAGAGAATTTAGACTGAATCGAGGTTGTACACATAAATACTAGGGAAATATATTAGTTGTAGAATTTTATGCAGTGGCCTTTCTATGTATTTCATATATTTTTTTATTTTAGATCTATAGTACTTTGGGCTGCTCTACTGTTGAGCTGAATATGTCCCTTCAGTCACACATGTCACTTCTTCAGGCACCGTCGAATTTATTTGGGATATAAGCCTGCGCTCAGTTGTTTTTTAACATAGCAATGGGTGTAATTGTGCGAAAAGTATTTATAGCGAGACCAAATTAGGGAATAGAGACCGCCGAATGTGATAAAACCTTTTGACTATCTAATGTTCGCTAATGAGAGCACTATATTCCCTGATAAAGATGCTGAGGTTCTTCCCACCGCTAATTTTGGCAATCTTTTTGTATGATTCCGAGATTTCGACAGTTTGACATAAGCTTCAAATCTTTTAAAACCTTATGGCAAATTTTACTTGTTTTTTGTCGAGAAATATTAATTATAAACTTGTTCGATTAATATAGGACAGTGGAACAGTCAGCAACCTTGAGGAACAGCTTCAGCAAAAAAACAGACCAAAAAAAGATTTTTTTTGATTGTATGTACATAGATTTCCATCGCATCAACCGCTTGGAGTTCTAAATCACAGGATTTATTGCTTATCGTGGACTCTGAACTACGCCTGTTGCATCAATCTTATCGAAAAGTTATCGAAAAAATATCGATATATTTTTAGTAAACTGGCGTGATCAAAAACGAAAGTGATATTCGATATATTTATAAAAAGTGATTTTAGCATGTAAGCTTCTACTCGGACTCGAACCCGTGACCATCGCAGCAGTAGGAATACCTTGATGACTGCGTCTATGAGCAGATTAGATTTTCTAAAACTAGAGAGCTGAATAAAAATACTTCAATTGCTGGATTTGCTCTGTAAACATTACATTTTTGTCGCCACGAAGGATTATAGCAGGCAAAACAATAGAATAATTATTAGAAGATAATAGAAATAATGTTTTCTCTCTATTATAATATATCATTTATAGTGTATTAATAGTTTTTAAAAACGCGAATCTAAAAGCTGCTGATTAGCTATTATCGAATACAACTACTAATATTATAAAAATAACGCCATTATTCAAGAAGTTGATTACATTATGAAATGTATATTAACTTAAGGTTATATTAAAAATAAATAAGGAAAACAAACGAATATACACGAAAATAGAAAAATATACGCGTAGGCATTGGAGAGAACTCATGAAAATACAACTTCCAAACTTGTATATATTTGATATTTCTGGCACCCACTCGCACGAAGGGAAAAATCCCCAAAGAATGTTATCATATTATACGAAAATGAAGAAGTAATATCATCGTTGGCTTGATATTGTAAACCAGAAACACAAGTATATATAAAATAAAATTCTGTCTTCGAATATATTCTCGTTTTATTTTTTTTCAATGTCATTATAAATGAGTAACGGTAAACATATCTTTCGTGAATGTTTTACCTTTTCATGTCGTTGTCTAACTTGGTAAATATTCCAAATATAGTGTTCATGACCGTATTATTTTTATATCTGGGTTTAACAGGCACTTTTATAAATTGTTAAATTAGTAAGAAGAATGGATTCATAATTATTATTATTGCACTAAATGAATCTAATTCTAACAATTCTAATTGAATTGTGTTTGATTATGTATAATTTAATATTCATATTCATATTAGTATTCACAAAAGCTAGAAAAAAGACATGTAAACATTAATTAACGGAAAACAAGACCTTAGAAACAATTCACCATCTTGAACTAAGGAGAAAGACTGGATAATTTTACGGGGATTATAGTCTGAATAATCAACTGAATATCAAATTATATGTTAAAAAAATCTGTTTCTACCTAGACACTACTAAAAATACGTCTTGCGTGGAACTGCTCATGCGCATCTATTCTAAACAAGCATGACATATATCACAGAAATTTACCATATTTTACAGTCAGGTTAAGTCTTACTATTATGGTTACAAGGAAAAAAAGTTTAATTTTGATATTACTGTTACAGAAAAAATATAAAAACACCTAACAACAACCAATTTTAGCCAATCCCAGCGCAAGACGTTGTACTTTTAATTAGCTTATTGGTATAAATTTTTGACTTCGTCAAATCAGACAACCTTCCAAAAATCAGAAAAAAAAGGTATGAATCAATCAAATCGGAGAACATTGGGAGCTCATAGTACCAACATATTCACATAAGCATTAAGTAATTAAAGCTGATGCCACGATGCGTTTTGAGTTTTCGTCCTCCATCACAATTCCATGCAAAAATCTGTTCGTCATTTCATTCCTAAAAAAACAAGCTTTGGCATCTCTTGGGTTGAGTTCATAATCGTACTTCTCTTGTGTTTCCGTCATACTTATTGCTCTATTTTTATTTAAAAGAACATGTCACACATATTACAAGTACTTATTCACTATTTAGCAACTTTTCCTTAATATTGTGTTTAAGGCCCAGATTTCAAATCCAAACTTAAATAATATTTAATTGATGTACCGCTACTAGTGCATTACTACTTTTAACAATGCTATGAAGAAGTTTTGTTTTATAAGTTTGGACCATATTGATATTGGATTTTTTTCGTGCAACCATATAGGTGTACATTGCAGATTCATACTGATAAAAAAATTTGTTTATATAATAACAATTTGTTGTAGAGTGATAATTTGGATTGTCGTCCAAGTAACCTCCATATTTTTCTGACATTCCCATAATTCTGTCCGTTTCTTAATGATTCTTAGTGCACTGGTGGTACAAAATAGTTTATTCAGTTACTCTAACGTTAGGTTCTTCAACATTTTTAAGCTTTACTGGCCTCTATTCACATTTTATACCAACGGTATCTAAATCGACATTTTTACAACCCAAGAATCAGTACCCAGATATTTTTATTAACGAAGCATATTCCTCATATGTTTTACACATCAATCAATGCAACTTTGTTGGCGCAAAGATTGCCATGGTTAGAATATAAAGTACACTATTGTGGCGACGCCATGACCCTTTAGGCCACCACGCATTCAGCTACAATAAGTTCAAAGGTTGGCAACGCCGGTGCATTGGTACCATGCAGTTTCAGGCTATAAAACACCATCACGACGACGTCTGGCTCTTTGCCAGGATGGCCGAGCGGTTTAAGGCGCCAGACCCAAGGTTTCCTTGCATCTAGCTCTCTTTTCTTTTCTCCACCCCCTTGTAACAGTACCACTTCCACAGCGCTACAGTACTTCCTTTACCTAAACTAATATTCAGTCAATTCTCCCGTCGACTACATGTATCAATTTAATATAGAAATAAACAAGTATTTATTCAAACAGTGTTTTTAGTTATCGTGCAAATTCCTTCCAAAAATAGTGAATGTTCGAACAAACAATCGCATCGACAGCCACACATTTCGACCGATCGACCGACCTGACGAACATTCCTACACTATTTACAACCAAATGATAAATATCAATTTTTAGAGTGAATAATGTTTATGCATTAATATAGTTAGAAGATGGCCTGATGCGATTTTATGACAATTACGCAAATCTTTTGTAAATCTTAGATAAAAACAAAACTTTTATGTACACCTCATAATTAAGATTAGCAGTAAAACGTAAAGAACAATGAGTAAATGCATGTTTATATATAGTCCGTAGTAAATATTCTAGTTAATTACAAGTGTTTTAACTTTTAACTGTCACTAAAAAACAACAGATGCTACTGGTAGTAAATTCTACAAGTATTCCTTCAACCAATGCCTGAGAAAATACTTATTGTGATTTGTCATATCAATTAAATAGGAAATAATAGGCCTATTAATAATAAATAACATTGACAATATAATTAACAAACTATTTATTGTACAGAACTAGTTCAATAAGCTATCAAACATTTCGTGCTTCAATTTCTCTGATACGTATTTTATCAATAAAATATTTGTGTTATCGCAGCAATTATGTTTAAAAGCTTTTCTATATATAGACATTCATATTTTGTATTGAAACATTATAATACACAAATCGAACACACATATTTCGTTATCCATTAACAATTCTGTGTAATTTTGTGAATAAATAGTGAGTTATTTATATTAATTGTTATGTTGTAGGTGCGGTATTATATCTGCCTGACGCAATATAAAATGTTTGTAATGCAATAGTCGTTTCCTGACTATAATTTATGCTTAATTGGGATTTTATTAAGTAAATTATTTAGGTAGAATAAAACACGATGCAAAATATACATAAATACATATATGTTCAATTATCTTTATAATTATCACATCACTTCAACATATTTTCTAATTACTAACATAATTTAAGTTAACATTCATATTAAATGTATTTGCTAATTTATTATTAGATGTTGATAAAATTAATTAAATTGCCATTAAATGTTGATAGCACCTTACTGTCGAATCTTCTAAGGTCAATTTCTTGTTGCCTTAACTTTAATATTTATTTGACTTACATTCTACAATTTACTTTTTTTAAGTATGCTGCTGTATATAGTTCTCTGCCTTCATGTGCTATATTACCACACGAAAAACGAATATATTGATGTTAACAAGTACTGTATTTAAATCAGCGATAAGTCAAAATACTAAATAAACCTTTAATAATGAATTAGCAATATAATTCTAATAAAGAGAACAAATATTTAGTAATAATTCTTTATAAAATACAATGTAAATATTTTTAGTTATCTAGAAGTGCTAAACATAATACATATAAGCAAAAGAAACTCTAGAATTACAGGTTTATTATCAAGTTAAAAACTTTCATTGATCTGGCTGGTATGTTTTAATGAAATATTATATTGATGTTCTGTATAATTTACAACACATTCTTATATTTAAACCAGATATGTTTTAATAAAATTCGAGCAAAAATATTTTCAGACCAAATTGCTATTTTAAACTTAATGACAATTCTTCTAACAAAGGAATTTATTATCAGCATCGCCAATCCGAAAAATGATCAAATTATCGAGAGAAAAGGTGAAAGAAATATCGACGCTATTGACGTCGAAAATTTAAACCCTCTTCCTCTCTCTTTTGTCAAGTAATAGGTTTATTTTGGACGAAGTTTTTACTTTAAGAAATTGATTTTAACGAAATATCAGTTTTTGTCTTTTGTTTTTTATAAAAAGTTCCTTATTGCTTTTAGAAAAGAAACATTATAATTAACGAAAAACTGTTAATTAAATGTATAGTTGAAACGAAAGGTGTGGTGAAATAAGGTACAATAATTATATTAATAATAATAATATAAAACTGTGTCAATAAATATAATATACCCACAAATCACAATTTGGAAATAAAACGGTGGGCCATATTGTTAAAAACACGTTAATTAAAAAGTCCCCGGCCTACCATAGTAAAACACATTTTTTTGGCCACATTAGTTTTTTAATTCAACATAATTCCCTTGAAGGGTGATACACTGATTATAGCGACCCTCCAACTTTTCGATACCATTTTTGTAGCACAATTTGTCCTTTGCTTCAAAATGGGCCTCAGTTTCGGCGATCACCGCTTCATTCGACGAAAATTTCTTCCCAGCGAGCATTCTTTTGAGATCGGAGAACAGGAAATAGTCACTGGGGGGGCAGATCTAGAGAATACGGTGGATGAGGGAGCCGATCAAAGCCCAATTCATAGATTTTTTCCATCATTTTCACTGATTTGTGACACGGTGAATTGTCTTGGTGAAGCAGCACTTTCCCTTTCTTCAAATGCGGCCGTTTTTCGGCGATTTCGTCCTTCAAAAGGTCCAATACCGCTATGTAATAGTCGCTGTTGATGGCCCTTTTCCTTTCAAGATAGTCAATGAAAATTATTTCATGCACATCCAAAAATACAAACGCCATAATCTTGCCAGCTGACTGTTGGGTTTTCCTACGCTTTGGAGCGGGTTCATCGTGTGCAATCCACTCGGATGACTGTCGATTGGACTTCGGAGTGAAATGACGGAGCCACGTTTCATCCATTGTCACATATCGACGAAAAACTCGGATTTATTACGCTTGATTATCTTCAAACACTCCTCCGAATCATCAACTCGTAGTCGTTTTTGGTCAAAAGTGAGGTCGCGCAACACCCACTTTGCACAGAGCTTTTTCATACCCAAATATTCGCGAATGATAAGATGTACATGTTCAGTTGTTATCTTTAGAGTGTTTGGTATTTCATTCAATTTCAATTTACAGTCATTCAAAATCATTTTGTGGATTTTATTAATGTTTTCGTCGGTAACAACCTCTTTTGGGCGTCCACAGCGTTCACCTTCTTCGGTGCTCATTTCACCACGTCTACACTTAGCATACCAATCCTTGATGGTTTATTTTCCTAGGACAGTGTCGGGAAACTCGGCATCAAGCCAATTTTTTGCTTCAACTGTATTTATTCCCTTCAAAAAGCACTATTTTATCAACACGCGAAATTCCTTTTTATCTATTTTTATCACAATAACAAAGTTGCTACACTCAAAATGCTATAATTCACAAACTAATGATCCGACACCTATCAAATTTACACACGTATCTTTTGGGGGTTAGGGCTAACTTAAAAACATATGGATTTAATTCTAGTAGCGCCATCTATGTGTCAGGCCGGGGATTTTTCAATTCGCTGTTATGTTGCGATACATCTAAAACAATAACATCCATCAAGATCTCTAGATGATTTTATCAGCATGCAAATGTTAAAGCTTTATGAATAACTTACAACAGTTTGTTACATGGACAAAAAATTGACTAAATAAATTTTACCAACTTTTTTACTTCAGTTGCTTATCAAATTACCGTATTGTGGGTGTTCATTATTATGAGAACAGCTGTCCAACCTTTTAAATACATATGATTTCATGACAAACACACATTCTATACCATTTGATATGCAATAAATTGTTGTAAAATCACAACATTTTTAAGCGTTTTAGCTCTGATCGGTATTTTTTAATATATTTTAATTTTTATTATATTTTTTACCACCTACAGTTTATATGTTGGGTGGTATTTTCTTCTTGGATCTTGTATCTTATCAGCATAAAAACACCCATATCTTGAGCGGGATTCGAACTAGCACTAGGGAGACCATTTCTCAGGTATCACCACTGCTTTATTAAGCTAGACCATTCACAATATAGACACCGTAGCGATCTGACAATTTAATGCGGTAAATTTTAATTAGCTGTTAAATAAACTTTAAAAACTAACTTAGCAATATAGTCTACTGAACTAAATATCAAGAAATAATAAAGATTAAAATATGAATAATTCACAACTCAAAAATTATTAGATCTTCTGAAGCATTTGAACTATATTTTGTAAAAAAACTATTGGCCTTTAAACAGTAACACAAAACCCAGCAATGTTAATGTATGAATGAAAACGGACTGAATGAACGAAATTAATTGTTTTCCAAAAGACTTTGCTCTAACGAGGCAACGAGTTTTAAAAGTAATTAATGATACATTTCAGAAAAGCTCGTTATGACCTCCTACATGAAGCTTTCGAACAGGGATGTTTATTCTTTGCATTTGAGACCGATCAGATGATGGATCCGAATGTTATAGAATATCAATGATTAATCAATATCTAATTCCTAATTGTAATTTTAATAGTAAATTTTTCATTAAAGTTTACATCGATAATGGAATTGAAGTACGTAATATATGTATATTCAGACATAATTTCCTCAAACTATCGAGAAGAAAAATATGTTTCCAAGTTAAATATTGTCATCAGCAGCTGCTCAGTCCACATTAGAATATTCAGAACGCATTAGATGTAAGTACTATATAATATTATTTTTAATGGTAACTAAAATAATATTATAATACCATTAATTTAATTAATTAAATCGATTAATTCACAAATTAGTTCATTAATTTAATGGTAAGTAACGTGAGATGTTTGAAAACTGAAAATTATAACAAACTTCTTCGCAGATGCTCTTGATACAGACAATTATGTGCCTTCAACTTCATGCTGATAAAAACTAAAGAATATAACATCAGAAAGACTAAGAACTAAGTGTATATATAATAATATCGCAAGCAATAATTCCTATTTAAAACCGAATTTAACGAAAATTATTATCAAATTATCACTGTCATCAAATGGCAATCTTTAAAATGATTAATTGTGTAAACATACTCGGCAAAGATAAATAAAGTCTAATAACAAAAATAATAACTAGGTGTTGCTTGTTCAAGGGGGTGAAAAAAGTAAAGAGGATTGTAAAGGAAAAAAATGAAAAATTTTGTGTGGCTACATATAATATGGATAGTATCCTCTAAAGTACCTATAAAAATATACAAGAAAAAAAAGGAGGTTTCGTAACAAAACTGTAACATATTATTTATTTTAAATAATTTTTTTCTAATATTAAAATGTACTTTGTACTACTCCAGTTGAGTATAGAAAATAATTAAATTAGTTTAGAGCTCTAAAATCCCTTCATCGATTTATATTTTCGACATCTAGTTTATATCTATTTAATTATCAATTTGCTATCGGTTACAACACAGAGCGATCATTCAATGAGTCTCCAAACGAAATTTGGTCGATTCAATTACTGGGTCGTTGCACTGTAATGTTACGGTTTGTACACAATGATCGGGCATCAATGATGACATATTTATTATATGTTAAGACTAGACAATACATAATTTCAAATTTATTGCATTTAACGGTTAGCAATACTAATATGAATTATTTCTATTCATCATAATATAATTTAAAAAACATTTAACAACTTGTTTTATTTAATTCTTTATCAAAATTACAAATAATTAAATTAATTCCTCACATGATAATAATAGACAAGGACCATTTTGAAAAACTACTTTATGATAATTCAACGTATTTATTTCAGTCGGATTAAAAGCTTCTGCTTCTGCAAAAAAATGAATTTGAAAGAAAAATTGACATTTGAAATAGTGTAATTTAAAGTGCGCCTGCGGAATATGTGCGTGACGTAGATGTTTTGGTCGTACTGGACAGTTTGTATGGATAGAAGCTTTACTCATACAACAAACAACAAACAAGTCATGTATTTTCGTTCTAAGGCAGAAAAAAATTTAGAGAAATGTTTGGAAGGCGCGAACCTGCCGGTATAGCTTAAACATCGGTAATTTATTGCTATGAATACCTATCTGATGTGAATATTTACTATTTTAACTACCGTTAATTATGGCTTTTATTAAGTATATCGTAAAGTAATATCAAGGTAAATATACTGTTGATAAAATATGAGGTTAGGTCCTATTTCATTTGTTTATTGTGCATATGAGTGCCTAATAATATTGTTCTTTGTCCGATTATCAAATAATATGGACAATTATATTTAGTACAATGCGTTTAATTAATTACAAGTCTTCAACAAGTGTCAATCAAATCCAATCATGGTTAGATTACACAAATCTAATATCAAATATCCGGATTGTTCAGTATTAAATAGTTCGATGAGCTATGCTTCAGTAACTAATACTAATTTGATTGACTAATGTAAGTTCTTACAGCATGGTATATGTGTGTTATAGCAGACAGAAGTTTCGAACATTTTAAACTATACTTACACTTAGGCAATGTATGAACCCCAATATTATCACTGAAGAAATGTAAAAGAACTTAGGTAGATATTTAGGCTAAGAAATCATAGGATAATTTAAATCGTTAAAGCGTCTGAATACATATTTTGTAAAACACTTGATGAACTATTGCAGTTGCATGGGCTCTTATAAGTTTGTAAGGTTATTATTTGTGCATTTTATTTACCCAGATATTACAAGGTAATTTGGTACAATAACGCATTCACTTTTTCGTTTCACAGACCTGCTAAAAGTTTGAGAACATCAAACAAACATTTCAAAAAGCATCATCTAATGTATATAATTTAACTATTTTTGATGTTGTAGTTATTATCATGTTATGTTGTAGTTTTTTTGTTACTCTTAGTAGTTCCACAATCTGCCCAGAGGGCAATAAGCACTTGTTATGTTGATATTATACATCCAAGGAATGTAGAAAATTACTTCATTAAGCGATCTCCCGTTCAAAATACAATTTTAATTAGTCTTATTTTAAAGCTTATTCTAAAGTTCATATATGTCCAATAATCAGATCGGATGGTGTTGACGTTATATAGTCTACGGACTTCACTATCACTTCGCATACTTAGCTGATTAACGAGTAGATTGGGATGCACTGACACTCTTTAGAAATACTTCACACAAACACATTGAATTACAATCGTTATTAGCTCCAAAGGAATATGTATCACTTTATTTAAAACATAGTACGGAGCATCGACAATGGCACGCAACACTTTATTTTGGAACCGTTGTATGATGGATATATTAGACTTCCTAGTTCTAGTGGTTCCCCATAGTTTGATTCCATATGACCAAATAGGCTTTAGTATAGATTTATACAATAATATCTTCTTATCTAATGATAACTTGGATTTGCGCCCGATAAGCCAATATAATTGGTGAAGTTTAAATCCAAGTTGTTTCCGTTTGGCGAGTATGTGCTTCTTCCAAGTTAGGCGTCGATCTAGGTGCATATCTAGATATTTAACACCCTCTACTTGCGGGTGTTGACAATTATTGATATAGACTGGTGGACATGTTCTTCTACGCAGCGTAAAAGTTATATGACTGGATTTTCTTTCGTTGGCTTTTATATTCCATCTTTTCAGCCATACTTGTATTTGATTTTGGTATGTTTGTAGGTTAACTGATGCTATGGCTGGATCTTCGTGAGAGGCTAAGACTGCCGTGTCGTCTGCGTATGTTGCCACAGTGGTTAATTTTGTTGTAGGTAGATTAGCTGTGTATAGAACATATAGTACTGGACCCAGTACACTACCTTGCGGAACTCCTGAATATACTGCTTGTAATTCGGTATGTTTTTTTGTTTGTTTTACTGTAAAATGACGACCACTGATGTAAGATTTTAGTACCTCATGAGGGGAAAGTTTATTTAATTTAACCTACAATCCCATATGCCATACTTTATCAAAGGAATGAATATATGTATTTTGGAATTTTTTTTTTGGAACGATCTCTCTTTTTTCTATAATGCAATTGAGCTTCTTTACGTACAGTTTCTCAAAAACTTTTGAGATTATCGGTAATAAACTTATAGGCCGGTAGGAGGTAATATTTTCTGGTGTTTTCACTGGTTTGAGAATAATTTTTATTTGAGCTACTTTTCAGATGCTAGGAAAATAATTAGTTCGTAATATAGCATTAACTAGGAATGTTAGTAATTTTACTTTCTTCTCTGATGGTTCCTGTAATATTTTTCCGGTTATTAAATCATATCCAGGTGCTTATTTACATTTAATCTCTCTGATTATTATTTGTTGAGCTTCATGTTGTAATTAAATACATTTGCATCTGCATTTTAAAAGTATCATCATAAAATTTTCCAGAAGCTTTGCCATCACAACAATTTTGATTAGTCTTATATATGGAAAATTTGATTTTAGTAATCTTATTCTCACAGTTCCCAACCGGTAATTCTGCTATCAATGGGTACTCTTTAGACTTATTACCTACTACTTATTAATTTTTTTACTATGTTACAGTGACAGTATTTTTTACTTAATTTTCTTCAATATTCTACATATCACGGCTAGTGTGTCTGAAATACTCCCCTTAATTCTACAAGAGTTCTAGGATTCCATTTAAAATTATTATTTCAGTCAGTCACCATCAACGATCGCGTCGTCCATTTGAGCAAATTTAGGATAAATTCCAATACAATTATTTCGTTTACCACTTCTTCCCGTTAATAGCACAAAATTGTTTTTTTAACTTTAAAATGTATGATATTTAATTCGAATAAAATCGAAGGTCGCTAAAAAGTCAAGACGTTAGAGTACGGAAATGATGGTTAGGAAACGTAAATGGCGTCAGTGTTTCGTAACACTTCTGATAGGTGTTTCACTTAGTATGGCGAAATTTTAAATGCTCAGCTCTTATTTCTACTAGCATCTTAGTAATCATATTTCTAATTTAAAAATAAATGATTTTTTAAAAACTGCCTCAATCAATTTATAATTAGACATCAATACTTCTGGACTCTTTCACTATAATGAATTTAATGTAATGATTTGAGATAAAATGTAATGGAACATAAAAGTAGATACTAAGTGTCTAGTGTTATTCATTAATAAAGTAATATTTCATCGTTAAATGTTAAATAGCCACTGGGTGCTAAATATTTCCGGTACAGTAGATACGGAAGGAATTTGTATCCATTCAATTTATCCGATTCATCTTGTTATGCAGACTAGACAGGCAATGAGTTTTTTCACTAAATGTTGGATATTTATTTACAGTACCGATTGAACAACTAATTATTGCGAAAAACTAAATATATTAATACACCTCTGTAATTTTACAAGCTTTTACACTTCAGTTGTTTATCAAGTTATCGTATTGCGGGTGTTCATTATTGTGAGCACAGCCGTCTACCATTTGAAATATATATGATTATATCAGAAACAGACATTCTATACTGACTTATTCTGATTCTATGGTTTTAAAATGTGTTCAGTATTTTTTAATATATTTTTATTTTTATTCTCCTCTTTACCATCTATGGTTTATATGTTCGATGGTCTTTTCTTGTCGGATTTTCTGTTTGACTATAGACATAAACGGCTGTCAGCATAAAAACGCCCATATCTTGAGCGGGATTCGAACGAGGACTAGGGAGACCGTTTCTCAGATATCACCACTGCATTATTAAGCTGGTCCATTCACAATATAGGCACCGTAGCGGTCGAACAATTTAATGCAGTAGTTTTTAATTAGCTGTTAAATCAACTTTTAAAAACTAACTTTGCAATATAGCCTATTGAAATAAGTGTCAAGAAATAATACAGATTAAAATATGAATAATTCACAACTCAAAGATCATTAGATCTTCTGAAAAGTTTGGACTATATTTTCCAAAAAACAAGTACTAGTCTTTAAACAATCGCACAAAACGCAATAATGTTAATGTATAAATGGAAACAGAATACATAACTTTTAAAATACGTTGTAAAGAGATATCTTTATATTAATTAAATTATTTAATATAAACGGTCAAATAATAACGTAAACGTATATTTATTAATATATAAACACTCATAATATATTTAAAATGAAAATTTAGCAGAAATTATGCTTGTATTATAACAAGACTAAATGTTCTGCCTTTAAATAAATAAAATAATTTTTAAGGAAAATATGATAATGTATAAAAAATTAAAAATATCATCATTTTACAATATAAATAAGTATCAGATACCGACTAATTTGGTTTTAACTAAATAATTATTATTTTTTATTTAACGAAATTATGTGAATAATATCAATTTAAAGTATTCAGTTATATGTTTCCCAGATACGTCTGCGTTTTATGGACTATAAAAAATTCAAAATTATAGGAATATTTCTCGTTTATGAATACCAATTTATGATAATAACAATGAATATTAAATAAATAAATAAATAAATGATAAATTTCCCATCTTTTTGGTCGCGAAAATAATGTTAATCCATTTTCCCATTAAAATTCGTTTTATTAATATATCGGCCAATCAATAGGCGGTTTAATATTTTTCCATTTGTGTAGCTTCTAATACGAGGACACGCTAAGAAGTAATACACTTTTTTTAAATCAATGTGAGCTCAGAAAAGACATAATTGATGATGAAAGGATGCATAAAACTTTCACGTCACATACCTTCGCAAACGAAGATTAAAAGTGACTGATGAAACATTACAAACGAAGAATGGACAAGTTGCCATTATTATATAACAATTGAACAACTTCGATTAACATCATTCCTAACAAACAATTCGGCTTTCGCGTTCGTCATTCATCCATTCATTAGGCCACCCGTCTGGCCGCACACATACATCACGCTCTTGGCCAACGTAGAAAGCTTGGAGCAGTCTTCCTAGACCTAACTAAAGCTTTCGACAAGGCCTGGTACGACGGTTTCATTGCAAAATGTGTACAGTTAGGTCTCCCAGAAAAGCTAACTGCACTCATCAAGTATGTGTCGGACAGATCTTTCCAGGTCAAGATCAGGAAAACATTTTCCAGTCGAAATCGGCGCTAGCGTATCTCAAGGTTCTTCGTTCGACCCAGTCTTATTTAACCTCTTTATTTTAAATCTGCCGAGAAAAGAACACATTGAATCGCGTTTTACGCTGACGACACTGTTTTCTTACACCCAACCAGGTGAAACGGCTTTTTCTTTCATTTTCTAGATTGACCAGCTAGAACCAAATGGTCTTCGGCTGATGTCGCTTCAGGTTCGGGATATGTTTGTTTTGCGGGCGACAGAGACCTTGGGTTACGACTGGGACTGCCGTAGTTTGTTTACTACCGGCGTTTGTGGACGGGTATGTGTTATCGTGTGCTAAGGTTCCTATGGAGAACCTCACACTAAGCATGTTTATGAAACTTTTCATAAACTGGATGCCTGATTCGAGGTGTGTGTTGACGTTCCTCATAAACCATGGGGCTCTGAGTAACGCACGGACTTTTTTGGATTGGAACACTTGGAGCAGTTCAAGTTGTCTCTCCGAGACATACCTGTACTACACCTGTGCTCCATTGAGGCAGGACTGGACGGACTAGCATTTTATACAGAGTCGCTTTCTGTGGGATTGGGAGTTTGCTTTTTCTGCCGAGTAGAGGAAATAATACGTTGTACATGCCATTTCCTTTGCAAATGGCGTGCTGGATTTGGGCAGACCATTGAAATCTGCGGTCGAACTGGAGACCGAGGTATGAGACTTTTTGCTCCAAGCCAAGGGATAGGGACTTTGTCGATTTGGAGGCGATAGGCGCGAAACTCCTTCTTGCGGTGGAACAGAATAGTCTGAATTTTGCTCGGGTTAATCTGAAGCCGCCAGAATTTGTACCACGCTAACGCTTGGTTCAATTGTACTTGGAGTCCAAGGTAAAACGGCCTCAACTATTCCAAAATAAGCACCTCAGGAGAATCTTAAACGCTCTTGCTAAACGCTTATTATATAAATGGAAAATATTTCAAGCATGTTGAATGAAAGGGATGTTATTTACATATATATTTATTTGTATAAGTAATACAAATTTCCCATTTATAATTATATTATCGGAAAACAATTCAAGACGTTGCTGTGACTAAAATCCATATACACACATAAAGCACGCGTATATTATTTTTTAGTTTACCCTCATATAATAATGCGCCTTTGGAAGAGATTCCTTGGGGATAAAAACATATCACTACCATATTACTGCCCAATAAAAACTTTTTTATTTACATTCATTTACTATTAACATTTATTATTCCAATTAGTTTTCACTTTACATAATTAAAACAATTCGCAATAATGTAGTTGGGTTGTTAGTAAACTTTATTCGAACATTCGTAATTCATTTAATGTGAACTCGACATCGTGTTGAAAAACTAATCCAGAAACAGTGCGAGGTTAATAACAAGCACACTCGTGTTTCTATTTAAACATCTGTGCGTCATATTTCGGAAATAAGAAACGTTTTTAAATAATCGTTCATGAGATTCGTGAATTGTGTGTTGCAAAAAAAAATGGCCGGAATTCGACCTCATGCTAACACGAAATAGATGGTAAACGATGCGATGGCATCATAATTCTCGGTTAGGGTCAATTTAAGAATAGAATTATATAAAAAATAATTATCAATTAACTTAAGAGTAATTTTGCTACATTATTATACAGTGTTATGAAAAATTCATAATAAACAAATTATAACTTGTTATATTTTAAAAAGTCTCCTATTTACTAACGAGGGTTTATCTGGACTGGACCTACAGTTTAACGTGGGCTCTGAATGACGGTCAGGTTTTACAACCTACCGACTGGCGAGTGACCAACTTCCAACTGAAATCATCCCAGAAAACATCCAGTCTTACCCAGCTTGGTTAGCGGCGTGATTGAGATCATTTTCCTTATCGGATTTTGCACTCTTGCCTAATGCTTAATCACAAATGTTAAACAATCACATACATACGCTTACGAAAATGCCCCAGCAGGATTCGAGCCCGCGGCTATCGCAACAGTAGGTGGCCCGACCTGTTGCCTTTCCACTGCGCCAACCAAGCCGGCTAAACAAATTATTGTTAACAAATTAATATTAAATATACAATTTTTAATTGTATGAAAGAAAATAAAACATTGTCAGTTTTTTAATATTATAGTTCAGAGTCTTCTTAATAGTAAGTTCTTAAGGTTTATTTGACCTGGGTCTGAAGTTTAATGCAGACTCTGAAATATATTCACAATAGTAGGCAATTGTTCAAATTAGGACCATCCTAAAGGAGATCTCTAGCTCCTTGTTGAATGCTAAGGCTAGTTTATGGACAATACAAACAATACAAAATAATTACAAACATCCAAACCATCCACTATCCGATTAAATAATTATAGAAAAACCAAGTACCCTATGAGTGGAAATCAAAAAGGTCAAGAAGTTTGTAGCATTATACTGAACTCGATATCTCCTTTTAATTACTTTCGTTGTCTCTTCACTCTCAATATTTGCACCCAATATAATGTTGAAAAGCAGATGACAAACGGAGAGATAACATCTCCTCCTAACAGACATCCGTTCGGAACTCAAATTACTTTGGAATGCAACTAGTTGAACCATCGTCAGCTACCTGAAGAAGCTAATTTTCAAGAGAAGTTGCTCAGTCTCCAAGCTGCATTATAATCTGAATAACTATAAAGATTATCAAGAGCCATTACACAATTACCTATTGCTGTTAATTACCTTGGTTGATAACAAAAATATAGTTTTAATTCAATATTGCCTCCCTACAGTGCAACTCTTAAATGGGGTTTCCAAAATTTCACTAAACGGACAGTGAAATAGTTCATATGTGGATAGCATTAATTTTGAGCTTCATATGAAATCATGTCGTATCCTCGAGCCCATATTTATTCACTTTTCCACAGTACTGCATTTTATGACTTTATTGAAATGTGAGCAAAGTACATATTCAGTACATAGGCTAAAAAAAGTTATTTTGTACATGCCGCATCAACTCGGAGTTTTAGTTCAGTTTGGCTCTGACACTCAACAAAATTCTAATCTGAATAAAATAACTGAACAAAAATGTTATCAAATATAAATTATGTTAACATTATAGTACATCTAAAAACTACAGTGTTATATACAGTGTTTTATTATAGATTAGAGTTATAACATCTTAATCATGCCTTCAAGAATTTTGCACGCAACCGGACGACTTTGACAGACTCATTCGTTTACGTGTTCGAACTAATCAGACAGCATTGTGTCTCTGTTTAACTAGAATAAAATGAGAAGGAAAATATTGTCTGATCCTAAAACGAATTTATGAATTCCTGTAGGCAATACTTTAAACATCGTGACGTATGCAAAAAAACTTTGCAGACATTTATTGAGAACATTTATCTCAAGTATTTCAATGTTTTATGTGAATGTGATTTTTTATCTGAAGCCTATTTCAGAGATGTTAGTGTCTACTAAATCCTGTGTCCTAACTCTGTAAATTCTATTAAATTCCTGTTCTGTAAATTATTCTGAGAACTGACTATTTATTACAAAGTCATTTGCTATAACTTTGTAACTTCATCTTTGCAAAATTTTTGATTTTCTATCACAACAAATATCACTTAAATGTACAACTATTACGAATTCTATGATACTACATCCAACGCGTCTGTTCTCCAACCTTTATAATACAATATATATTTTATAGATATAAAGTATGGTTATATTCTCTAATTGGATTGCATCAAGAGAATATTCAACTTCAATGACGTAACTAGTTTTCGGAGACTTAGTGTGAAACATTATAATAACGCATTATATATTAACGCATTATAATAACGATAATTAATAATTTTAGAAACTATAATTATAATTAATGTCACAGTATTGTAACATATAACATTTATAAAAATAATAAAACATGACAACTAAAAATAGTAAAATTAATATTCATATAAACTCAAACTAACAAAATAGATTGTATCAAACACATCCTGTAAATCAACAGATGCATTGGGATAATGGCAGAGCAAATATTAAAATTCGAATAAAATATTGTTTATATTCAAACTTGGCCGGTTTTGCTAATATGGTGATATATAAAAAAAGAGAAAAGGTGAATATCATGCCGTTCTATTTGACCTTCATATTCTCAACGTACACTCAATGTCTCCATTTGAATATTTTGTTTTTAATTAAGGACTGTTTACTATTGCATTATTTTTTTATCGTGTTGTTATTAAATATATGACGAAATTGTCATAACAAATTAATACTTAAACTAAAAAGTAATGAGACATTTATATTATAAATAATATTTAGACTTTAAATAACCAACCGCGGTGCTATATATTGAGGTATTTCTGTGAAGATATGCTATATATTGATATGTTATATTCTGATATGTTATATATTGCGATTAATACGACATTGGATATTTTAAGATATCTGGATGGTGTCTGGTGACAGAGTGGGAAATGTGACGAGAGATATATTTATATTATAAAGGCTTCGTTTACATTTGAATATGATTGGGGGTATTATAGAGCGCGATTAATGGCACTGGATATTCTAAGAAAATCATATAGCAGTTTTACAAGTATTCATACTTATTAATTACAGTATATATTATTGCAATGTATTATTACAGACAATAATTTATTAGCATGCATTGCCTTTTTGATTGAATTGTACATCTGGATTACATTAAACTGGATAAATTCAAATTAGTCACAATAACATTATATATGTACAAAAATATAATAGGGTTTAAAAATAGGATTTAATAAGAACACAATGATAACATCGAAAAATGATAAAATTGCCTTCGAGAAAATATGTAAATAAGAGAAACTGGGACTAAGTGCATGGATATACTGCAACTTCAATATGAAATATGTAATAACGAAGGAAAAAAAATATGTTGAAATACTGAAGGTATCATATTTTTTGGTCGACGTCGTAGATCAAACAAACGTTGTATAAAGTGTATCTACATGAAAAAATCAAAAATAAGGGAACATTACTTAGAAAAGAAAGATTATATAAAAAGGAAATAACACCGGCTTTAAAAATAAACAAGATTTTATTCTACAACAACATTTTTACTATTAAAAATAAGTTTAAAATATTTTACAATCATCTAAACGTTTGCATATAAGTCTATATAATAACCAGTATAGTTTAATTTTGAGTAAAGTTTATTTTCAGGCATGATATGCGTATGTAACTCATCAGTTAAAATTAATTCGTTAGGTTCTAAAATAGGTATGGTGAGTTTTCAACAACTTAAAAATCTTCTGTTTTCATAAATTTAGCTGTTAAAATGGGTGAGCAATTATCGAGGAGGTCATGTATTTCATTGTTTCTACGAGGGCAACCCTTTTAAGTTTTAAACGTGTATTTCTAATTCATTTATTTTGTTAATTTAAATTCCACATCACACATTATATATATATATATATATATATATATATATATATATATATATATATATATGTACATATATATATACATATATATATATATATATATATATATATATATATACATACATATATATATATATATATATATATATATATATATATATATATATATATATATATATATATATATATATATATATTAATCATAATAATTAACTCCTTAAACCGATTACTATATATTATACTAATACCAAAATTATAAAGTATATACTAATTATATTATATACTATATCGACATTATATTAACACATAACAAACAGATCATAATATAAATTTTAACTCTCACTGTGTAAGATGTCACCATTGTTGACAGGTTTATATCTGGATAGTACCCGAATAATGTTTGTGAAACATGTATATAAACAAAGTCCTTTCAATAAAACAGCCTATGGACGTCATAGATAACTGCCTAAATGCAGTTCTTCAGTTTATGAAAATGTAAAATTCGTTTTAAACTCGGAGGAGATTTTTTCCTGTCATTTTATTCTAGTTAAAAAGAGGTAACACGTTGTCTGATGCGCCAGAAACTGTTACCGAATCAGTCCATAAAGTTAATTTTTTATTGGTACTGATTAATTCTTGTTGACACTGTTGTCAAATGGCTTCAAAGTTCTTCAAAATAATAGAGGACACAAGCCGGCAAACGTTTGTAAACTAAAATGGTAAATTATTGCGGAAACATTGCGACGTGTTGACATTATAAATTTTCATTTTGATCGTGACTATAACTTATAAATCAGTTGACTGGAGCTGGTGAAACACTCAAAAACGGCTCAGGCAATTGCATACAAATCATTCTACAAAAAGACGTAAAGATGTCGTTATAAAAGAGTTCATTATGAATGATCACGATGATTTACAAATAAGGCGTTTGAGCTGAATATTTAAAGAGGCATGATGCAGCGAAGCTTTCCAGACAATTCCTCTCAATTTATGTCGAGGCACTAAATACGTATCTGGTCTAACCTAGTCTACCGTTTTAATGAAAGACATTGCCGTTATTATTAATAGATAGTGGCTCTTTTTATAATAGCCAGTTTTAATAGCACTAGTTGCTGAGAGTCAAATGAATAGTGTGACCAGATTCGAATAGCTTATGCTGAAAAATTCTTTTCCAACTTCAAACTAAACAATTAACGTCACCTTCTTAGCGAAGAAGCGGGCTTTGCACATTAAGTTATGAAGATTTTTACAGTTTCAACTACAATCTTTTTCGGCCAATATTTTCGTACGCGATCTACTTTTCATCACTTACATTTTTTGTTTAAAAAATGGCTCAATTTCGTTTAATGTCTGCAACCTAAGTATCGAGCTTATTTTGTAGTCCAGTCTTATATAAATGCCTCAAAACCATTTTATCACCCCTGTCTAGTTCCATAATATGGTCTAGCTCGATATGATTAAGGCCTTTCAGTTAGATGATCGACTTTATCAATGAATGGATGACCAGGGGGAAGGAATACGAGCAAATCAATGTTAACACTGCCGCCCACTTAAACACTCACTTCTATAAATATCAAACAATTTTTAGGACTCGTTCAATTTTATCACTTTCGAAAGTAAAAAAGCAATATATGATGATAAGAGTCTCTTAGAACATCCATTTTTAAACTGCTATAACTGTCCTAAGAAACTTACTATGATCTTTCACAACTGCTATAGTATGGCTTCATTCATTAGTCGAGATATGGGACTCCAAAGTCATCTATTAGGAAACACCGAAAATACTTTTTTTTCAACTTAATATCAGTTGCCCAAAACAAATCAATGAAAATTCATTTTCGGTTCTAGTAGTTCATTAATTAAGTTAAATAAACAATTTGTATCAATACAGCGCTTTTATTACAGTCTTAACCTCAATGAATCATGTTGATTTTCTTTTAATACCTTCGTAACTTTGTAACCAATTGAAAGTTAATGATGTTAAAACTAATTTAACTTGCTTACGTTAAGATCTGCTCTCGATCTTGTAAAAAAAACAGGCGATTAAATTTAATCCAAACGAAAACAAAAGAACTTTGTAGTAGTAATTGTAATTTGCGAACGCGTTCTGCCTAAAAAACTACCTATCTCCTTGTAAAACGTATAATAGGTCTTATAAAACACGAATTTTAGTAGCTTTGTTATATTTGCTAATGAAGTAATTTAAATTAAAGTTTACTGTTTAGTACGCTACAACCTTTCCGAGTATAATTTCGTTGGGATTCCATTAAAATGGCTGAAAGCTACATAATAAAATAAACAGCCTTGACACTGCTACGGATTAACGAAATTATTCGAATTTAATATAAATAATAACTAGTAATGTAATTAATGTATACTAATTGTGTGTATGGTATTTATTAAAGCGCACTAATTTTGATTATAAAAATATATACGGTATATATATTTACTAGCGTTGGTAACCATTGACCAAAAATAGTAGAAACAGTCGAACTAGTCTATATTAAAAAAATTAGCGACTGAAAATAGTCATCACTAACAGGTCAATTGAAAAGTCTCCGGCCTACAATAGTAAAACACATTTTTTTTGGCAAAATTAATTTTTTTTATTCAACATAATTCCCTTCAAGGGTGAATTTAGCGACCCTCCAACTCTTCAATACCATTTTTGTAGTACGATTTGTCTTTTGCTTCAAAATTGGCCTCAGTTTCGGCGATCACCTCTTCATTCGACGAAAATTTCTTCCCAGCGAACATTCTTTTGAGGTCTGAGAACAGGAAATAGTCGCTGGGAGATCTGAAGAATACGGTGCATGAGGAAGCAACTCGAGGCCCAATTCATGGATTTTTGCCATCGTTTTCACTGACTTGTAACACGGTGCAATGTCTTGGTGAAGCAGCATAACTAAGACGGAGATGTACATTTATTTTCGAACTTTCTATGAAAAAGAAAAAGAAAGATATATTTTCTGTTATTTATTAACTTCAAAATAACAGTTTTATTTCGAGTAAAATTTATATTTTATATATTTGACTTGATTGTAAAGAGGAATCGAGTATGATCACTAAATACTTGTATCGTATCTTCTCAATCAACTTTATTAACAATTAAATCATTGCACACTTTTTAAATACAATAATAATTTTATTTACCATTAATAAGAAATATTTTGTTATTAGGAATAATATTTATTCATTGAAACTTGAGTGAAAGAGATTTTTAATATTTAAAAGGCTTGAACAAACGTCGAGAGACTTAGAAAAATGAAAAAGTCAATAGTTGCCAAGATAATATAAATTCAGTCAAAATAATTTTTTTATTAATCAATTAAAACGTTGTTCTTTTTATTTAATTACTTTAATAAATAATCTTGGAAAACAGAGTTCCAAAATGCTGCTATATTTATGTACTACATATTGTTATTTACAATCATACTACAAGTAAAACATATATATATATATATATATATATATATATATATTACATATATGTAGGTATAAATTCGGCATCTTACTTTCAAGGCCACGACTAGTATGGTAAGGTCAGAACAATAAAATCAGTTGAATGAAACTAGTAAATAGTAAGTCCGAAAATACGAGTAGTAATTAAAAATGCACCACTGAAACAGTCGATAATAAGTAGTCAAATCAGTCGAACCAAAAATATCAACTGAAACAGTCGATAGTAAAAACTAGTGAATTACTAAACGCTCGATAGTCATTTTCAGTCGATACTTCCCAACGCTAATATTTTAATACCATATAATTAATACAATAAAGTCAACCTGTAAAATATTATTCAATGATGCCGTAACTAATAATGAAGCATACTTAACATCCGTGAATATTATTTTAAACCTGAAGCCTAATAAGCATGGAAATTCTACTTCATTATATCAACCGATTTTGCAAGTGTCAATGTCAAGTCAACAGGTGTCGATTATCAGGATCGTAATTAATTTAACGTGTCGTATTTGTGTTGCAAGAAGTTTTAAAGGCTATGAAAATTTATATCGAAATGTTAAAGGTGTTGGCAACCCAACAATTCTTGAAAAACGTTTGAAAAAAATTGTATCAACACCAGATATTGTCACAAAAATACAAGATATAATTTTAAAGATTGAGTGAAGCAACTTTTGTTATTGTGAAAAAAATGGATAAAAAGTAAATTCGCGTCTTGACAAAATATTGCTCTTTGAAGGGAAAAAATACAGTTGAAGCAAAAACTAGGCTTAATGCCGAGTTTCCGGATACTGCCCCAGGAAAATCAACCAACAACGATTGGCATGCTAAGTTTGGACGTGGTGAAATAAGTACCGAAGACGTTGAACTAAGCGGACGCCAAAAAGAGGTTAAAGAGGTTGTTATCGACGAAAACATTTTAAAAAATCCACAAAATGATTTTGAATGACCGTAATTTGAAATTGAATAAAAAGTAGACACTCTAAAGATATCAACTGAATGTGTACATCATATCATTCACGAATATTTGGGTATGAGAAAGCACTTTTGACCAAAAACAACGACGAGTTGATGAGTCGGAGCTGTGTGTGACGATGATTAAGCGTAATGAAACCGAGTTTTTGCATCGATATGTGACAATGGATGAAACATGGCTCCATTATTTCACTCCGAAATCCAATCGATAGTTATTCGAGAGGACTGCACACGATGAACCTGCTCCAAAGCGTGGGAAAACGTAATAGTCGGCTGGCAAGGTTAAGGCGTCTGTTTTGGGATGCGCATGGAATAATTTTCATTAACTACCTTGAAAAAGGAAGGACTATCAACAGCGACTATTACACTAGCTACTAGCGTTATTGAGCCGTTTGAATGACGAAATTGCCAAAAAAAAACGACCGCATTTGAAAAAGAAGGTCCTGCTTCACCAAGACAATGCACCGTGTCACAAGTCAGTGAAAACCATGGCAAAAATCTATGAATTAGGCTTTGAATTGCTTCCTCATCCATCGTGTTCCCAGGTCTGGCCCCCAGCGACTATTTCCTGTTCTCAGATCTCAGATCTCAAAAGAATGCTCGCTGGGAAGAAATTTTCGTTGAATGAAGAGGTTATCGCCGAAACTGACGGCTATTTTGAAGCAAAGGACAAATCGTACTACAAAAAGTGATATCTAAAAGTTGGTGTGTCGATATAAACGCTGTATCACTAATTTTACCAAAAAAATGTGTTTTACTATGGTAGGCTGGGGACTTTTCAATTGACCTGTTACTTAAAACTAAAGCTTTGAATTATACTCGTAATGGTTTTTAGAAGGATATCAGTTTGTATCACTTGATTAGAAATGTAACATCGACTATAACTAGTATTAATAACTAATAAATCAATTTCTCTGACATTAGGACAAGTTTAGAGTAAACTTATTGATTGAACTAACCAGTACAATTGTTTAATACCAAAAGATACTTACTTAGTGATGGCATCAGAAGATTCCGTGTAGAATTCAAACTTTACCGGCGATAGAAGAATAACCAGTGGTTTTCTTCGCTTGGTGAAAACTAGTTTTCAATAATATGCTAACAGAATGGCAGGGAAAATAGTGAAACATTTTGAAAAAATAATCCTCAAAATTAATTTTCAAAACTAAAGCTCTCCAAATTGCTTCAGTTAATAAAAAATGGAAAATAAATTTACATTTTCTTTTAATACAATAAGAAAATAAAGCTAATGTATTTGACTATGTATTATGAGTTTCTATTATTATATAATATACAATGTTAAAATTAAATAAATAAATTTTTATATTTAGTTATCAAGGAACAGTATCCGATAGAAAAAGCTACAATTATTAAAAATAACAAAATATAAATAAGCATGTAAAATAGATGTTTGTTTATTAATTAACACAACTTTTTAGTGTTTGAAAATCAACTTAATTTAATGAGGATAAACAACAAATATTTTCAAGACAACTTTATAATAATGGTTTCGATTGATCTCAAGAAAGTACCTTTTAGGGTGCGAATAGCCGCAGATATTGGATAAGTAGATCAGTCAGATGCCCACTAAATAATATAGTCAAAAGTAATTTTCTTTTATGTTAAGTAAAGTACTACGAAATAGTACATTGTGACTGTGTATTCACTGTTAAGTCTCACATCAATAGCATTTCCAAAAACAATTGCTTGAAAGTTTTTATATTACGGAAGAAGAAAATACTTAAATATATTGTCGTAAACAATAATTACTTTGACCTAAAACTATGAACTGAAAATAAAAAATACAGAGTATTAAGAACTTTACGAGTATGAGTTTTGAATTATAGCTTGACCCTCGTATTTTCTTGCTATATATTCTAAATACATTACATGCTAATTTATGTAACATTAATATTAATTATATGCAGATGTTAGTCATAAGTTTGGATGATTTATCTAAATAATTAAAATGAAAATATTAATGAGTGTATTACTACATTAGTATCTCTTCAGCGGAAAAGGTAATAAAAGAGACCAACCACGTAAAAACAAAAAAATATATAAGAAAAATAGTATTCGCATTACCTCGATCACGAGAACGATTGGAGTCAAGGTTAATAGGTAATATTGTGAAATAAAATGACTCGCTCACAAAAATAAACTAACTCATGCATCGATTGTTAAAATTAGTTTAGGATTTAATCAGTGTTTATTATTTTTGTGCAGTAATAATAACTCCGCTAGATGATGAATTATAAATTATATGCACTTAAACACAAAAGACAATTAAATAAATAATTACTTATAAATCATTCTGTTTCAAGTTGTAGGCATAAATTACTTCGTGACTTACCAACAAATTATTAAATATACTTTTAAGAAGCCAATATCGGTCTTACCTGAAACAAAAAGGAAAATATTACTATGAATATATAGTTGTATAATAATTGAAATAATTCAACTTTTATTTTGTGTGTGTTGGTTTGTTCTTTTGTTTTCATGTTTTATATAAGATAATAACAATTTAAACAATTCTAATAAAAAACATATTTTATTAAAATTCAATTTGAAATTATTTGTTTGTGACTGTCGTCTTTCACTTGTTTGTTTTTCTAGGTCTTTATCATTCTCCCCTGGTTTACTTTTGCTTTTGCGGGCTCTTGCCTATACCTGTCACGAAAAATACTAGAGCCATATTTTACATTTAAGAAAATATTTTATAACTATTCTCCGCCTCTTTATCCTTATTTTGCCATTGAATAAGTAGTTTTTATGGCATTTAAATTGCTTACAAACTCAACCTGTTGATTATTTACAAAATGCTCATTTCCAAGATCTTCCAATATATAGCCAAACTACATGGTGAAAGGTCAGTACCGTGGAAATATGATTAATAATCAATAAGATAAAAGTGAGAAGACATATTTCATATATTTCGATAACGTAAGCTTTTTTATGAAAAACAAATAAAATGAATGTCACTTAACAGGTCAGTTGAAAAGTCCCCAGTCTGACATATAGATGGCGCTACTGGAATTAAATCCATATGTCTTTTAGTTAGCCCTAACCCTCAAAAGATTCGTGTATAAATTTGATTTTGATTTGATTTGATTTTTGATTTGATAGCTGCTGTATTAGTTTGTGAATTATAGCATTTTGAGTGAAGCAACTTCGTGTGTTGATAAAATATTGCTATTTGAAGGGAAAAAATACAGTAGAAGCAAAAACTTGATGCTGATGCTTGATGATGAGTTTCCGGACACTGCCCCAGGAAAATCAACCATCAAGGATTGGTATGCTAAGTTTAGACGTGGTGATATGAGCACCGAAGGCGATGAACGCAGTGGACGCCCAAAAGAGGTTGTTACCGACGAAAACATTAAAAAAATCCACAAAATGATTTTGAATGACCGTAAATTGAAATTTAATGAAATATAACAATATAAAATTATATCGAAATATAATCGTTCACGAATATTTGGGTATGAGAAAGATCTATGCAAAGTAGGTGCCACGCGAGATTACTTTTGACCAAAAACAACGACGAGTTGATGATTCGGAGCAGTGTTTGAACGTGATCAAGCGTAATAAACCCGAGTTTTTGCGTTGATAAGTGACAATGGATGAAACATGGCTCCATCATATCACACCGAAGTCCAACTGATCTGAGTGGAGTACATACGATGAACCCGCTCCAAAGCGTGGGAAAACGCAACAGTCGGCTGACAAGGTTATGGCGTCTGTATTTTGGGAACAAATTGGACATGGAATAATTTTCATTGACTACCTTGAAAAAGGAAGGACCATCAACAGCGATTACATAGTGTTATTGGACCGTTTGAAGGACGAAATCGCCGGAAAACGGGCGCAATTGAAGAAAAAGAAAGTGCTGCTTCCCCAAGCACAGTGTCACAAGTCAGTGAAAACGATGGTAAAAATGCATGAATTGGGCTTTGAATTACTTCCTCATCCACCGTATTCTCTAGATATGGCCCCCAGCGATTGAAGAGGTGATCGCCGAAACTGAGGCCTATTTTGAAGCAAGTCGCAAGGACAAGTTGTACTACAAAAATGGTATCGCAAAGTTGGAGGATCGCTATAATCAGTGTATCATCCTTGAAGGGAATTATGTTGAATAAAAAAAAATTACAAAAAATGTGTTTTACTATTGTAGGCCAGGGACTTTTCAATTGACTTATTACAGAACGCAATATCAGAAGAAGAAACCCCAACATTTTTAATTAGTAAACATTTAAACCTAGCACGAATTTCACTCAACGGTGTTCTTTGTAACATGTATAGATGATTGATCATAAAGACAAGTTCGTGGGATGGTAAATGAATGAATTGAAACTACTGCCGAGCATAATAAAAATTATTTGCGAAGTAACATTTAAAATGGCAAAACGTAATCCATGTCTTTTATATACAGCACACTCAGATTGTAATTTGTTGATCTATGTTTATAGATTCTGTTCACTTCTTTTGACACCATCAACACTTCATCAAATAGTTGTATACCAGCCCATGAAGCAAATTACCTCAGAGGCTAAATTAGTAAATTGTAAATTGTAGATTCTTTTTGATCCAAATGTATGTTTTATTAATAAGGTGCTCGCAAAATATGAGACTGCAGATAAAATTCCTTGTATAATGCGGATGCAATGCATGTATGCTAACCTTTATTTTAATTAAAAAACAATTTGTCAAATAAACAATAAAAAATCGAGCTAAATCAGGGTAATGAACTGTCTCTTGTAGGCATTATTATTTGCTATTCACAATAGTACATAAACAAACAAATATTTTTTTTGATACTAAAAAAGGACGAAATCATATTTGTGCAATCACACATAACCTTATTTATCGGTACTATCATTTAAATATAAAACATAGAAATTGGAAAAATAAGAAAATCAATTTATATTTTTATTATTTATATCCAAACCTGATTAGTGTCGATCAACATAATTAATTATATTAACAATTCTCAGTCCATATATTATAATTATTCTTTGTGTTGAATTAACAGCGGTAAAAATGGTGTATAATTTCAGAACAAAATATAATTCAATATTTAAGATAGTCATTTCCATTCCAGTCATTTAAAATTATGCTACGTAGTAAGCCAGTCTTTTATAAACGACTGACCCGAATATTAATTAAATAAATGTTCTTACTTAGTGATAGAGCATAGTAGGAATATTCTTGTTAGCTTTAATAGATACAGAAATATTCCATTTCAACAAAAACGTTTACGCGAATTTGTTTTAAAATATTATTTATTGAAATTGTTATATCATAATGTTGTTTCCTGTAATTAGGCTCAAATATAACTCAATATTTAGTATCAATTTATCAGTTATATTATTTTATTTACAACATTTATATAGTATCGTTGTATTAAATATATCATTATAGTTAAATATTTGCATAATTATAACTTGCCATATAATTAAGTATGGATTTATGGTACAGAGTGATATATGAGCATATAATTATAATGCGCGTACGTTCAGTTTTTGGATTAAAGCCAATAATTATATAATCATATTTAAAATACACTGGTGGTTGAATCTATCGAAGTTCCTAATGTTGAACATTTGTTCAGATATCAAGACGTCTGTCTTATAATCAACATGGAATCGAAATCGTATTTTTTTCCAGAATATCTGCTCCTGCAACTGAACATATAAAATGTTCAAGCTTCCCCCCAAAGTCCCAAAATGTCATTTTCCTTAACCTTTGTTCAGAAGATTCCGATTTTCTGTTTCTACGAGCATATGATGCAGATGACCTTTTGTCATCGTTAAATTGCCATTTGTTTTTAGTTTAATTTAAAAATTATATATATTTTGCTATTACGAAGATATCGAATATAAGTTCGAATATACACAATTTCAAATTCAAACTTGTTGAAGTAACGCTAGTAGTAATGGATGATCGTTATGGATTGCAATTAATATGCTTGAATAATTATTATATTTGAAAATAATTATGATGCTACGTAACATAAAATAAACTAAATACCAAAACAAACATGTTATTAAATATTAGAGCACATGGTATGGTTTCGCTAGGACCATTTGATGATTCTACATAGTATATCATATTTGTAGGAAGAACTCCGCTAGGAAATTATGTCTGATCACCCATATAACCACATCCTTTAACTTATTAATTCATATTTGCACTAAAATTCAGCAATGCAGTTTAAAGGTAATAAAAAATAATCCTTGGAAAAATTAACATGATCTATGAAAGTTATTTTAAACTAAAAGTGAGAAGCAATGATAATTTAATTTAATATATTATATTCTTCCATCTACCTAATGATAAAATTAAAAACCATTGACATATGACAAAAAGAAGTCTTTTTTCACCAAGACTAATATAGCATAAATTGATATTTGAATATCGTCAGCGATTTTCTTAGTAGTAAATTGGTATTATTAGGTACTAGCATATATTTTGCTCAACGATATCTATTGGTTAAATGCGGTGTAGCTATGGTCTGGATCATATACATGGTGAAGTGAAGTGATGGATATATATCTAAATAATATAAATAACTGTTAAACAATCTAACCTAACATTTTAATTTCTCTACACAATATAACAGTTTTCCACTTAGTATTATTGGCTTATTCAGTGTGTATACAATTTCGTTAATCAATTTGAATACATTTGTTGCCAAAACCTATCAGACACTTTAGAAACATATGGTGATACGTATGAAGTATATGTTCGAAAACCAAAAAAGTTCAGAAAAGTCAATGAATTATCAAATTTGTTGGATGAAAATCTAGTTCAAACTCCTAAAGAACCTTAAAACCGTTTAAAAGATGACGAATCAACTCACTCTAAAGGTTTACATACTATGGAAAAGATCCAAAAAAACGACCGAATGTCATTTCGAAAAATAAAGAATTTTCTAAAGGATATTGTGAATGGCCATTATAAGTGGATCTAGTTCGAGAATCACCATTTCAAAAAGTCATGGATGAGTCCAAGAGTGTCATTTGCAGCGTTTTCAGATAGATGCAGCATAGCACGTTGGCAGAAAGGTGGGAAAAAGCTGTATAGAAGGATGGAAAACATTTTGATTAACAAATATTGTATCAATATTTCTCAATAAATGCGTTTTACAGTGACGAAATGACCAGAATACATGCAAGCACCTAATATGTTCCCCTTCCTGTTATATTATATTTCATTTTAATATTTATTTATAAAACATACTTCAAATTACATATTACTTGATTACTAATTTCCACAATTCCTTAATTGCGTATCTCCAAAACTAACATTTTTAATTTAAGATCTTTTTCATTTTATTTATTTTAAAATAACCAAAATTGTTATTATTATCAATTTCGCTAATTCAAAAATATGGTTACGTAGGACCCACCTTACATAATAGGTGTTCCGAATATTAATAAAAAAAATATTCCGACGTAGCAATAAAACATAGCATGTAAAATTGCTGATGCGGAGAGATGGCTACGTTTTTCCTCTTCTGTTTCGTTATTTCGCAACGGAATTTCAAATCGGCTATTCGGACTGAATAAAACATACACTTAATTTTTGTGAATTGCTTTCAAACAATCGCCGTATTGTTGGAATCATTTAAATTGATCATGAATTTTTATGGACAAACATTGCCCTTAAATGGTTTTGTTTAAATTTGTTTCTAAAATATATCCCAATTAATTTAATGTCCGATAAAAATTAAAAATAAAATATAAGTAATTAAATTGGACGTTTAAGTAATATGATATTGAAATAAATTGTCTTCGGTAAGTTTTGTGTTGTTTGTCTCATTAATCTCTAATATTTCTAATTGTTTACAGTATAAATTATAGATTGTGTAGCGACATTGAAGCATCTCGAATTGTACATCGTGGAATAACGATCTACAAAATACCCAGAAATATAATCCCAAATGTTGAACACGGACGGGGTGCCAGCAACGCCAACTAGAACCCTGAATAGCTGGCAACCCCTAGACGTTTATCTGGAATGTTATTGAAGGGTATTTCCATTCATTCAGTAACCGACCATCGCTTGGTTTAGACGTACCACCATCGACTGCCCAAGCCTCGTCACCAGGTAACACCATCCGTTTTATCTATTTTGTATTTTCTACATTTTTATATTGCCAATAAATAATGGTCATATAATGTAAACACCACTGTTTCATTTCGTTTTACCTTCATTCGCCGAGCCATCTAATTTACCATAAAGATTGTATTATTTGATTTAATTTTTGTTTTATTTGAACAACAATTAAAATTAAATTATGGTTTAATTATTATTTATTTGTTTTAAATTCAATACAGCTTTATAATTAGTTTTAAGGCATTTTTGGTCATTAAATATATATTCATTATAGAAGAATGTATAGGGAACACTCGCATCCAATTTCAAATAAATCCGCGTCACTAAGACAGCTATATCTCCGAAAATTATTTAAATTTTGAAAAATCTTCTTAAAGGCGTAATCTTTGAAACTATAAAAAATTGGTGATATGCAGATGGATCCTTATTAAAACTCACAGTCTCTTCAAAATATTAGTACAATTTTGTTTGTTATATTTTAGAGTCTCATTTTTACCAACTGTTTATCTGGACTCGACCTACTGCTTAAGAAGGGTTCAGAACCATGGTCCTCGGCATTAAGCCTACCGACTGACGAATGCCCAACTTAGAGATGCTTTTTGGACAATCACAGTTAAAAACATAAATTTACGACCATGCCCCAACAGGATTCGAACCAGCGACTATCGCAACAGTAGGAGTACCATCCTGTCGTCTTAGCCACTGCGTTAACCAGCTGTAATATAAATTGTAGTTTGTATAATTTGTAGTATATATTGTATTTGCTGTTAAAATTTGTCACATTACGCTCATTCGATTTTAATATCACAAAAACACCACGCAGTTTATAACTGTGATAACACCACGCAGTTTATAATTGTGATAACACCACGCCCTTTCTACTACCGAACTATGTCTTTAAAATAAAATATTTGTTAATAAATAAATATATAAAAAGAGTTACTTAATTTAGTATTATTTCGTATGTTAGATGTAAAAGCAATATTACATAAAAAAATAATTTTAAAATATGGAATTATTGTTAAAAACCAAATTGTAGAAACAAAAGATATATACTACTAGGTATATAATATATAACACTATAAAATTTCGATTTTACTAACCAGGGTTTATCTGGACTGGGTCTACTGCTAACATGGACTCCGGATCAGGCTACTAGATATTAAGCCTACCAAAAACTAACCAAGATGACTGATGTGACTGAGATGGTTATTCATTATCGGATTTTATACAGTTCTGCGAACTTCGAGTTGCGTCCAGGTACGTTAACCATTGCGGATACTTATATTTATTCTTTTAAATATGGTATATTTTAAATAAATGAGCGTTAATAATAATATTAGAATTTTCTGAGCTCCATCTGATTTTTTGATCTTCTTGAAACGTTCTGGTAATTCTTGTCTTTAGGTCATATGCTTTAAGGTTATCCTTAAATTATTTTAATTTCGACAATCTTAAGATATCAAAATACAAATGCTGCTCAGCCATCAAACCAAACAAGATCATCGATCATAATAAAGTATATTCAAAAGGGGCAATGTCTGGTGAGAACGACGGGTCACGCGGTTTCCCATTTTAGCCTTCCAGAGAACTGAAAGTAATGCAGTAAAATTATCTACAAATACTCATTTTCTTAACAGGACATGTTTAACAAATCGTAAAAATGTTGTTTACACTTCGCGGAAATCATAAACACTGAATTTCAAGTGAGCGTATAACACTTGCTACGTAAAATATTATTTATTTGTTATTAGCTATAATTAATATTTAAACTACTATTAATATTGTCATAAATTAAAATATGCTGAAATAGGAATGGGTTTATTAATTCGAATATATTTTAGTTTGAAACACTGTTGCTACCTGACGTTTGAAACATGTAAGTACAAATACAAATGATATATGAGAGAAATAGAAATATTTTTCAATAAACCTAACATCCTTAACCATGACTATAAGATATAATAATTAAAAAGAAATTTTGATATATAGGTTCTTATACTATTAATTTCATCAAGTATATTTTTAACTTTGTGATGTATATAACAATAATAAATAGAAAATTTGGACAAAAATATAATAAAACACAATTTGTGAACTTCAAAATTAGCTTTACATAATTTATTTTTCAACATAATTATCTTGAATACTACTATAACAAATTTTAAGAAATTATGACACGTTGGTTCTTATATTAATTATATCAAATACATTGTTAAATTTGTATGTACATAATAATAACAAATCGGAATATTGACCAAAAAACACTAAAATTTGTACTACTACTGTACAATTTGTAAGCATTATTTTTTTTATAATTTATTTTTCAATACAATTTACGTTAAATTTCTTCAGTAAAACTGTAATTCTCCCGATTATTTTGCCTTCCAAAATTCAATAGCAGTCTTTTGATATGTAACGATTAGCCTTGAGATCTTGCAGCAATACAATTCAATATTCACAATTTCGTTGTAGTCTATAAGAGGGTCAATTGAAAAGTCCCCGGCCTGACACATAGATGGCGCTATTAGAATTAAATCAATATGTTTTTTAGTTAGACCTAACCCTCAAAAGATGCCTGTATAAATTTGACGGCTGTTGGATCATCAGTTTGTGAAATATAGCATTTTGAGTGAAGCAACTTTTGTTATTGTGAAAAAAATGGATAAAAAGGAATTTCGCGTGTTAATAATATATTGCTTTTTGGAGGGAAAAAATACAGTTGAAGCAAAAACTTGGCTTGATGCCGAGTTTTCGGACACTGCCCCAGGAAAATCAATCATCAAGGATTGGTATGCTAAGTTTAGACGTGGTGATATGAGCACCGAAAACGGTAAACGAACTGGACGCCCAAAAGAGGTTGTTACCGACGAAAACATTTCAAAAATCCACAAAATGATTTTGAATGACCGTAAATTGAAATTGAATGAAAGAGCAGACACTCTAAAGATATCAACTGGACGTGTATATCATATCATTCACGAATATTAGGGTATGAGAAAGCTCTGTGCAAAGTGTAACAACGGAGATTCGGAGCAGTGTTTGAAGATGATCAAGAGTAATAAACTCGAGTTTTGGCGTCAATATATGACAATGGATGAAACAGGGCTCCAATCATTTCACTCCGAAATCCAATCGACTGTCATCCGAGTGGACTGTAAACGATGAACCGGCTTCAAACCGGGGGAAAACGCAACAGTTGGCTGGCAAGGTTATGGCGTCTGTATTTTGGGATGCGCATGGAATAATTTTCATTGACTATCTTGAAAAAGGAAGGATCATCAACAGCGACTATTACATAGCCGATTCAAGGATGAAATCGCCGAAAACGGCCGCATTTGAAGAAAAAGAGTGCTGCTTCACAAAGACAATGCACTGTGTCACAAGTCAGTGTGTCAAAAATTAGGCTTCGAATTGCTTCCTCATCCATTGTATTCTCCAGATTTAGCCCCCAGCGGCCATTTCACCCTTGAAAGTTGAATAAAAAAACTAATTTTACCTAAAAAATGTGTTTTACTATGGTAGGCCGGGGACTTTTCATACATACAATCAAACTGTTCATATATCATATGAAAAATAACGGAAAGTGTCTTGGAATGAATCGTGACGCTAAACCTCCTTGGAAACAGCATATCAAAGAAGAACTCGAATCAAAATAGAAAAAAATGTATTGATAATGCAAACAAACAAGCAAATACTAAAACCTATATGGAAATCGTAAAAACACCGAAATGTATTTCATTTAGACTAAGGACCAATTGGTCTTATTCCTAGATATTAGGCATCTAGTTTTAAATCACCGTAGAGACAAATTGCAAGTTAGTCGAGTTAGTGAGTAGAATTAGTTATAATTTTATTATCAAAAATTTATTTGTATAAAATAATTCTTTTACTAATCTGTTAATTAATAGTTTATTACGAAAAATAGAATTATATTTTATTACACATTTACTTTATTTTATTTATTTTGCCCAGTATTTCACCATCATAAAATATTTCTGTCAAACTGGTAATAACTAAATAACATTAATCATATTTGTTACTTACAATATAATTAGATATTTCTCCATACACAATTGAAATCATGATAATTATGTAAGAGAGCACGCAATAAATATTATTATTTCTGATTTTTCAAATAACACTGTAAGGATATTATAGATAAAATGAATATTTTATAATGACCTCCAACAAACCTACAAAATATATTCTTCATGGCAAAGTAATTTTTTATTCACGCAATAAAGTTATATTAATCATACATTTAAATAATGTTTTTTCATTTCAAGAATTCTATCGTGATAGATGCATTATTATTTATTTATATGTTATTTAATTAAAAGACTAGGAATACAAATAAATCCTCACTAATATATTTATAGATGTTTTATGAAGAATGAAATGAAGAAGATCTAAGATATAATTCAAAAATAACCTCTAAAATATTTTTATTACAACATGTTTTACCAGGAATTCAAATATTTCAACATGTATAAGAGTTAAATCATTGAAATTTCTTTAATTGTGAAATATTACTATAGTAAGTTATTATCTCTTAATAGATGCGTGTTGTACAACAAGTAACTTATGTAAATATGTGGGTAGACAATATAAATAAAATATGAGGGTTCTAAAGCCAACATACTCCATTAAAAATGTTATAGCCATATTTCTAAATAAACTAAGCTGGTTAATATGTATTTTAATTGAATTTTATGTCTTAATAATTTGAGTTTAAAATCCTCTCAACTTTAGATTGTTGTTTGAATTTAAATGAATCGATGTGATGGTGAGCGATGACTTCGAAATGGTTTTTTTAGTAAGAACATGATTTCATTAGCTAAAAATTTTCTAATTTTAGAAACACAAAATAATCTTGATTGGTTTTAATATGAATATTGTAGTAGTGGTGATCACCTTGACTCAACCAGAATTCTTTCATATTGTGTTTACTGTTAATAATAAATAATTGAACGGAAAATATAAAACAATTTAAAATATAAAAAGTATACTACATGCTTTTTGCTCAAGTACTCTAAAATATTTGTAAAAACTAATATTTAGCTGTAACAAAATCAATAAGCTGGAAGTTCATATGTATAGTCTTTCCAATAAAATCACCATCACATAGGTGAGCGATGACTTCGAAATGGTTTTTTTAGTAAGGACATGATTTCATTAGCTAAAAATTTTCTAATTTTAGAAACACAAAATAATCTTGATTGGTTTTAATATGAATATTGTAGTAGTTTATGGTGATCACCTTGACTCAACCACAATTCTTCCATATAGTGTTTACTGTTAATAATAAATAATTGAACGGAAAATATGAAACAATTTAAAATATAAAAAGTATACTAGATGCTTTTTGCTCAAGTACTCTAAAATATTTGTAAAAAATAATATTTAGCTGTAACATAATCACTAAGCTAGAAGTTCATATGTATAGTCTTTCCAATAAAATCTAAGTCCTAATAAAATAGTTATAGATGACGTGGAATATATTGTCAAAGGCAGTTTGCAAAAATGTAAAATTGGTTTTAAAGTTCGTAGAAAATTCACTCTATTGTAGTAGTTAAAGTCATTCTCATTATATTACTTAAAATCTCCTAGTTAAAAAGAGACAGAATGCTGTCTTTTTTTTTCTTTTACTAGAATGACCAGCTAAAACCAAATGGTCTTCGGCTGATGTCACTTCAGGTTTGGGATATGATACTTTTGCGGGCGACAGAGGCCCTGGGTTACGACTGGGACTGCCGTAGTTTGTTTACTATCGGGGTTTGTGGACGGGTAGGGATCTTATTAAGGTGTTCTATCGTATTCTAAAGTTCCTATGGATAACCTCCCACTGAGCATGTTTATGAAATTTTTCACAAACGGGATGCCTGATTCGAGGTGTGTAATGACGTTCCTCATAAGCCATGGAGCTCTGAGTAACGCACGGACTTTTTTGGATTGGAACATTTGGAGTAGTTCAAGTTGCCTCTCCGAGACATACTTGTACCACACCTGTGCTCCATTGAGGCAGATTGGATGGACTAGCATTTTATACAGAGTCGCTTTCTGTGGGATTGGCAGTTTGCTTTTTCTGCAGAGTAGAGGAAATAATAGGCTGTACATGTCATTTCCTTTGCAAATGGCATGCTGGATTTGGGCAGACCATTGGAATCTGCGGTCGAACTGGAGACCGAGGTATGAGATTTTCTGGACCCAAGGGATAGGGACTTTATCGATTTGGAGGCGATAGGCGCGAAACTCCTTCTTGCGGTGGAACAGAATAGCCTGAGTTTTGCTGGGTCTAATCTGAAGCCGCCAGAATTTGTACCGCGCTATCGCTTGGTTCAGTTTTATTTGGAGTCTATTGCGTATTGCGTCGGGACAGTACCCGGTTGTGAAGAAAGCGGTATCATCTGCATAAAATGCTGTATGAGAAAGTTTGTAGAGCGGGAAATCAGCCATATAAAGGTTGAATAGGGCTGGGGCTAATGGAGCGCCTTGCGGGACTCCTGCAGATTTGATTACGAGAGAAGACTGCGTCACCGATCCGCACCTGAAAGCACCTACCATCCAAGTATGAATCTATCAGCGATAATAGGACACTCGGTAGATCAGTTGTTTAGCTTTAAATATTAGACCGTGGTGCCATACTTGGTCGAAAGCTTTGGAGACATCTAAGAATATGGCACCTGTTTTTCGACCTTATCATTGCCTGGTCGATAGTTGCTGCGACGCGGGCAGCTTGATGAAGGCATGAATGTTTAGCACGGAAACCGAATAGTTCGTTCGGGATTATGTGATGTGCGTCTGTGAAATCGTTTAAGGCGTTTAATATCGATTTTTCGGCAGGTTTGGACAGAATGAGGTCTGATGCGTCGAGATATATAACCGAAATCAGTCCATAAAATTTTATTTGTGTTGGTAGTGGTCGACACTGTTGTCAAGTGTCTACAAAATTATTTAAAACTGCGATAATAATTATAAGTTAAAGTTGATGCGGCAACGTATTGACGTCATAAATTTTGAGGACGTGCATTGGCTATTTTAGTAGATAGACATTAGCTTATGACAAAAGAAATAATAAATAGCCTCTTCGAAATAAGACAATTTCTATGTTTATTTCCCTCCCAACATATGATAAAACAATATTAAAAGACTATTGAGGATACTTGAATTGTTTGATAAATCAATAAAAATTTGTGTAAATTATATTTTATTCTTCAACATAATCATCAGTTCATACATTTAATCCGACATATTTCAACATTATGTATTCTCCGCTGTTCAGCAACCTCTTAGTTCGACATGTTTTGTCAAATTAATTTGCTAAAAATAAGAAATTTAAAAATAATATATATACGCATGCATTTACATTTCAACTCAGCAATTCAATATTCTATGGTTGATAATGAAGGTGTAAAGTCCCTATATATTTCACAAAACACCAAGATAACCGAGTGATTTATCTTTCTTAAAACCAACCATTTTATCACTGCTGGCTATTCAATTTTTCCATTGTTATAAAATTATAGGTTTGATTAAAGAAAATGAGTCACACTGATTAAACCAAGGATTGACTTTGATAATTTAATAATATTATGGTAAAAGGTTTGATATACGAAAAATAAACCATTTTAAAAAGTAGCAGTGTTACCTCTTTCCGTTCCAAGCTAAAAGATGTTTCAAGTTTGTAGAGTAAATATTGAAATATCTAAAAGTATAAAAGTGTAAATTCTAAAAACAACTATAGGCAGAAGCTAATGTATCGAGTAAAGACTGAAGAAGCATACGATAAACATACGATATAGTAAAAAACCATAACAAAAATTATATACTTCCCCCTTACTATAATATAATTTGAATAATTATTTGAGGAACATTTTCTAAATATTTCATAAGGGCCTCCTCATTCTTTGATAAAAATATACATTAAAATAAAAAAAAGTATATACTTGTGGCTGCAATAGTATTAAATCGTATCATATAACATGTTATAATTTTTTGTAGGTTAAAAACACAATTTTTATTCAAATTTTCATTAATGTTAATAACGATGTTTTATTTTTATCGTGTTGTTCTACTCTTACGGGTGGTTAACGAACAATTTCGAGCGTGAAATTATGCGTTAAGCTTTCTCTTCTTTCGAGCTGAGCCCATACGACTTTTATGACTTTACATATACTTGTTTATATTAATATTTAAAAAGACAGAAAACAATCATTTTCTTCCTTATTGTTTTTGGGTTAGTTCATGTTGCTGTACTAATGCTGTGAATTAATTTTAAAGGATTTATAGAACACTCCAGTTATATTATATTGAAATTTTAGATTCTTAAATCTAGATATTGAGCTTCCCATAGAAGTAGAATATTCATGGGAGATTATTATCCATTGAAATTAATATGTTGCGAGTAGAAGTAAAATAGCCGTTATACATGTTTGAAAACAACAATCAACATAAAAAAATAATAAAATGGTCAATACTATATACTTTTCAAACTTTCTTTCAATTACATCCTCAATACCATGTACTTGAATGAATTATCGAGTGTCTATTTCCAAATTACCGACACTGACTTTTGAGACCTGAAAAGAGAGAGAAGGTAAAGAGAACTAAATATGCGTAACAAGCTTGATATTGAAAGAATTCGTAATTGATTATTTTATATGTTTGGGAAATTGTTCTAAAAGGAACACATATTTTTACTGTAAAACAACCACTCCAAGTAGCGATCAAATCGATGCACAAAATAACTATTAAATGTTTTAGAGTCATATTAGAGTGTACTAAAACGAACAGGTGCTGGTACAAGAATTTGTTGAACAACATGTTAGACTATTATTTTGGGAATGATTAAATAACATAAAACAGGTCAATTGAAAAGTCTCAGGCCTGACATATAGATGGCGCTACTAGAATCCATGTTTTTTAGTCAGCCATAAACCTCAAAAGATGCGTGTATAAATTTGACAGCTGTCGGATCATTAGTTTGTGAATTACAGCATTTTGAGTGAAGCAACTTTCATATTGTTAAAAAAATGGATAAAAAAATATGGCCCCATCATTTCACTAGGAAGTCCAATCGACAGTCATCCGAGTGGACTGCACACGATGAACCCGCTCCAAAGCGTGGGAAAACGCAACAGTCGACTGGCAAGGTTATAGTGTCTGTATTTTGGAATGCGCATAGAGTAATTTTCATTGGCTACCTTGAAAAAGGAAAGACCATTAACTACTACATAGCGACTATTACATAGCGTTACTGAACCGTTTGAAAGACGAAATCGCCGAAAAACGGCCGCATTTGAAAAAAGAAAACGCTGCTTCACCAAGGCAGTGTCACAAGTCAGTGAAAATGATGGCAAAAATCCATGAATTGGGCTTCGAATTGCTTCCTCATCCACCATATTTTCCAGATCTGGCCGCAGCGACTATTTCCTGTTCTCAGATCTCAAAAGCTCGCTGGGAAGAAATTTTGGTCAAATAAAGAGGTGATCGCCGAAACTGAGGCCCATTTTGAAGCAAAGGACAAATCGTACTACAAAAATGGTATCGAAAAATTGGAGGGTCGCTATAATCAGTGTATCACCCTTGAAGGGAATTATGTTGAATAATAAAAACTAATTTTGCCAAAAAATTTGTTTTACTATGGTAGGCCGGGGACTTTTCAATCGACCTGTTATACCAACAATCGCTAATTTATTTGTTATCTGCCATGTTCTTTTATTTCACTTCAAGGTTACTAAATCACATTTAGGTGAAAGTTTCCTGAACGCTGACTTGAATCAAACTAAACCAAAAAAAAATAATAATAAAAACAAAAAATTAATTTCCTATATAATCAATTACATTTCCTATAATTCATATGTTCTAACAGGCAATAATAATGCTAATATTTGTCAAGATAATACAAACAATAATTGATCATTGTGTATTATTATTCTTGGCCTTGATGGTGAATTGCGGACTGAACTTGACTTTTCGAGCCGAGCGATTTTCACCTTCTGTATATTAATAATAGTTTAATATAGAATAATTTATACATATCCTGAATACAGCAATATTCCGAACTTTATTCTCAAATAATTGTTGAATATATCAACTGATTTACATATGAATGAAAAAATATTGCATAATAATGGAAGACTGATTATAACACACGCTCAACTACTTTTCTTGTATTTCACAATTTAAAGTAATATTTTGAACGCATCTATGAATGAGTCTCCAGTTAAAATACAATGCCATTCAAATTAGAGATGAGCTTATAAAAGATGTTGGGTTATTTCCATATTAATAACAACGATCGTAGCCACAGGCTTCTTTTATCAGTCACTGCTCCTTAAAGAAAGAATATGAACAAAATAACTTTCAAATAGACTATATTTTGTTGCAACATCACTACAATAAAATATATTTGATTTATATTTTATTTCAGTAAATTATATTATAAACATTCGAAAACAATAGTTCATATGGAACCGAGACTTTGTTTATCAGAATATTTTATATATCATATATTTTATCTATATTTTATTATATTTTATATATCATTATGATCCAATTTCGCAAGAGTTTACTTTTTTTAAAATTATTGTTTTATATATATTTTGTGTACTTTTTATAAATTTTTGTGTATCATAACTTATACTTTATTATTTCTGTAACCTTAGTTGCTATATGCTCTTATTACCACTATTCTCTAACTACATGTTACCTGCAGCACACTTTTGCGGCTGATAGTTCTTATTGTGGATTTAAATCTTTTTGATACGAGTACTAAAGAAGATATATCAAGATATTTATATTTCCAAGTACCATAATAATCCCTTTTATATCTTTTTGAGGATCTATTTTATCTAGTGGGTTTAATCAATTTTAACGAAACTTTACTTTTATGTGTTGCTTAAGTGTTGGTAATTAACGGTTAAAATATTGTTAAAACAAAACAACGGCTTTATAAGCATTAAGAAGATTTTGCAAAAGTGAAACCAAATTTAAACATCGATGATACAATGAATACTATGGTTACAGAAAATTGATTCCGAAGGTGTATAAGTTCTACAAAATCAATAAAATAAAGAAGCTTTAAATATAATATAGTGTACTCATAACTTTATTGTTATTCAAAGAAAATATAATAAAAATATAAAATATAATAAAGCGCGTGAAGATTTCTTTCTAAGTTGCGTTTGCTCATATCGCACCAAAAACATCGTCGACAATTCAACGAAGGTCAAGGCAACTTGTTTGAAGCTGTTCAAGTAACATGAAAACTATTTCTTACACCAATATGCCAATGATGAACCACAGAGATCCACTATCACACACCTGAATTAAGAGACCGTCAGCTGAGTGGACAGTCGCCGGTGAAACTTGTTGACAGTCACCAAAAATACAAAAGTCGGTGGGCAAGGTTATGACATTCGCATTATTTTCAATAATAAACAATACATGATATATTTTTTAATATATTTTAAAGTCTCCTTTTTACTAAAGAGGGTTTATCTAGACTGGACCCACTATTTATTGTGGGCTCCGAACCACGATACTCGGCATTAAGCCTATAGACTGGTCAGTGACCAACTTACAGACCATTCCAGAAGACATCCGGTCTTACCCAGCCTGGTTATTGGCGTTACTGGGATCATTATTCCTTAGATTTTCCACTGTTGCCTATAAAGACTATCACAATTTGTTTTCAATCACAAACAAAAAGTAGAGCCATGCCCCAGCAAGGCCGAACTCGCGACCATCGCAGCAGTAGGACGACCGTCCTGTCCTGAACCACTGCGCCACCAAGCCAGCACATAATATTTTGGATTAACTTGAAAAATCTCAACATATACATATAGTATCTGTATATATTACATAACATATTATATAAAAATACAACATATATAGGAATTATATTTTTCTCGCCGAGATAATGTTACAAGTGACCGAAAATGATGATTAAATTGAATGAATTACACTCTCAATTGTGTTCCCACTACCCGCGCTCTTCAAATTGAATTTTGTAGACCAAAGAAAAGAGTGATCTAGACCAATATTGAGAGTTAGTAAGAATGAATAAAATTGAAAATCTATAAAAGCATCGAAAGCATATTGATCAAAAAGTGCCGAATAATTTAAAAACTGTTTTTCTTAGTCGGTAGACACTTAGTCAGTGATTTTTTTATAACATCTTTATTAGATACGCTTAGTAAAATCTTAATTATAAACTAATTCATTACTACTTGGATTAATTTACAAGTAAACGAATGCGAGAAAATACATCAATATGCATTCCTCAATTATAAAATTATAATAACTTATAGCTATAGTTTACACTAAAGCCATACAGTTTGTATAAGTTCGTATGGTTTGGTTTTCTTCAATCTCCTGACATCCTGCGCGCTGTGCAGCAGTTGTATTGCTTCCACGTTAGTATGATTTACTCTTTCGTATTTCGAGGTGAAATCTTGGATAACTTCGCAAATCCATTTAATTTCCAGGTCATCGTGCAGTTCTTCGTTGGTTACGTAGCGATAGGCATTGGTAATCAATCGAATCCTTGTTTTGGCAGCATTGGATGACTAGCTGATTTGAATTTTTAGTGCAACCCCATATTTGGACCCCATAGGTTCAAATTGGCTTTATAATTGTCTTATAAATCAACCTGTTTGATTTTAGATCAAGTTGAGAGTATCTTTCGACTAACTAGTATAGTTGTTTTATTTTGGTTCTAGTGTGTTTTGCTTTCTGTCTAACATGATGTTAATATATCGTCAAGATGGATTCCGAGGTATTTAGCTGATTCTGCTTGAGGAATCGGGCATCCATTGAGTGATATAATTAAATTTTTATTATTTCGCCGCAATGCAAAATTAATTTGGACAGATTTGGAGATATTAAGTTGAATTTTCCAATCTTTCGTCAACTTGTAGATTTTGTCGACTGCCACTTGTAGTTTTTCTACTGCCCTAGGTAGAGATATTTCGTTTGCCATAATAATTCTGTCGTCAGCAAAGGTTCCAAGTAGTATTTCTTTTGTTGTTAGAATGTGAGCAGTGTAGAGCAGATATAGGAGACGCAGGAGCGTCCTAAGACGCTACCTTGTGGAACTCCAACCGAAATAATTTTAAATGTCGAGAACGTCATTTCGTGCGATTCTCTAAATTCTCTTCCGAAAAGATATGATTCCAGCGATTGACAATAGTTACGCGGTAACAATTTGCTCATCTTACAGATTAATCCCAAAGGCCAAAACCGATCAAAAGCTTGTGAGACATCCAGGAATATTGCAGGGCAGTATTTCTTTTCCCAAACGCTTTTTCAATAGCCGCAATTACTCTGTGCACTTAATCGATTGTTGAATGGTGATTTCGAAAACCAAACTGGAAATCTGGCATTATTACCAACATTTTAACAGGTTTAAATATTAGTTTCTCAAATAGTTTTGATATTGCAGGTAGCAGCGAAATAGGCCTGTAAGATTCGACTCGTTCTGCAGGTTTGTCAGGTTTTTTGAGCATAATTATTTGTGCCACCTTAAAGTATTCCGGAACATGCTTCAATATTAAACAGGCATTAAATATATATGTCAACATGATGATTGCTTTTCGTGGCAGTTCTTTCAATAATCCAGGTGAAATGTTATCTATACCAGGTGCCTTTTTACGATTGAGGTTATTAAATTCAGTGGCAATTTCCAATGGATAAATTAGATTTAAATCTACATTGGGTTGATTAACAGGAGATGTATCTATGGTAGATTCTATAACATTAGGTTGAAATATATTAGCTAAGTATTGTGCGAACAATTCAGCTTTTTCATCGTTGCGTCGAACCCATTCATTTCGATCATTTTTAATTGGCGGTACTCGAATAATTGGTCTTTTAAATCTTCGAGTTGCTTTCCATAGCGAATAATCTTTGCTTCTGGGCTTAATTCATTTACATATTTTTGAAAGCAATTTTGTTTATATTCTTTGATATATTGATTCGTCTGATAACTAATTCTATTAAAAGTAGTTTTGTCGACAGCATTTCTGGTTATGTGCCATACTCTTCTAGCTTTTCGCCTTTCTTTTATCATTTCTCTAATTTCGAGGGGGTAAATTACTTCATATCGTGATTTCTCTCTTGTTATTGGGGTGGCACCTTTTGCAGCTGACCGAAACTTAGCCAATGATGTCTTATATAAATATTTATGGTTTATAGATTTGTTTATGTTTATTATGATCTATAGTATACACACTATAACACAAAATTAATACCTATTGATATACATATTGCCTTTAAAACAGCTTGAAAAGTCATAAAAATAATTTATATTGAGTTAAGAGATTGTCTATTTAAAATGAGATCATCACTGGAATGAATCATTTTGATTATGAAATAATCATTCACTATCATACTAAAGATGCTGCATAATTATTTGAAATATATTTAACAATTTAATAGACTTTAATATTTATTTAACTTGGTTTTTACGTAATAGTATTTATATTTTAATTAAGAGAAAATAGAATTAAATAACAAATGGGTAAAAACGTTGATACATGTTCTAAAAATCTATTTATAATTAAGCATTAAAAGCCAAAGCTTTTCAATTAAAATTAAATCATAAATCACGCGATAGTGCATTACATAAAACTATATATCACGTTTTATTTCAACCGACACGTAACAGTGATGACCTTATGACAAAATTATTTTAAAATACGTCGTTCCTCTCTTGTTATTTAATGGCTAGCGTTATTTAATACAAAATATGAACTTGTTTAAATGTAAGCTTTTACCGTTAACTGTATAAATTATTACATGCTTAGTAGAATATTTATTATATTCTAAACTGTGAATTAATTTAGAAGGCTCTCTTTGTATCATAAATTCGAGGTTCTGTTGCAAAAAATTTCAAAGAGTATTATTTTTCAAAGTATTCAACGCTATCTACTTTCATAATTTTTCCGTGTCAAAAAAAACCGCCTATTTTTGAGAAAATCTATATATCTTGTATATCAAAAATTACAGAATTTAAAAAATGTAACAACGTAACTAACTTGAGCTGTTCTTTTGTTTAAACGATGATAAATAATTCAGTTCTAGACTATTTAATGTGTATTCTATAGTCTATTCAAAGTTTTTTTAGTAATGCATCATGGATATATTTGTGATGTTGCCGTTAATTCGGCAGGTTCTCGAGTTTTAGTTCAGTTTCGTTTTGACATACAAAAACATTCTAATCTAAATAAAATAATTCAACAAAAATATTATGAAATATAATTTATTTTAATATTATAGTAAATCTAAAAACTACAGTTAATTATACAGCCACAATAATTTAACTCTTACCTAGAGTTAAAATCTCTTATCACTATTGCTTTCAAGCATTTTTCATACATCTGATAGATGTATGCTAAATTATTCAAAATATTAGTTATAATTACTACAGGTTATAAACCGGCAAACATTATTTTAGCCCTTTGATTATTTTGATAATTTAGTCGCTGCGTAATATATCATATTACTTTGTTTGAAAATGCTGAAAAAAATAGATATTCAAGGTCACAAATTGATTGCGGTTTCAATAGGTTATTTCGAAAAGGAACGAGATAATGGAAGCCCACTTTTGCTGGTAAATACCGTTAGAGAGGTAATTATTGATGATTTTAAATAATAGAAGTCCTTACAATTTTATTGAAAATATTTTGTAGCGGGTTGCTGCCGTGCTAAATATTACTGTGGGTACTGTGAATAAGATCGCTTACAAAATGAAGAATAATAAGTTAGATTCACCCAAGAAAAGCCGTCTACATACAAAGTGGGTAACGAATCTTGACCATCTTGATATTGACTCTATTCGAGACCAAATATATGGATATAAACATAATTTAATAAAATTATTTTAGAGAAAATTGTCTTTCTGAAAAGTTTACATAAAAGATTTAGGGACACGCAGATTTTTGAAGGATGTAAGATATCCATTTATACACTCTTACAGGGCATAGGGTTTAAATGGTGTAAATATAACACTGGGAGAGGTTTAGTATAACTTCCAGACATTACCTTAAAAAGAATTAAATTTTTAAAGGCATAAAATAAGACCAAGGAAGATAAACTATTTGAATTTGTGTATCTTGATGAAACTTGGATATTTCAAAATGGTTCATTGTGGCACTCTTGGCAAGACGGTAACAAAAAAAGTATAAGGACAACAAAAATTAATGGAAAAAGGTAAAAGTTACAATAGCATTCAATTAGATTTTGTTGATCATTATATTTATTAATAATTAATTGCAGATATATTGCTGGTGGAGAAGGATATTCCATCATAAACTGTTTTGATATGTGGAAGGAAGCATTGTTAACCATAACACCTTGGGTTTGGATGGGCTCAATTAGACATATAGAGAAAGTAATTGATAAATGGTGGAATTGTGAACATATTTCAGACATATTAAAAATTAACAGTTTAGTGATTGAATTGGACAATGAGTGGGAAAGTGAAAGTGACTGAAGGAAACTTTCAGGATATGTGATAATGCTGTGCAATGCTAAATTCCTGAGACAGTGATGAGAGTGAAAACAACTAAAGGTATACACATAATTAATTGAATATAACTGTAGAAAATGGTATTGTAGCGAGTGAAAGATTTGTGTGCACAGATATGACTTTAATTGTTCAAAATTAAACATGAGCATTAGGTTACAACGTATGAAGAGAGAATGAATACTAACTATTTTGTAGATATAGTAAATGCGTTAGACAGAATTCAGTGATTAATTATATGAAGAATGGTGTACACAGATAGTAGAAGAAGAAATGACTTGACAAGCAAACACATCATTGAAGAAAACAAGAACTAAACGAAAAAAGTAAATATGCTATTGAATGAAATAAAATACGTTTCTCAGATATACAATTGTTAATTTGGTAGATTAGACCTCCAGGGGGATACTACCACATAAAAAACGCGCCTAGAAACTCAACCTCATGGATGGTGTGGAAAAGAGTTAAATGTAAATAAAACAAATCTAACCTACAAACTATTATAGCTGTGTCTTAATTGTAGTTTTAAGTCCTTCGATAATATATCTACTAGATTTACTATAATGTTAGAATAAATTATATTACATAATATTTTTGTTCAACTATTTTATTTAGATTAGAATTTTCTTGTATGTCAAAGCCAAACTGAATTAAAACACAGAGTTAATTCGGCAACATTGCAATATTTCGACGTCACAAATATCCATGATGCATTACTAAAAAAACTTTGAATAATGTATATATATGTACACGTTTAATTTTATTCCTAATAATGTATAAACAAAACTATGAAATTCTCTTGGCAGATTCCTTAAGCGACTAGATAATTTACATAGTCTTTATGTTTCTGAATATTGTATATATAATGTTAATATTAATAATATATATAGATTTTTTTAAGTATTTGGTTAAAAATGTTTATAAGATAACATTAATGTCGAAACAAACATTTTAATTCAAGGAAAAAACACCATTTTACATTTAATATATACACATTTGACCACAAACAAGTGTGGTATGCACGAAGTGATTGTTATAGAAACCAGTTCTAGAGCTAAAAATAAATATTTTAATTTCAAAAAGGAGGATAATGACTTCAACAGGTTCAGTTTTATAATATATTGTTTCTTTTTCAATTTTATTTAACAAACTACGGCCATAAAATGTTTTAATTTTAAACTTGTAATTCTATAAACAATCGATTATCTTATGGCATGGATTGTTACATAACTCACATGTAATGAAATATATAAAAATATTTTATATTATATACAGAATTAATAATTCATATTAGATTGTGCTATATAACAGCAAAACAATAGATACTAATATTACAAGTTAGAAGGTTAAGTAACTAAAAAGATATCGAATAAAAAACAGAAAAATATTTTTTGTATTGTTGCAACGATCATTTCAAGATGTGAATTTTGGTCCAAATGTATAAACCTTACAATAATTTTACATTTTAATTTAATTGTTTTATTGTTGATATATATTTTAGTATATTTTAATATTAAATTAACTGAATCTTTATAATATATCTACTTTACACTGCTGACATTCCAACAACAAAAGAAACACTATTTGGAGCTTTTGCTGACGACACAATTATTATGGCAAAAGATATATCTCTGCCTAGGTCAATATAAAAAGTGCAAGTGCAAGTCAACAAAGTCTAAAAATTGACGAAAGATTAGAAAATACAACTTAATAGCTCCAAATTTGTCCACGTTAATTTTGCATTGAGGCGAAATAATAAAAACTTAATTATATCATTCAATGGATGCCCTATTCCTCAAGCAGAATAAGCTAAATACCTTGGAATCCATCTTGACGATAGATTAAATTAGAAGCATCACGTTAGACAAAAAGCAGAACACATTAGAACCAAAATAAAACAACTATACTGGTTAGTCAGAAGATACTCTCAACTTGATCTAAAATAATACAATTATAGAGCCAATTTGGATCTATGGGTGCAAATATGGGGTTGCACTAAAAATTCAAATCATCTACTCATACAACTCTGTCAAAACAAGGTTCTTCGACTGATTACCAATGCCTATCGCTTGTAACCAACGAAGAACTGCACGATGACCTGGAAATCAAATGGATCTGCGAAGTTATCCAAGAACCGATAAGCCTTGAAACACGAAAGAAGATTACTAAATCATACTAACATGGAAGCAATACAACTGCTGGACCGCACGCAGTATGTCAGGAGATTGAAGCGAACAAAATCATACGAACTTATATAAAGTGTATACTTTTAGTGTAAGCTATAGCTATAAGTTAATAATTAATAAATAATTATAATTTTATAATTGAGGAATACATATTGATGCATTGTCTCACACTCGTCTTGCTTGTTAATTTATCCAAGTACATAGGAAAAGTAGTAATAAATTAATTGTAAATTAAGATTGTACTAAGCGTATCTAATAAAGATGTTATAAAAAATTTTATAATATAAAAAATCTAATTAGTAATTGCCATACTGATTATAACAAATATATGAGATCAGTGCTGCAAATTTATAAACGAAATATGAAACTGAAAAATACCGGTGTATTTGTAAATATGATCATGAATCAATAGGAAAAAGTTATATGATAATATATATGTAAAATTTAATTTACTATAACATGTCTGGTTTTATTTTTATTTTATTTAATTAGGCACTTGCTTTATTTTGATCATTAGTCACTTTAAAAAGTAAATGCCTTAAGAAACATTCCTAGAATATCTATTCATAGCAATTTATTTATCCTTCAGGTCTAATATTTTAGAGTAAATATTTTATTGACTCTATTCACAATGTTATTCAATTAAATTATACATCTATATGAATTTTAATTAGGTCAAATTCTTCAATCCTTGGAATATATTTACCGCACATGCCTGATAAACAAGCTTTAAAATATGTATTTTGTTGACTCTATTCACAATATTATGTAATTAAATTATGTATGTATATGAATTTTAATTAAGTCAAATTCTGTTAAATATTTCAAACACAACAAGAAATTTTGGCCAATTTTTGAAAATCACTGTTTGATAAAAAAATATCTCCTAAATTGTATTAAATCATTTGCAACATATAAAATTGACCATGTATTATCATAAGGGCCATAATAACATTGGGAAAAACTAAAATAAAACAAACAATATCAGTGGTGAAATATAAATAAGCTAGTGTAAAAGATAACCCCTGCAATGTTTGTCCTACAGGTCTAATATTTTTAGAATATATATTTTGTTGATTTTATTCACAATAATACATGGGTTGAAAAATTCCGGACCTAGCCCATAGATGGCGCTAGTTTTACTACATTCACCGCTTTTTCGCTTAGTACTAACTTTTAAAAGAAATCTGTTAAAAATTTTATGGTATTCTACTTATAAGTTTGTGAGTTACTGTCCAATAGTGATAGTACTTTTGTAATTTGGTAGTATAGTACTTAAATTTCGAGTTTTGACTTTACACTCGTTTTTAATGGGAAAAATACCGTTCAAGCGAAGCAGTGACTTGAAAAGTATTATAAAGACTCCGCTACAATACGAAACAACAATAAAACGTTGGTTTGCTGACTTCAAACGTGGTTATAGAGATACCAATGATGCAGAACGCAGGGGGCGTCCAAGTGAGGTGGTAATACCAGAAAACACCAAAAAAAGTTCACAAAATCGTTTTGAATGATCGAAAAGTGAATTTGGATATTAAAAGAAAGTGTTTGTTTTATATTTCATGAGCATTTGACTATTAGAAAGCTCTGTTCAAAGTGGGTTGCCCGTTTGCTCACAGTTGACCCAAAAAAAAGAACGTGTTGATGATTCTGAGCAGTCTTAGGCCATGTTTAAACGTAAAAACCCGGAATTTTTTAAAAATTTTATTTATTTATTTTTAATAAAGAGTAATAAAAGAACTCCTCATAAATTGTATGATGTTAATTTGGACCATTTAAAATTGATCACCTAATATCACTACGTCTAAAGTAATGTTAGGAAAAACTAGACTAAAACAAACACCATTGGTGAATTTAAAAATTAAAAGTCGAATAAGCTATTAAGTCTTCATAAGCCCATCTAAATTAAAAACAATTATATAAATCAAATAAATCAAGTAGCCAACTATGTTACCGAATAAATTAATTAGTAAAATATCAATCACGGCTAACTCCTACAAAGTAATCATGAAAAGAAACAATCGATTTGTGCGCTAATTAATTTCGCAAGCCTATACTTAATGTAATGCAATGTTGGCGTGCTCGAAATTATAAAACCTTAATAACAAAGGTTACATTACCAATTAATACATCTCGTTTATTCAGAGAGCAATTTCCAAATTGCAACTACAACTCGAACGGTGCCGTAGATTTTCAAAATTAGGAGAACCGTACAAAATCGATCGATTTGATGGATATTAGATGTAATAAAATATTAAATTGAACATTATTTTATTGCTTCATTGTACTGCTAATAAGTAATGTAATACTTTACATTGTCTTTAAATAATTAAACTTTTTATGTTCTGATATTATTAATAAAATATTAATAAAAATACAATAAAAATCAAAATATACGTATTATTTCAATTATACAATCTATAGATATTATTAGAATATTTTGATCGCAAATATCTATTGGAGAAAAAGCATTAAAAAGTATTAATGTTAAACAATTTTTTATGATGTTCAAAGAATATGGTGGTTGCTTGGACGACAATTTGTATTAACACACCACAATAAACTAGTTACAGAAAATATTACATAATCTGAAGCCACGCAGATATAAGGGTACCAACGTTCAGCGAAGAAATTAAACACTTTTCAAAAAAACATCAAAAGATTTTCTGAACACAAAAACGTCAAAGAAGTGCTCGACAACAGTCTTATGTGTGAAAACTGTGTCATCTTTTAAAACTGTGGAGTCCACAAGTGGCAGTACATCCATCAAATGCTAATTAAGTATATGACTGAAATACTAGAAATGGATTTTAAGAACAATAAGGAAAAATTACTATATAAGTGTAGTTAATAACTAGTTGTAAATGTGTGACATGTGCTTTCTTTGAGGTTTTCTAACAAATCTCAATCAAGGATGACCGAAATGTGGTCGACACATTTAGTATATATAGAGCACATATATTGCATAATAAAATACCAATGGAGAATAAACAATAATTATATTTGGATTTATTTCTTTAATTACATATTTATTTTAATATATTTAATATTTAAACGTACACTTATTTACACATGTACATTTTTTAAAATTTAATTCTTCCAATAATTATATGAATGAAAAATATTTTTAATAAGAATCATATTCGATTTATTTTATTTACTTTATATTTAATTATTTCTTATTTATTAATTACTCATGATATAAGGATATATGATAATGCAGTTTTATTAAAAAGTGATAACAAAATAATAACTGAATAATTTATTATATAATAAATAATCGGAGAATGCAAGTGCATGACATTGTTTGTACATTATCTTTCTATATCAAAAATATCAAAAGATATTCTGATAGTGTCGAAATGAATGAACAGAATTAAGGTTACCATGTTGTTTGGGTCAATTACCTTTAAAACAACAAAACGATTAATGTCAATTAATAGTATTATATTAACTTATTGAACCGTTTCAACAATGCTGTAAAAGAAGAACGTCCACATTTGGCGAAGAATAAAATCCACTACCATCAAGACAATACACGTAATACGATAGTAAAAAGCCATGTTAGGATAGGAATTGCTTCCGCGTCTACTATATTCGCCAGATTTAGCAACCAGTAATTACTTTGTGTTAAAATATTAAACAACAAAATATATAAAAGAATTAAAAAAATAAAATTCTTATTTTTTAGATAAACAATAAATATTACTATGTAGATAGGTAATTTTTGTATTTACCTCATTGTTAAAAATTATGAAAAAATTACATGTTACAATGTTACAAAACCATGAGATATTCCAAAATAGGATGTTACATCAAAAATATTTTAAACATTATTAAAAACGCAATGCCTATTTTGCATTATTACTTTTTAATGTTGATAAATATTAACATAACCAATTAATATACCAATAATAACAACACTAATATCTCGGGACTAAAATATAAATACCCGTTTAATTAGCGAATCTTCAAAAGATATGCCTGTTGTTATTTTCAATTTTAAATTTATATTGGCACCAAAATAGAATTAGTCGTAAAAAGTAAGTTAATAACATTTTAAGAGAAATTATGTTTATTATATAATTTTCGATGAAATCATAAATAATATTATATAGCGTTATATTTAAATTAGATAACATGATGTAGAGAATAGGGATGCAGAAAAAGTATCGATATTTTCTGAAAAAAATATCGATATACCGATATGTTTGGTCAATATTTCCTCAAAATAAATTAAATATAATTTTTAATAAACCTTTAAAATTTGTACTTAATTATATTATTTTAAAGATTCATAAAAATATCACTATTCTCTAAAATATTTAGAATAAATATATACTCTTTTCGAATGATATATCGAAATTTTTTAAAAATATCGAATATGATATATCGATATTTTGAAAAATATCTAACATGAAAGTGAAAACATCAGGACAACTTTTTGTCTAATTCTGTTCCTACTCCAAAAAAAGTATGAAGTTACTTGGGTATTTCGATAGAGGATTATTATTCTTTGAGGGACGCATCTAACAATATTAACAAAATGTAATGACATATTATTTTCGTTAGCAAAGTTATTATCCTGACTTTCAGATGGAAGAAGCATATAAAAAAGAAACGGTATGAGCTCAACATCAAGTTCAGGAAAATATATTGGTTGCTTGGCCGAAACTCCGAGTTATAAACTTATAACAAGCTTATTGTATAACAACAGATATTGAGACCAGTGTGGAGCCATGGAATTCAGTTGTGAGGCTGTGACAGTGCGACAGACCTCTATCGCCACCCTCAAAAATGTATATGGTTACGGACACTATCAGAAGATTTGCCGATTCCCATCATATAAGACTCTAGGACCACGTCAATACGGAAACGCACAGACTTCTGAATGTGCATAATATTATTAGACGTCTCAAAAAGCAAAAAAGCCTTTTGATTTTGCAAATGCTTGAACTCTCCACTAAGTGATTCAGTGGAAAATAGATTAGTTGTATCTGTTAGTTAGTAGGTTAAGTCATATTAAAATTAATTGTTAGTTGTATACTAGTTTTAATAAATAAATAAAAAAAGAGACAAAAAAGAGATGGCAAAGGTGATTAACAGGGAAAGAAACGGGTAAGTAGAGTTGTAGTTGATGTATTTAGATGAATTACACTATACTACTAACTAAATATGTTAAAGATCTGACTAATAAAACACAAATCTCAGCTATATTTATATTAATATACTGCTCAAATCGGACTCTAAATTTTAAGATGCCCTTAATTGTCTCTAAGAAGACGATGGTGCATAAATAATCATTGACCTTAGGACAAACTTCTGTTAGTACTCTTAATCTGAAAATTTTACGACCAGCGAGAGAACCACCAGAGGGCATGCTCTTAAAATTGCGATGATATAAAATAATTAAAACAGAATAATAATGGACACTTGATAATTTTAGTACTAATGATAATGTAGTAGTAAAATATATTAATTACATACATTGGATATGCTTAATACAATCTTAATTTACAAATTAACTTATTACTACTGATGTGTTGTACTTGCATCAATACACACAAATAAGGCGAGTACGTGATGGAAATATAATTTAATTTAGAGTTATTACAATTAGCCGTTTGTATATATTTTGATCAGTGATACCTACGAATTTAAATCCCATTAATATAAGTATCAATATAAACTACTGTTAAACAATCTAACCTAACTGTTAAATTCAATAGATGAATTCAACTGTCAAAACCGACAATTTCTCAGACAAGAACAGTCTGGAAAATCAAAAAAATTCGCAGACATTGAATTGTAAATCTCAATTATTTTTATGATAACGGTTTAATTATTTGCCTGTTGATTGAAATTGTTGCCGAGACAAGCAAAGAGGTAAGTATATCGAATAAAAGACGCAAAGTCCACACACTGCAACTGGAATGGGAACTTTTGATGCACCCAGCATACTCACCAGACATAGAGCCTTCTGATTGCCACTTGTTTAGATAGAAGAATTGTGGATCGACTGGCACACTGTTTCATGTTGAAGAAGTGAGAATGTCGTTAATATACACGGTACCGTCATATTGCTAGAAAAATCGGAGTAGAACGGTAGAAAATGATGAAGATATTTTAAAGAATATTATTGTACCAAATGATGAAAATGCTTGCAAGTGTCAATGCCAATTTTATATACTATTATAACGCATATAAATATCTAATCTATGTAAATAAAAATGAATTTCTTTGGTCACTCCATAACTTGAAACCTGCTTTACATTCATTTTTTAAATTGTTTCCAGCACTTCCAGTACGGTGTAGAAAGTTTCTACGGAAATAAAAATTGAGATATTTGCGCAGAAAATTGGAAGATTTAAGAAAACTTAACGAATATATAAACATGTTTTGCAGTGACAATTTAACAAATGTATTTAAACAGCTGTATCCAGTTTTGAATTTGTTGAGTAAACAGTTTGTTCAGTTCATTGCAATTGCGTCTTATGTTTTGATATAGTAATAGTTGGCATACAGAATTACATAATACCTAGGAACTTACCAACTTCGAGGACCTCGCAATGCTGTAAGTAGAGGAGATATACATGAGCAAGTGAAACCGACGAGGAACACAAATGCGAAATGAAGTTGAACCGAATCAATGGAATAGAAATTAATAACGCGGATATGCTACGCTTAATCACTATCGAGCTTCATAAAATTATAACGTGGCAATTGATTACAATGCACAGCACGTCGGTGCTATTGAATCAATGAATGTAGTAAATTAACAGTACAAGGCATTAAACTTTAATGATGAAGCCCCTGGATTGTGTTGCGCAATTGACCAAGTGAGATATGCGCCATTCGTACAGCCACCCAATTATAATTATAATTGCAGCATGGAAACGTCTACGTTTGTCTATGATCCAAAGACTTTATGTGTGTTATCATGCGATCAGTTTACTTTACTGCCATGATCTGGCTATCGCAAAATTCCTCCAAAGCACAAGAAATCGATGCTTCATTACTGTTCAACGGCAGCTTGAGTGGCTGATTGACGTCGAACAACACACCTGTAATACCTACTCCACAACATCTCCGGATTTGGCGCATGTGCCAAAAATTGAATAAAATATATATGTTTATCCTGCATAGAATAAACCATAGAAAAGAATCAACTATATTGTATTCCTTTTCTAATGGCGGTACATTCTTTTCGTGTCGTTCGGTAGAGCCGATCAAGTCAAAACAACAAAAAACTCTTGAATATTTAGATTTTGTGTTACGTTAATAATTCTATACTAATAATAAACTTATTCTTGGTGGTTTAACATACATTGGTTTTAAAATATGGAAGAAGAAGGGTAAGCGCAGAATGTAAGGTTAAATTTTTAAAAGTTATAAAATTCAAACAGCATCAATTTCATAGTGGGAATGTTAGCCGCCAAATTTATAACACATCATTTTCGTTGATGTCCGTTAAGACAGACTAGCAGTTGATCTCAATTATCTTTATGTGGATAGCGGTTTAATTATTTGCCTGTTGATTGAAATTGTTGCCGAGACAAGCAAAGAGGTAAGAATATCGAATAAAAGACGCAAAGTCCACACACTGCAAGTAGTCAAGTCATTAATGAGGTTTTCCATCAATAATAGTAGCAGAAATTGTAGTAAATGGCAATAATGAGACATTTTCTTTCAACATAATATATTTCAGTAATGATTTAAATTTTATTTTATAGGTGAAATGTAGCTAGTAAATAGTTTCTCTCAATACCTCGGAATCGTTTTGGATTTCGCGTCTCAACTTTCGGTTAAATGCGTTGTTTAATGGAGGTTGTCATTACAAATGTATTAACCCTTTGTCGGTAATCATCAAACAGATCGCCTCAATTAAAATAAATTTTTCACTGTGAATTCCTTCTATCAAATGATAAAAAATCATCAACATTATTTACTAACAAGCCAGAAAACAATATTAACAATGTTGTGCATGAAAAAGCATTACAATAAACAGTATGTTTTGGAAATATATTTTTTTAATTATCAACATTTGTTGGGCAGCTAGTAGTATATAAAATTGAAAAGAGTCTATAACAGTTTTTTGTTGTTTTAATTAATGCTACTGTTAACATTATAAAAATCTGATGTTACATAAACTGCACTGGAACATACTATTAATTGAAGAGAATGAACAATTTCTAATACGGCTATCAAAAACAACACATATCGAAACTATTATTCGCCAGCGAAACGGAAGTAAATGCAAATGTTTCAATATATCGAAAACCTTTATTTCGTCCGTATAAATGGACTCTATATTTCAAATATAGAGTCGGTTCAGTTTTACATTTCCTGCGGATTAAAATTTACGTTTCAGCAAAATGAATTTTTATTTCGCGATCTTATCGAGGGCCGTATTATTCTAAATTATTCATGAATCAGCAATTGTGGCAAGGCGAAAAAGCTGCTTGACACAATTATTAATTTCCTTATTTTAAATTGGAATAACTTTATGGTTTAGTCGTCCGTCGGCCCGACAAAATACCGGGGATTATTTCAAAGTTTTGTGTTAAGTCTTCAATTAGGTTTTGTCAGATAAAAGTACACAATTAAAAGTAAATTAACAGTATAGTCGTAATAAAAATAATTTTGATTAAGCCTCTTTTTTACAAATTAAACACTATGTAGATATTATGAGCTTACTAATGTAAGTTCAGATATAAATTGAGGGGGTATTCTAGTGTACATATATGTGAAAACAATTATTTATTTATTCATATTTTCAAAGCTTAACCCTTCAATATATTCTCGAAAGGATTTTTCAGAATTTAAATTATTTTCGGGGATATAGCTGCTCTTGTGACACGGTATCTAAAAACAAAATTTAAACGCGATTTTCTCGAAAAATTACATGATATCTCAAGTTCTAGTGACCCGATTTATCTGAAATTTGATGTGAACCCTCTCAATGCATTCTGATATTTTAAGTAAAACTATAACAAAACTTAAATTTTTACTATTTTTAAAATATTAGGAAAGGTAAAAAAATATGTGTTTACAGCAGCAATATGACGAAAAACACTTTTGCTATTTTTTATTTTGTTTATAAAGTACTTTTCTAAATTAAAAATGTGCTTTTAGGATCAGATTATTAAGAAGGTGGCAACCGTATTAAAACCCCCCGTCAGTGTGTAATATGTAATTTTGACACAGCTTTGATCAATAAGCTTTTGCCATTTTTCTGACATAACCAGAATTACGTCACTGTAAAACTTCTGGAAATACAGGACAAAAAACTGAAAGTGATTTTCATAAACCTCTTTAAACCTTCACACCATTAAGAATTAAGAAATTTTAACCTATATCTATATCGATATATTTGGTGAACTTAAGTACTTAATTTTAATGTTCATCAAAAATATCACTATTCTTTGAAATATTTAGAAAAAAAATTTAGGCTAATATTTAACTATTTTTATTTTTTCTTAAAAATATTAATTATTATCTTTTGTAAAATATCGATATTTTTTATACTTGCTGCAAAAAAGATATATTTATTTCTCCGATATACCGATATTTTTAAAAAATATCGAAAACGATATTTTTTTCAGTGGCCAACACCCCTAGTGAACATATCATAACTTCCCAGATAATCTCTCTGAATTTTTATTGAATCGTTAAAGATATGCGTGGTTTAGCATTAATAACGCCCTTTTTCATCAACAATTCTGATCGGATCACTCACATGCCTCAATTTTTTAAATTCTCTAAAGGAAAATATAACTGTAAGGAGTTGAATTAAAAGTTTAGTTAGGTTCAAGTAACCCATTTTCAATCCCATCAGACCTTTAAAATCATATTATCTAGAGTAGATTCGAGCCTCGTTGCAACAGTTTTGATTCATATATAATCATTCGTTTTAAAAATAGCTCGTAGTGAATCTCACCCTTTTTGGCAGTAATATATTACAAAATGACCTTCTTTTCCCAACTTTTAAAACACAACTTTTGAATGAGTAACAAATGAAGCCACTAAATAATTATCGCCTTAACATAATGCAGTTCAGGTTACTAGGAGGTGCTTTCTACAGAATGTTTCTTGTATCGGTGTAAAAATTAATATCGGCGAATCGAAGAAATCGTAAAAAAATCAAATATAATGTACACCATTTCGATTAATACTGACAAGAAATTGATAAATAACCCACTTTACTTGGTAAAGCGATTTTTGCGTTGAACTATATCAATAATAACATACTTTTATCCTTCAACCATTCACTGTATTCGCCTAATCTAACACTATGCGATTTCTATCTGTTCGAAAAATTGCTTTTGGTAATAAACAAAAAGGGGTTAGATCTGAAGGCAATCCAGAAATCCAGAATATGCTCTTTGACATAAATAAAGTTCATATTAGTTATATTCTTATTGCTCAACAGTAATTTTTCCATTTATATTATAACACACCTTGTAATAAATTAGTGAAACATTTTAAAAAATCTATAGTTAATCCTCAACCAAAGTAAATGTATGCACGTGCAGTTCATTTATAATCAGACCGCGCAAACATCAATAACAATAAATAATACTAGCATTCCATATAACAGTCAAGCTAAGTCTAACAGAATGGCTCTTGATACAAAACCTCATTGGAACAAAAGAAATGGAAGGAAATGGAATTATGGGAAATTATATTGGTTAACTGGAAGAAAATCACAATTATCAGTACATAATAAATTATCATTATACAATCCAGTTTTAAAACATATATATAGACCTGCGGAATTCAATTATGGGGATCTTCCGCGAAAAGAAATGTAAATATAAGTTTTCTAAAACAAAGTCCTAAGAAGCTTACAGCGAGATATCGACTGTCGGTCAAGAAATTAAGAAAATCTCAAGGAAACATGAGGAAAGACCCCATTCTCTCCATATTGAACTCTTGGATAACATCAGAACAGCACATAGACTGAAATGAAACAAACCATTTGTCTTTTGTAGTGTAGTAAGGTGTATTTAATAGAAAAAAAATAGTGTTAATACATTATTAGACTAGAGACTAAGGTACGGTCGACAAGTCCTTCTAAGTATATACTTCTATACTTAAGCTATTATACAAACAAATTGTAGGTTAGATTAGGTACTAGTAGGTTATTTATATACTACACAATTCTTTAGATATAGGTACTACACAATTCTTTAAAGGTTTTTGAAATTATAACATATGTTAACTAACAAAAATACTTTTAAAAATAGAAGATTTAATATAGTATAACGAATTTGCAAATATAACTGATATTATGCTATCATCCCGCACACACAGTATGCCACACATTGACAATTCCGATAGTCTCATCTCTCGTATTTCCAAAATGGGTTTTTCGAGCTGGGGAAGGGGGAGACTACAGAAAAGCCCTCGCCCCCAATCTTATTTTCCACGACAAATAAATTTATTTAACGCGACTGTATTATGCCTCCTTGGCATGAAATTTTCGGTTTCTACTTTAATATTTATAGCTATCTAGCTGAAATCTAATTATTTCTGATACGTATTGTTCAATCTATGCCACGATCAACTACAGCTTCGTCCATAATTCGTAATAAACAAATAACAACAGTGTATTATAATTAGTAATACAATATTATCTTGGAGATAACAGAACGCAATCATAGAGATAACAAAGCAGTTGTGTATTAACAGAAAATTATATTGTTTGTTAATCTGCGATAAAAAAAAATTAGTGTAAATTCAATTTGCAACATAGGGCTGAGAAACTAATAGAAGATATTTTGTTAAAAAATTCGTAAATGACTAATAAGTAGCGAATAAATCGTGTATCTTGCTCAATAATAACGGATATAACGTAAGTTAGATCAGAGGTCACTTTTAACTAATTTTTAAATAATAGAAGGTGCTGCTCAAATTCATCTTAATGAAAACTTTAGTTAAAAAAGCCTAGAGAATTAACTTCAGAGTTACAATGATTGGTGAACTTAAAAAGGAAATTAGAAAATAAGGAATTGTTAATTTACTGAATTGTTACTGAATTTCAGTTATATAATGAAATTAGATTAGAACAATTATACAGAAGAACCACTTGGGAACATATCGCTCACTGCAATCATTTGCTTCAAAATAGGCCTCAGTTTCGTCGATCACCTGTTCATTCGACGAAAATTTCTTCTCAACGAGCATTCTCTTGATATCTGAGAACGGGAAATAGTCGCTGGAGGTCCAGATCTGGAGAATATGGTGGATGAGGAAGCAATTCGAAGCCCAATTCATGAATTTTTGCCATAGTTTTCACTGACTTGTGACACGGTGCATGTCTTGGTAAAGTAGCACTTTCTTTTTCTTCAAATGCAGCCGTTTTTCGACGAATTCGTCCTTCAAACGGTCCAATAATGCTATGTAATAACCAACTCGTCATTGTTTTTGGTCAAAAGTGAGCTCGCGCGATACCCACCTTGCACAGAGCTATCTAATACCCAAATATTCGTGAATGATATGATGTACACGTTCAGTTGATATCTTTAGAGTGTCTCCTATTTAATTCAATTTCAATTTACGGTCATTCAAAATTATTTTGTGGATTTTTTTAATGTTTTCGTCGGAACAACCTCTTTTGGGCGTCCACTGCGTTCTCATTTCACCACGTCTAAACTTAGCATACCAATCCTTGATGGTTGATTTTCCTGGGGCAGTATCCAGAAACTCGATATCAAGCCAAATTTTTGCTTCAAATGCATTTTTCCCTTCAAAAAGCAATATTTTATCAACACGCGAAATTCCTTTTTATCCATTTTTTCACAATAATAAAAGTTGCTTCACTCAAAATGTTATAATTCACAAACTAATGATCCAACAGCTGTCAAATTTATACAGGCATCTTTTGAGGGTTAGGGCTAACTAAAAAACATAAGGATTTAATTCTAGTAGCGCCATGTATGTGTCAGGCCGGGGACTTTTCATTTGAGCTATTACTGGTGAAATAGGACTTTCTTTGTAGTTTGTTGATATATTAGCAATAGTTCGATCATACAGTGCGTAATTAATTAATCTATTAATTATTTAAACCACCAACTAATAAAATCACTGTACTCTTCTAGTGCTGCTTGAATCTCGATGTGCTATGACGGATTCAAGTTTTATTCATTGATATAAAATGACTCAAATAATTTAAAAATTCAATTTCACTTAGACTATTTTCTTAGTTCACCTCAACTTGCTGAATGAACGATAAGTACTATAGTCTGTCCAATAAAACAGCGTCAATGCACGCTAAATCACCCAAAACAAATCATTAAGCTTTTAAAAACTGGTATTAACCCAAAAAAACAGCGGACTATGATTTAATAACTATAATAAAGTGCTGCAAAATCTACCACCCAAATATAACTGCAAGGATAGTACGAAAATTTCTAACTTGTTTAATGCAGCATATCGACTAAAACATATCGCAGATGTATGGAAATATTAAGTAATTTCTGGTTGAAAAGAATAAAACAAATTACAGAAATAATCTAATACCTGCATACTAGTTTTATAAACAAACGTTCAACATTTGACGAACTGCATAGAATCACAGACGTAATTCAAAAATCTACGAAGATTAAAAAGAAATTCTGATTCACTATATTCTTAAATATAACCCAAGTCCCATCCACAAACTTCAGAAAATGTTTCCAAAGCAACGCACTGAACTCAAAAAACCATAAAAGAAACTAAAACAGATATATCACAAGAACATTTATTGGTGACAATTATTTACCTATGTATGCGAGTGTGAATACAAATAACTGAATTCACACCTGAAAAATAAAAGTTAACGAAAGCAAATTAGGGCATATTGAATTTATATATAATTACTGTACTGCATAATTGCTGTACATAACCCATATAACAATAATGTATTGATAGCAAAATATAAATTTTTATTTATAACTCATTTCTTTGTTTTATTTTAGTTAATAAATTAAGTTCTATGGTGTATACTTGAGTAATTATACATATCACATTTGTACAATTGCACCATATATAGAATTTAATCACTTAATATTTTATTATCATGTTAATAAATAATAGTTGTATTAAAAAGATAAATCGAAACAAATATCAAGGTTCAAGTAGTTTATCAAACATGCGTCACACTTCAGCACTAATATTGCATGTTGATAGTAAGTAAGTAGAATTAGTAACTAATTAAATTTGGAAAAAATAAATAGATACTATTTTTATAGAGATATGATATGTTATCTGATATAAGGACTTACTTTAATATACCGATCATGTCATATATAGAGTTTATCACTTTAAATAATTATTACATGTGATTATAAAAGATTTAAAATATGTGATAATATCCAGATATTTCGCTTGAGTGAAAAGAGGAAAAGGGGAATATATTGTAGGGCAGTAATATACCAGTAATTATTTTTAATATCTGTTTTTCTAATAACATAGATATGTAAAAAATTCTGAGAGCTGTTTAGATTTTGTGATATAATCCTTATGATTTTGGGTGCGCTGATTTCGAAAATGACTTCCTTTTTGTCATAAGACGGCACACTTATTGACAATTCGGGTAAATTTTTTTCCCCCACTGAGGATTTTTTTATACATTTTCGCCAATGGAAAAAATCTGAAAAATCTCTCTGAAGCGTCCAACAGTAGTCTGATATCCCTAGTATTTTTTCTGTATTCGTTAATATCTTAGTGAAATCATTACGTCTCTCAAATTTAGTAGTCGAGGCGTGAATGAAGAAAACGTACTTTCAAATTGGCAATCTAAAGCTTTGCAATGCTTTTGACGAGTTGTTTATACTTAGAGTCTTCATGATTGCCTAAAACGTTATATATTATTTCTATTCCCTCCTTAAAAGCACTCCACCGGTCTTTTTGAGCATCCATCAACTGTTGGTCAGTCGTAAGCCGTCTAATGTGTGGTCCGATGAAAACACCTCCCTTCACCTTCGCTTCTGAGAGGCCTGGATACTTTGTAACTATATATTTGAAGCAATGTCCATCTTTGGAAAGTGATTTTATAATTTGTCTCATCAATCCCAATATTGTGGTGGTAGTGTGGTAGGTAATATTGTATGGTAGGTACCAATATTTCTTAGATGATGTTCTTTTCACTAACATTAAGTTCCTTCGTCGGTTTCTTGTATTATTTTCGTTCTGGATTATAGATTTCATTAAAATATACGGAACATCCTACAGGAATGAAAACATAAAGACCGTCGTTTTGAAGCAGAACTGCTTTAAGACTTCTTTTTGATGAATATATGAAAATACCCTATCGTGCTGTATCGTATTTGATCTTAAATGCAATTAAAAAAATCCTGACCACCTGTAATTCTTCCCTTATTATTTTCGTTCAAAAATAATATAGAATAGCATATATATAGATAGATATAGAAGTTCAGCATATCAAAATATATAGAAATCTGTTGAAAATACTGAAACAGTTTTTTAGTTGCAGACTTGTGTAACTACACAGAACTTTAAATTTTACCTGAATTTTAACAAACAATTTATATAATTTAGAAAATATATAACTTTTTTAACTCTGATGCGTTCTACTTTAATAACAATTAGTGTCTAATTACTTTTATGACAACCTCTAAAGAAATAGCGAAAATATAACCAGCATTATATACTTACAGAGCGTACAACATTTATAGAAGATGGAAATTGTTTAAATATTTCAACTTTGATTGTCCAACATGGTAATCAAAATTTAAGTTTTCGCGGCCATATTTATTAATTATCGTGATCTCTAGTACAGTCCGAACACCAGTCGATATATACTCTTCATCAACTGAATCGTAAAAACGAACTTATTATAGATATTCTTTGTTCGTTTTTCATTATTGCACCGATGAAACACACTGAAAATAACATAGAATAAATTAACATTAAATTTTGACATAATACCAGCGAAGACGCCAGAACCTTAGTGCGGGCTTACCAGAATTTTCTATTTAGAATAATATTTAATAGCTAAATAATAGCAATTTGCTATTGTTCAGAATTAATACATCTATTAAATCGCTATTAAATAAATTTTGAATTTAGAGCTAACGAAACTATATTAATGTAAATCATAGGATAAAAAATTAACTAGCTATTTTATCGCATGGCATAAGTATAATAGAGTTACGGTATTCGGCATTGTTACTACTAAATTAAATTATAATTATTAGATTATCATGTGAGAAGCGAACTGTCAATTTTATAATTAAACGTCAGTTTCCATGGCTCACTATTTATTTAGCGGTGTCGCTACTAAATCAGTCATTAAACAAAGTAAATAGATTTGGTTTAATAACCTACTTGCTCCAAACCGTATTATTATGAGATGTGCGTGTATATAGTTAATAATCTATCGTGCCACGAAGTTATTTATACGTTTTCATCTTTTGCTGCCTTTACTTTCATGTGTTTTGATTATATATTGTTGACTGCTTTTAAATAATTGTTTCAATTAATTATATTGAGGAATTTCAGTTACTTTATCTATATTATCATAAAGGTGATAAAATTAAATAATAATTAAATTGATTCTATAATCATATACAATTGAATGAAGGATGATAGATGTGCTAAAAAGTCAATGATTTGTATCATTTTAAGAATTATCATCTAAAAACTCAATAATGAAGTAAAAAAAAGCCAATATGGCAGCAGAATAAAAAAAACTAAACTTGTACAAATTATGAAAAATAATGCCTTTAATTATTTACTGAATATTTGTTTATCATTATCAATATATAATTATCTATTTATAATTAGAATATATTATCAATTTAATTATTTATATATAAATTGTTCATTGCTTAACTTCAGTTAATGTTTTCAATATCTTCTATTATAAATATTAAATAATTTTTAAGCTATTACTAACTATTTCTTGTTGCATCTTACGTGCACTGCATATTGCTAAACATATATTAGGTTAATCCAAATATATTCGATAAAAACAACGTTTCTTTGTTTTCATAAATTATTATATGCACACATGCATCATTTGACATTATGACACAAAACATGATGATAGAGCATACAAAATATTTTTATAAAAAGTAATTGATAAACTTCTGATTGTATATAAACAAAGCTCTCTAAGTGGGCTAGTTTATAGGTTTAATCTTGCGCATCGTGTTTGAAATCTACATTAGTAATATCATGATGATGTATTTAATTTTATCGCAATTCTGTACATCCCAAAACCTAAATTAAATGGTTTTTCTAACTTAATAAATTTGGGAAGTTAGTTTAATAATTTTCTCCTTTTGGACTTTTTGTTTGCCGTTCCATCTTCATCAGTAGATCTTGTCATAATGGATCATATTTAAACATGAAAACTATATCTACTCAATATCTTTATCCGAATGACTCGAATAACTGCATTCTTTAGTTCAAAAATTAATTATTATTTGTTTTTGTACATCTGACTTTTAACAAAATCTCGAAGGAATTAGTCCAACCATTAAATATTAAGCATTACTACTAGTGATAGATAAAGAAAACAGGGGTATGAATTATACTCAGGAATTTCAGTTAATTTATCTATTATATAAAGGTGATAAAATTAAATAATAATTAAATAGATTCTATAATCACATGCAATTGAATGAAGGATGATCGATGTGCTAAAAAGTCAATGATTTGTATCATTTAAAGAATTATCATCTAAAAACTCAATAATGAAATAAAAAAAGCCAATATGGCAGCAGAATAAAAAAACTAAACTTGTACAAATTATGAAAAATAATGCCTTTAATTATTTACTGAATATTTGTTTATCATTATCAATATATAATTATCTATTTATAATTAGAATATATTATCAATTTAATCATTTATATGTAAATGGTTCATTGCTTAATTTGAGTTAATGTTTTCAATATCTTCTATTATAAATATTAAATAATTTTTAAGCTATTACTAACTATTTCTTGTTGCATCTTACGTGCACTGAATATTGCTAAACATACATTAGGTTAATTAATCCAAATATATTCGATAAAAACAACTTTTCTTTGTTTTCATAACACATGCATCATTTGACATTATGACACAAAACATGATGATAGAGCATACAAAATATTTTTATAAAAAGTAATTGATAAACTTCTGATTGTATATAAACAAAGCTCTCTAAGTGGGCTAGTTTATAGGTTTAATCTTGCGCATCGTGTTTGAAATCTATATTAATAATATCATGATGATGCATTTGATTTTATCGCAATTCTGTACATTTCAAAACCTAAATTAAATGGTTTTACTAACTTAACAAATTTGGGAAGTTAGTTTAATAATTTTCTCCTTTTGGACTTTTTGTTTGCCGTTCCATCTTCATCAGTAGATCTTGTCATAATGGATCATATTTAAACATGAAAACTATATCTACTCAATACCTTTATCCGAATGGCTCGAATAACTGCATTATTTAGTTCAAAAATTAATTATTATTTGTTTTTGTACATCTGGCTTTTAACAAAATCTCGAAGGAATTAGTCCAACCATTAAATGTTAAGCATTACTACTAGTGATAGATACAGAAAATAGGGGTATGAATTAATCTAGTGATAAAGAAAATAATACAATATATATGCAATGAATTTTAAGTGATTTAATGGCTTTAGTTTCTACGTTATTTGAATATAGTTTACTGAGCCCAAATTGTTATAAACATAACTGAAATGTAAACATGCACACATACTTGTAGAACACCAAGGAAATGACCTTCAGAATTCAGAGCCAGGTGTAACAATCCCCCAAGTTAATTAACTTTCCCAAAATATACTTTTTATCCGATTTTCCTATTCATGTTTACAATTATTTTCATATTATAAATTTATATTCTTTAAACCTATACCTTAACCAGTAATTCGAATTGACAATTATGGACACAATATTACGTTATTTTCCAAAACCGTATTTTACTGAATGTTCCACTTGATAAAATACTGTAAACTGTAATAAACCTAACACCTTGTTATATTGTGTACAGCTCCGTCTTTATAACCTATGTTTTATTCAAGAATTAAAAAATCGTCCAATTTAAAAGACCCTTTATTTAAAGCAGCCTTTGTTTTTAATTTAAATTAATGTCCGATAAAAACACCCCAAATTTTATTATCATAAATATCTACATTCGTTATACAGTTTGTGTTGTTTAAAAACAAATCGAAGTAATAAATTCCTTTACTTCAGCTGGTACTGAAATGTATATGTTTATGTATACACACGCGCAAAAGGATTCTCACACCTCTTCACAATTTATTAAATAAAACAAAAGGGAAATTAGCATTTCGTTTCGGCAAAGAAATATATCGACGAAATTGTAACAGTGATGATACTATAGTGTCTGTTTTATTGTTAAAATTATTCCATTAGAAAAGTCAACGTTCTGAAAGTCCACTACTATATTATATACTAAAAGTAAACAGATATAAAACTGTGTAGGCTGCTTTGTAGAAATGTGTCGCAACACTCGATTTCTAGATGGCACTGCAATTGCCTTTTCTATTCATTTTTCCGGTGCGTTTTGTAACGTAGGGTGCCTTTTTATTGTCTTGGGTGCCTTTTTCTGAATACAGGGCATACGGTTCATTTAGTATTCTTCTATGTTTATCTAACATTTAAAAAGTAAAACAAATGACGATCTTTAAAATTAAGTAACAACCTTAAGGTTTCTGTTGATTTCACTCTCAAAATCTGCCACGTCAATAACGTCAGAGCAATTCATTTTTCGTTGTATAATATATAACGATTTTCAGGATAAACTGTTACAATTACGTAACGTACGTAATTATGTACGTAATGTAAGATGATGAATGAAGATATATATGTTTTTCGATTAAATAAGTTAATCATAACACTAACAGGGAAAGGTCAAGAATCTGTTTTTAATATAATAAAACAAAAAGATATGTGTCTAATAGATACTATTAAATTGAAGGCACTAAATAAACTTGAAACTGTGAAACTAATCACGTGATACCATGAAGCATGTTTGGTAAAATCTGTTTATGAACCAATCAAATGCCTTCACATCGAAATCTTTTCTTTATAGTAACTTATAGCAGTCAATTAACTACTTTATATAGTATGCTTAAATCTGCTTAAAACAAACTAATCTAATTTAGTTAAAGACTCTTTTCACTACTTCATCACTACTGGAATAATTTAAATATAACGAGAAACAAATAATTACCAGTACATTTAAAACACTATTTTATGTTATATTTTAAGAAATATTGTTGTTATAGAAGTATCCAGGAAATAGAGATAAAATTTCACCAAATCACGTAATAGCATCAGCTATTTCTCACAAATTACAGGGACTAATACGTTTCGATTCAACGCGCTTTCGCTATCAATGCGAGATCTTCCAATCTATAGTACCGTTATCTAGGTAAGTTCATCAGGTTGACAATAAATATATCCAGCGAAATGCCGGCTTCATTCCTTTTAAATTACTCGTATGGTTAACGGCTACTTCTATAATTGTACATGCGTGATTGTGTGGGAAATAATTTCAATTGTAGAGTATTGAGGATCAGTGACTTAAATTAAAACATCTTCTTCTTTCACCAATCACCATTTTGCCAATACTTGTAAACTATACAAAAGATCAAAGTATTGTTTACAGTTAAATGTTACTACTATTGAGCAATTAAAAACAGTATCATAAGATTATAATAAATGTATTGTAAAAACCTAAAATCATTAACTAGTTGATTATTTTAATGTGTTTTCAAATGCTTGTCTAAAGCTTCGGTAACAATTAAATAATAAAATGTCATGATAAAACTTACCTAAATGTAGTTATGTAAATAGTTCTTATTACAGATCAACATATAAAGTATCTACAAATACTGACATCACTCACTTAACCTTTGATTGACGTATGATTAATGACTAGTTCTTTGATTTGGCATGTGTTTATGTAGGAAAGAATTTCAATTTCACTAATTTTTGTACTGAAGGAATTAAATTTTAGTTTAGGGTCTTATTTATTTCTCTTTCTTTAAAATTAAATCTATACAATACCAGTATAGTCTCATTAATTTTAAAATCAATCAATCAAATGCCGTTACTTAGAAAGATGCTTCATATGTAGATGAGAATTATTTATTAACTTTAATTATTAATTATTAACGCAATTTCTAGGATATTTAAACACGTTGTTTCTGTGAAAAAAAATTGCACTAAAAGACATTAAAATATTATAGAACAAAATATTGGTAAATCCAATATCGCAAATAAATTATTGCAATATTCTAAGCTAAGCCAGTTGCTTCAGTAAATTCAAATAATAAATCATTTTATATTACTTATACAATGATACATTAATAAGTATTGGGTATTTCCCACTAGTCGTTTATGCATAAAATTCTTGTTAAAGTAGAACAGAGTTTTTATAAACTAAAAAATCCTAATCAATATTTAAATATTTTTCATAATAAATATTTGTTATACAGTAAAAGTTTTCCATAAACAAGTCTAGTTATGTAAATATGTTTATAGATTATATTGAGAACTAAATACATTACGTAAAATTTAATTAAAATAAATATAGTTAGATGTTCACTTCTTCACTACATTTGTAATTGATTACAGAGAAGGGTGTAATATCTGTTAAGAATAAGAATACTTTGATTACAGAACAATTCTTTGATTCATGATAATATATGTAATATGGTATTGATTTTTGCGAAAAAATATTTTTAAAAATTATAAAACCAGTATTGATTTTGATTACAAATTCCGAATTATAAATCACATCCCTCATGCTGAAATCAAAATTGAATGTTATATTTATGTACTATTGTAGTGCATACCATGAAAACTGGTACTCATTACATTATTATATTGTAATACCGCCTATACTTAATTACTGCCTTCACTTATAAACATCTTAATAATGTATAATATTAAAGCAGAAATATTTTTAATTAAAATATTAAAAAATACATCAATTTTAATTCAAACCGAAATAATTTTTCATGCAGCTGTATAAAATTGAATCATCATGATTATTTTTAAACGTTTTAATCTACTTAATTAAAAAGACAAATATATTTTTTAAAATGATAGGTGAATCGTTATGGTTATAAAACTCGGTAAGCAAAACATTAAAATTTTATATTTTAACGATTCTCGAATGGGGAATGTCAAGAATGAACGTTGCGCAGCTGCTTTTTATGAACTACTTCACATACAGGTGTTTCCTCGTTATGCTGAATAGAAGCCGGTCGACTTCAACGACAATATTATGCATTTAAGTCAATTATTTTATTATTTTTCCTTTTCCTTCGCATTCAAATGAAATGCCCTGAAGAAAATAAATGGGATTTTTTGGCATATGCATATGCGGAATGAACGATAGCTGCAATTTAAATGATCAACCTAAATCATTGCTGCTAAACTCCATTATATTTTATGTGTTATTGAATATATTTTAAGCTGATTAATCTGAAGCATTTTAACAGATGATAATATGTTTAATAAATGTACTTTTTCAAGAAATTCGCCTTAATTAATTCTCGAATATTATAACATATTAATAAATTATTCATATGCACATTAAAAGTAAAACCCGCTGTCTTCGACAAATCAAGCTAAAGTGGACTTAGTGTCACATCACAGATCAATTAATTTGGTTATGAGTGATGTTTTGATTGTTTATAGACTAATATTTCGTGGATATTACCGAAAAGTAAATTTACTTCACGACAATATTTACATTATTCTTTATGTAGCTTCAATTTGAAAGGCAACTCATTATAATGAAATTATATATTATAAGTCAAACTTCTATTAATGAATATATGTTATTGCTATTTTGTTATTCTCTGAATGCACTAATTACGTTTTAACTGAAGTAATTGAAACAATACTTCAATATTAATGTAGCAGCATTCATACATTTCATATTCAAGTACTATATATGCATTTGTTTTTTCATTTCATCTATGAAGTTTACATGTACCTTATATGCCTGAATTCTTCTCTTGAAATTTTACAATTTTCATCTAGTAGCATCCATGTATATTATAAACTTCAAACATGTACAATATATTTTTTATTATTCTCTTAGCATTCTACAATATGCATAATGGGTATTAAGTATTTGTTGAGATTTATGTTATATAATGACACTAGCGACCCGCCCCGGGTGCAATGCTGATACTAAATTAAATACACTACAGAAAAAATATGAACGTTGTATATAAAAACATAGGGGCCCGCTCCGACTTTGCACGGGTATAAAATATATATGCCTATGTCACTCAATGAAAACATGATTAAAATCGATTCAGTATTTTTTGTTCATTCATTACTGCCCTTGGCCTGCACGCATTAAATTTGGAGTAAAACAATTCCTCTTCCCCTATACTTACTATGAAGATTTCCTGCTATCTTTGGAATATCTAAATTCATACAATTTTTATTACATTACACATTTTTAAACGCAAATTTTAAATTTGTAATATCTCCGAAAATATTTGTTTAATTTACATGATGTAAGGAACCATATTGATCTATATTAATTGCACACTGTATTTAAGGTACTTAATTCGATAAGGATTAATACCGTATTGCTTAAAATAGCTTCGTAAATAAGCCATTTTCTCACTTAAAAAGTAAACAATAAAAATGGTTAATGTGGGTTATCCCTAAAAGATAAACATATACCATCGCGGACTTTTTTGTAGACCTTTTTATGGTGTACAATACTGTAGTACATAAATTTGATCTAACTCGTAGGGTTAGGCAGCGTTTTTGCTAATTGCTAAATAAGCCTAAAAAAATAGGTTAATTTACGACATCACGTTAGAAACCTCTAAAATTAGCAATGTTGCCTTAGTATATTATGCATGTATTATACATATAAACCTTCCTCTTGAATCACTCTATCTATTGAAAAAAACCGCATCAAAATCCGTTGCGTAGTTTTAAAGATTTAAGCGCACATAGGGATATAGGGACAGAAAAGGCGACTTTGTTTTATACTATGTAGTGATATAGAAGATCGCTTCAATAAGTGATCTTCTGCACAAACCAATTAACTAGTATTATGCGTAATTTAATTCTACGTTCTATGATATTCTAAAAACTATTTTATGTATCTATCAACTTATGCACTTCACTGATATCGCGCACATTTAATTGTTTGGTTAGTTCAATCTAGTGACTTGACAATCTTTTAGAGTACTTCACTGGCACTTCGTACCACACGTTTTGGGGGGGGGGGGGGTTTCCTGGATTCCTGGGGGATTAGCGCTGCCTTAAGTTATTACTGGCATAATATAGAGGGTTAACGATGGCACGTGGGACTTTATTTTGGAACCTTTGAAGGACGGCTATGTTGATATATTCCTTATATACTATTATGTATATACTCTCAAATGTACATGCTTATACATATTTTTTAATACATTGATTGATTGTATACAATACCCTAGGTAAGATAGATAATGGTTAATATTTTATACGCTCTACCATTATGTGAGCTTTATCCTGACATATTTGTTGATATTGCAACATTTAGAATACTTCATATTTTGGTTTCTGGTAAGTTTTTTTTTAATTGTGCTACTAGTATTTGTACCCTAATGATTTACTGAGATTCTTCTTTAGCCTATTATTTTTATTTAATGATACGATAACCATATTTGTGTTAAGCCAGCATATTTTATGTCACATCCTCACACATACTGTAAACAAAAAAAAAGAGAATAGATCAAAGCGTAATTAGGATATTATTACAATAATACACTAAATTATTGGCTGTACGGTAAATAGTTAATTTCTACTTGTTTTCTACTCTCAGTCTCGCTATTATATTTTTATTTTCTCCTTCATTACCAATATAAAACTAGTGTCTTTTAATAAAACATAAACAGATGTATGTTACCGAAATGTGCATGTACAATCCATGTAGTCTCCATAGCTCTACTGTATTTATATGGCTGTGCTGATATTTGCTGAATTACCTTCCTTCATGGGATACAGTATCTATTAATACACTTCCGATACTTATACTGTATATAGAAAAACTTAAATTAATAATTAGAATATAATTAGAATTACATAAAACTAGTATCAATAAATTACATGAGTTTGTCAACGGTGACAGTGATGGCATATTGAGGAGTTACTCTCTCAGCAGAAGTTGCTAAACATATTGGCACGTGTCTGAAACATAACATCATGTTACACAAAAAGCAGAATATATCAGACTCAAAATTAAACATTTATGCTGATTAGTCAAAAAATACTTTCTGACTTACCATCAAAGATATTAATTTAACAGTAAATTATAATACCTAATTGAACTTATGAAGCGCAAATTTAGGGTTTCACTGGGATATCAGACTAGTAATCCAAAACTGGAAAAACATAATTTTTCGTTTTATTACCACTGCTTATTGCTGAGTAACCAACGACGAACTACATACAAGTGACTTCGAAATCAAATGGATATAAAAAGTTATCGAAAAATTCGGCGTAAAACATTAAATAAAGTTATTAAATCACAGCAACTTGGAAGCCATAGAGTTACTGGACAACATTCAGGATACCAGAAGACTGAAGTGAACCAAACGAACTCGTATTGCGTATAAGTGTTACTCTTAACTTTAGCAAATCTAATCCTTAAATTTTAATTTAAGAAATACATAACAGTTCAATTGAAAAGTCACCCGCCCACCATAGTAAAACACATTTTTTTGGCAAAATTAGTTCTATTATTCAACATAATTCCCTTCAAGGGTGATACACTGTTTATAGCGACCTTCCAACTTTTCGATGCCATTTTTGTAGTACGATTTGTCCTTTGCTTCAAAATAGGCCTCAGTTTCGTCGATCACCTCTTCATTCGACGAAAATTTCTTCATAGCTGAGACCTGAAAACAGGAAATAGTCGCTGGGGGCCAGATCTGGAGAATACGGTGGATGAGGAAGCAATTCGAAGCCCATTTCATGGACTTTTGCCATCGTTTTCACTGAATTGTAACACGGTGCATTGTCTTGGTGAAGCAGCACTTCGGCAGTGCCCGGAACCTCGGCACAAGCCAAGTTTTTGCTTTAACTGTATTTTTTCCCTTCAAAAAGCAATATTTTATCAACATGCAAAATTCCCTTTTATCCGTTTTTTTTATAATAACAAAAGTTGCTTCACTCAAAATGCTATAATTCATAAACTAATGATCCGACAGCTGTCAAATTTATACGTTAGTTAGTTCTAGTAGCGTCATCTATGTGTCAGGCCGGGGACTTCTCAATTGACCTGTTAATGATGTATTTATCCCGCACCTATCTTGCTTGTGTATTGACACAAGTACAACAGAAAAATAGCGATAAATTAATTTGTAAATTAAGGTTATAGTATCTAATTATATAATACTATAGATAGCATATGTCATATAAGGTGTCATGTATTTGAAACTTAAAAAATCATAACTCGGACTTAAACCAATACAAATGAATGTCTTACATAATAAGTTATAAATTAATCAATGCTTCCATTTGGTACAATTTATTTTTAGTAATATATCACAAAATAATCAACATATCAATAAATCGCTTGCAATTTTGCAATCTTACATATTCATAGTAAAAAGAAACAGCCTTATTTATTAGGTAACCCTGAGCAAATGCTGTTTAGTCTACAGCAGCCTTATTCATATACCTTTTAAAATCCATAAAAAGTAAACAACAAATGCATGTGTATCTATTAAAGTGTTTGACTAACTTACCATACGAGGAAATGACCGCGCCAATTCTACAAAGCATATTTTTAAATATTAATGAGCTGAAAATATTTGATTTATGCTAATTTTCAAACGATGCGCGCATTATATGGGGTAATTAAAAATTACATTATTTTGAAAAACAATTTAACCACTGATAATTTATAATATAATATAAATACGTATCTAATTTAATTTAAATCGGTTACTTCCTTATCTGGATCTGGATCTTACACTATCTCGCAGATTACATGATTAGAAGTTTATTTTAATGTAGTTTTTATATTATTTTTCGCGTGTCTATTAACTAAAATATAATTAACATATTTTTAGTACTGCGTACAATTAGAATAATAAATATAAAAAGTATAATATTTTATAAAAACTTGCATAAAAATTCTGACCTATTATAATACCAATCCCAACATATTATATATTAGATAACACTGAAATTTTATTTTAACTTTTAGTTCTATATAAGATATAATATTAAATATTAAATCTCTAATATGATACACTTACCTATAAGCCATAGAAGATCGTTATATATTGCAACTAAAACTTTTGAAACGTGTACGTAAACTATTAGTAAAGAACAAACTTGGACACATGGTGAAAAATCGATGAAAATCAATAGCTAATAAATGAGAGCTCACCTCAATACCAGTTTCACTATGTATTTAATATATTCATATTTACTAGACTTTGTGGTCAAATATCTCGACAGCCGGCACAAATATTGGAAATAGGTTTGACCTTCCAAGATCATACCAATATACTATGCGTAGCCATATTATATATTTTATTTGATTAATTTAAACCGCGCTGATTAATTACTTTCCTATGCCGGCTAGGTTTTCGTAGTGGTCAAGGCGAGAGGACGGCCCTCCTACTATAGTCGCGGTACTGAATCCTGATTGTGATTGTTTACAAATGTGATTATCCAAAAGGCAAGATCCGACAAGGAAAATAATCTCAGTTGCACTAGTAACCAGACTAGGTAAGACCAGATGTATTTTAGGAAATTTTCTAAGTTGATCACTCGCCAGTCGGTAGGCTTCATGCCAAAGGACGTGGTCCAGATAAACCCTAGTTGGTATAGAGGAAGTTTTAAAATATATTAAAAAATATTTTCCTAGCTAAATGTTTATTACCATTTGTTCTTCTGGGGGGTATAATAATACCCGTAAATTATATTTAGAAGATTTTCATCAGAAAGCATTTGATCGTAGTTTTTCCAAATTGCACTACCAATCGGCATTTTTAATCACCAGCCTGTTATTATTTTTTCGGGATTTAAAGTATGAATAATAATTTGAGATAGAAATAAAATTAAAATACAGTCAAAACATTTTAGGATCTTAACTATATATGTACTTCAATATGTAATCATAAAACCTATAGATAGATGATGTTCCATGCTTGTTCTGCTGCAATAGTTAACTTGTGGTTATTATTAAGTGATGCTTATAAATAAACATACATAAGTAATACGTACTACCACAGAGATATGGAAATAAAACACTATTCGTAAACTTAGCATACGAGTTAATGCTGATTTATTTTCATCAGTCAGGACTTAATTTAACACATCAATTTGATTACTTGATTAAGTTGCATTTTTGGAATTTCCAAAAGAAAGTAAATAAAGGTAATCAACTAATTCAATGTCTAATATTTGAAATATTTTAGACCAATGAACATGTTAGGAAAAGAGGTATCTATAAATGAATAGGTATTTTAAATTAAATCACTATAGATTACAATATAAATTTACAGAAATGGTTATTAAATATCTATATACAATTAACTTAATTCTCAATCTAATTAAGTATAATAAATTAATCAATTAATTTTCAAGGCTACATTAATTTAACACGATTACATTTTAAATTAACAACTATATACATATACTTGCCAACAAAATGAATATAATACTTTCACAAAACATCTCTATTGCTATAGATATAAATTAATTTTACATAAGACTCGTTTACTACTAATATTATTTCCATATAATGCGGACAAAAGTAGAAACGGTTATTTTTTTCATGTAAATAGAAATGTGAAAGTACTCACCGAATAAATAAACGATGACAAACATATGGTTTTAAAAGTAAAACTGATTTGATTTAAATAGTGGCAGTAGTACCTTGTAATTAGATATTTAAAAAACAATTACTTGATTTGATCCCTTCGAATCTTTGGTCTTAAGGTTAAATAATAGGAAACCCAATACAATTTATTCATTTTCCTATATTTTACTATACTTACAAAAAATGACAATATTATTATATATAAACATAACAAATTTGAAATATGTTCGTTAGTGTACCTTAAAGATATATTCGAAAAAATATAAATGGTATTTCGCTTAATAAATCAATTTAATTGTTTATGTGGATTCGAGAATGGTTAAGATTCGTAATCGAACCGGTAGGTGGCGCTGCGGTAGGTATCCATTAAACATTTTTCGATTATAAAAATATATAACAACAAAATCACTAATTAGATGTTACTGTAAAAATATTATAGTTTTTATTTATTTATCAAAATAAATTATTCCATTTAAACAAAAAGCAAATGTTCGGGCAGTTTGTTGTTGGGTCCACTAGTAAATTATGTAATAGCATAAAGTATAGGGGCAAGATCAACATACAAATATCCAAAAATTATAACAAAACCGTTATAGTAATTTACAACTAAAAAGAAAATTCGATAGCCCAGAATATAAGCGTAAAAATACAAAGAAATGAATGTACCATACATAATGACGTTATACAGCGTTATTCACAATTCAGTTATATTATTATTAAGAGTTATCTTGAGTGCTTGGTGTTAAAAATGTTTCAAATGACGGTAATAAAGAATTAGTCACATTAAAGATCACACGAAAGAAACAAGCCTCCAATATGACTAAAAGGCACAACGTATTTTACAATAATTCTCAGTCACCTGATGTGAAATTATTTAAAGATATGTTGGAATACCTATCACAAAATATGATGATCATTTTAATGACGTTGAAAAAAAATTATGGTTATCCATCAGTTTTTTGAATCGACATATATGATAAGTTTATGTAAATTTTGTTTATATTTTTTAGTCTCCTTTTTACCTTTTTACCAACGAGTATTTATCTGGACTGCACCTACAGTTCCACCTACAACCACGGTCTTCGGTATAAAGCCTACCGACTGGCTAGTGACCAACTTAGAAATTACCCCAGAAGACATTCGGTCTTACCCATCCTGGATACGGGCGTGACTGGGATCATTTTCCTTGTCGCATTTTGCACTCTTGCTTAAGGACAATCACAAACATACATTGGCGACCATGCCCCAGCAGGATTCGAACCCGCGACTATCGCAACAGTAGGTGGACCGTTCAGTCGCCTTTACCACTACGCCAACTAAACCAACATTTATATCAATTGTTATTTTATCTATACTAACACGATCACAGTGTAATAAGTGATGTTAGGATATGGAAGTGTATGGAGGATATTGAGGTTTATTGTTCTTTCCAGTTTCTTTTTTTCTGTGTAGTGTTTTTACGCTGCATTTTACTTCACTATATTAGCATGTAAAAGGTTATTAGTAAATCCAAGTTAATATGAAATGTTCTAAGTAAAATTACAGAAAATAGTTTTTACATCATAAATGTTTTGATTTGCACGCAAGAAATGACATCTAACAAACCTCACAGATAAATAGTTGGTTATTACAACAAGTAATATAATATATACAAGTATAAATATTACGTCACCTTAGAAATTTAGAAATTACATTAAAAGAGTACAATAATTTCATTATAAAATTGCTTGTTATAAACAATTACTAACTACGACGCAAAATTAAAATTTTCCAAAGAATGTCCCATTTATTAATATATATCTATACCTGTAATACAACTTTCGCGGTAAGCAACCACGTACTCTGAACCAATATTAAAATATTTTTATACCAAAATAAACTAAGCTTAATTAGATTTCGAAAACGGCAAAAATAACCGCTAACATTTATAGCTGCTGTCGTTTTAAAATATATAATTCAATCGGTTTATTCCACCAATTCATTTTCTTTTTAGTCATGCTATAAATACATCCTATTTTTAACACTCGAACACTGAAAGCATTAAGATTTTTTCCCTTAGCAATTAATTTATAATTCAATTAATCCATATAATTTAATCTTAAATTAACCTATTAATCGATGATGACCTATCCAGATACAAATATATAGTAATAAAATTAAAAAGGTAAATAATATTTAATGAAATGATGTTTAAAAATAGTATACATTTTGAAGACAATTACAAAATTATTTATTATCTTCCTATTTATTAGTCCAACCTAAAGTCACTTGAATTTTTACAAGATGCTATTCTAATGCTCAGAGAAAGATAGGAACATATAGTTACTAGCAAGGGACTATAGTTTATGATACAATAATGTAAGCAATTTTTTAGAATAAAAACCTTTAATTTACAAAAAGGACTGCATACGTACACAAGTTGACAATGAGTCTCATTATTATAATTCTAGTATTTTACCTAGAACATTTACTTTAGTATTATAATAAATCTGGATAAAAATTATTTTTAACCACACTCAAATTTTGAATAAAAATAAAAAGAACAATTATTAATGATCAGTATAATATAAATACCTTTTCGTAACAAATGATAATTACCTTAAATGAAGAAATGATAATAAATTATTCCTTATAATTAATTAAAATTTCAGCGTTCTGCATGCTAAGGGTGTCGTACACCAACAAAAATATCGATATTTCGATATTAATATTGGCCTTAATTATTTCATTATATTTTGGCTGCTTAACATCTAGACCATCAGTAACATATTCACAAGTGATTTTCAATATTTTTGTAGTTACCAAAATATGAAACGTTTCAAGCCAATTGAAGAAATTAATCCAATAAAGACATTTCTTTGACTAAATACTCAATATTTCTTCCCTTAACAATTAATTTATAATTCAATTAATCCATATAATTTAATCTTAAATTAACCTATTAATCGATGATGATCTATCCAGATACAAATATATAGTAATAAAATTAAAAAGGTAAATAATATTTAATGAAATGATGTTTAAAAATAGTATAAATTTTGAAGACAATTACAAAATTATTTATTATCTTCCTATTTATTAGTCAAACCTAAAGTCACTTGAATTTTTACAAGATGCTATTCTAATGCTCAGAGAAAGATAGGAACATATAGTTACTAGCGAGGGACTATAGTTTATGATACAATAATGTAAGCAATTTTTTAGAATAAAAACCTTTAATTTACAAAAAGGACTGCATACGTACACAAGTTGATAATGAGTCTCATTATTCTAATTCCAGTATTTTACCTAGAACATTTACTTTAGTGTTATAATAAATCTGGATAAAAATTATTTTTAACCACACTCAAATCTTGAATAAAAACAAAAAGAACAATTATTAATGATCAATATAATATAAATACCTTTTCGTAACAAATGATAATTACCATAAAGGAAGAAATGGTAATAAATTATTCCTTTTCGTGATAGCATAGAATAAAATAACCTACAGTTATATTTACTTACGATGAATGGATGGAATATCAAATTAGTACTATGTCCCGTTATTTACCTGTAACAAAAATAATATAATAACTAAGGGTAATATTATTTTTAGCTAATGTAATTACTATTTAAAATAAATATTATTAGTTATTCGAACGTAATGAAATTCATTGTCAAATTCACTCAACGTTATCTAACAAATTAATTAGGAAGATGTTAACGCATCCCGGTTTGACCAAAATGAATATATCCAACAAGATCTGAAATATCACTTTATCATGATGTGAATATAAGCTTAATTTAGAATAAAGATATATTTCTTATAGACAATCTAAAATTAAAAATGAAAAGTAACTCATAAACCAATTAAACAAAAAGTTAAACGAAATAACGTTTGTCTGTATTTTTTAACAAAAGAAGGTTATATGATCATGTACAGTTTATATAACATTTTATATTTTTAGATTCCATGTAAAATGGCAAGTACGCATGGACCAAAGAGTAAAATACCATTATAAAATAATTAAAGTCAAATAATTATCTCAAATATTTTAGAACAATCTAGAATGTTATGACTACAGTTTTTTAAAATGGAAAGATTGATATTTTGCATAGAAAGGCCAGCATTTTTATTTTAAATATGATCAAAGTAACTGTAATTCAAATTAATATATTTAACTCTTATATTCCATTTCTCTTCTCCATAAGTATATCGATAAATTCGCAATACTAACTAATTTATAACTTATTGCAAATATACATTATTCGTGAAATAATTATATCTTTTACAATTTGGATTATCCATACTTCGGTTTGAATTTTATCACGGTAAGTTATCATGTTTAAGTTACCAATTTAGTTAAGTGGTCAAGGACAACCATTTAATAATTAAATATCAATATCAGCTTTTTTGAGATTCAGAACATCTACAAATTGTTGTTAATGATAGTACAATGTATAATCATAAACATTTTCCTAAAGTCATAGTGAACCATTATTAGGAAATTATCTTTTAACAATTCAATATTTTCAATCAAAGATACTTATTCAATTAATTATTTCTCCAATATTTCTCTTAGAATGGGTAAGTAGGCTTTATTTTTAATAATTTTAGCTTAACACTTGGGTTACATAATAAAGTAAAAAGATAAAAGTTTCCTTGCCAATAAAAATCTAATTATTCATATTTGAATAATAATATATATTTAAATTAGAAAGACAATATCTATAAAATATCTTTTATCCATCCATTTTAACAGGCTTGTAAAATTGGGATGGTCCTAGTCTCAAAAATCCTTATATACATTAACTTCTTAATTATAATAATTAAATTATGATATAATATTAAAATTAATATATCATGAAATGATGGCTAATATTTGAAGTGGTATGCTAATTAGGTTTGAATTAAATTATATTAAGTATATTTAAAAAGTTACAGGTTTTGAGATTTACTTATTCACAGACTAAATTATAGAACGACCTGATTATTTAATAATGATCTAGTAAAAATGATTTACAAAAATATAGAGATTAGACACAGAAATTGGTTTATCAGTCATTATTATAAAGCCGATTTGGACCTATGGGACGCAAATACTGGATTGCACTAAAACATCAAACTGACAGAAATGCTGCCAAAACAAAGTTCATTATCAATATTTATCGTTAAGTAACCAACGAAGAACTACTCTACGATAACTTTGAAATCAAATGGATTTATCAAGTTATCCAAGATTTCGTCTTAAAAAATATTAAGCAGGGTTACTCAATCAAAACAACGTAGAAGCAATACAGCTACTTGACAACACGTAAGTTATCAGAAGATTTAAACAAAAGGGACTAAACCGCACAAGTTTGTATAGTGTAAAATTGTTACTCTAATTTAAGCTTAGGTAGCCTAATTTAATTTTAATTTGCGAAATACATACTGATGTCGTTATCCCGCAATTATCTTGATTTTGTATTGATGTAAATACAACAGAACAATAAATAGTAATAAATTAAGTTTGTAATAAGCATATATAAATAATGTGAGATATAATAAAAAAAATTATGTAGAATACAATTGAATTGGAAGTAACTTTTGCGTCATAAATCGACATTTATATATTTAACTAAATAAAAAAAAACATATTACTGCCAAATATATAACAAAACTTTTATAAATATATTACTATTAATCTAGCGTCTATTATAAATAGGCTCCAATAATAGTAAGTTTTAAAATAAAAAGTGTAATCTTTTATGATACTTTCAACGATCACAAGTTTTTTTTTCCAACCTGATATATCGTAAGCACTTTGTAATAAGCGGAGAAAGTTTGAACAAGCTAACAGACTCGATACTACCACAACGCTTCAACAATTTTAATATTGAAAATACATTTCGAGATATTCGAGCCCGATAATAATACCGCCGATAAAATGTATAATGCCAAGGTCGTCATGGATATTCGATATAAAAGCACACATAATTACCGTTCCTCGATACCCATAAATCTATTAACAGCAAAACTATTTTATAAAATAGGAAATTAATTTGTTTCAAGTTACGTTTGCACCGTTCCAAAGCAGTATATGCTTTTCTGTAACGGTTACATTACTGGCATCAGCCCAAATAGCATCGTGATAGAAAACCCGATGTTTAATTCTGCATTCTTTGGATATTTTATTTATATAGTCATCATATTTATCCTTTTTTAATAACCAAAATTTGATCTGAAATAATTAATTAAAATTTCAACGTCCTGCATGTCCTGGGTGTCGTACATAAGAGAAAAATATCGATATTTCAATATTAATATTGGACTTAATTATTTCATTATATTTTGGCTGCTTAACATCTAGAGACCATCAGTAACATACTCACAAGTGATTTTCAATATTTTTGTACTTACCAAAGATATGAAACATTTCAAGCCAATTGAAGAAATTATTCCAATAAAGACATTTATTTGACTAAATACTCAATATTTTAAAATAAATATATTTTACATATTCATTTCACAGGTACAATGTTAATGTTTATTTTATAATTGTCGTATTTTAGTTCATTCACTACTCGACCTTTTGAAGGCCCTCAGAGTGGAATGGAAAGGGTTGAATGGTACTCGGCAACAGATTACTTCAAATCAAAACAATGTATATCGAAAATATAATGTTGGCAGTCAATAACTCAATAAGGGATAATTGCTATTTTAAGTAGAGAAGTGTCAAAACCAACCATCAATAAATATCGCTTATAAAAATGCAGGCAAATCTAAAATTCGCTTAATATTATAGTAAAAACTAAGGATATCAATCTCGAAGAAAGATCCTAAATCAAAAGTTCAATTGTGTCTTTCAAAAACCATAGGTCTACAACTACAACTATCTATAAAAAATATCAAAAACTTGGACTGAAAAGTCCCTGGCCTCACACATAGATGGCGCTAGTTTTATTGAATTTAACCCTTTTTCAGTTAATACTAACTTTCAAAAAAAAAGTTGTTAAAATTTCATGATATTTTACTCATAAGTTTGTGAGTTACCGTGCTAAGAGTGACACTACTTTTGTTATTTTCAAAACAATGGATCAAAAACAATTTTGTGTTTTAATTATACACTGCTTCTTGATGGGAAAAATAGCTTTCAAGCGAAGCATTGGCTTGAAAAATGTTATAAGGACTCCGCTTGATCGGAAACAACAAACGTTGGTTTGCTGACTTTAAACGTGGTCGTAGAGACACCGATGATGCAGAACGCAGTGGACGTAAAAGATAAATCGATCAACAAGTGAGGTGATAACACCATAAAACATCAAAAAAATCCACAAAATCGTTTCGAATTATCGAAAAGTGAAGTTGCGTGAGTTAGCTAACATCGTACAAATATTAAAAGAACGTGTTGGATTTACATTGTTTGAGCATTTGACTATGAGAAAACTCTGCTCAAAGTGGGTACCGAGTTTGCCACTGATGACGAAAAGCAAGAACGTGTTGATGATTCTAGCTAGATTCTTCACTGAAATATGACAATGGATGAAACATGGATCCATTACTTCACTCCAAAATCAAAACGATCATCCTGTGAGTGGACGGTAACTGGTGACAGGCCTATTATGAGGCAAAAGATAAATTGTTCTACAAAAGTGGTACTGAAACGTTATAGCGGCGCTGGAATGATTGTATGGCTCTTGATGGAGATTACGTTGATGAATAAAGCCAATTTTGAACAAAGAAAAATCTTATTTTAAAAATAATTATTTTAAATATCTATATAATCCATAATAATAAATATAATAATATCTATTTTCGATACATCGATAACATTTGCTTTTAATAAATTATTTGGTATCAACGTATACATTACAGATTACTAAAATTCAAAATTTATATCTTAATAGCATTAGTATTACTGTCAATTATTGTTTCAACGTGTACTGTAAATCGTGTTACTGCATATGAAGCAATAATCAACTAGAAACAATAAAGTGAAAATTTCGCACAATCTGGTTGTTCCATTTAATTTGTAACGTACAGTCGAATTTCCACCGAATAAATACTGGAAAAGTTTATCGTAGAACTTTATTATTTTCTGTCGTCACGTACGATATCGGAAAATCAATTCGTTACATTTTGTTATATGTCTAAAATAGATTAACCCAGATAGTAAATCACGCATAGCGATAGCTCCTTTTGCATGCTAAGAAATCATATAATTGAAAAGAACCATACGCGTTTAGTCGCCATTACTTGTTTGTCGATAACATGTTGTAATAAAAAAAAATCGATTCTAGCGATGTTCTCCAAAATGAAGAATACAGTATTTAATATTTTATTAATTATTTCGAATTAATGTCCAGCTAACATGAAAATTAAATCAAACAAAAATTTAAACCAGTTTTAAATGGATACTTATTATATAATTATAATACATTTCACATGAATATTTTAATTAATTAAATACCAAATTCATTAATATTTGTTCTGGTTATATCGCCATCAAGTATTATGTATATGGACAAGTTAAGACCGATCAACAAAAGAATATAATACCAATTAGTTATCGGAGGAAATTTATATTATAAGTAATAGAATTATAGAAGAGTAATAAAATATGATAAATCCATAGAAGTTATCATTGGTGTTTTATAATTTAAAAACAGTGTATTCAACGTCTAAGACAAATAAAATACAGGAAGGAAACGCTTAAAAGCGATGCAGCATCCTAACAGTCCTATAGACCGGATATTAGTCCTTCTGATGAGTTTTTTCTGAACCAAAAAAATTTAATCTTTCCGTATTACCTAAAGTATTACCTAAAAAATTACCTAAAGCCAAAAATATAAGACAAAATACTATCCAACGATTGACAACATCTTGAACAATATTGTCAGTCATTTGAGCTTTTAAAAAATTTTTGATACAAAATAAACGTACTAAAGTATTTTGCACTCCATTTAATATATTATAAAATAATAAAACTTCTACTACTTCTTACATTTAACTAATATTATAGACCCTCATTACTTCATCATAAAATGTTCCTGGAGCTAAATTCAACAAGCAAACATATTGTATATGTAACCATAGCAATATTTATTCTTAGATATTTTAAGATACTGATATATTATAGGTAGTAATATTGCTCAATTATGAATCAAAATATATCGATTCTAGCCCAATATATTATATATCGATCAGAGAAGGTATTTTGAGTTAATTTAATTATGTAGAATTTGTAACTATGTTGTCTATGGCGGAAAATAAAACTATGATATCACATTGACAATTTACATAAAAATAAATAAACATATATTAATAATTTAAAAATTCTATTTATTAGCTATCAAAATCTGTAATAAATATAATTTAATTATAAAGTTATATTTGGTATTGATTATGTCTCTCAATGTTTTTATTAAAACGAATTTGTAGATATTTAATAAAAAGTTTATGTAATTTTGGTATATAATGCTTTATTAATGCTATATATTATTTCTGCAAAAATTAAATAATAAATATAGCAATTTTATTTATATATATTACACATATGTAGAATATTAAAGAAATGCCAATGAAATCGAAAATATATATCAGGTGAGTTATATAACAGGTCAATTGAAAAGTCCCCGACCTACAATAGTAAAACACATTTTTTGGCAAAATTAGTTTTTTTTTATTCAACATAATTCCCTTCAAGGGTGATTATAGCAATCCTCCAACTTTTCGATATCATTTTTGTAGTGTGATTTGTCCTTTGCTTCAAAATAGGCCTCAGTTTCGTCGATCACCTCCGACTGTTGCGTTTTCCGACGCTTTGGAGGGGGTTCATCGTGTACAGTCCACTCGGATGACTGTCGATTGGACTTCGGAGTGAAATTATGGAGTGAGATGTTCCATCCATTGTCACATATCGACTCATTTTCATTTGATAAAAGACGCCAGAATATACAAGCCGTCGGAAAATGCGTTTAACAAATGTTTGGAGATTATTCATTGACATAATAATGGAAATATTGTGTTTATTAAGCAATTTCCGGCACTTTTTTAATCGAGTATATATTAAAGTAAAATATAAATAGTTAACGATATAATATAATGTTATGTATTATACAATGTTGCGACTTGTAACAGTGATAATATATGTATCCAACATGTTTGCTTTGATCACCCTATAGATCTAATTTACGCCCACAGGCGTATGTTTGTACTTGAATAGCAAATAAGGGAATTGCATTAAATTGTTTAATTACGTTGAAATGTAAAAATAAAGACAACATTACGAGATATGTTCGTTACAATAAATTTATTGCACTAAATTAGTACTTATTATTACGTACGGTCCGATCTCCTACGCTACGAATAATTCTCAAAATTATTGTCACATACTAATGGTTCTCGTTTTAGATTTGCATCGTCCTGTATTATAAAATAGATTTATTACATCGCTTTCACTTTGCTAGTTGGTATTTCATTATTTTCTTTCAGCTGAGGTTCACTTGTGTTATTGATAATGTACATACATTTGTTGCACATTTTAAAAAGTATCGTTTGTTTCATCAATCCCTATAATTTTATAGTGATGATTTATGATACATTTTTGTTGATTAATCATAAGATCACAAGAATCTATAATAAGCTCTCAATCCATAATTTCGTATAATTAAACATAAACACTTGGTATACGAAATAACTAAACATTAGACTTCATCTAATTTTTAAATTCTGATAAATTCGAAATGATAATACAAAAAAACGACTAATTACATTAACGTCAAGTAAGAAGTCAACAAGCCCATCACGATTATGTCTACAATGTATAATTATATGTTAAAAATATATTTTAATAATAAAAAAGATCAGATTTTAATTTCTACTGGTCGATCATGTTGTCAAATGTTCGCAAAACATTAATGATAATAATTAGAGGTTATAAATCGGCAGATGTTGTAAACAAAAACTCTAAGTAAATGCGACACCATTGCGACATCATAAATTTTGATGATGTGTATTGGTTGTTTTATAGGATAGACTGACTATATATAATATGCATCTATACATTTAAAAAATAGAAGTATTTCATTCATAAAAATATCTCATCTTAGAATAATAATTTTTTTAGAAATTTTAGTCTTTTATTTGTATATTATGTACTTTCTAAAGTAATCGAACTACTCTATAATACAGTTTGGGCCATGACTAAACTTATCGTTATCGTCCCAAATCCACTATTTTATCAAACAAAAGAGCCATTGAAATTATATTAAGCACATCGTCATTAACAGTAATTACAACAAGAACTATAAATTAATTTGATTACAGATAACATTAAACAATGCATAAAAGTAATCTAAAGCAACCGGATTGTTTTTTTTTGTTACACTGAGAAAGTCTATAAATTCGATTTCAATCTGGTTTAAATCAAATTAAGTCCCATAGGTTTCATGAGGGTCTTTTTTTTTCTTTCTCTGTTGGATTTGATGTATATTTAAATCTGCCAGTTTCTAGAATCTATGAGGCAGACAGTCCCACGAGCCAAATGCATGGAAATAGACAGGACTGGATTGATTTAATATTATATTTTATTAGGTGGGAATTATAAATGTCTATTAATTGTTAATTAAATTATCAGAGATGTAAAGTATTGATGCTTACGCAATTAACTAATTAAAAACAAAATATCATTTTCATGTACATTTTAATTATTGTTAAAATAATACGTGATATTAATTCTTGCAAAAACATAAATATAATTGCAATATTTTATTATAGCAATATATAAAAGGGAAACAAATTGTGAAAGATACTGTTAAGAAAATAAATATTTACATTTTCTACAAGTCATACTTTTAGGAAATTTATCGGGTTCATATCAACATTTTATAATGAAATATATCTGTAATTAGTTATTAAATTATTAGTGAAGTAAATTTGATTTGGCGCAAATCTTAGGTAACTTATATAGATGGGATCAATGGGATCAATGAGAGCTGCTGAAAATCACAAAGAAGATAGTAAATATCCGGTTTTGACTTGAAATTCCAATTAAGAGATCTACCAGAATAAAACCATAAATGGTACTAAAACATTGGTCCTGTACAAATGACTTGAAAACAATCTTAGAATATAAATATTGAAAAACATTTAAAAAATTATTCAGAACATGGATAAAAGTATACAAATTTATTAACACATGTATATGCCGGCTTAGTGGCGCAGTGGTAGAGGCGATGGGACGGTCCTCCTACTGTTGCGATAGCCGCGGGTTCGAATCCTGCTAGGACAAGGTCGTAAATTTATGTTTGTGATTGTTCAAAATTTGTGATTGTTCTAGGCAGTAGCGTAAAATCCGACAAGCAAAATGATCCCAGTGACGCCAATAACCAGGCCGGGTAAAACCGGATGTCTTCTGGGATGATTTCTAAAGTTGGTCACTCGCCAGTCGGCAGGCTTAATGGTGAGGACTGTGATTTGGAGCCTACGTTAAACTGTAGGTCCAGTCCCGATAAACCCATAGTTGGTAAAAGGAGACTTTAAAATATATAAAAAAAAACATGAATAGATCTAGGAGATTTAACACCATTCCATATTTATATTATATGCATTATAACTAATTCTATGAAAAATAAAATGTCATTCTTATAAATACTACTTAATTAGAATCATACAGAATAATAATAAACAAAGTTATGATAAAAGGATTAAGAAGGTGAATGAAGAACATATGTCAAAATATATAGCTGAGTAGACATGAAAAGATAACGAGGGCTTTCGTTGATCAAGTTATTCACAAAAATTATAGATATCAGATATTAGCTATTAAGATTAGGTGTTTACAGATTGGTAAGCATTACTTTGAAAAAGGAAAGAAAATATTATATCCCTATTAGCTGTTGTTGGATTGTCAGCAAATATATATGAATAATACTTACTATAGATTGTAATTTTAGACGATTTCAGAAGACCAGAATTAAGCATAAAAATAGTTAATACTGAAAACAAACAACTTTATCACCTTATTCCTTTTCGATTTCATGTCAAATTTCTTCAATATCATTGGCTTGTAAATATTTCACCAAAGTGTTACTAAATATACATAGAGAACAAATCGAGGTATTACTATACAGAGGTACTAGAGTAGAGGAAGAAGTACATTTATTGTACAAAGTGTAAAATGATAAAAATGATTTATAGTTTTTCTGAATTTATATGTTCCATAAAATTTGGTATATTTATTTACCTTGTCTCTTATCTTCTTAAATTAAATATAACACTAGGAGTTTTAACTATAACAAATTAAGTTTTCTTAATTTTTTTGGCTAGTATTTAACATCAGGAAGTTAATGTAATATTTTGAAACGATAGTTCTATTGATAAAATAGTAAATATGATAACATTGCCAATCATTCAACTTTTTTTTTATTTGACTAAATATATTATTTAAATATTAAACGTTGCAGTGTTGATCAATATTAGTTCAATACTGAATGAAATTTTAAATTGAGGGAAAACCCCATATGAGAATAACATTTGAATAACACGATCAAATCTAATCTATAAAATAGTAATTCAAGAAGTTTTTGAGAGAGGAAACAGAAAAAGAAAATGTAAATGCTAAAAAAGTTATCAATATACTGTCATTAGTTATAAATAGTACTTAATCAGATCATACAGAATGAAGAACATATGTTAAACATAATACTGAGTAGACATAAAAAGATCACAAGGGCTTTCGTTGATCAGGTAACATACAAAAAATATCGATATCTAATATTACCCTATGAGATCCGGTGTTTTCAGATTGGTAAGCATTACTTTAAAAAAGAAATGAAAATACTGTATCATTGTCAGCAAATACATATATATGAATAATAATTATCATAGATAGTATTTTTAGAAATTATTTAGGACAATACATTATTTACTTTAGAAGTAGCTTGCTTCTCCGAAGATTTCAAGAATATCTGTATTTAGAAAATATGTATACGTGAACTGGAGTACGTAGACCTGATATTAAGCATAAAAATATTTAATACTGAAAACAAACAATTTTATCATCCCATTATTTTTTTATTTCCTGTCAAATTTCTTCAATATTATCGACTGTTAAATATGTCTCCCTAGTAATACTAAATATACAAAAAGAACAAAACCTCTAGAATAAATTAATATATAGCATATTGAACTACTGTAACTTTTTAGTTATAAAAACTACTTTTAAGTAAAGAAAACGATAAGTCTATACAGAGGTGTTGATAATTGATGTTAGAATCTTGTAGAAATATATTTATTAAGTAACAAAGTGTAAAATAATAATGATACATAATTTATAATTTTTCTGAATTTATATTATATTTATACTTGCTTATCTTTTGTCCTAAATTAAATATAACACCAGGAGTTTTAACTTTATCATATTCAGTTTTTTTTTATTTTGTTTGCAGTAAATATGATAACACTGCCAAGCACTCAAATTGTTTCTATATTAAAATCGCATTTACATAATGGAGGATGTTATAAATACACAATCATCTTTTTGATTATTTTATTAAATATATTGTTTGAATATTAACGTTGCAGTGTTGATTGATATTATTTCAATACTGAATGAAATATTAAATTGTGGGAAAACCGCACATGAGAACATTTAAAAAATAACACAATAATCAGATTTAAAACGTATAAGAGATAAATGTTAACACTGCGCCAAATAGCATTTTTGTTTGCTTCTAATGGCATCACTTGCCTGTGCTAGGTAATACACAAATATCCTTGTTTATTAATGAATCATCTATTATATATATATATATATATATATATATATATATATATATATATATATATATATATATATATATTTAGTGTATATAAATTTAGGAAAAAATATATCCAATCAGTCCCTGAACATCACAATCGCCCATCCGCACTATTGACAATCAAAAAATGATGACAGCGTCGAATAATCCGCTGCTCGATCGTGAACCCTATTACAACTGAAATATATAATATTGAAACAGGTTTTCTTTGTCATAGGTAAAGACATGTTTATCTCTCTCACTTTCTCGCATATGGACACGCACACACCTATTCACGACGTATTGTTAAACGGTCCTTTTTGTATTTCCGTTTATTTATTCCTACTTCTTCTGCTTCTTTTTCGGGTCTCGTTCGGAATCACTTACGGGCATTAACTAATTTAAAGTTAATTAACATCGATGTAGTTTTATGCGCGTACGATACTTGGGACACGATAATGTTGCATTCGTTTTTAATTACGAGATGGTCGATGAACGTAAGGAAGGTTGATTAATAAAATTATATGGTTATGTTTCTGTGGGTATTTTTAATTAATTCGCCGAGATGGGATTGCTGATAGGCTAACGGAAATGGTCTAACGCTGAGGGAAATTCTACGCGCCGAATCATAGGAAAAAAATCATTAAGGAAATTAAATAAAACGTAGAGAATACAAAATTCAATAAAAACGTGATGGTGAAGTCATTGAATCTAATAGTAATTGTTATCATTATTCATTATGTTATAATAATATATAACCGGAATTTATTCAAAATATATAAGAATACATAAGTTAACAAATATCTCCGGTTTTAGCGCATGGGCACTATCCCGCATAAAAAAAACCATAGAAAAGAATAAACTATATTGCCTACCTTATCTAATGGTGGTACATTCTTTTCGAGTCGATTCATACAGTCGGGATGTTGTGTTACATTAATTCTATACGAATAATAATTAAATTGTTATGTTATTCTTGGTGCTTTAACATTGGTTTTAAACACATTGATTTATTAAATACATTAACGTCCATTGGTTTTAAAATATGAAAGAAGAAGTAAGTGCAGAATGTAAGATTAAATTTTTAAAAATTATAAAACCCAAACAGTATCAGTTTTGATTATAGTGGGAATATTAACTGTAATATATGCCGAAATTTAATGATAACAAGAAAAGAGAAGAAAACGATTCTTGTTGTGTTTGAAATAGTCATTAATGAGGTTTGTAGATCAATAATAGTAGCAAAAATTGCAGTAGAAATCATAGTTGATCATATTCGGAGATTTTTTGGACAATTTCACTACTTTCATATATAGTGGCGGGCTTCTTCGTTTAGTTTCAACTATATTGGCTGAATTTGATCTAAGCGATTTTGGTATTGATCATGGTAATGTTTATTTATATGGTTCTTGGAGTTCATGTTAATTGTTTAAATATTGTAATTGTAAATTCATTTAAATCTGGTGTTTTTATAGAAATAGAAGGGCATATAATAATTATATTTTTATTATTTTGTTTTATTTTATTCAATAATTTTTTAAATAAAATGTGTTATTTCAAAAAAATTTCAATGTTAATTTCTCTCATATATAGTTTCAAAATTAAATTAATTATTTATCAAATCTGAGTATATTTAAATATAAAAAATAATTTAGATATAAAAAAGAAATATATTTCTCTTCTGTGTGAGCACGAAAACGTCGATTCACAGCATTAAGTCTGTCGAGTGGCCAGTGACCAATCCGGACGTACCCAGCTTGGTTACAGACATGGCTGGAGTGGTTGTTCCTGTGATATTTCAGTGCACATATATATTGTGCAGTTGTCAAAGCATAACATATCGCTAGTTAATGTAGACACATTTAATTTTGTAGGAAGCATTCGATCTAAATATAAAAAATATCTTGAAGTGCTGCTATATATCGACCATCTTTCTCTCAATACTCATATCAACATAATCTCTCATAATCGTAAACGATCTCCGATGATGTTATTGTCCACTATGAGTTTTCAAATCTTTACATTCGAACTTTTTTGGTTGAGTAAAACGTTAGTTAGTTAAGAGCATCGAAATCACCACCTCAAAAATGTTGAAGTCAGAAATTTATACGTTTTTTTCGTAGATCCATGTTCACTGATAAAGAGATATAAATATTTGATGTCATTAAGAAGCAGTTCTCTATTAATTAAACATGACAAAAAAAAGAAACAAAAATATATTATTGGTAACAAAAGTTTCGATGCCATATATTATTAAATTTCGTTATCAATCAATCAAAATGAATTTACAAGGAATGTAATAATATCTAATACCGTATATATATTCGTTATCAATTATAGCGCGATAGGTGAAAATAAAAATAATTCAAATATACATTGATGTATTAATCCCGTACTCGCCTTGGTTGTCTGTTAATGCAAGTACTACAGAACAGTAGTAATAAATTAATTCGTAAATTAAGATTATACTAAGCATATCTAATGTAAGATGTAATTAATAAAAAAAAGCAGCTGCTAAAACTGTCGCTCACAGCTCTCTAAAATACACTGCTGTCCATAAGTATGTCCATTGGAAATTACGACAAAAGTAAGAAATGCTATATATTTCTTTAGGGTTAACTGATATGGCTGGGTGAATGGAGGTAAAACGAAATGAAACAGTGGTGTTTACATTATGTGGCCGTTATTTATTGAATTAATATAAAAATGTGGAAAATACAAAATAGATAAAACGGATGGCAGCGGTGTTACCTAGAGACGAGGCTTGGGCAGTTTGATGGTGGCACGTCTAAACCAAACGATAGTCGAGTACTGAATCATTGGAAATACCCTTCAATAACATCCCAGATAAACCTCTCGGCGTTGCCAGCTATTAGTTGGGTTCTAGTTGGCGCTGATTGCACCCCGCCCGTGTACGACATTTGGGATTATATTTCTGGGTATTTTGTAGACCGTTAATCCACTATCAAGGTCGCTACATTTTGAAAGGCCTCTTATGACTTTTCTACCACATCCTATCATATGTAACCAGAGCAATGCATTACATCAACCATCTCAAACGCACATCCTTGGTTGTGAATTCTTGGTGCTGATCTATTGGTAAACTGCAATTACATAACAGATTTGGTACTACCTAATCCTTATTTAACTTCCAAAATTATTTATTGTGTTATGCCAGTGCTGAAAATTCTAGGAGTCCGAAGTTAAACAATGGAAAAAAACACCAAATAAAATATATATAATTGATAAAAAATACTTTTTTAAAATAATAAATTGTTTTGTTTTATATAAAAGCCAAATTACTTCCTGCTAATCTAAAGAACGGGAATTATATAATAATTAGCTTGTTTGTAAATGTGTGCAGATTATCAGTTTCACGATTTCATTCAAACTAGGGACTGATTAAAAATCAGGAAATAAATTTAAATATTACTTCCACATTTTTTTCCTGTACTCTAAAGTTTTCAGTGCAAAGTGTTAACCAGAGGACAGTGAAGAACTTCCTTGTAATCTAAGAATCATCAAACATCACCAAGACAGCGAACTGTTTAAAATAATAGCTTAATGATAATTTTCACGTAATTCAACTTGAATGTCAATCAAAACATTTATTTAATTGGTCATCTGCCTTATAGCCCTGGCTTATTTTTATTCTCCACATTAAGAATATATTTATAACACATGAAGAATAAGAGCTAGCATAAAAATGTTTCGAAAAAAATTCCTGTCTACGTCATACCGTTAACACACTAGCTATTTAAGTTTGTATATAAGTATAATTTATGGTACTAGCACTAAAGAAAATTATGTAACAATTAAAACTTCTACTTTTTAAAAGTTTATGCAAAATATTTTAGTGATATTAATTTTAAGACACAAAATATTTCCTTGTAATTCAATTAAAAATTGTAAACTACATATTATATATTGTATATTACATTAATACGCGAAAATGTTGTCAATACAATTTAACCAGATTATTATTAAAATCTTGCAAGCTTATTTCGTTATGATTCAACAAATTTACGTTACACAATTTTCATTATGAAGAGTTTAAAATCTGATATTGCGCAATATACTTAATGTACAAATATAAATTATTTAAGGAAAAAAAGGAAACTAATTTTGTTTTGTGTTAAAATAGCGTTGAAGAAATATTTAATGATTTCTTCCTTTAACAAGTCAGAATGGTATAATGACCTCAATAGCTCTGGCCATGACTATACGTACATTCAGCAATAACCCAAATCTATTTTCTGCCGAGCAAAAAATATTAGTCTTGTCATATTAATATTATTTTTACACCGTATGATTAACCTCAGCTTTATATAACATTAAATTTATTGATTTTTAGTAATTATTTTGGTTTAGTTTAATGTTTGGGCATGAAGAAAAATATTAGTATCCAATAAAATTTAAACTATATTGCTGTATGTACGCACACCAACATCCTTAAAATAAGTAGTACTGCATAATTAATTGGTTATTATTAGTTTATAATTAATAATTAATTAATTAATTAATTAAAGCAATAGAAAAAAATATTCACACAAAATTTATTTTAATGTAGATTAGGGAAGATGGATGTAATATGAATTGAATGACAGGCAAGAAAATCGATAAATCGTCAGGTCGATCGTTTCGGTCCCAAGACAATGCTCTGTCTTTGGTGAGACCAGAGTGGCGTGGAGTATTACGAACTATTGAAACCTGGTAAAACAGGTAATAGTGATCGCTACCGACAACAAATGATCAATGTGAACCATACATTGTGTGTAGTGGAACAACTTTGGTATCGTATATTGTATTGATTTATTTTAATGTAGTTTAATTAATTAACAAATTATGGATATATATTGTGGTTAAGAAGCTAACATGGAATAATTATTAAAGTTAGTATTAATGCGTTCATATAACCAGGAACTATAACATATTCACATTTCCTTTCAACCACACAAATCTGTAGTAGTACATTTTCATAATTTTTTTTTATAAATCTGTTTGTTGGAATTTGATAATACGTCTTTTGCACTCCATAACATTACAAAATCACCTTATTAACATTAAATGAGATGAATAGCCAACTAAATAAAGCATAGACCTATTTATTTCGAAATATCACTTTTGACTGTTTTATAAAAAAACGTTTTCGCAAAAATCTTGCTAACGAATTACGTATACATCATCAATCATAGTCAATAAGTATCTTAGCGCCTAAGTAGATACGTTGATAAATTGGAAGTAACCAGAAGGTGGCGTAAAACACAACTAAAATACCTAAGACTCGAAGATAGTTTAACAAAACAACATCTGAATCTGAGTGAAACATTCACTTAAGAGGGGGCATATTACTTATATCATTATTTTAATAAGTGGAACCTTATTTCGTTAATATAATTTGAACGAAATCAAATTCCATATAAGTATATTAATAATTGTTATTTCTGATATATATTTATATTGACAATGACATAATATTATATATGATAAATATTTTAATAAAATATTATTATATGAACTAATTAAGATTAACCATATTATATCAGTTATGTCATAGTAAAATAACACACAATGCTATAGAATAATTAATTTAATAAAATGAAAATATTTCCTCCTGCTGTTGCAACAGTCACGGATTTGAATCCTGTGGGGGCATTGTGCATAAGTTAAGAGTATCAGATAATATCCTAATCCAGTCTCTATTCCAGTTAATCCCTCGTTGGCAAAAAGAAGACTAAAATATAGCAAAAAAAAAGAATCCTCCGTACTCCTCAGACCTAGCTCCATCCGTATACCACCTTCTAGCATCGTGCGTCCCCGATTAAAACACTTCGCCGATTTCGAAAAAGTTAGCAACTGGCTCGATGAATGATTTAGCTCAAGAAGAAACAATTATTTAAGAATGGCATCCATAAATTGTTTGAAACATGAAAGGAATATATAAAATCAAATGGCCAATACCGAATACTATTTTTGAAAGGAATTACAATTAATAATTATAAAGAAAGAAAGGAATTACCAACATATCCGGTATAATAGTTGTTGGGAGTTAATAGATTTTTGTCTTGCAGTATATTTTTCAAAGATTCTAGCTTGTATTTAAGTTATTATATCAAGAGAATGCTAAAATAAAATAAGAAAAAACGAATGCATATAGTTAAAAAAAACTTTTCTAGCACAGGGTACGCACGATGACGATGAATCGAAATGCTGTTGAATTTAATTTTCAATGTTCTTTCTAATAACTGCTTCATCATACTTATTTTATACTAATCGACGAATTTTGTTCATTACAAAAAGTTAGAGAAAGAAAATAAAACCTACTGTAAATTTATTTTTTGTCGACTTACTAAATATAACATCTGTTGCAAAGTGTCCATTCCATCTAAGACAGATATAATCAGAATAAACATTTCTATATGATATAAACAGATTAAGCCAGACAAATATTGTAGATTTGATTGTATCTCATAGATAACAGAAAGGAAAAGGGCGAATAAAAAAAATTCGATTCAAATTGAATCCACTACAGTAAACATTTTCCCCAATAGAGACTTTTTGATTACCGTGTGCGATCGCAGCTAAAGTTTGCCTTTGTGGAAGCGCACGACACGAAAATAAAATATGTTTCGGATAAAAGTATGTAAATTAAAATGCTACGTGTGCATTTCGGAGGTAGTTTATGTTCGAAATTGTGTCGTATCGGATTTTATACGACAGTTATTTATTATGTATGAGGGCCATATAAGTTTCCATAAATATTTGTTTGATCGTTTCTCCACTGTTCCGGATTCGGGAGAATCGTATTGCTTTTCCAGGATAAAACTAAACATGTTTAAATTTATTTAATTGACATAATGGAATATTAATATTGAATATCAAAGCAACAAACAAATAATCATAAATAATACAATTTTCAAATTAGTGCTGTAGATATAAAACTAAGGACACTCTAAGATACATAATGAACTCAAATTGTCCTTGAATAAAACTTAATAATTGAATACAACTCAAGTTTGAAGTAGAGCAGATAACCTAATATAGCTTAGGGATACCGAAAAAATATTGATATTTTTGTTGGCTGATTTTTTCCATATTTGAAAAAAAATAAGATACTTCTAACAAACCTTTAAAAAAATCAAAAAATATTCTAGGTTCTTTTTTTAACATTTTTTATTATTTTTTAAATATATTTTAAAGTCTCCTTTTACCAACTATGGGGTTATCTGCACTGGACCTAAAGTTTAACGTGGGCTTCGAATCACGGTTCTCAGCATTAAGCCTACCGACTGGCGAGTGATCAACTTTAGAAATCATCCCAGAAGACATCCGGTCTTACACAGCCTGGTTACTGGAGTGACTGGGATCATTTGCCTTGTCGGATTTTACACTCCTGCCTAGAACAATCACAAATTTTAAACAATCACAAACATAAATTTACGGCCTGGGGCATGGATTCGAACCCGTGGCTTTGTAGGCGGACCGTTCTATCGCCTTTACCACTGCGCCATCAAGCCCGCATTCTAAGTTCTGAATTTTATTCTTCTTTTTATTCTGGTTTATTAAAAATATCGATAATTTTCAAAGTTTTTAAAACATATATTTAATACTAAGGATAATAAAATATATTAATATTTTTGGAGCGATATATCCACGTATTTAAAAAAGTATCGATTTTTTTTCAAATATTAAAGCCGAGATATCGATATTTTTCTTCGAGGCTGACATTCCTAACAGCTGTCTCAGCCCCCAAAAACTGAAGAGATCAAAACCACAAAAATAGTTCTCATAATAGAACTGTCATACGAAGAGGCTCATCCAAAATAATAATATTAGAATGATAAAATAAAGCATTTACAATCAGTTTATATGTATAAAAAGAGAAAATGAGAACTAAATTATTTCTTCTCATCGTAATAGTATGCTATTAGTTTTAATTTCATGTTGGGTTGACTCCAATACAATTTGGCAAATAAATTACCTAGGCAGATGAGCCAGATCCCCAAATCCTATATTTTCAGTCGACATTTCAGGAAAAATACGGTGACGAATACTTAAACTGGACCAATAATAGTATTTACTCTATACTAGTGATGTCCCTAAATGTGAAGGAGTAAAAATGGCCACAGTTGCTGATGATATGCACTAGCGCAGTAGCGAATACAAATAACAAATAACAAAGCAGTTATCGAGCCATTCTCAGTGCTGTATGCAAGCGCTTGTCCCATTAATGCGAAAAGTTGATAGTTGAACAGGGCATCGTTTGGAGAGTAGGGCGGGTGCGATAATATCTCATCCAAGGGCCTTCAACGCTTCCTTAACAGATTTTGAATTATGAGACGGCTTGTTATCATGCTGTAAAATCACTTTACCATGTCTTCTGGTCCATGGTTCAAATTGATCATTTGTTGTAGTGTATCAACTGTTTCACCAGAATTCAACAGTCTGTAATACACCACGCCACTGTGGTCTCTCCAAACATAGAGCATTGGCAGAAATGACTCGCGATCATACCCTTGAAGCGAGATCATTCAATTAATGTAGCACCCGTTTTCATATATTCCGGATCTTCCCCATTGATCGTAATCGCCAATTCCGATTTAATACTTCTGCCAATTGCTTTTGAGTGTGGGTTGGATGTTGATCCAATAAGTCCTTTAACTTTTACGGTTCACCAGACCCCTCTTCGTCTTGTACGTTAATAGCACCACTTTTGAATTTTCGAAATCACACCTCACATGTTATTAAGGTAGGATACTCACCGTAAGATTCTACTATCAAACGGAGACTTTCTTCTTTTGATTAAATAAGAAATGTAATGCGTGCTACAAATGCACGTTTTCAAGCACGAAACTTGACATTTTCGGAGATATAAATCTATGACGGTGTTACTTTCGCATGTATAAATTTGAAGCTTGATGTCAGTAGAATAAACTGACACATGTGCAAAATCATAACATTGCATATTTAAACCTAGCCAAAATTTCGTCAATCTAGTGTGAATGGATTTATATTTAGGATACCTTACATCTGCAAATGTAATATAATAATAATTGCTTGTCTTACACCAATACAAAACAGTATTAATTGAATTTCATATAGTTATGGCAATATTTCTAATAACTAATTATAAACTAAAATAATAAATAACTCGATAATAAACATACTAAAATTATTATGATTTAACAATTGTGGTTGCCAACGTGGCATATCAAAGCAAATGAGACATAATATACCCATGTGACATTCATCCTTTGTAGAAGAATATGTCCCTCGGTAAAATTGAATAATCATGAACTTCCGTAAGCAGAAAACATTAAATATCTGGGAATACCTTTTGATCGACGTTTGACATGGAAAAACATATAGTGACAAAACGGAAACAGCTTGGGATTCGGAGGTTCCATAATAGAGTGTTGCGAGTCATCGTCGATGTCCCATATTATGAGTCCAATAAACTGATTCAGCGCGATATCTCCTCAGAACCCACAACCACTGTAATTCGAAGTGTTAGTGCGAAATACTCTGAAAGACTATAGTGAGATTTCATAATTTCTAGAATAAGTTACAATAGTCTTTAGAATATATTAGGATAGACTTTAAAATAAGTTAGAATAAGATGTAGATTATAAGTTGTACAGCAGATCACTTACTGAAGTGGTTCTCTACATGTCTGGATGGTTATATTATATAACAAAAATCACACAATAATACTTATTTGCCACGAGCAGATTGTTGACGTTCTAAGAAATTAATAAAAAAAAATTATTTAACAGCTAGGTAATAACATTTATTAGGTCATGTTCATTATTCATATATTCATATATTAAAATGTTCAGCTACTATATGTAAATTAATTAAAATTTATAATTTCTATAAAAACTCTAGTATAATGTTCCATAGTTATAAAGGTTCAATTCCGACATCACGAAATAATAATCTCATAAACTGATTAAAGCCCATGAAAACGGAACAGCTCGAAATATAACAAAATAGAATTGAGAAATTTTATACGAGCTACCCCCGGAATATCTCATAGTGCGGCCTTCGAAATGCTCGTTTATCTCGCAAAAGCCCGGAAAGCCACCGCCTCTAATAAAATTCGTATTTGGGTGAATATTTTTATACCTTTTCATATTCGAATTTCGTCGGAGTTCTTTATGTTAATAACATAATAAAATTTGATACACAAAGAGTAGGCGAACCAGATTGCTGCCTATCAGGACAGGTAATATTTGTAATAAAAATCGGTGAGATACAAACTTTCTTAAAAAATAAATAGAATAGATTGAAAAAGATGATAAATGAAGAAAACATTAAAAGTTATTCAGAAGGAAATAAAAAAGTTATTGCCCTATATTTTGTTATCATTATAAACAAGATTACCTTAGTTCACTAGTTTTTTTTTTCAGGAAAGCGCTACCGTTAAAAGATTATTACCCCCAATTTTATTTCTATCTTAATTTAGATGTGGAAAGAGTGCGACTGTAGCTTTTATTGATTTTGTGAACCAGTGTGAGTCTATTTGAGGTCCCAGCCGGTGTTCACCAAGGAGATGTCTCTCCACTGCTTAGCAACATAGTAGAAGATTCCAAAATTCGAAAAATTTTTAATAACAGACCAAGTATCTTCATCTAGCATTCTTCCTGATATAGTTCATTTTATAGAACTGTATGGCTTGAGAATTAGTGAAAAAGATAACGAAAGTGTTAATAAGAGACGGATCGCCTATTATTGTAAATCTCAACCAGATCCAATCAGAGCATGATGTAATAAGTCGAATCGGCCAAGTTGGGAGAGTCTTCACTATTTGAAACTAGGATATATTATTTAATAAATATTTCCGGATTTAGCACATGCACACTATCCTGCATAGAAAACCATAGAAAAGAATAAATGGCGGTACATAGTCGATAGTCGAGTCGATCCATAGAGTCGAACAAGTGAAAACAACACAAAAATCTAGAGTATTTAGATTTTGTGTTACATAATTAATTCCATAGGAATAATAATTAAATTGTTATGTTATTCTTGGTGGTTTAACATACATTGGTTTTAAAATATGGACGAACAAGGGTAAGTGCAGAATGTAAGATTAAATTTTTAAAAGTTATAAACTCCAAACAGCATTTATTTTATTGATAGTGGCAATGTTAGCTGCCAAATTTGTAACACATCATTTTCAAAAACATGGAATAGGTATCAGCATATGCCAAAATTTAATGATAACAAGAATAGAGAAGGAAATTATTCTTGTTGTGCTGGAAGTCAATTCATGAATGGAGTTTCTGGAAAAAGAATAGTAGCAAAAATTGCAGTAGGGATCATACTTGAAAATATTTGGAGATTTTTAGGACAATCTTACTGTTTCCATATACAGTGATGACTTTTTCGTTTGGATTTAAATATATTGGCTGAATTTAATCTAAAGGATTTTGGTCTTGTTTATTTAGATGGTTCTTGGAGTTCATGTTAATTGTTTAAATATGTAAATTAATTTAAATATGATGTTTTTATAAAAATATATAGCAATTATATTTATATTATTTGATTTTATTCAGTAATTTCCCTGCATATATATAGTTTTAACATTAAATCAATTATTTATCAAATTTGTGTATAGTTATTTATAAAAAATAATTTATATATAAAAAATATACGCATGCGCCAAATCCGGAGATATTTGTTAACTAATGTATACTTATGAAACCAAGGCTAGGACACTGTCACAGTATTATAAATGAAATCATTAGTTCAGATGCGACAATGAATGCATAGTTAAGGAACAAATCCTGAGACGCAGATCACAAAGATTTAGACATATCTACCGAATGAAATGTGTAGGAAATTGTATAAACAAGTTAACTGAATGAATTATATAAAAAAATATGTTAACACATATTTTATTTCGCTAAACCTAATAGTATTAGAGACTATTGCTATGGTATTATCTATCTCAGATGGTACTATTATTCACTGCTCTCTAGAATTTTTTTTCTTGAGTTTCCTATAGCCCTTTATCAGTGGCAAAAAAGATTGTTACACGATATACATTTTTTGTTCTACATTTAAATTGAATTAACTTCTTAACATTCTCAGTATTTTAGTATTACTGACTTAATAAAATGTACATCTTAATGATTAAGATTTTAAGATTATTATTTTTGACTGGCATTTCAGTCCAAAAATGTATCCGCATTTGACTTGAAAACACATTTCAAAAGATATTATATTTCTCTCGATATTTATTTTCCTCAAATTAAGTGGTATTCATTACCATCATTATCAATATTTTAATTTTTCATGCGAAAAACAATTTACATTTGAATTGAAAAACTAGTACCTACAAGTTGAAATGGACAGTTTCGGTTGGACAACATATATCAAGACATTATAAAGCATCATACTGATAATAACACTGCAGTTAAATATTTCTTAGACATTAGCATAACCGAGGAAATGTTCTTCACGTTTCTTTCACCGAGGTTTAACTTTATCAGCATTTAAATGAATATATAGAATTATTATAAATCATTATATCTCATGAACTAAATTGTATTATCTGACATATTCATAATATTTATTAATTATTAAGCGGACCTTGCGGAATAGATTCTGTTCAGTTACAGTTTCCAACGGAAAATATTCGTCAATTACTTCAACGATATTGCAGATGTAAATCTATTTGTCGCTATATGCTCTAGAACTCCATGCTGACCATGCCTATGCTGACCAGAGAAGACTAATGATATTCTAATGCTGCTCAAACCAAAATTGAACCTTTTGGCTGTGTGTATAGTCTTATTACCAGTCTTGGAATATAACAGTATTTGACAGTAATAACGGCGTAGCAAGAACTTCATAACTGAGGATGTCGATATATAAATTCGCAGTAATTTGGCAAGTAATATTAGAGAACCAGTCGGAAGACCTAGAGAAGAACCGGTTGGAGAACCAACGAAACCCGGTCATTTGTAGAAAACACTATAAACGATCACAATCGCAGCCCTTCTATGAATGTTTCCATGAATATTCCATGAAACATTATTACTCTAATGAGTATTGAGTTCCACCGCATCTTCAATTCTAATTTTTTAATTTTGCTCACAAACACTTCCGCTAACCCAGTATCAACAATTTGCGCTATTTCGAAATCTAAGAGATCACATATTTCACCGATAGTTTACTTTAGTCGTTACAGAACAAAGCGTATAATACACTGAAATATAACCCACAAGACTGGCCATGTAAACTGAGCCATTACATGCCCGACGCATTATTCACACGAAATTAGTGTTGCCAACATGCAACAAGATGTACTATATTGCATCGGATTCATATTTTTTTGTCTATGCCCTGTATCTTATCAATTTACGTTCATGGTTAATATATAGTTGCTCTGATTATTTTAACTGTTTTTATTTCGGACTAGAACCGATACACATCTTGGATATTAACCAGTTCTATGTGCGCTATCTAATATTATAATAGAATATAATTGGAATTTTCAATTGAAACATAATTAAAATGGAACTCACTGAACTCGATAGCATTACAATATTGTAAGGGCATATTATCCTAATCGATATCTATATAATGGCTTCATCATTAAACCATTAAAAATATTGCTCTTGAGGCCTAATAAAAATAACAAGGTGATTATATAATATGCTGGATTGAAATGAATGTATTTCCGTTTTTCTTTTTGGAATAGAATAAGATTTTTTAATTATACAAAAAAAAAATAGTTTTAATTCCCCTAATTAATAAATAAAAATATATCTTATTTGTGCCAAATTTCAGTCATTTTAAAAATAAAGTAATTAAATAGTTTTAAAATCAGTTCAGGCCATAGTTAAAAGGTACAAGGTCATAACTGTATACTTCATAGAGTCCAATACTTTTTAGAGTTATAAAATAATAAAGAACATCTGTATTTTAACAGCGAAATGCAACATTTGAACTGATCACCAGTATGGTGTTTATAGCCTCATCTACTGGTTTAATAATAGCATTATATTATTTTAAATTATGTTAAATAGATTCAACTTGTAATTTTATTGAAGCAGATAAGAACAGAGCAGATCAGGACCAAGTTCAAATCTAAGATCAAAGAGATTGCTTTATCAGTTAAATATATATCCTATTTGAACTTATAGGGTGCAAATACGAGGTTGTACTAAAACACTAAACCAACTAGTAATCCAACGCGGCCAAAACAGAATTATTCGATTAATTACCAATTCTAATCGGTACGTAACCAACGAAGAACTGCACGACGACCTCGAAATTAAATGGATTTAAAAAATTATTCAAGAGTTCGTATTAAAATATTAAATAAGGTTACTAAATCACAGTAACATGGAAGCAATACAGCAATTGAGGCGAAATGAATGAAGCAAAGTAAACCACACAAACTTGTATAGTATTATTTCTCTTAACTTTAGCTTAAGCAGTTCAATTTAATTTTAATTTGGACACACATTAATGTACTACTGCATTTCTCTTGTGTATTGATACAAGTACAACACAATAATAGTTATAACTTAAGATTATAATAAGGACAATATTTTGAGAAATAATAATAATCTGAAAGTTTAACAATAAATAATGAGTTAATCAAAATTACATATAATACGCTATAATAGCATTTCAAGAACAATCTTAGAATTCATAGAATTAATATATGAAATTTAATTTAAAAAAACATCCTGAGGTGAGTGCCCTCATATACACCGAGATATTGAAAAAATCCTAAAATAAATTCAATTAAAGATAAATACATACGCTAAATAAATAAACGTATCAAATAGTAATGCACGATTATATCGGTTGTGATTAAGACTAATTGGTGATGAATAATAAAAAACGACACTTGAACCTGCTCAAAGTTGTTGTTAAATGATTGATGATTTAATAGAAATTATTTTTGAAATGGTAGACTCAATAAATTATTATAAATCTAACAAACAAATAATTGTGTGAATAAAATAAAAACTACTACTGGACAAATCAATGGAAAATATCTAACATAAATAATGCGGATGAATTAATACGAAAGCTTCAAAATTGACGCCCTTTGTATTTTTGTTCGGTTGCGTGACATATGAAAGCTTTTAATTTATAACACCATATTCGGGTTAAGTTGTTTTGAAACATTCAACGTAGCAGGATATATACAGGCCTCCGCCGATCGGATCTGTTAATATACGAGGGTAATTAAAATACTAATCAAGACTCTAAATAAGAATTTAAAAAAGATTAGTTTTTAACTATTATTCACATTGAAAATCACGCCTGAATTTTGATTAAATTAAAATGTAAACTCAAAAACCTACAGTTCTATTAAGAACTTGCATATGCTCATTTTCATGATCATTTATTCAATCTAGAAAGTATTTGTTGACGAAATTAATCAAAATATTTTCCAACATTTTCTGCAACTCTAGCATTTTTGAAAGTTGTTGGTATAATTATGGATTCTTCTTCAGTTGACCCTTTTTGCAACAATACGTCGTTCAATTTATTCAGTTGACGTAAGTAGATATCTAGAGTAACATCTTCATGGTGTTTTAGCAGCGATAGTAATACACTATACGTTTCTGATCTCACCATATGCACAGCAATACTGTATGGCCATGAATATTCTGCTTCGATATTGATGTAGATAGATAGCTCTCAAGAACTAATTTATGTCTGCGCTTGGGATTGTCGTAGAACATTGGCCTTTCATAATCATAAATACGCTACAGATTTTTTAAAATTTTTCCGTGCAAAATCGCCACATTTAAATTGTTAAAACAAAAACCGACAACTGGAATATGACGAAGCAATATTACCAAAAGTTTATAAAAATGGGGCTTCGGCAGCAGATTTCTTTATATTAAACAACAAATGTGAAAAACAACATGAATGTAAAAAATGCAGTTTTGAGTATTCCATGATTATTATGGATACGTATGCATACACTGAATCAGTAATTGGAAAACTGTTTTTTTTAAGTAATGTCAAAATCATCGCACAATAGAGCTTATTGCCATACTATATACAGGTTATACTGGCCAAGAAACTACTAGCAACTGCAGTGTTAGTATATTTGACAAAAAAACAAAAAATAAGAAATTAAATCCCAGCTGCAAACTGACATTGTACAAATAAATAATAAAACCTGTAAATACGTATAAACAAATTGCATTATTTATATCCATTATTCAACTGTTCTTGTAACGGATACTAATTAAACTAAATTTTTAAGAAAACAAACAAAAACGTTAGTGCCCTAATTCCTCATTTTTATTAGTGTTGAATTTTAACCTAAATTTATTACAGACGATCTCGCCCAAGTTTATTAAGAAACCTACTATACTAATAATAGCAATATATTCTTAACTATTGCTTTAATCAGAACTGAATGCATATTGAACAACACCCACGCGTACAACGCTAACATCACATGATTCATGTCATATAATGAAAGGCATAATCAGAGCTTAATTACATATCATGCATATATCAGCACATTAAAATATACAAACTAATCACTCAATCAAGAAGTTCAACGACAATCAACGGTATTGCATTAATCATACGAATACATGTTTAACTATTGTTTTAATAAAGACTGAATACATAGTAGACGGTGTCTTGTCTGTCAATGTGTTATATACAAAGGCATTGGAATGCAAATATTATGCAGCTATCAAATTGAACGGATGCATCGACACAAAAAATAAAATATACTGGTTAATAGATAATACAAATTATACAGTATAGTAAACTCAGTCTACAATATATTCAACAGTAGAACAACAAGTCACAATTAATTTAATTTTTTTATAAACCGTAGAGGACTTTTGCACTGAACGACTTCCAATTCTCCATCATATCAGTTCGGTAATAATAATATACCCACATAACTGATTATTTTAAATAAAAAAAATATGTAAAAACTTTGTACGTGCCTTCGAAATGTGAAAGTTTTCCCAATATCACCGGATTCCACCATCAGATCCTGACTTGGTTCCAATGGGACCACTTCGGAAGTGCACTCTTTCGGATAAAAAATAATTTTGAAAATCTGTCCATAATTCATTAAAAAATATATACAGTAGAACATAGAACTTCCTTCTTTTTGAAGTCGGTTAAAAATAGCTTTAAACATGATCATTTTTATGGATTCAAAGTTATTTTCTATTTCAAAAATACCCTATTAAAAATATTAACTATACCATATATCGAATAATGCCGATAAAAAAAAATTTAAATAATATTTAAAATATTTTCATCAAATTGAACTAATCCAAAAAAACCTTTATTCTTCTACACAAAAATCAAGCTATAAGGCAACAAATACATACACTCACACACACAGTATCAAGTTCATTGAATGGTCATCGAATAACCTTGAAATGCTAGCTACTTTTTCAAAGTAGCCTTTCCTTTTATTTCGATGTATACACGGTGGTTCGACAAATGCGCGATAAATCTTCCGATACCAATCGGTTTGTACTTTGTTTGTTTATATTTTTTTCTTTGGGGTTCGGTTCACGGATATTTTAGAAATAACGACAGATTATCTATTTATACATCACGCCTCATTCATCTGGCGGATGAGTAGGTGGGTGAAACGATATTTTGAGAATTCGAAATATGATTTTCGAAAATAGTTGACTTTTTTACGTCAACTTTTAAATGGGTTAATGTACAGTGAAAATACTTATTCAGTTTTGACACATATATTAACACGTCTCTTTAAATTAATTGTAAAATAAATGTCGACAATGATATATAACAACTCGGACTATGAAATGATGTTACCATGGATATGAATAATAAGGAGATGAATTCACGAGCATTCAGTGAATATTGAGAAAATGTAATTTATTATGCAATCTATAAAAGTTTGTACTGATCAGAGTGCTCCTCAATCTCTTAGGGTCATTTCTTTTCAAACGTAGAACATGGAAACTGAATAATTATATATTAGATGGTTTTTCGCTTCGGTGTCGATGTGGACTATTCTGGACTCACCCAAGACTATTTGCGCTTGGGATTGTCGTAGTAGACATCAACTGCTATACTTTAAATGTTTTAAAAAACACTTTTTCTTCTTTATGGCATAATACGGATATTAAGTCGTCCCAATTGTAAAGTGTTGCTAAGACAAGCATCGATTAAAACAAGTAGCAATCAAAAGGAGTAATAATTGATAAAGACTAAACTAAAACTCAGAGTTGATGCGGCAGCATTGCGACGTTTTGATGTCACAAATTCTAATGACAAAATAACTTTGAACAGAATATACCTTCAAACTTTCTTTCGAGTCAATTATTATTCCTCCCTTATTTCTGCTATCCGGATACTCTTTGGTCTTACTTGATCCTTGGAACATAATGTACAGACTTTCTTAGAATTGAAACTAGCTTGATTTTGATATACCTTGGACTCGGATTGCTCTCAAATGAATAGAAGCAATCATAGCAATAAATGAGATGATTCATTCACAAGACAATATATATAATATATTTAATCATTAACTTACATATCTTCAAACACAGTATAATTTATGTAGTTTTAGTATAATATAATTTAAGTGTTACTTTCTGTCCTCGGTCACAGATAAAAAATTTAATGATTAATTATATAAATAACTGTGTAAATATAGTAGTAGAAATTAGTGTAAGGGGGTGTATCATGATCATGACACTGCTTTGTTGGATTAAAACAATAGAAAATCAGTTGTGGTTCAGTTACTCCAAACTGAGAGTGAACCCAAAAAAAAAACAACAAAGATCTCATTTGTTTAAAAATTAATGTGTTTTATCGCTCGTTGAATTCTTAGTGTGACCTCTTTGAAACCAATAACCTTGTGACCAATATTGTTTTGTGTTATTAATAGACTTAATGAGTTTCTTTAAACAATCTATATATTATTACTCATTATACACCACATAATATAATAAATAACTTATGATCTTTACCTGTAATATGCTAAATTTTCATTAATTTGTTCAAAATAAAATTACATAGACATATTATTTAATTTCCATGTTGCTAAAAAAGCATTACTATTTATTAAGATAAAATATTGGTGCTTGTGCTGTCTGCTTATACGTGAACTGCACATGGACAGATTTACTTTCGTTTTTAGTTCCTATTTTCCAAATTTGTGTCTAATTATTTATATTGACAATTGCTTGTAACATTCGTGTGGCTATTGTCTCCGACAACAAGAATCGCAATATTATCAGCAAATGTAGCCATTCTGATATTTTCATTTGTAGTATATCACATGTGTAAAGTAGGTAAAGAGTAATAAAATAAAATAATAAAGATTCCTTGGATATGATTTGGTAATACAAAAACATATTTTTTTTGAAAATGTACTAATAGTCATTGAAAGAAAAAACAATAACCAAAACAAAGAAAAAAAAAGTTTTTAATGTAAAGTTAAAAGATATTAGTTTACCAAATTAACTGTACTAATGTTGTTAATTAACTGAAATTAATTCGTTTTAAAATATCCAAGGCGGAGCATCTGACCTTTAAAGTTGATTTCAATATCATGCGATAAAAACGATAAAAGCAGTCGATTTCATTAGACCGAAAAGTTCAATGAAAATCCATGCGAAACGAGAAAATGCAACATATTCGTATGCTCCTAATTGATTAATGGGAAAATACTTAAAACAATCCGTTCGGAATCAATAACGAACCACGTCCGCTATATAATTTTCATTGCGAATTGTTTTACATAAAATAGATTATTATTCAAAATCGAAGCCATCATGAGTCGATTGAAAATGTAAATTATCGAATTCGACAAACAGGACCGTTTCGTAATTAAATCTGCAGGTATTCGAGATTTGGGAACGACATTATTTAATTGAAACTTTCCGCTGGAGGTCATGGATAAAAGAAATAATTTTGAAGAGCAATGGCTCGTAACGCCGTGCTATAATGAAGCCAGTAGTTTATGCAGATCAGTATAAAATACGTGAAAAATTATTTTTTAATTAACTACATGTTGTTTTTTCCATTGAAATTGGAATTAGCTATAAGTTTATTAGTTAAAGATGTATTAGTAGATATTGGAATTTCATTCTAAACGAACCTTTATTTCTAGTTTATTATTTATATTATTTCTGCAGATCAGTATAAAATACGTGAAAAATTGTTTTTTAATTAACTACATGTAATTATTCGTTACGCAGAAACAGAAATTTTTTCTATTGAAATTGGAATTAGCTATAAGTTTATTAGTTAAAAATGTATTAATAGATATTGGAATTTCATTCTAAACGAACCTTTATTTCTAGTGCATTATTTATATTATTTTATGGAGATCAGTATAAAATACGTGAAAAATTGTTTTTTAATTAACTATATGTAATTATTCGTTACGCAGAAACAGAAGTTTTTTCTATTGAAATTGGAATTAGCTATAAGTTTATTAGTTAAAAATGTATTAATAGATATTGGAATTTCATTCTAAACGAACCTTTATTTCTAGTGCATTATTTATATTATTTTATGCAGATCAGTATAAAATACGTGAAAAATTATTTTTTAATTAACTACATGTAATTATTCGTTACGCAGAAACAGAAGTTTTTTCTATTGAAATTGGAATTAGCTATAAATTTGTTAGTTAAAAATGTATTAATAGATATTGGAATTTCATTCTAAACGAACCTTTATTTCTAGTGCATTATTTATATTATTTTATGGAGATCAGTATAAAATACGTGAAAAATTGTTTTTTAATTAACTATATGCAATTATTCGTTACGCAGAAACAGAAGATTTTTCTATTGAAATTGGAATTAGCTATAAGTTTATTAGTTAAAAATGTATTAATAGATATTGGAATTTCATTCTAAACGAACCTTTATTTCTAGTTCATTAGTTATATTATTTTATGCAGATTAGTATAAAATACGTGAAAAATTGTTTAATTAACTACATGTAATTATTCGTTACGCAGAAACAGAAGTTTTTTCTATTGAAATTGGAATTAGCTATAAGTTTATTAGTTAAAAATGTATTAATAGATATTGGAATTTCATTTTAAACGAACATTTATTTCTAGTTCATTAATTATATGATTTATAACACATGGACTGAAAAGTCCTTGGCCTAACACATAGATGCCGCTAATTTTACTGCATTCGCCACTTTTTCAGTTAGTACTAACCTTCAAAAGCAGGCCCTTAAAATTTCATGATATTCTACTCATAAGTTTGTGAGTTATTGTGCTAAGACTGTTTTAATTTTACGTCGTGTTTTAATGTTACACTGCTTCTTGATGGAAAAAATAACGTTCAAGCGAAGCAATGGCTTTAAAAGTGTTATAAGACTCCGCTTCATCAGAAACAAAATCCGGCAAGGAAAGCCATCCCAATTACATCAGTAAACACACTGGGTAAGACCAGATGTCTTCTGGAATAGTCTCTCGTCGACCGATGTAAAACTAACTGATCCCTATATTCATTTAACCTACGTCATTAACATAGTTCAATAAAACATAAGTTAAGCAGCCAAATGTCATGAAACTTTTGTACTTTAAAATTTATATTCGAACTATGGACACTAGTCATTAGCTAAAATGGTGAGAAATGGTAATTCTACAGATAATAAATTAGTTAGTTTATCCAATAAAACAGTGGATGCACTTTATCAAAACGTATTATTTAACTTAGATTATAACATGTGAATTTAAAAGTCCTCATCCAGACACATAGATGGCGCTACTAGAATTAAATGCATATGTTTTTTAGTTAGCCCTAATCCTCAAAAGATGCGTGTATAAATTTGACAGCTGTCGGATCATTATTTTGTGAATTATATAATTTTGAGTAAAGCAACTTTTGTTATTGTGAAAAAATGGATAAAAAGGAATTTCGCGTGTTGATAAAATATTGTTTTTTGAAGGGAAAATATGCAGTTGAAGCAAAAACTTGGCTTGAAGCCGAGTTTCCGGACACTGCCCCAGAAAAATCAACCATCAAGGATTGGTATGCTAAATTTAGACGTAGTGAAATAAGAAATGAATTTCACTCCGAAGTCCAATCGACAGTCATTCGAGCGGACTGCACACGATGAACCCGCTACAAAGCGTGGGAAAATACAACAGCCGGCTGGCAAGGTTATGGCGTCTGTATTTTGGGATGCGCATAGAATAATTTTCATTGACTACCTTGAAAAAGGGAGGACCATCAACAGCGACTATTACATAGCATTATTGGACCGTTTGAAGGACGAAATCGCCCCAAAACGGCCTGATTTGAAGAAAAAGGAAGTGCTTCACCAAGATAATGCACCGTGTCACAAGTCAGTGAAAACATTGGCAAAAATCCATGAATTGGGCTTCGAATTGTTTCCCCATCCGTATTCTCCAGATGTGACCTCCAGCGACTATTTCCTGTTCTCAGATCTCAAAAGAATTCTCGCTGGGAAGAAATTTTCGTCGAATGAAGAGGTGATGACCGAAACTGAGGCTTATTTTGAAGCAAAGGACAAATCGTACTACAAAAATGGTATCGAAAAGTTGGAGGGTCGCTATAATTAGTGTATCACCCTTGAAGGGAATTATGTTGAATAAAAAAAACTAATTTTGCCAAAAAAATGTGTTTTACTATGGTAGGCCGCGGACTTTTCAATTGACCGGTTTAAAGGTGGTGGTAATAGTAGTAATTTTTTGACAAAGTCTGTATTACTTTTCGTTATCAATGAAAATAAACATGTTCAAATTCGTGTTGCACAATTAATTATTTACATATATTAGAGTCTCCTTTTTACCAACGAGAGTTTATCTGGGCTGGCACTAGAGTTTAACGGTGGCTCCAAACCACGGTTCTCGGCATAAAGCATACCGGTTGGCTGGGGCCAACTTAGAGACCATCCCAGAAGACATCTGGTCTTATCCAGCTTGGTTACCGGCGTGACTGATCCTTGTCGGATTTTCCACTGTTGCGTAAGACATTTACAATTACAATCACAAACATATATATTCTCTACAATTTAATTAATACATGAAGCATAAATTAATTAATTAGTAATAATTTACGTCAACTGTCGCCCATTGAACTTGATTATCAGTTAAGCATAAAACATGAGCTACACAAGTGTATAATCGTCTCATAGATATAGATGATAAATTCTAATATATTTTATATAATTTTATACAATTTTAAATATATGTTATGATGTGTTATGTGAACAATTTAATTTGTCTATTTTGTTATCAATTTGCACAATATCCAAATATGTTTGAATATGACTGTTAAATTATATCAAAAAATAAATATCTCTTATCTGATAATATAATGCTATATTATAACTGTCAAATTTCAAACATAAACCTATTGACTGTAGTAGTTTACAGCGCGCATTCACTAAACATGTATAAAAGCATATATATTCACACACACATAAGCACGTATATATATAATTCGATTAGAATATAATTTCGGTTGAACGAAATTAAAAATAAATTCAACTAAAATTAGACTAGTATTTCAATGTAAACTCGGTCCCATCCGAAAATAGATTATAATATGCAGATGTTAGCTCTAGAGTGGATATAAAAACTCGAAAATCTTTCATGCCAAAAACGTTTTGTGACAAGGGATTTTGTGTGAATAATATTTCTTGACATATTAAAAGTTATTACTACTACCACTGACTGTTGTTACTACTGAAACTATTTGTAGATTAGTCACTAGTAGTCATTTATTTAATTATTTACTAAATATGACTAATTATTAAAAGTTATTACTACTACTACTGAGACTATTCGTAGATTAGTCACTAGTAGTCATTTATTTAATTATTTACTAAATATGACTAATTATTAAAAGTTATTACTACTACTACTGAGACTATTCGTAGATTAGTCACTAGTAGTCATTTATTTAATTATTTACTAAATATGACTAATTATTAAAAGTTATTACTACTACTACTGACTGTTGTTACTACTGAGACTATTCGTAGATTAGTCACTAGTAGTCATTAATTTAATTATTTACTAAATATGACTAATTATTAAAAGTTATTACGACTACTACTGACTGTTGTTACTACTGAGACTATTCGTAGATTAGTCACTAGTAGTCATTAATTTAATTATTTACTAAATATGACTAATGTTTTTATACATTTAAGTTAATATATGAGATTGTGATCAGAAACAGAATGAATTTTGAAAAAATAAATACGAATGGAAAATAATGATTAATAACAAATGCTTCATATTTCTCTGTACTGTAGGTATAGTTTTATAATATAAAAAATAAAGTAATTCGACTATTCTAAAAATATGGAAATTAAAGATCCTCTCAGAAGAAACCCAATTCGACCTAATCAAGTTACTGACGTGACAATATGGCCTAGTCTATTGACAATCAGAATCAGAACAATCCATGGATGAACAGTATTCGAACAAGTGACAATAGTAGAAGGTGCGACTTGTCTTGTAACCATAGCGGCTATTAAGCAGCCCATATATGGCAAATGTTAATATGATGTATACATTGTTTATATCAAATGTGGTAAAAAGTTAACATATTCAACGAAAATATAATCGTATTACATATATAATTAGAATAATTTAGAAAATAATATTTTTATAAATAATAAAAATGATTAATTTTATGTCCATATAATGTCTAACATATAATATAGTTTGATATATATTTAATATAGAGTTAACTAGAAATAAACAAATGCATATCTATGGTGAAAATGCTAAGTATCAATGTAAACAATCAGCAGCGGCAAAGAGTAGGAGTCATAGTATAGCTTAGGAAGGATTATGGAGGAACATATTTTAAGTATTGTTTCCTCGTCTGCACCTCTGTGCCGGTTACATAGCCAACGCAGCATTTGCATGTCTCTGGAACAGCGAGTTTTAAGTTCCGTTGATGTGATGCTTCCAGGACAGCAGTCGAAATTAAGCCCCGTATAAGGTTTATACGATCAACAGTTCGGATTGGAGTATCATTAAGAGAGAAAGAATGGATGCGGGTACAGTTACGCCTCCGACAGAAGTGGATGACACAGGACTTTGAAGGAGAGCCAAGAAATCAAGAGGATCAGGAAGAAAGACGGTTTAATACTCCTTGAAGTAGCCTTTCTTCAAAGATAAATAAATCAATAAGTCGTCCGCCAAAAATCGGTAGATGAATCTTAAGTCGAGATATTTAGTTATTGAATTAAGGGCTATTACAAATAAAGTAGGACTTAGAGCTGAACCCTGAGGGACTCCAGTCGAGAGCGGGTAGGTGGAGGAGAGAAAACCTCCCGACCAGACTCGTAAAGAGCTGTAGCTGAGAAAATTCTTGACAAAGTCCAGGATATTACCCATGAGTAAAAGGCGAAAGATTTATTCGGCCTGACAAGAACCCAGAGTAACATTCATTTTTGTCGCTTAATTTAAAAAAAAACCCAGGAGAACCATCCACGTCAACCCCTAAGCGAAATATTCATGACTCCAAAGACTTGATGTGCATATGGTGGAATTAACAAGGTTAGTGTGTTGCGAATTACTAAAACTGAATGAAATTATTCCTGCAGATATCAACGACGTTAACTGTAAGAATTTAACGACGTATTCTTGTAAACAAGAGTAGCTACAGCGAATAACAGACGCAAAATAATCTTCTTGCATGACAACGCTGGCCCACACGTTGCTATAGCTGTGAAAGATGCAATGTTGAAGCTCGAATGGGTCTGAAGAAAAAGAAAGTAAAGTAAAAGTTGGTTGATGGCTGGATATCTACCAAACTCACATCGTTTTATCGACACGATATCGCTCTGTTTCCAGAAAGATGGGAAAAAGTTGTTAAAAATGGCGGAAAATATTTTGATTAAGATATAATGTGCAATTTTACTAAATCAACGCCTATTTAAACTGTTAAAATGATCCAAATATATATCTATGCAAGCACCTAATATATTCTACGAAAATATATAAAAATATTCGTATATACATAATTGCATAATTGTATATACATAAAAAGTTATTATTGTATATCTATTAATATGTACTTAGTATTAGTAAAAATATCTGTATAAGTAATATGTAAGATAAGATTTTTTTCAGATAAAATTAAAATGTATATAAACTATTTTATAAAGATACAAGGCAATTAAGATACCAAAAATATTTTTAGTTTTATTTTAAATTATTTTATTAAAATATTTAAATTAAAACTAATCAAAATTTATAATCAATATGTTGCATATAAATTAATAATATATTTAATTTTAGATATAACATAATTATAAATATATTAATAGTTACTTAGAATAAAACATACATTTTTATGATATAAAATTTTTCTGTCTGTTCTGCAATTTTAAAATGTAGCTAAGTTAATAACCTTACATGGGATACTAGGAATGAAAGTATATAAAACTGACAACGTTACATAATTTTAATTAATATAATATATATATTTAAATAAAAAAAAATTTCCTTTCGATCAATTATTATAAAACCACAAAGAATTAACTAACACCATCGTTTTCCGAATTAGTCATAACACGAAAACACAATTAATTATTTGAAATGAATACGCCTTCAAATATTCAATCAGGAATATCTGTTTTGAATGCGAATTCATTTGAACATCCTCTTAAACATTTTAAATTTGGCAATTTAATAAAATTATAGAAAACAAAATACATAGAAGAAAGACATCACATTATCTATATAGATAAATTGATAATATTTTATGCCTTTTTCAGATGTCAAACGTAATTTATACCTGAGATATTAACTGAGGATTTTGAAGTAGTTATATGTAACATAACTAAAACAATAATACTGGGATCTATTTTTAAAAGAATGACGTAAATACATCGAAATAGTAACGCAGAAATGTGTCTAAATAGAATCAATATAAATCCTCGTTATCTTGTACAGCTTTAACATTATTCACACATGTATTCCGTGAAAGTAACATGGACTACATCACAGTTAGAAAAAGAATGATGACTATACATTAAATTAATCCTCCTTAGATCAATTGAATTGGATCATCGATACATCAACATTATTCACATGAGGTTCGTTGACCCTATCAAAGCGTTAAAACTGACTAGCACACAATTTATTTTAGATATTCGGGAGTAAAAAATAATCGGGGACGTTGGCCAGACAAGATTAATTCAAAAATATTGGGAGGGTCATGATAAGTTATTGTTATAACAAGATCTATAATTAGATCGAATAATTTTAATAAATGTAATTTGTATTACTTTCGAAAGTTATTACACAATATATCGAATTAACGACAATACATAAGTTAATTGCCTAAAATTGTTTTAAATTATAATACGTTTAATTTATTTATAAATACTTCATATTTGATTAAGTTTACATAGATTTTCCTGCAGACCATTACAAATATAGATACAAGGGTGTCGATTAACTAGTACATTATAAATAATAATTGTTTTTTAAAAATACTGTTTATTCCGTCAAAACTACTACTCGTTACATGTGAACACAACATAATTTAAAATAACGGATATTATATATATATATATATATATATATATATATATATATATATATATATATATATATATATATATATATATATATATAAGTCTCCTTTTACCAACATTACCAATCATTTACCTTGTAGGATTTTACACTCTTGCTTAGAACATTCACAAATTTTAAACAATCACAAACATAAATTTACGATCATGCCCCAGCAGGATACGAACCCGCGGCTATCGCAACAGTAGGACCGCCCCATCGCCTTTACCACTGGCCATCAAGCCGGCTAATAACGGATTTTAACCTAGCTATGTGGATAAGAAAAAAGTTATAATATATAACAAATCATTTCATTACCTAGGCTGTAGGATTGAAGCCGATGTAATGTTGAGATTTCCAAACCAAAGACAAGTTGACTTCAGCGTAAGGTACGACAGTACTTCATATGATTGTACCATCATTAATATTATTAATTTTTAAAATCAATGTTTCTTTCTTTTGAATTTTGAAAATTGAACTCTTAGTTGGTTATACGTGTCACTCAATTTCATTTAATTTCCATAATTTAAACTCGCTTCTATCGGTTCATTCTAATTGTTTCCAGGGATCATAATTCCAATTTACGTGTCTTGTTAGAAATTTCAATCTTATCAATTATTATTTAAACTGAACATTTTGTTGGTAAATCTTGGCTAATATATGCCAGCATGTTCTCTAATCGATCTGACTGGTTTTCATTTTTTATCCTTACAAAATATATAGTACCTGTAGTATTGGTACTGCCACTAAAGAACCTCGACGTTGAAACAAACCACTCAATTTTTCGGCAAAATAATTCTTTTACGTTCTTCACTTGTTTAATTAGTACAATAATTTGCTTTAACTGAATCAATAAAACTTCTCCATGCCGTATATATAAAAAATTTAGTCACACCTCAATCAAAATTCTGACATTTTAATAGAAATTGTTGGCACTGGCTTGGTTGATCGTGGGTTCGAATCAGGGTCTAGGCGGGATATGGTCGTATATTTTGTTTGTGATTCTTAACAATTCTATTGCCCAAAAGGCAAGAGAGCAAAATCCGACAATGAAAATGATCACAGCCACGGTAACTAGGCTGGGTAAGACCTGCTGAGATTCCTGCCGATTGAATGTCACTGGCCAGACATTAGGCTTAATGCCGAGGACCTTGGTGCGGAACCCACGTTAAGCAGTAGACCCAGTCCAGATAAATCCTAGATGGTATAGGTATATAAAGAAACTATATACTATTTATTAAAAATGTAAATTGGTTTCTCCATTTATGTGCACATAAAATAACAACCATGTTTTTTAAAAATATGTTTATAAAATCTTAAATATACAAGAATTAGAAGAAGACTTTTATTGTACATATTAAGTATTATTAAGGTCTATATAATCAATTTATTTCATAGACAAATTGCATATGTAATAATAAATAGAACTGGATAATTATTCAGCAAAATTGGCATTAAGAATCTAAGTAATATAATATTCTTATTATAAATATTCCTACAATAAAAATACATATACCTAATTTTACTAATTTTTACTAACAAGCACATTATGAAATATTAACCATACTATTACAGTATAATTAAACACATTACATTGCTTGTTAGAACAATATTCCCTATTAATTAATGGAATATTTATTATTTATTGACTTGGCAAGAAAATAATTTGAGTTATTCCTATTAATCGACCAAGAGCTCGAAAATTTTGCATTCTCTCGATTCGTATAAAATTTTATTGACCGTGTTGAGTTTTTAATTATGAGGAGATTAAAAAGGTTTCTCGTCTTTATTACGGCATTTAATTGTAAAAAATGAAGAGCATGGTCAAGCATAACATTAAAATACATTTGTAATAAAAACGCAGTCTCTAAGCTGAATATTTTGAGATAATTGACAATTCCTTTACTAATTATGATGGAATTTAATGAAGTACAATAACTAGCAGTTCGTCGTAGATGATATCTGATAACTGTATAAGTAGAAAATAGGCATTCAATATATTTTTTTTTGCTGGAAAAAAATTTAGAACAGAATATACTTAATTATTACTTATTGTGGTTTATTTGTTTATGATTTACACGAACTACGCTGGAGCAATTATACTTTCTTTTATATCGGTACATCTGTCAGTTTTTTACCTGTCACTTTTAAGCATAATCGGACAGATAATTTTTCCACAGTAACTATTTACTATAAACAAGTATTTGCTTGAGGTTTTCTGTGAATTTGGCTATGTAGTTTTTCAATGTGTGGTGAAGTAATAGTCTCTATGTGGGGTTTTATGAATCAAATAAAATGTTGTCTGCCCAATTACTAAATGACAATAATGTATCTCAGGTATTGTGTATCTGAATGAAATTATTCATAAAACTAGGCTACTGATGCTCAAAGACTATCATTAGAAATTTGGTACAAAAGGTGAACATTTTAAAGTCTGTTCATAACACTGTTACTGTTCTTTTTACCACCAAGTACTTTCCACGTACCTCAAGCCACTGGAGGAAAGTGTTTTGCTATGATTAAAGCAATTAGAGGAATTAGAGAAATAAAGAAACACTGAAAACATAAAAAATAAGTTTTGCTGATGTACCAACAAGATTTTGGAACTTTATTAGGCAATCTATCGGCCAAAAAAATATCGATATTTTTAAGAAAAAATAAAAATAGTGAAATATTAGTCTAAAAAAACCTATATTATTTCTAAATTTCATAAAGAGTAGTAAAAAAGTAATATTATCGATATTTTTTTCAGAAAATATCGATATATCAATATTTTTTCTGCATGCCTAGCATATACAACGTCGAATTATGTAACATCATTTAATGCCGGCGAATTAATTTTTATAAGGAAAATTTTACAACGAGGTATTTAAAGAACTTTCACGAGCCAATTTCGACCATATCTACTTTATTATCGTAATTAGTTGCTGTATCGTAACGGTTTAAAATGCTGCTTCAATTTATACCGCGTCATTATTAGTTATTGATTGTCGTATAGGAAATTCAAAAGGTCGATTAAACATTTATCATTAATTCCAGCGATAATACGTGCGCTATTGTCGGAAAGTTACAGATAACATATTTTTCGTCGGTTATTTTGTAATATGTTATTAATGGTAATGATTAAAATTAATTAAAATTCAGTAAACAATTAACTTATATTTAATAATTAACACTAATATTATTTAATTTTCATATGATCACGATAAATAACCTTGTTAACATTGCAAAATATTGGCTTCCGGATTCGAGTCGATGTTTATTGATTACCCAGCGTTTCGCAATCGTTACAGATTGCATCTTCAAGCCGGGCGCTCTGACACTGAGACTCTCGTATTCAGACATATTTAAGCGACTACCTGTAACGAATAAGTGATCAATCGATTAGGAGCCTAGTTTTTTTTTCATAGAAGCCATAATAATATGAGAAAATATTGGTAACTAGCTTGGCTGAAATATCTTTTGTTTCAACTGTTAATTGTTTTAGCGATCACCCTTAATTAAGTTTTTCTTCCATAGGTGAATTCATAATGAAAATAAAATCTTCACTATTTTAGCTATGAGAAATATACATAATTACATTAATATTTGTTATGTATTGCGACACAGACTATCAGACCATCTGTTTTAAAACTACCTAAATGGTGAATGAGTGAGACGGGTTGATCTGTGCTCTAATAGATAACAACCCCGAGTGACTCTTTGTACCGTCGTTCTTCTTTCCGTAAAATAAAATAGTTTTTAAAGTAAATTAATAGTTATTGTTTTCTAAATCCTTTCACATTTTATAATTTATGTACACATACAAATAGTCTATACAATAAAACAGTCAATGCACGCCATCAAAGTTTATGACGTAAGTACGTTGTAATGTTACGACATTAACTTACAACTTTTGCCAGTTTGTAACCTCTAATTATTACCACTTGAAGAATCTTGTAAACATTTGACAACGAGGTCGACCAGTACCATAACAAATCGAATCTTATAGACTGATTCGGTTACATAGTCACGACGTATCAGGCAGCATTTTATCTCCGTTCTAAGTTTAAAGAGAATTTCACATTTTTACAAACTTACAAAAAAAATTGGCAGTACATTCGACGTCATCTATGACGTCTAGACTTCACTACAATTGAAAGGACTATATAATAATCTGATATTACTTTCCATTACGATTAAAAAATTATAATAGTAAAGATCCCAATTACACTTTTTCATAAAATTGGAGTCTCTTTTCACACTTTGTTGGTCAATTAAAAAGCCGGGAAGATGGTATGCCAGATAGTGACTGTTTTGATGTTTATATCTGAAAGTATTCTCAATATTTAACGTAATAGTCCTATATAGAGAGTACAAACACGATTTTATTAAACTGAATGTTATAATCAGTATCAAGTATCAACCAAAGCTCACCAACACCATCAACCATCGTAGTATATATTTATTTCACATACTTATTGTTCACTTCTCCATATATTTGCGGTCTCAAGCTTTATTCTATGAGAGGAAATTCATATAGTGTCAAAATTTTGTTAAAACATTTTTAATTGTTATTGACTATTTAATAATAATTAATTTTCTATTATTATTTCTATTTTTATACCAACAAATATCTTTCAACTTTTTTCAAAATATTTACTTATTCTTTGTTATATTTTAGCGTCCATATATATATATATATATATATATATATATATATATATCCCACTGCTTTGGTATTGTGTATGTAAAAACAAGTAACTAAAAATTTAGATTTTGACTTTTAACTGATTGATTATTTAGTTATATTATACCATTTATTAAATAATTAGAGACAATTAAATTATTAAATAATTAAGACATGAAATTAATATAATTTAATTCGAGGTATTTGTTCGATCAAAATATATCTGCTGTATCTCTATGCACGAGTTTTATTCATTCAGTACAAATAAAAGCAATGTTGACTCTCGATTTGATAACGTTAATTTGGCTGATAAACTACTTTATTCAGAGATAAAGTTTCCCAAAAACAGTTTGAATTTCATGTTTGTATGTATATTTAAACAAGATAGAATATAATAAATTTATTTCGGTTTTATATTACATTTTTATTCGTGTATTTTTTAAAATAATGTTAACATTTTAACACAATAAAATTCTCTCATTAATTAAATTTAAGCTGTCAAGCTCTGTGATTTGATCTACTATTATTATTAAAAACAATTAGAATTGAGAATTAATGTTAAGGATTTCATAATAGAAATTATAAACAAAAATTATCTTATTCAAAAAAATTGATTTTAAATTTCCCAATATAAATATTCACGCTCCCTCTGGCGACTAAAAGGCGCAAAACATGGTTACAAGTTTATATATGGGAGATAGCCAGTCAGAAAAATAAGTCATATAAGTCACTATTTTTTCACCGTCGAATTCGAAAGCTAAAGCTGTTAACTATTTTATAAGCTGTAGCTACTCCAAAGTTGTCAAAAAGCAAAGGCTACCAATGGACGATACGTTGAAAAAAAATGTACATAATATTTCAAAATATAGCCTTGAATTTATACATCAAAACTAGTCAGTTGTTTAATTATTTTTTTTAGGTAATAACAGTTTAATAAACCGATATAAAATAAACAGTTTAACTGTTAGTAACATTGAACTTTAACAACAATCCATTTATTTTCCTTTGTCCATTATCAAGCTTCAATATAATAAATTAATAAACATTAATAAAATTTAATTTAACATATCCCTCTGAAATTTAAGAGGATAATTATTACTATTACAAAACAATACATTAAAACAATAGTAGTGTCAATATTAAAAAACTATATACGTAACTTGTTTTTGGCCCATTTAAATAATGTTTGAAATTATTACATCAAATTTTCAACACAAAAACTGTCTATAATTAATTAAACATACAATTTTCTAAAACAACACATAATTTTCTTTGAATTCCTGACATTCAACCACTTGCATAATTATATTGATCATGATAACCATTTTATCCTCTAAATTTATAGCAAATTTCAATGAAAAAATTAAATGCTCAGTTGAAAACCGTTCAGTCAAATAAAAACTAATAGACTTCGTATAAAATATTTCTGAAATAGCGAAAAATATATTTCTTTAAACACTTATTACATATGTGTGTACGTATGTGTCAATACTTTCCTCGCCTTCGCCATTTTCTTATATATTATTCAATGTTATATACATGTTAAATTTTATGAAACTTGGGAATGTTATGAAAACAATGAAAAAAAAAAAGGAATGAAAACAGATAAATAAAAGGATGTTAGCATCATTAACTCCCGACAAAGTAAAATATTTTATACTAAATGGTTTAACAAAAAAGATTTAATGTGTTGACTGAGATAATTTTACTAATTTATATATAGCGATTGTCCTGTTTTATTAAACTTTGATTTCACGGAACAACAAAATATTACCTTGTAAGTATTTTGTTAACTCGATAGAATAAATTATACTAATTACGGACCGACAAAAATTAATATAAAAAAAAATTAATAGCTTTAGATTATACAGTACATATCAGATATAATATTGCATTAACATATTACATGTGTAAATAAAACAAGTTTTTAACTGTAAATAAAGTAAATTGTTTTTTATTCTTAAATAATTACATTGTAAATACCTTCAATATGTGGTAAAATCGAGCCTGATGTTAATAAAGTGTCAGCTCCTTGGAATAGGCTTCTTTAAAAAGTTAGAAGTTCCGATTTTTCCTTCGAAAATTCTAAGACTGTAATAATATCACTCTATTCTTCTTGACTCAGTCAAAGTGATCTACAATAGTTTGCCTCAAATCTAAAACCAAACAATCTGGAAGATTTGCTGGGCTACTCTATTATACAATTTTAATTTATACTTCATAATTTTTGAAACAAACGGGACCATATTAATATTCATTAATATCGAATGGACCGAATATCAGACCGAACATTCTGCTATTGAACAGTTTATTTTTTTATTCATTGGTATGTCCTATTTTAAGCTTAAAAGCCTACCATCAAATGGTAGAAACATAAAGTTATAGCTAGTATTCCCTCTTCCGTCATTCTCACAATATCACTGCACAAGTTCTACAACCTATTTTTATGTTTCTTTATCTACCATGACTTCTAATCGCTTATTAACAAAATAATATAATATTCTAAATCATCATATAACAATATGATATAACAACATATAACATATAACAATATATTACAATAGTTGTAATATACCCTAAAAATCTCAACACAATTAGATATATTACATATCCTCACGACATATTGATATAGGTTTGTTGCTTCAAAACTTCAAAACTCAGTTTAGAAACTTCAACAGGTGCAAAATAATGGATTAAATAGCCAAAATGTATGTGTGTGATGTCTGTTGCTTCTGATTCGAGAAAATAATTGCTTGCAGTCAATTGAATATTTATTTATTTATTAGGCTTATTGAATATTTTTTACGATGATTTTTACATCAAGAACTGTCATAATTTTGACAAAAAATATATATTGCAGGTCGAAGCATTTTCATTATTCCCTCAGTGTTCAACGAAATAAACCCTTTACTTCAGAAATAATTCTGCCACTGTTTTAAAATAAACGTTTAAATACTATGTTAATTAACATTATGATACAATTTGAAAAATATTGTTTTAATTAACAGATTTTCGATATCGCCTATTACATAATCCAAATGTATATTATTGAAAAAATATAATGTAATCTAGAACACGTTCAGTTTTATGCAATTTCGAAGCAAATAAATAAAAAACTGGCATGATTAAATTCCGGCAGTGCAGAACATTTTACACTTTCCACAAATAAAAAAGGTTTATGTGTTTATTTTATTAATTTTTGGCAATGGCTGTTGTTTTTCTCTTTTGTTTTCACTATAACCCTGATCTTATGTGATGCGTTCCTATTAATTATAGGCTGTTCTCGTTTAATAACAATTGTGATATATTTTCTCGCTATAAATTTAAATTAATTAATATAACAAGAAAAGGAAGTTGTTAATTAACTATGGATATAAATACATCTGATTTCGTTAACCTTGATCTGTAAAGTATCAGTCAAATAACCTTACGATGAATGGGTGAGTCGGCATTTGAATAGAAATATTTTTTTAAATCTATTTTATTATAAAATAGTCGTAATTTGGAAAACAAATAAATAAATTTTGTAAAAATATAATAACAGTCTAATTTTATTAGTACATTTGTTGCAGATCCACTTTCTCAATTAGAGCTTTTCTTTTTTTTTAGCATTTTTACTTTTAACGCTACAACTATATCTTCTTTCTTCTATATCTACAGAAATTATAATCTTCACAATACCGTGCCAGAATATAAACTCTAACCGCAGTACACACAATTCTATATAAACCACAAAGTATCATCAAGACTTCGGAAATCGATCTTGGATAACCATCCCACATCCTTCTGATTATTAAAAACAATACTGCTTTTTAAATTTAACCTATAACAAAAATTCCTAAATAGCCAATTGATAACCCATAATAAAACACATATACTAACGAAATAAATACAATAAACCAAAACATTTTTCGAATTCGAATATGAAATTAATTTAAATAGAAATTGATTTATATCCATTAATTTTAATTAGAAATTTTTTACGTTATATTTTAGAGCCTCTTTTTTACCAACTGGGTATGGACTACTGCTTAACGTGGCCAGTGGTTTGGTTGACACACAGTTTGGCAACATTACACAAATAAAATTAATAATTTTATATTAATACCGAAAGTATTTAAATATTTTACAGTAATAAGAAATAGGATATTGCTATTTGCAACACGTAGCAGTTTTATAATTAAGTAAGACTTTTAGATTAAATCTTTTAGATATTTAGATTTAGAATTAAATCTTTTAGATTTTAATTAATATGTTAATTAGTATTAATGTTATTAATAGTTATTTTTAAAAATAGGGAAGATTAATATGCTGATGCGATGTTGTGGAATATTTTTTATCAATATCATAGAATTCTCAGGTCTCAGCTAAAAGAATATAATTCCAGCAAGATCGAGTGCATGGATTTGAAACAATATATGCAATGACATTAAAATCATGTCATTAACAACATGAGAAATATCGACACCAATTTACAGAAATGAAAAAATCAGCAACTTAGGTAAAGTTATTAGAATATTATATAACATAAAGAAAAGCCTAATAGACTTAATTATACTATAATTGTACTATAGAGGAATGGTAGACAATATAAATAATATTATGATTTCCAGGTTTTTTGATTAATATGGTGGCCTTCAAAGCGTTAACTAAAATATAAAAAACTTACACTAAACACGTTAACTAAAAAGTGTACAAAAAAAACTAGAGCCTTTATGGAAAGGCTTTTTAAAAATGCTTTAACATATAGATGTGCACGTACCAAAGAAACAAACATTCGAAAGCCATATTCCGCTAGAATAATAAGGTGTCAATCCATTAATAGAATAAAATGGATGACTACAAGAAACAATAAAATTAACATAATCGATACAGTAAGTAAATAGAAAACAATAACAATATAAACAGATAAATAGCTTGAAGATAAATAGCTAAATAAATAAATAATTAGTATATAAAAAAAAGATCAATTTTGAAATGAAATGAACTTAAATAATTTAAGCAGATTTTGTGGTAAAACTTTGTTATTAGGTTGCAGCACGTGATCATTACCCAAAATTGAGTTTGGACTCGTAAATGGAGGTTACGTGCAACATGATTTTTTAGTAATTTTTATTTCAATATTTACATTCCTACATGAATTAGTTCTTCATTAAATTTAGTTTTAGTGCTGGAACATTTTTTATTAATTTAATTTTCCAAATTTTAATTTTTCGACAATTTTTTGTGATCTTAGAGCTTTTAATATCACTATCATTATTTTCACTCTCTAATTATCACCATTTCGACTAGACATTTTTTTCGGCGCTATGTTTAACTTAGAATGTTTTCCTTCGCTCGCAGTCTCCGTCATATTGACAAATATTTTTATTTGAAAGGCTCTGAGCAGCTTCGGTCGGATAACGTCGTTATTTGTTTCCATCGATTACCGTAACATATGCGACTACGGATTAGTCACACAGCAGCCCCAGAAGCTAGGTACCGATTGCAGTCACCGTAGACTCGTGATGTCTTCCCTGTACCAGAATTTTTTCGTTTCGTCGTCTAAGAAAATAAGCTAACACATCATCGAACCATCAAATTCTCCACACCGTCGATTACGGGAGCCCTGTTTAAAAACAGTTTATTTTTAACGTTGTCCATAGACCACATTCCAGTGCCAAAGCAACGATGAAGCGATCGTATCTGTAGGGCCAAAAGACAGTCGTACCAGTGTTTCAAAATATTCTCATGTCAATATATTCCGTTGGTTCAACCTTATAAATCAATTTTGTTTTTCATAATCGTGTTTAAAAGCTCTTTTCATGTATTACGATGTCTGTATTTTGTTGTTAGTATTTTTTTCCATATTTTTTTTTGTATATTGTGTTACAAATTGTATGTAATATTTTGGCAGGGGAGTATTGTAAAGACCTTGAGGAATGTGGAAATTTACATTATAAAATAACGGTCTACAAAATACCCAGAATATAATCTCAGATGTTGAACACGGACGGGGTGCCAGGAGCACCAACTAGTACACGATAACGAATATCTGGCAACCCCGAGACGTTTATCCGGGAGATTATTGAAGGGTACTTACGATCATTCACTGTCTAGACTATCGTTCAGTTCAGACGTTCCATCAACTGCTCAAGCCTGGTCTCCAGGTAACATCGTTGCCATCCATTTTATCTATTGTTATTTCTATATTTTTGTAAGTGCAATAAAATAATCATTGTTTCATTTCATCTTACCTCCATTCACCGAGACATATACATATATACAAACCCTAAATAGTAGAAAAGTATCTCTTTATTACAGCGGTGACGATATAGTCCGTTGAATATTATTTATAAAGTAACTTATTTGTAAAAGTAAATATATTCTTCTCTATAAAAATGACGTATTTAAATTCTTAAATCAAATTAGCATTCAGTGATCGAGACCCATAATATTAATTCAATAGGGTTCGGCAATAAATTTAATCTTGTTCATATCAGAAAAGGAATAATACCCTTTTATCCGATACTCTATCTAATTTAATGCCACCTCTTGGAATGAACACAAAAACGATCTATCGTTATCTGAATAATGTTGATTTACCATCGCTTAATATAAATGCGATAAATATAATTTTTATCAATAAAATACCAAAACAATCACATGTTTCCAAAACAACGCATTATTTATACGCTGCATATATTTTTGAAATTATTTTAAGATATGGTATTTTATTGTAATAAAGCCTATCATTATTAATAATCAAAAATCTCGGTATCGCTTGTAGACTTGATAAATATGTATATAATAATGTATAGTATTCATTATCATTAAAGTAAGCAACCTTGTTAAAAGTGCAATTCATACAAAAACCAGATTAGAATAGAACATAAAATAATGCGATAAAAGAGAACATGATACGGAATTGCAAAACGATGATGTTGGTAAATATTATATGCCTTGTTCTCGTCAAAAAATCTGTTTTGAGATAATTGTATAAATGCCACAGTGACAAGCTGGGTATTGTTTAATGTAGTTGATGTTTTGACTTCATAACAGGATTTTAAAAAAGTTATAATGTTACTATTAAACTAAAAATATTTGTTCTAAAATGGCTTTAATGTTCTAATTGATGTTATCTTATTTTATAATGTATATTATATTTTATTTTCTTCACGCACTATTGAACAAAAATGTCTGTAACAAATTCAACGTGTTTCCGCTTAAAAATCTGCTTAATGTAATACTTATTTATATTGACCCCCATAATAGTTTCATCAGTTTCTAACAGCTCATAGAACAGTTCTAATGATTCCACAAAATGCATTGCGAAAAACATGTAACACTATGAATGTTTTTTATTGGTATACATACAAACTTACTACTATTTCCATACTTTCTTATATATTTTTTTTCGATCAAACTGTGAGTTTTCTTCTTTCTGAACTACCTCTAAGAAGTACTGCCTATAGCTTCTTACCACACAGTTAATATTCCTACATTTCATTTTCACCTAATTGTTTGACCACATAAAATAAGATACTACATGAAGAAATAGACAATTTATTCAACATAAGATTAAATAAACAAATAATGAATTAAAATTGCTCTTTTCATTTGATTTAAAGGAAAAAATTATGCCTCAACTAAATGTATTTTATATAACTTGATTCAGATATTTTTAATTTAAAAAACACTTGATTATTTTAAATTCTTGAACAAAATTTAAATTACTTTGTGGATTTCAACATGTTTATATTTGGATTTTATTTAACATTTTTACAAAAATATTACTTGAACAAAAACCTATCCTTATTGAATTTAACGTGTAATAATAATAATTATATATAATCTTAATTTAAAAAATTGAACTTTCACAATTTTAAACCACACATTAAAATAAAACAATACATAAAATTAACAGTTTAAAGTAATATTCATAGATAAAAATCTCTCTAATTTCGCTAACCTCGATATGCCACATATGAGTCAGGCAACCTCAAGCAAAATAAACACATTGCTTTATGTTTGTATTGTTTTTATAAATCATACAATTTACATTAAAAACTAAATAATAAATAATAAGCAAATAATATTAATGCATAGCTAACTAATTACTTACCTACTGTAATATACTAATAATTTGATTGAGTTTCTTTGTTTCACTCGTCATTTGACTTACCTAAAACAAAAAATACACCGTTAGTTGTTTGTTATAATTAACTAACGTACTTTTTAGTTGAATAAATAATATTTTTTGCATAGAAAACAAAAAGAAATAAAACCAATTAAAAACAGTAACCTTAGTAGATTGGCATTGAGATTTTTTTGACCAACTTTTAAAGAAATATATTTAATCAATAATCTAAATGAATATACTAAAACGTTTTGAGAGCTCCGAAATCGTTGAATTTATTCCTTTCCAAACTTTAGTAATATACATTTCTCGATAATTTATCGGTGCGATAAAAAAGTCTGTATTTGAATCGCATTTAACAATTATTTAACATAATGAGCATATCATACGGAGTAAAATTATATTAGAACAAGTAAAACAAGGCATAAAATAATATAATAATATATATAAAATAATATAATAATATATATAAAATAAAATAACATATGTAATACAAGTGTTTAAAATATTTTGGCCTCCTTTTCATCAACTACATTTGGACTAGAACTACTGCTTAACGTGGACTTAGAATCACAGTCATAGGCATTAAACCTACAGAGTGACCAATTTGAAGATCATCACAGACTACATCTGATTTTACTCAGCCTGGTTACTGGAGTAACTGTTATAATTTTCTTTGTCAGATTTCGCACTTTTGATTTATAACAATCACAATTAGAAACTTTCTTTCTTTTTATAAACTTCGTTTAATTGAACACTAAAAAAGAGTAAAGGTAGTTCTACATTTATTTAAAAATACATTTTGTAAGATAATATTATTTTTTAAAAATACAAATGTAGAAGGAAAATTTAAGATAAATGTGTGTATCTTAGTTATTAAACATGAAACCTAGTTACTGCTAGTACTGCGCATAATATATACTTCAATAGTCGACATAATCGAAAAAAAGTTAATAACACAATTATATAATAACTAATTGCTATTATAATAAGTCAAATTAATACAATTGTATCCACATTATAAAATACCTCAATCTTTATAATCGATCTATCGGTCGATATGATACATTTTACCATAATCCATTATTTTTGGATTATATAACTCATTATCTGCACTCATTTTTGCTGACAGTAATGCTAAATAATAAATAGTTTACAATTAAATAGAACAATTAAGTACAATTAGTGGTCTTAACATGATAACCCTCCTAACACATGACATATACATATTGTAATGTTAAATTTCTATTAAAGATGTCGATTAAGATTCAAAAAAAGAAAAGAAAATATAACAAAAATAATATTACAATAATAAATGAATAACATAACATATAAATGAATTTTAAACAGAATATAGATCTATAACGCCCAACTCTGGAAGTGTGCCAGATATATTAATATTAACAATATCTAATACATTCAAAAGAATATTTTAAGAATAAATATAGTGTACCATGGCACTGAAAAAACTGAAGCCTCTGAGGAAATCCTCAATTAGTAAAAGAACTGACATGAATATGACCATCAGACACGAAAAAAATAAACTGATATAATTTAATGAGAACTTTTATATAATGTTATACATTTTATATATTAGTTTAACGAATATTATTAAAGCACTAATAAAGATTTAATTAAAAAAAAATAATTATACTAAATTACTAAAGTAATAGTAAATGTCAAAACGTCTTAATAAAATAAATTAATTACTTATTATTTTCATCAAAAATACACAAAATCATATTATATTAAAATTTTACATATAAAAAGTATATAAAAAATATTATGAAAAAATGTTCTCTTATTTTCTATACAATAAATCATTTGTCACTGAAAATACATCACTTCTCTTTTTACTAGATGCATATAAATTCATCATAATATGTTATATATCCAATTTGAAAACTTATTTTATAAACAATCAGATCAAATATGATTACATGAACCAACAAACATGGAAATGTTTACTTGATCTTCTTAAAAACTTATCATTTCTTCGTTCACATCTTACTAAATATAACAAACATACTTGACAAAATGTTTTTCATTACTAAAACAACTTTAATAAAACACATATCGTACATTTCAAGTTAAACATGATAATTTATAAAGCTAAAAAGTGTGATAAAATCAAATCAAATCAATTTGTAAAAAATGCATCAGATTTTTATTTAGTTTAAAATAACAAAAATCTACAACGAGTACAACAGCAAACGACAAAAAACCAAAATCAAAGACATGGATGACTATAATTTAGAAAACTATATAACTGGGGATATAAAGTCTTTAAAATCATCTCATATCCGTCAGATTCACATTTCTGTCGGCGAATATATTCCAAATGTTTTTCCATCGCCTTGATTTATTAGTGTAAACAGATTTTTTCAATTTACATAATCTATCATTTAACATAAAATAAAATTTACAGCCTCCCCCTTCATCCCGCCCATGCTCTGCGTGTGCCAGAGGAAAATGTAAACTTAATAAAACGAATTGATTAAGGGAAAAAAAACGAAGTGTTCGAGCTCAAAGGAAAACATTTTTGGATCGATGGTGTTGGCGTGCATGTTTTATTTATTTTCGTACGTTTTATCTACAATTCGTAACTATTTATAAGTTAAAGTGGCATTTTAGAGTGTTCGTTTATAAACAAAGCTGGGAAATTTTATTTTATCCGCTATTTAAAATGGAATTCAGTTAATGTTGGGGTCGTTACTGGTACGAGGAGCACGAGCTTCTAATGTTTAATGATATTGTTTTTCTAGAAATGCCATAAGGAGTGATTGGGCAGCATTTGAAACTAAATTGAATTTCTGTAATAATATGTTTATCATTATAAATCAGTGTTCGGTATAGAGATCGCCAGAACAACGTTCATTGGACGACTTGTTACGTGATTTTATTATATATCACATCACTGTGATTAAAATTTAAGACCAAAACTCCAATGAAACTAAATCAGATGAATGGGAAAATTGTAAAATGATGTGAAATCGAGTTGAAATGTTGCTAAACAAAACTCGTAAAAAACCAAAATTGTGTGAGATGATCAGTATCGTAATGGAAAAGTTTGGAAAAGTCTAATAGTAAAACACTCAAAAAATATACTGCATAATAGTATATTACGTACTTACGTATATTTGAATCAATTTTTCAATATTTAGAAAAATTAACACATGGGCTGAAAAGTCTCGGCCGTAACAACAAAAATGCTGGTTCTTGTTCAAAATTGGCTTTATTCATCAACGTGATATCTCCACGAAGAGCCGCACAATCATTCCAGCGTCGCTCTAAGATTTTAATATCACTTTTGTAGAAGGATTTATCTTTAACCTCAAACTAGGTCTCAGTTTCAACGATAATTTCTTCATTCGAGCAAAATTTCTTACCGGTGAGCATTTCTTTGAGGTCTGCGAACAGCCAGTAGTCGCTGGGAGTCAAAACTGGCAAATACGGTGAATGTGAGAGCAATTCCAAGTTCAATTCATGTAGTCTTGCCATTGTTTTGATTGACTTGTGACACGGTGCGTTGTTTTGATGAAACAAAATTTCTTTCCTTGCCATATGCGGTCGTTTATTTGCAATTTCGACCTTTAAACGCTCCAATTACGCTATATAATATTCACTGTTGATAGTATTTCCCTTCTTAAGATAGTCAATGGATACTACACCACGCACATCACAAAATACCGCGGCCATAAACTTTCCACCCCATTATTGTGCTTTCGGGCGCCTTGGAGGTTTATCAGCTACTGTCCACTCAGGTGACGATCGTTTTGATTCCGGAGTGAAGTGATGGATCCATGTTTCGTCAATTGTCACATATCGCTGTAAAAATTCCGATTTGTTACGTTTAAACATGGTCAAACACTGCTCAGAATTATGAACACGCTCTTGTTTTTGGTCAATAGTGAGCAAACGCGGCACCCATTTTGAACAGAGTTTTCTCATAGTTAAATGCTCATATAAAATAAAATCCACACATTCTTTTGTTATCTTTACGATGTTAGCTAACTCACACAACTTCACTTTTCGATTCGTTTTGTGCTGTTACCACCTCCTTTGGAAGTCCGCTGCGTTCTGTATCATCGGTCTCTCTACGACCACGTTTAAAATCAGTAAACCAAATTTTTATTGTTGTTTCCGATGGAGCGGAGTCCTTAAAACACTTTTTAAGTCATTGCCTAGCTTGAGCGGTATTTTTCCTATTAAGAAGCAGTGTAAAATTAAAACACGAAATTGTTTTGAAAATATTCACTCTTGGCACAATAACTTACAAAATTATAAGTAAAATATAATTAAATTTTAACAGATTTCTTTCGAAGGCTAATACTAACTGAAAAAGCGGTGAATACAAGAGAACTAGCGCCAATGGTAATTAAAAGGCACTATGTCTGGTAAGTAAGCTGCGTGTTGCAGAACTTCCCTGTCAACTCCTTCAACGTGTGGACGAACGCTGTTATATAAAAGTATGACTTTGCGTCTGATACTCGCTATTGTTGGTATATATATATATATATATATATATATATATATATATATTTATTTATTTATTTATTTATTTAATTGATATCTGCAGTAACAATTTTAATCGGTCTCAATAGCTGAGCCTACCATATGCAAAGCAAGACTTTGTGAGCATGAACATTTCGGTTCGGGGCTGATATGGGTGGCTCTCCTAGATTAACCCGTAAAATGTTGCACTTGGAATTGTTGTAGTTTGACTTTTCATCGCCAGTTACAATACGCACAGAAAACTCAACTGTTAAACTGTCTGAACATTTCTTGAAAGTTTGAACTGGCTTTTTGCACAGTATATAATGAAATTAACCATCTTTGAGCTGTTTTGGTCTTCTTGTTTTATTTTACCGATATCAAAATCACCACTTTTAGATCGTTCAAACTAAAACCGGGATATGACGAAGCACAATCATTTAGTCTCTAAAAGTGTTTCATCGGCTTCGGCAGCAGATTTTAAAAAAATTGTAAAGTTACTTTATGCAGATAAATGTTAAAAAAAGACACGCAAACACCTAATAAAAAAGAGCACCAAGATTTTAGAATATTTGGGTATAAGAAGCTCTGTGCAAAGTGGGTGCCGCGCGAGTTCGCTTTTGATCAACAACAACGACGAGTTGATGATTCGGAGCAGTGTTTTAAGATGATCAAGTGTAATAAACCCCAGTTTTTGCGTCGATATTTGACAATGGATAAAACATGGCGCCATCATTTCACTCCGAAGTCCAATCGACAGTTATCCGTGTGAACTGCATACGATGAACCCGCTCCAAAGCATGGAAAAACGCAACAGGTGGTTGGCAAGGTTATAGGATCTGTATTTTGGGATGCGCATGGAAGAATTTTCATTGACTACCTTGAAAAAAGAAGGACCATCAACAGTGACTATTACATAGCGTTATTGAAGAAGCGTATAAGACGAAAGGCCTCATTTAAAGAAAAAAAAGTGCTGCTTCATCAAGACAATGCACCGTGCCACAAGTCAGTGAAAACGATGGCATAAATCCATGAATTGGGCTTCGAATTGCTTCCTCATCCCCCATATTCTCCAGATCTGGCCCCCATCTCCTGTTCTCAGATCTCAAAAGAATGCTCGCTGGGAAGAAATTTTCGCCTAATGAAGAGATGATCGCCGAAACTGAGGCCTATTTTGAAGCAAAGGACAAATCGTAGTTCAAAAATGAAAAGCTGGAGGGTCGCTATAATCAGTGTATCGCCTTTGAAGGGAATTATGTTGAATAAAAACAAAATTTTGCCAAAAAAATGTGTTTTACTGTGGTAGGCCGGGGACTTTTCAATTGACCTGTAACCGTAAATACAATCAAATCATGATAGATTTTATTTTTTAAATATACCATAATGTTTGCAGATATCACAGAAACAAATAGCATTTAAAATTAATTTTTAAATTTGTGTCTTTCCACAGATTTTCCTATTCCAGCCTGGTATCAGAAGTAACACTGATGCACAGAACGCTGTGGTTCGTATGAACGAACGATTTATTTATTCGGAATTGTATGCATAGTACTTTTATATAAACATAAATACGAATATTCTACAAAATAATAGTTTTTGAAAAAGAGCTAATTACTGTAAAGCCTAGTAAACCAAAAAAGAATATAACTTTCGATATATTTACTTTAAATGTAATTCGAATGAAAATAATTAATAAATCACATCCTTCGGAATGCATATATTGATCATTCTTCTTTAATACCGTGAAATTTGCCTATAGGCTTACATTGTAAGTTGGAAAAATTCTAAATGCGTTGATTAAGGCAAATTCTACATATTTCTTTCCGAGAAATATAGAAGACAATCAATTGCTCAGTTGAGAAACAAATACAGACAATCAAGTCGAATGGTTTGGACATATTCATCGAACGAAGAGTGGACTAATAAAAAATAACAATTGACATGATGACAAATGTTCGAAGTTATACAACACCAACAGCAGCATATTATTTGAGAAGTAGACTATTAAAAATAAATAACATGTTCGATAATGAATATTAATCAATTATATGTTATTGCTAAGACGACCTTGACCAATGCTTGACTAAATATATGACAACCATGACTTGATCCATCGAGCAACAAAGTACTATAAATTTTTAAAAGATAAATAATTGTTACATTAACGCCCGTTAATACTTCAGTTTGTGAAAAATAAATATATTACTTAATATATAAACCATAAATGCAATGAAATCATTGTTATTCTGAAAATGAATGAGGTTTTTTGACCTGAACTATACAGCAATACATTTCCCATTATAAATAAATACTATCTTCTCATCACGTATACATACATTTAATGAATAATATATGTTTAACCAATTATACTTTATTGTTAAAACAACCTTGATAAACAATATATTTTAACTTTAAACGATGATTTCTTATTTTAAAAATGCAGAAACTATAAAATACGATAAAATCAGCAAGTTATAAGGATTTTCGTATGAGAACTATATAATTGTAACTATTAACATTCCATTAAATATAACTATAAGTGATCCATCACGTATACATTAGATTAATGGAAAACAAACGGTTGATCAATTATTCTTTATCATTAAAACAACCTTGATAAACAGTGTAGTTTAGTTACATTAAAATAACGAGAAGCAATTAAATAGTTTACACCAAAGAGACACAATCGTAATAGCACATGTAAATATTTTATTTCAGTTACAAAATGTAACTGTATTAAATCATAAATAATGAGAAAAGGCAATGTTTACACTAATAACTATTTCACTAGCCTCAAAAGCCTCATGACTACATATTCCACCTAAACCATGGATTCTTGTTCTAATTGTTTACAGACAAAGCTGTTGAATCCAATATAGGGTAATTGTCTCAGTCACGCCAAAAATCATGCTGGGTTAATCTTTTCAGATGGTATGTTGGCAACAAATTACCAAATAGTTTGGTGAATCGAAGTCCACGCAGCAATATGTCCAGCGCAGTAAAAAATCCAAGGTGCTATGTGACTAAAATTCAAGTGATTTCCATTAAAAGTAAATATTAAATTTTCTCACATGCACTGGTTCAAAGGTTCAAAGTAATGTATATTTAACAATCTTATTTTATGACTTTTTATGTTCCATATGTAATTTTCATATGTATATGAATTAGTTTATAGAAATGTAGTTCTGACTTTTGTGATAAATTTACTTTCGTTTATTTCAAATGAATAAGTAAGAGTAACTATCATACTATCAGTAATATAGAACTGAATAATATATTGTCTGCATGATTACAACATTTTGATGACATTAATACTTTATTAGTTATTAGTCGATGCTGACTAACCTATACACAATATGTTTTAAAATTATTTAAAAACCAGGTATATATCTAGGACAGCTCGTCGGTTCAAACTTCGGCTCCGTAGTAATAATTATTAGTTCCAATACTATTTTAATATTTCAAATACAGTTCCGAAGTTTCGAGATTCATCCAGATAGCAATGATATGGAAAGAAGTATTATTCATTGATATTGTTGTATTTGCAATTTTGATTATTCTCCATTTCTAGTAAACATTCTGGCGGAGATGTAAGAATATAACGATAAGAGTTCATATCGCAATATACCCAATTTTGAATATACTTTTATCAAGAGCATTTAAAATGTTTGAAAATTGTTAATAAAATAGAATGTATTCAGGGATAATTAGAACATACACTAGGAACATTTTTGGTTCTGTACATACGTACTATTTTGTTATCCATTTTTACCTACTGCATGCTATTATTATTTGCTCAATAAAAATAAAAATAGACATCTCACTAAATTGCGTTATAACATAACCGAAAATTTTGATTAGCTTAATACTATAATTTTTTGTGGCATTAAATATGATATAAATCATATCCCCTTCATTCAACATAAAAATGTTTTTCCATTTAAACAACACACATTTAATATGAAAATATATTCAATTCCTTTGTGAAATCTTATTTCATATTTAAACATAGTTATGTACTTAAATATAACAATACAGTATAATATAATTTAGAGATTTTTATTTTTTTTAGAGTTAATTAATATAATTAAGCATTAAGACTTCATTGAGAATCTATATTAGATACTAGGTCCACATTCTACACACCTCAATTGGTAAAAAAGAATCTCCTATATTCAACGATTCAACAAATTTATCTTAGTTGCTTGATGTGAAGGTTAACACTGTATCGCGACCAAAAATATCTAAACTAATTCTCAATACTCCATTTGTACTAAAGAGCCTTTAAGACCATTTGGAAATTAAGTACTAAAAGTAAAATATAACAATAACAGTTTTGACATAAAAAGTTTGATATAATATAACATTGCAATTGCATTATTGTAAATTCCTCAAAAAAAAAACTCAGTAATAATTCCCCAGAAGATTTTAATGTTTCTGCTCGAAATTTTAAATTATTTCATTAAAACAATCTAATTATTGGCGATGTTAATTTATCGTGCTTAAATTAATCAACGAAACCATTACGAATTAAATAATAGATAATTAAAAACTTATCGATGAGAAAAAAAGAAACTAGAAAAAAGAAACCGCCCGCCCTCTTTGTCCGAAATCAGGTTGAAACAGCTTAAAATGTTTGCTGACCTAATAATAAAAAGGTTTCTCTATTATCTAAAAATACTATTCGATTTGATTGATTGATTTTCGTTTGGTAAACAACCGATCTCCATATGAATCGATCTAAAATTACGTGTCATAATATTAAAGTAAAATAATCGTTTGGCCTTGAATCCGCGATCCATTGTATTTATAACGTATGTATATTATATTAATACATTTCACAACTACTTTATATTGTTAAGGCTACGCTGTACAATAATTATTATTAAGTAATTCCGAATGAATACACATTTTGATTCTCATTTGATAGGCATAATTAATCGGAAGAACTAGTTTTATTGTTGTTTTCGAAAAAAAAAACTGGCAAGATTGTTATCGTTTTCATGCGAAAGAAATATATATCGAGATATTAATGAAGTATTCTTATTAAAGTTAACTATTTCGTTTCTAATTTAATTATTAATTGGCTTCGCGAGGATGATGGGGAATACTTACTTTAAAAAATTCGAAAGCTAACTTAATAATTTCAATTATTCTAACTCTAATGTTTACCTGCTTACATGCATTGTGATCAACGTAACTATTACTAAAATGTGAGATATTAATGCAAATAACTATTAAGAAACCTACCCAAAACCTACCTTTTGTTTCCAGCGATTTGAAAAGTGATGATTCTAAAGTCAACGACAAAGAATGGAATGAATTTGAAGACCAAATGGGCGAAAATCCCGCTCCTTAACCGTTAGAAATGAAATGATGCAGACAGCTTCGCAATTGATGGATCAGCTGAGACAAGCGCTTTACATGAAGTGTTAAAGATCTAAAAGGGGGGAAATGGCTACCACATGAAATGCCTGATGATATATTTCAAACCGTCCCAATATCGCGACTTCATCGCTTATCAGAAAAAAATTGAGGATTTTTCTGTTTCGTATTGTCATTGGCGATGAAAAGTGGATCTACTACGACAACATGCAGGGCAAACAGTTGTGGGTTAATCCAGAATAGGCCTTCGTATCGACACCGAAGCGGAATATTCATCACTAGAAAGTGTTGCTGTGTATAAGGTGAAAATGAATGAAACTCCTACTGTGGATGCTCCTGAAGTCAATTGAACAAATAAAGCGGCGAATGTTTACAAAAAAATACCAGCTACCGTGAGTAATAATCACAAAGACATCCTCTATGAACTGCAGACGTACAGTTCTAAAATGCTGAAGAAGTACGAAAATGCAGGGATGATCGGATCGCTGCCAAACCAATATCGTTCTATTAACACGGTATCACCAAAAATGGGAAAAAGTTGTAGAAAATCAGGAATCAGAAAAAATAAAAATACCTCGATTGACATGAATGACAGTATGAATAACTTTAGCTGACATGGGCAGATAGAGAAGACTGCACCATTTTCTCGAAATTTGAAAAAGTCGATCGATTTCAAATCCCAAATTATAGCTAATATATTTAATCTTTTTAATCGCGAATCTTTTTAACTCCACACGACAATAACCTTCAACTTTGAATGTTTTGTTTTTGGTGATTTTTTTATTCATATCCTTGAAATACCAATAAGCATCTTGGAAAATAATGAATAGTAAAAATCTAGATTTTGTCATAAGTTTATTCTGAAGATTAACTATTATAACATATATTCAATGTGCAATAATATATAATATATATTGTTATTATCAATTATTATAGTTGATCCCTCGTCTCATATATTACCCGTTCTGTGTATCAATAACAACAAAATAAACAACAGCAATATTAGCAGAAAACATTTAAACATTTTACCAGATTTCAAATCAAATAAAATCGATAACATACCATATGATATACTAATCATTATATTCATCTTTTCTTTTAAACATTCAATAATTAGTAACACTAAATAAAGCATGGACATAATAACAATCACGTTTATTTGAATTTGAGCTTCAAGGGAGATCATTTGTAAAATTTTAAAACTCTACATTTTCAAATTTAAACCGGTGAAATGACACTTGTCGATACAATTAATATGCACAAACCTTTCCAAACCAGATATGAACTAAAAGCGCATACATTGAAATTACCCAACGCGGATAAAACAAAACTATATTTCGTGTGTTAGTTTTTTTTTTTTGTTTGGGCTGACAAAACGAACATTCAGGCGAAAACATATGTCACAGTTTTGTTGTTTTCGCCCAATTGAAAGCTGCCTGAAAATGGTTTATAGTTTAGTACTAAATAATTTGTCTAATATCAACTTATCTAAGTTGAAATGAAAATGTTTGTCATCTTATCAAATGTTATAATGTTTTAATTCATAGCAATAAATAATTCTATGAATATATATCACACTCTAACACGGTAAAGGGCAAATAATTAAATCAGTAATATAGGGAAATTCATATTGTTAATGATTCATAAAAAATTAAACAATGTATATGCTTAATTAACAGAATAAGATGGCTAACCATAAAACTATTACCTCCATAAATACCCTGTATATAAAAATTTGTGTTGATAATTTTTTGTTTAAATAACATTTAAGAAGTAACTTCAAAATAGGCCTCAGTTTCGGCGATCACCTCTTCATTCGAATTTCTTCCCAGCGAGCATTCTTTTGAGATCTGAGAACAGGAAATAGTCACTGGTGGCCAGATCTGGGGAATACGGTGGATGGGGAAGCAATTCGAAGTCCAATTCATGGTTTTTTGCCATCGTTTTCACTGACTTGTGACACGGTGCATTGACTTGAAGCATAACTTTCTTTTTCTTCAAATGCGGCCGTTTTTCGGCGATTTCATCATTCAAACGGTTCAATAACGCTATGTAATAGTCATTATTGATGGTCCTTCCTTTTTCAAGGTAGTCAATGAAAATTATTCCATGCGCATCCCAAAATACAGACGCCATAAACTTGCCAGTCGACTGTTGCGTTTCCCCCCACGCTTTGAAGCGGGTTCATCGTGTGCAGACCACTCGGATGACTGTCGATTGGACTTCGGAGTGAAATGATGGAGCCATGTTTCATCTATTGTCACATATCGACGCAAAAACTCGAGTTTATTACGCTTGATCATCTTCAAACAACGCTCCGAATCATCAACTCGTCGTTGTTTTTGCTCAAAAGTGAGGTCGCGCGGCAACCACTTTGCACAGTGCTAGCTTTCTCATACCCAAATATTCGTGAATTATATGATGTACACGTCCAGTTGATATCTTTAGAGTGTCTGCTATGACATTCAATTTCAATTTAAGGTCACTCAAAATCATTTTGTGGATTTTTTAAATTTTTCGTCTGCGTTCACCGTCTTCGGTGCTCACCGCGTCTAAACTTAACATACCAATCCTTGAGAGTTGTTTTTCCTGGGGAAGTGTCCGGAAACTCAGCATCAAGCCAAGTTTTTTCTTCAATTGTATTTTTTCCTTTCAAAAAGCAATATTTTACCAACACGCGAAATTCCTTTTTATCCATTATTTTCACAATAACAAAAGTAGCTTTACTCAAAATGCTATAATTCACAAACTAATGATCCGACAGCTGTCAAATTTATACACACATCTTTTGAGGGTTAGGGTTAACTCAAAAACATATGGATTTAATTCTAGCACCATTTATGTGTCAGGCCGGTGACTTTTCAATTGACATGTTAGTTTCAATATAGTTAAAAACTGACAAGGAAGATATAAGTGATGAATAAAATAAAAGACCGGGGACTTTTCAATTGACCTGTTAAGGTTGAAATGGAGATTGATAAATAATATTGAATATCTCGAAGCGTTTTTCCAGAAACTAATTTTTTCGAGCCTGTTGGTATAATATACGAAGCTCTACTGAATCAATTTACTTCAAATTTAGTGTAACCCTTCACTATATATTCTTTATCGTGTCGTAGTTTCACAAGTTATAACAAAATTTGAATTTTTACTATTTTAAAAAAATTAGAAATGTCAAAAAAACTTTTCATGTTTATTCGTAAGTAAGATAATTATTTAAGAGGTGTGGAATTTAAAATATAATTTGGCCATTATCAAAATAAATCCTTTCTGGCGTCAGCTCATTCCTGTTAATAAAATATGGATTCATCAAGAGTTATCACAAACCAAGAAATGATTCAAGCAATGGTTCTTTAAAACCGAAATTACGCCAAAAGATATTTATTACCTTGGAAAGTGTAACACGATCAATGAAAAGTATTATGACAATTACTCCAATAAGTTAATGCGACAGTATATAATAAAGGTCGTACGAATTAGAATTCATATATTGCTCACATTTAGCATCGAGAAATTAAACGATGAGATCGCTAAAAAAATTTACTTACTTTAACGCAAATAATCCAGGACTTATAAATGTACTGAACAGGAATAACACAAAAGATAGACAAATGTTGAATCAATAAAATGTTTTTAACAAAAAAATTGAACCGACTTCAAAAAATAACTAAGAGAAAAGGAAATAAATAAGGACCTCAAAGTGATTAGTTGGGAGTAGTTAAAATAATATTGTAAATAGATAAATAGGTTTAGGTAGGTATTAACCTAAATTGTGTGTATATAGTAGGACATAAAATACGTATAGTAGATAGGTTAAATAAGGCTTTTGTTTACTTTTATTTAGTTATTACAACGACTGTTATGTACATATTTTATTTTTAAATTTATTTTTTGTGTAAAAAAATCTACCTTCGATTATTTTTTAATTTTTAGTGAGTTCTTTATTTATTTTTTGAAAGTCGGTTCAATTTATTTGTTAAAATATTTTATATTTCTCTTTTTAGTGTAAGATATTTACTAAAAAAATTACGCTGTTATTTTAGTTAATATTACAATGATTAGGCCAAGTAAAGATACACCCCGTATGAGTGAGGAAAAATAGGAATAAAGAAACGATGATCCGAACGCAACCTAGCCTATTTGATTTGATAAATGTTCTAACTAAACTAGAACAACAAAAAGTTAGCGACCGCGCCGGGAATCGAACCAAGTACCTCCGTTTGGGAGCTAAACACTTTAACCATTACACCATAGAAGCAGTTGTCTACAATATTTTTACCAGGTCTTAAACGCTATGGTTGATGTTTAAAAAGCAAACTGAATAACTTTTGCACTAAACAACTTCCGATTTTCCGTTACATCAGCTCAGCAATAACATTATACAGACCACGCATTTTGAATATTTTAAAATATATAATACAAATTAAATTCAACCGTTTAGTTTTGTTTAGTTGACTAACTAGCTAATGACTGACTAGTAGCTTTATTTCAAAACCGATAATTTAAAAATTTGACACCTTAAGCTTGTTTACATTAATATCTATAAATTGAAAACTTTTGTGTTTTCGAGCTTATAACCTGTGTATTTAAATAGTCACTCTAAAAGAATTTCTTCAGTTATTATTTCATATGATAACATAATTTAATTTATGAGCACTGTTATTTTAATTTATTTTACTTATTCAATAATATGATAGTTTTTGATCAAATGAATTTGAATGTAATCAAATAATAGATGAGATTATTTATTTTTGCAATAAGGTATCCTAAATCCTACAAAAACTGACTTATACAAATTAACTATCAAATGTTAAATATTTTTATTTGGGCACAAAATATTAATACAATTTGTCCACTAAGTGTGTTAGTTGTGATTATGAGACAAGTTCCAATGGTTTGATTTTAATATAATATAAAATCTGCTGTTTAAATCTTGTGCACCTCCATATTGACGTGTTATTGAACATTTGACGTTCTTAAAAATGATTCCTTGCTGAATTCTTAAAAAGTTCTGTGAAACTCAATAGGCATTAAAATATATAAAACAATAACACTAATACATGCTACTGTTTTATTTTAGTCCTTTTATAAATCTTCAATACGCTTCATACAATACTAATATATTTATATTACAAATTCTAAAGGAAAATTAAATTTATAAACTAATGTACTTATTCTTTTATCAAGTTAATCAGCTATTTCTGCTCAAAACTGATACAGTTAATGTCAGACTTAGCGTCTTAAACTTATCTACATAATATCCATAAAATGAAAATAAAATTGTTTTAGAGAATTAAGTTTCTTCGGAAATTGTGTCTTGCCAGGCTTATACAGTCGGTGATAACTGAAAAAGTTTTTCTAGATAATTTAATTTTGTATCAGAGAGTTTTTGCAGTATACGCGATAGATTTGTAGTTAGCGTTACGTAGGATAATAAATGATTGATTGAATGACATTATTGATTTAGAGCTTTAACATTCCGCTAAAATTAGCAGACTATCAACACAAACTCAGAAATATTAATGAAAACAAAGGCTAATCCTTCGGTCAGTTTCAATAATACCAAATAACGTTTCAAATAATACCAAAACAAGGCAATATAATAATCAACAGTTAAAATCTTTAAAATTTAAAAACATTAAAATAAATCACTACACAAACCTACACAATAAATATCGATACAATACAAATAATTCATTAAATTCGGTATAGATAAAAATATACAGGTTAAAATATTAAAATAAAGATCGATTTCCTTGAAGAAATCAAATAGGTTGGGGAGATCTTGAAGCAAGAACACGTACCTCAATGAATCAAACAAGCCATGACTAAGAAGTAAGAATAAGATTGACAGTTAATTCTGCATTTCATTAAAATATAGGAGACTGACATTGTTCCTCAAAATTGGAGCCCTGGGGTATTTCTTCGATTCTTAAGGAATAGGTAAATTCGAATCATCAACCTGCTTAATTTTACTTTTATATCTCTCTTTCCTAAAGAAGTAGCTCGGGAAAAGAAGTCCTTTTTAATGGCCCAAAGCTTGTTTTCCTCCTCCAGCAGACCCCATTCTATCCCACGATCTGTAAATGGGAAAAATATTTACAATTTGTTAACCACTCGTAATATCCTCTTTAGCGAGGTAATCAACCAATTGGTTCCCAGTTATATCCTTGTGGCTGAGGATCCAGCCAAATGCCATGTTGTTTTGTCAAGACAATCTAACTAGACCGTATAATTTAAGTATTTGAATCACTAGCGGATGTGAGGAAAGTATATTATCGATAATATGGCTATTAAATGATATTATAAAGTTTAGGGTTTCCTTCATTGCGAACATTTTAGCTGTAAATATAGTGGAAATAGAAAGCAGACTAAAGAGTTTATTTTGAGCCTTATAATGTATTGCAGTGTCTATTCCTATAGAGGACTTGGAGTCACCCGTATAAACACAACCTCACAATTGGAGCGCCTTGATAATTCCAAGGCAACTCAAATTTGAAATATATTGATTTCTGAATGATGGTACATCAATTGTTTCTGATAGCTTGGTGAAGAAATATTCTTCGTCTTTTTGGGCATGAGCCATTTTCTTAAATTATTCATTATTTTCATTAAATTTTCTTTGGGAACCTAGATATCAGAGTTGAAGGCTCCCAGTGCCTTCTCATTTTCATTTAGGCTCTTCGATGTTCTCAGTTCGGGTAATATAGTAGTCCATCCTGAAGATTAATATGTTATTAGATGGTTTTACTGGTATGACATTCTTACCTAAAGTGAAGGAGTGAATTTTTAGACAGTTTCTGATTTTACAGATATGGCCGACCGATGATTTTGAAATTAAATTTTTAAAATTTAAAGAGGTAAACCATTGAGCGGTGGTATCAAGATAATTATGCCTTGTACTGAATGCAGACTCTAAACTTAGAGAAGAATAAAAAAGAGATGGAAGAGATATTAATATTAAATAAAGTAGGACTGAGAATAGATCCCTGAGGAGCACCATTAACCTGTGTATACGTGGGAGAGAAGCAGTTGTATAAACTGATCTTAAATGTGAGGTTGTTGGTAAGATTTCGGGGAGATCATTAGGCTGTTTTTTTTTTGACTTCATACAATTAACCGGAACCAAGTTGATTGTCAAGAAAATAAGACAGGTTGACAATTGCTCCGCAGTTACTCAAAGCGTTTCTTAGCGTAGTTAAGTGGAGTTCGGGAAAAACTATAGCAGCTGAAGCCACCAAAGGTGGACTGAATTAGCTGTGAATTAACATAGTTTACTGGAATTTTAAAGACCAAGAAGACCTTTAAAAGCAAACTGCCGGACGTTACTCAAACATAATTTTACAATAACTATAAGATGTCCAGGAGGAATAACGACCACGTACATCCCTGTGGCCGTTTATTTAAGAGAAGGGTGTTATGTAATATGGCTCTGACTATGAGGCCATCTATTTTAAAAAACTATCTGAATTGTGAATAAGCGAGACGGATTGGTCTGTTTTCTAATAAACTCTTAGTGCCGCCTTGTATCGCCTTTCAACAAATCGCCTGTTCTTGCCGTAAAATAAAAGTTTTTTTAAGTAAAATAATAGTTTTATTTTATTTAAAACCTTTTACGTTTCATAACGTATCTACGAAAGAAGCCGATGCCATATTTTAATAATAGACAGCCATCGAAGATGATACTTTTAAAAATAAACCTACCAATGAAAATTCTGATTGCTGCTTACTCTTCATTAGACTATTTAAAATAAACACGTTCTGTTAGCTAAACTCGAAAACTTAAATGACCTCAAAAAACAAATAAGAAATTGATTTGAAATCGTGACTAATTTAACTATTTCACTTCTCTGCCACGTTAAAATATTTTCGATTCGTGAATTTTTTGAATGGCCATGATGATGCAGCGGTTAATTGGTAGTTCGGTCGTGTTTATAAAAAAGCAGAACGTTGTATTAATTTATTTTTTCTCTGCTCTCCGACTTATTTATATGTGTTCGTAAGAATGTAGCTGGGCGGCTTGTCCAGTTTTTTTCGTTTCGAATGTTAAGTTGGTGAAAGAATTGACACTTTAAAAAAATAATAATGACACTGAAATTGATCAGAAATATTTGCTGAAATGTATAATCTTCTGTTGATTTGCAACTTATATACTATAAATCAAAATTTAAATTATTTTTATTACATATTGCAGTAGAATCGTATATTATATAGAGTAAATCATGTCACATCGCATAGATACGGTTGCTATTTATATTTTGAGCCTTGGCAATACTATGTAGCGACCGCTACAAAACTTTAGGCCACCACAAATACACGTATGTTGGATTCAGAGGATTTGGTACCATGAGGTTCCGGGCTATAAATATGTCTTTACTATTTTATCCAATCCCTTTACCTCTTCCGCACAACCTTGACCTAACCCAATATCCTGTCCATATTTCCCCGAAATAGTAGTGAGTGTTTAAACAAGCAAAGTCAAATACAACAAAACTTTCCTACAACTAGGTGTTCTTAAGCGCCATCAAGCACGACTTATGTTGTTTACAGTGACTTGAAAATGTTGTCTCAGTGAAGAAATGAAATGAACTAGATTCTCCTGGGATGACCTAAATTATCATGACAGAAATGCCTCGATCAACTTTTGATGAGCGACAACGACTTTTGGCGATGAAGTCCCATCCTTGGTTACCGTGAAACGTTGGTACAACGAATCTAATCGTGGTTATAATTCACTCGGCGACGAAAATCGAGAAGATCGTCCAACATCAGTAGTTATGCCAGAAAACAGTGATGCTGTGCGCGAAATAATATTGTAAGATTGTCATGTGACTTTCGGTTGTGAAACATTTTTTAAGTTTAAAAAGATTTATTCAAGTTAGATCCCACATAATTTGACATAAGCTCAAAAAGATTCCCATGTCAATTGGTTCAAAGAAATGATCGAACAAACAAAACAACAATCCACTATATGGGTATTCCAAGACGAGTCAAATCCGACAAAAGTGATTCATACGCAAAGCACTTCCAAGCAAATGATCACCGGTTTCTTCAGAACAAGTCAACACGTAACAACCGTGCGGTTATAGCAAATTAGATATATGGATGATTCAAAATGGTACACAGCCATTAGTTTACCAGAAATGCTTCGTGAAATACAAAAAAAGCGACAAGGAAAGATCATTCATCATCACGACGATGCAAGCTTTCACACATCGGCTGAAACAATCACCTATTTATCTGGCCAAAACATCAGATTGATGGGTCATCCTCCATACAACCCTGATTTGGCACCAAATGACTTCTTTTATTCCCCCATATCAAGAATAAATTGTACGACAAACATTTTTCGGTACCTGAAGAAGCTATTGATGCTTTCGAAAACTATATTTTGAACGTCACAACTCAATCAGAATAGAAAAAGTGTTAAGAATATTTGTTGGAGAATAAGGAATATTTGGAAAAATAATAAAGCCATTTTTGTCAATAAATTACGTCTTTTCATTATTAGGCTCAAAATATAAATACCAACCATCGTATTTGTGCGAATAGTGTTTTCGACCAGCTTGGTAGCCCAGGAGTTAATACAAAAGGACGGTCCTCCTACTGCTGCTGTAGTATTATACTGTACGGTTGTAAATTTATGTTTGTGACAAGTAAAAGTTTAAAATCCGACAAGGAAAACCATCCCAGTTACTCTAGTAGCCAGGCTGTTGTTTCTCAGTTGTCTCAAATTCGGCACTAGTCACAAGTCGGTAGGTTTAATGCCCAGGACCGTGGTTCGAAGGCAACAACGATAAAATATGTTTTTCGTCTACATAATAAAGTATTTAGTAAGGTCGCGAAAATGAAATTGAAGTTTCTAGAAACTGAGATATGACGAAGTCAGAGAAAGCTAAATCCGACAAATTTAAGACTGATTTAAGAGCAAAATGATTTAGGTCTCTGAACTGGTTTAAAAGCTATAAAACTATAATAATAATATAAAGCTATAATAATAATCTGAATTGTCTAATATTGCTTTACCAATCTGGAAGTAATTTAACGACAAATATTTGACTTTTGCACCCTAACAAACTGAAAACTTTCTGGTCCATTTTGAACACAAACGTGGAATTTTCTTTTTTAATTACTTGAAATTAATAGAAAATAGAACTTACTGAACTCTTAATTTATATTTATTTATATATTTATATCTTTAACAGTTTATAGTAATGTAGCTAAATTGTATTTGAGAAGTCTAGTCTATAACCAGAAGTCAAAATAAATGTAAACAAGTTTTTTTAGACATAAAAATATAGATAAGAAATATACTTTAGGATTATAGAATATTAAGACCTGCGATCTATTAGAATTGACTTTCAACGCCTTTAGCTTTACTCTAGTTTCACCTTATACCATTTATACGGTGTATTTAGAGCCCCTGCAATAAATAAACAGAATAGAACATAAGTTAAGCGAATATTTGTTTAATGTTTATATACGGAAATTATAATTATGCAAGTTAATGTCGTTTATCATATTTTGCATTAAATGATTGATGAATTCATCTAATTCATTTAAAATGTAATAATGAGAAAACTAAGTTATTATTTTTAAAGAAAAATTTACTTGTTTAGATTTTAAGAAAATTATTAGTAATACATTGCAATAAAGCGTTAACGTATTTGTTCTTGTGTTGTAATTATTTCGACGCAACTAACTTGTTTAATATTGATAGAATAATGAAAACAATAGATACGCTTTAAAATAACAATGAATCATATATCACTACAATCTGTTACGATGTAGGTGTGATACTTCTTATGAATTTGAACTTAATACGTATTCAGTATGGTTTATATTAAATTAGAATTTTTAGAAGTGTAATATTTTTATGTCTGTAATTATATGAATAAATATATAAACAAATTATATGAAATTATATAAATCGTCTAAAATAATATTGGATACTGCAGCGTCATTGATAGAAAAATTATTTGGCGTTAATCTTTATACAAAATAGTTTTAGTAAACAATATGTTTTTCTCCATCATGCTAGTGAAGTAATTAAATTAAAATACGATAAATTGTAAAATGTTTAAACCCAACCGTAACTATTCAATGAATATTAAATAAAACTCTATAAAAATAATTTTTAAAACTGCTGACTAATACAACATATAAGACTATTTATTATATAAGTCAGTTAGGCTCTTCCAGATAATACCACGTCTCAAATATATGTTCTGCTTGTCTTTCACAATAATAGAATACAGCTAAAATTCTACAGGTGTTCTACTCTATATTTAAAAATGACTGGCAAATCATCTATAGAACAGACACTGAAACAATGAATCAATTTTAAGAAATTTACAATATATGGTGCAACTAACATGCTACAATGTACCGAGCACTGTAACCATATCTAAGTTTGTTGAGTTCAAGGCTTTGCTATGAGGTGTAAATAGCACATATTCTGAGCTCCAAAGATACCAAAATTATGCTTGATCGAGAAGTGACGTTATAGATGTAAAAATGCGAGTTGCAAAATTCATCGCAATCACCTACTCTGATTATTACTTATTGTAATCCGTGTCACATGGTATGGCTTAGCAGCTTTTCCAATGTTATGCAACTAACTGTAAATGAACCAATTCTGTATAGTTCCAAAAAACAATATTTCCAGAAATAACAATATATTGAATGTTTCACAATAAAGCATGAATCCGCCAAAAACTAGGACACTATGATAATATTTAAAGAAAAACCTTACAAAAACATTCTTAAACATCAAATTGACATACGAAATAATAGATTTCTTATAAGGCATTATTAGTAATTATTATAAATGTTGAATGCTGATTTCCTACATATGCCTTTGATAATATTCCCTGTCAGTGATAGAATAATTTCAATATCTAATGACGACAAGAGAAAAATTAATACAACTTTTGTATTATTTCCTTAAATAGTTTAAAAGCATTCAACCAATTATTTTTAACCGACTTCAAAAAAGGAGCATCGATTTTCAATTTTTTTTTAATTCGAAATAGTGCTCTTCTGAGGTGGCCCTATTGGAACCAAATTAGGATCTGATGGCGGAATCAGGGGAAATCGAAGGGCATCCTCAAATTTCAAAGGCACGTACAATGTTTTCACATATTTTTATTTATCTATAATAATCAGATATTTGTGTATAATGTTATTGTTGAGTGATGTGATGGCAAATCGGAAGTATTTCGGTGCAAAAGCCATTCAGTTTGCTTTTTAAGCACTATCGATATCATATGAGAAGTCGTAGAAATACTATAGGCAACTGCTTCTATGGTGTAATGGATAGAGTGTTTAAACCACACGCGGAGGTCGCGGGTTCGAATCCCGGCGAGGAACTTTTTGTTGTTGTTCTAGTTTGGTTAGAACACTTGTCAAATCACTTTTAGTTAGTTAGCGAGGCCCAAAGCGTTTCTTATTTTCAATCATTGTTTATTCCTATTTTGCCCCACACGGGCTGCACCTTTACTTGACCTACCCATTGTAATATTTAATAAAATAACTACGTTATTTATTAAGCAAATATCTAACACTAAAAAGAGAAAAATAAATTATTTAAAAAAAAATTTTACCGACCTCAAAAATACCTCAATAAAAAACTCACTAAAAAATAAAAAATAATCAAACTTAGATTTTTAACACAAACGCGTTTTAAAATAAAATACGTACATAATAGTCGTTATAATAACTAAATAAAAATAAACAAAAACCTTAATCTATCTACTACGCCTATTTTACATTCTACAATATACACACAATTTATAATAGTATTGTAACTACTACCAACTAATCGGTTTGAAGTGGGTGGCGAGTCCAAACAATACAAAAAAATAATATCATTTTATGACATATAACAAAACTAGAAAACGAATACGAACAAAACAAATTTAATTTTTTGTTCTGCTCGTATCTACATTCGATTTTTTTATCAACTATTAACAACAAAAAAATTATTATCCATCATTGAACTATAACTAAAGTTTATTCTGTTTTTCACAATTTGATAGAACACAAACGGGCATACATTGTATCTCTCAATTTGCAACACTGGTCCTACTTGTAAGCGTTCAATTTTCAATTTCGATTATAATATGACAGCATTTTTTCCTATACAACAATAATTTCGAAGCTGACAGCAACTGAAAGACCATCTTCTTTTATGGATACCATAAATTATAATCTCGCTTAAATATCGATTTATTTATCTTTCCGTATATTCGTACGAAAACTCATTCATACCAAACTGCCTCAAATATTTTTCACCTAAATTAGAAACAGATTATTAGAAAAAATAAATAAAATTTGATTGAAAAAACCGAAACGATAAGAAAAATTTAAAATTGATGAAAATAAAACTATTAATAACATTCTCATAGTTTACCACCAATTTATTATTTTATGTTTGTAATAACGTTTGTAATATTAATTTAATTAGCTAACAGAAGGTGGAAGGTAAACTCTACCCCACGGAGAAGGAAACGGTATTTTATCTCGATGGGTAGGGTGCTCGTTCACAATACTTAATATCATCCTCCCCAATGATTCACCATCATCCAAAGAGGGAAAACAGTTATCGCCTTACTTCACGATAACCACAAATCTGACGAAAATGCTGCAAAAACTCCTCTGCGCGAAATTAAATTATCCGGAACTTTTATTAATAACTTTTTCAGTTATCACTGACGTTATAAGCCTGACAAGACAAAATATCCGAAGAAACTTTTAATTCTCTAAAACAATTTTATTTTAATTTTATGGATATTATGTAGATAAGTTTAAGGCTCTTAAGTTCAACATTAACTTATCAGTTTTTAACAAAAAAAAAACAAGCAGCTGACTCAATAAAAGAAGGGAATCGCTTAAATTTGTTTGTAGCTTTGTTTCCTGTTAGAATCCGTCCTGTAAATATTTATGGATTACGTAGGATGCGTTTACGGTTTTCAATAAGGTTTCGGGAACATATTAACATATTTATATTTAAGTGAAATATATTTTCATACATTCATCTGTTTACAAAAGTAGGTTCATTTTTTGTTCATCAATTTATTTATACTGTATCAACATCTATTTTTTTTATTGTATTAATTATTTTTATTATTATTTAATTATTACATTGCTACTAGTCGTTTCCGTCTAACCTACAATTTCTTTCTCTTCTTTTCTCTTTATATGTTCCCTCCAGCGAAATTTTGCATCTAGATGCATTCAGAGATATTTAGCGTTGTTGCTATATGGAATGATAGTATTATTTAATGTTATTGGTGCTTGTACGGTCTGTTTATAGCTGAACTGCACATGTACAGATTAACGACAAATTATAGGTTAGTCGGAAACGACTAGCAACAATGTAATCATTAAATAATAATTTAAAAAAATTAATCCAATAACTATACATTATAGTTGTCAAAAATCTAAAATAACATGTATCATAATAAACTTTACATAACTAACTTGACATAACAGTAGTAAGATACGACAAAATAAAAACAAGACTAGAGAAAAGGAAACAATAAAATGACTGTCTTCCATCGCAATGGTACAATGGCCTTCCTGTTCATCGAGACAAAACAACAGAAATTCGTTACACTCACAATACATCTGATTTATCCATTGATAACATCATAAGTATAAGTCATGCCAAATTGCATAAATGAAAAAACAGTGTTTTATTCTTGAAAAAATATAGGGTAAGCTGTTTTAAAAATTCAATGTTTTTTCGATATAAAAAATGTATGTATATATATATATATATATATATATATATAAATTGACTGAAAAATCTGTATTTTGTTTATGTTATTCTTTGCAGAACATCCCCATAATTGAACTCCGTATGTCCATATAGATTTCAGTAGTTGCTTATATAATAGCAATTTATTACGTACTGACTTGTGATTTTATTCCAATTAGCTAGTACATTTTCCTATATTTCAATTCCTGTTCTTTTCTTTTCTTCTTTTTATGTTCCTTCCAGCGAAGTTTTTCATCAAGATTTATTCCAAGATATCTAGCGTTGTTGCTACATGGAATGATAGTATTATTTAATGTTATAGGTGCTTGTCCGGCCTGATTGTAGGTGAACTGCATATACATAGATTTACTTTCGTTAATTTTTATTTTCCAAGCTTGTGTCCAATTATTTATATTGTCACTTGCCTGTTGTAATTTTCGTGAGGCTTCTTGACTATTGTCTCCAACAGCTATAATTGCAGTATCATCAGCAAATGTAGCCATCGTAATAATCTCCATTTGTGATATATATAAGTGTAAGTAGATAAAGTATTGGCCCCAATATATTTCCTTGTGGTACATCTGCTTTAGTTTTTTTTATTTTAGAGTAAGCTTCTTTTTTTCTTCTTAATTTTCTTCTTAATTTCTTTGTTCTGTAAAAAATATAAAATATAACTTTACGTAAATAACACTGCTTAAAATTAAATAAGCTCGCAGCTAAGGCCAGAGCCTAAAATATTTGTTTAGATACATAAATTTTTTAATTAATTTATTTATAGTCGCCCCAATACGGCCCCAATATTGTTTATCGATTTCACTTACTCACCTAATTTTAACAAGCACTAATTATTATTTTAAATTATATCATAAAGAGAAAAAACCTAATACCAACACACCAGTTTGGGTTTATCAACAAGCATTCAACAATTGACCAGGTCTACAGAATAACAGATTGAAAAAGCCTACGAAAGTAAGAGAGTGTGCTTCTTGGATGTAGCACAAGCCTTCGATAAAGTTTGGCATGAAGGCCTTGTTCATAAACTACAGAAAATGTTACCAAAGCAATACACCGAACTATTAAAGTCGTACATTACAACCAGAATGTTTATAGTCAAACAAAAAGAAGCTTACTCTAAAATAAAAAAAACTAAAGCAGATGTACCACAAGGAAATATGTTTGCTTTACCGAAAGGTCTATACAGCTATGAAAGAAAAACCCCATATATGTGATATGTGAAAATTTCATCCCAATATAGATAGACAAAGCACTAGGCGACTATTGCAGGTATACGTATACAATAATACTTAATTTGTGCATCAAGAGTTAAAATTAATGTTGTATAGAATATTAGCAGTTATAAAATAGTTTCGTAGAATTTTAATTCCTCATTTGTTGGTGAGTTGTTAGTTTCCACATGGAACATAACACAAAGCAGAAAGCGATAGATAAACGAACACCATAAAGAAGAAGATAAAGATGAGTTACCTCGCAATTTTGTTTTAAATTTAGGTAAAAAATATGTTTTTAACCAGCCTGGGGTATTACATATTTATTGTTTTTGCGATATATATTTTAGGTGGGAAATATGAATAACAGATAAGGACTATATAAAATGAAACTAATTACATAATTTGTATAGGTGGAACACATAGGACAAATAGAAGAAATTATAAATAATAAATTTCCAAACTTTTAAAGCATTGATAAATATTAAGGTATTTAACAAATAATGTTATAAGATATATGACTATATAACATTTTAATCTTTGGACTTTGTATCAATTATTCTAATTGTTTACTCTATAGACCCAAGTTTAGGAAAGTCATCAGGTATTATTAATAGGTAAAAAAGTTGTTTTATTCATATATTCTCTGTTTTAATATACGAACATGTATTACATCATTTATTATTGCATATTTATATTTGTAACATAACCTGAAGTTGTTACAGTTCTAAAAATAATCTTATGTAGTATGGGTAGTAATTAACAATTATTAATAATTTGTTGATTATTGAAACTTAAGGAAAATTATATTTAATCAAAAGCCATTTAAAAAAGGGTAGTGAGTGCTTAGGTAGTGAAAATTAATATTTTAATTAATCTTATATATCAAGTACATTTCTGATCTTATATTACTGTGTTTTAGTAAAATATAATTTTTAAATTACTCCCTTTACCCTGTTATGAGAGAAACATTATTAATCAATTGTGGTCAAGTTTCGACTTGCTTTTGTTAAATTAGTCTGATTAATTTGTTTGACGTTATATTATATATAAAAAACTCCCTCTCGTATAACTGAATAAAATAGAAGAAACCATTTCTACAAATACGACGACATCGCCCTATTTGTAAGCGAGCGAAGCAATTTAAATGTTGGGACATCTTAAGGTTGCTCGCGAAACGCGATGATAAAACAATTATTTAAAAATGCGACATTACCTTTTCGGACGTTTTCTATTTAATTACAAATAATTAAGTCGGCAGGTTGACAAATTAGAAACTGATGTCTAATCAGGATTTAAATAGCTCGGTATTCGAAAAAATAAACTAGCCGGTTGGTAATTGTCTAAAAGAACGGCCGTTTCAGACGAGCGCAAAAAAAGAACTTCACTTTGACGTTGAAAGCTATTAACGAAGCTTTGATGACCAGTTATAGTTAACATCTTAAAAACATACATACAGATCTTAGCTGTAGTCGTTTTTCCATACCTTTGCCAGCACTAGGGTGAAAAGTCTTTATTTATTTTTTCACGATATGCTAGGGCTTTCCTATTAACAACAAACTTTTATTTCATTCATCCTGTAAATGCTTAGATCTTTAAATAGTAACAATGAATTAAAAATAACTACTTAACGGTGCTTTTAATATTAACACTTATTTTATTTACTTAATTTACATAATAAATTTTATAAATTTTTATTCTGCAACATTTTCTGTAGTTAGACAAGGCCGTCAGGCCAAACTTTATCGAAGGCTTGTGCTACATCTAAGAATAAAGCTAAGCACACTTTTTTAGTTTCGTAGACTTTTTCAATAACATCTGTTAATCTGTGGACCTTGTCATTTGTTGAATGCTTGTTAATAAACCCAAATTGGTGTTTTGGTATTAGGTTCTTTCTCTTTATATGATATAATTTAAAATAATAATTAAGGCATTTTAAAATTAGGTGAGTGAATGAAATCGATAAATAATATTGAGGCCGTATTGGAGCGAATATAAATAAATAGATTAAAAAATATATGTATCTAAACAAATATTTTAAGCTCTGGCCGAGGCGTTGCGAGCTTATTTAATTTTAAACAGTGTTATTTATGCAAAGTTATATATTATATTTTGTACAGAGCAAACAAATTAATCTGTTTGCTTTATTAGAAGGTCTATACAGCTGTGAAAGAAAAACCCCACATCAGCTATAACCTAATCCCCCTTCACTTCATATTTGTTTAGAAGACTATAAAACTCTTCTTAACTCGTTACTTGTCAACGCTTTTCATGTTTCTTAAAAATTGTTAATTAGAACTTTTAAGTTAGGACTTTTCACTGCTAGTTCTGCTATATTTTTATCAGAAAATAACGGAATTTAAAAAATAAAGAATTTTTTTATATCATTGTATAAGTCCAATAGCATCCAAAAGCAATCAATTATTTTGAGATTATTATTACAGTACTTTAATAATTAATAAACATTATTGAGGCACCTTGAATAATTCTATTATTATTGTGGCTATAACACTATTGTGACTTCATACAGCAAAACACAATTTTTATATAAATATATAATTCTAAACCAAATAAATTTATTTCCAGTATGTGCTGTCAATAATATCAAAATATTCTACGTAATGTTGAGAGATGTTTTAGCTTAATGCAAATTCCATTGGGTAACTAACTAAATGAAAAGAAATGCAATATCTCAAAATTGTTATCCAAATTCGGCTTAAAACGCTCCACCTTAGACGACGAACCTTTCTGGAAAATCGACTAAGACACCTGTTGAATTTTATCTGCACTGTAACATTTTGAATAGGAGATCATAAATTTTGTAGGAGACGTGATACTTTCTCGAAAAGCCGAACCGAATATGTTTACTCCTCATTGAAAAGTAGTTTTGTCTTGTAATGTCAACAATTTTACGTATAACGTCAGTTTCATTCGTCTCATTTTTTAAATAATGTTTATATATAATACCTAATATTAACTAAAAATAATGATACATTTATACTGAACAGTAAATATTATAGAGTATTCAAGGTAATAAAATAATTATTAAATATACAAATACATTCACTTCAATTTAATTTATTATATTTTGTATTAAACTAGATTTGAATATTGAAACTAATAGAAAATTTTACTAGAATTTTACCATTTTACCAAATCCAGAATATTAAAAAACCAGAACCATTTTAAATCCAGAACAAGAAAAACCATGTATTTATTATAAATAGTAACAATTCTTTTTAGGTATTTTTGATTAAGTAATTCGAAATAATAGAGCAAGTTTATAGATTGAATCAAATAAATAAAAACTGAAACGAAAAAAAAATTGCTAGGCTGCATTCTTTGATATATATCAGGCTTTTGATAAGATGTGGCACACTGGATTTCAAGTTTATTTCAAAACAGAACACACAACACACTGAACTACATCCAATATATATATTTTTATATGGAAAATATAACGTCCCAACCTCAAACATCACTACTGCAGCCTAACGATACGACGATTCAATAATCTCACGATGATCCAATATCAGCTACAAGAAACTTCATCTCAACAAAATTCTTTTGTGGTTGAAAACAAGGCGAATGTGACAAAACCTAGATTTAGCCCGTGTAAAAGGACTTATCCTCCTGTAAATCTTAATAATCATGAACTCCCGCAAACAGATAATGTTAAATATCTGGGAATGCATCTGGAATCGACGTTTGAATGGGAAAAAGCATGTTCTAATAAAGTATAAACAACTTGGGCTTAACTAGATGTATTGGCTCAAAAGGAGTAAATTCAAATTATCTCTGGATCATAAGATATTGCTGTATAAGTGAATTCTTAGGCCCATATGGACATATAGTATAAAACTGTGGTGTACTACTAGCAAATCCAACAAAGTCATCCTTCAGAGATTCTAAAATACACTACTATCGTTGACGCTCCATATTATGTCAGTAACAACCTAACTCAGCCCGAAATCCCTCAGGAACCAATAACGAAAGTGCCAGTACTGTGAAAGAGTATCAGTGCATCCGAATGCCAAATAATTACATGTGCTTGATGTCAGTGAAGTGCGTGGGTTAATACGTTTACTACCATCCTACCTGATTAATAGACACATAAAATAGTGTTAAGTATAACATAGAATAGTAATTAAATCAAGTATAATACTAGTTTATAAGTTTATACAAGAGATCACTTATTGAAACAAGTTTTTATATGTATAACATAAATCTGATCAAATAATTATTGCCCCATTGGGTAGATTGTGGAATGCTAAGAGAACAATAATAAAAACAATTAAATAATTACTACAAGTCATGCAAAACAATGAAATTATTCCTCAAACAATTAAACATAATATAAATTATGGTGACAATGAAAATTCAGAAATGCATCTTATATAAATAATATTTGTTTTATTTTAAGCGCATATATTCGTCAATATGGTTAACATTTATCTAAACCACAATACAATGTAAAACAGTTAATTAAAAAAATTAATATAACAAACCATTTCAATAACATTTACTTCAATTACAATAAATTAAATTTTGTATTACATATTATTATTAATATTTTATATCACATTTAATTGTATTCAACTGGAAAATTATTATATGGTTTAATGATTTATTATTAATGATATTGAAATTAATCTCGTCGAAAGAATTATAATACAAGAATAAGTAAATCAAAAATATGTGATATAATAATTAGTGAGGACCCTCTTTTATACTGTATATGCTATTCGTCTCTAAATATGCTTTATCATGAACACGATTTGAATAAACAATATTAATTTTTATACATAATGCAATACAGAATACAAAATATATAAAATTATATTGGTATATGTAAACATCTAGTTGTTATGAGATGTGCAATTTGGCACTGGTTATCGTTAAGATGATATCGATAGATAGATAAATCGCGTTGTGAATGGAACGAATTTCAGTTGTTTACCGCAACGAGCAGGAAGGCCATTGTACCATCGTGATGGAATGACAATCAGTTTATTGTATTTTATTTACAGATCTATCTTGATTTCGGTAGTGTTACTGCTATTTTGTCAAGATTCCATATCACACATGTGCTGTTGACAATATTTTTAATAATGATGTAATGTTACACGTTTAATTCTTTTTTGTTTCATTTAACAGTGTATGCGATGAATAAATATTTGTCTTTTAGAATTAGTGAATTTTAAAAAATACTTGTAGAATGGTACTAAGTCAAATCCAAATTATGTGCCCGGTGGTGTGTTGTTAGACTTGTTGATTCATTTCACTACTAGATATTGCACGGGGTTTTAATTTCAATGAGAAAAATGGATTTCTGGGAAAAAGTACAGTATAATATATGGTCACATTTATCTTGCTAGGTAAATCCGGGAATATCTGTGAAAGTATCATCCATACTGACGAAGTTGACAATTTTATTAATATTATGATCAATTTTGATTTAAATAAGTAACTATCAAAAATTCGCTTTTGACAGAATATATATAATGTCAATATATAGCTGAAATTTATTTATAAAAAGCTTGTTTAGAAAAAAACTATATAAATAAATACCAATAATTCATTTACGACAAAAATAGCCTAGCAATGAATGTAACAATTGAATCAACCACTGATGTAAAAGATAAATTAACTAATAAAAAGCACCATGATATAAAATAAATAAACTAAAATGATGACGAAATTGACTAAAATCGAAACAATTAGTAACAATATAAAACAAAATAATTTGCAATAACTTAAGCAACAAATTTTAACAAACTTATAGAGTAGACACTCCTAAAGACGAAAATGTCGTAGACTAGAACCATTTGAATGACATAAAAACAATGAATGATATAGAACAAATGACATAAAAAGGAAAAAGTTTTTGAAGAAAATAATTTACAACAAATAAAACGACAAATTTTAACAAACATATAGAGTGAGTACTTAAAGTGACTTACTTAATCTTGGCAGCTCAGCAAATAATGGAGAATGGTAGTAGAACTAATGTGAGAGATAAAACAAAAATTCTAAAAACAGGAAAAGAACACAGAGAAAGAACGAAAAATTGGGTAAAGAAAATTTTAAAACACGGTAATGTTTTATTATTTATTGTGTCGGAAGTGACGGAAGAGAGACAGAAAAGAAAAGACAAAAAAATATTGCATCAAACAGAACATTTTATTTCAATAAGAAATTATTACAAATAAAAAAATATATATCTTAAAAAGAACTAAATACCCCCTAAATAATTTATTAATCCATGAAAATAAATTGGTACCTCAGAAACCAATTAAGGTGATACTAATTAAAAGCAAAAGTGATGCCAACGAAAACTGCAATAATTCAAGAAATCTTGCTGGAACAACTTCCAAAGAAAAGAATGTGTCAAGGTCACTGAAATAAATCTATCAGAAGTGCTATTCCTCGAAAATATTTTCTCCGACTAGATATAATATATGACAAGTTTTAATATATTGAAGCATTAGTATTAAAAATACAATATGGCCACACACGAAATATAATAAAGCAAAAGTCATAATATAGCAGAGTCAGAACAATGGATTTTTCGATAAACCACCGTAAGGGCAATGTTTGAATTTATAAGTACATTATGCATTATAAACGTTCACCATTAACTTCCAGAATAAGTCAATCACATCTTCATGACTAATCCATCATTCTTAAAACATCCTCTTCCACGAACGTGTCCGGAATAAATGAAATTTCTATTATACAATTCAATACGGTGTATCAGGTATCAACATAGTTTATTTGTATTTATGCATAACTGAAGAAACTGAGGTTGCACAATCTGACAGAAAATGTTAGAAAATGGTCACAATTCAGGAATTGTACAGATTCGCATCATGGATTGACATCATCAATCATATCCCCCTGAATTTTTATTGAGGCAAAAATGATTGATAATTGACACTAAATGGTTATTATCATGATATATTTCAAGTTTTATGTTGGTTTTCAAGAAGAATATTTCTTGATGATTTTCTCTACGTATATATTACATTTAGTGAATATTAAGCATATAGAAAGAAATATTTTCTTTTCATCACATATTTTTACGTACGTACCAACTACTGCTCAAATTTCCCGTGTCAAATAAAAAAGTCAGTAAATATCTACGATGGCAAATGAATACAGTAGTATTAAAGGAAGTTCAGTTTGATTTGTCGAAGACAGCACGTTTTACTTTTAATATTAAATGTATTATCAAGAAAATATAATACCTAATTATATTTTACATGAACTTTGGTTAAAAAAACATACTTTTATAACGATAAGTGACGATTTAATGAACATTCCAGTTTCCTGACAGAAAGATAGAAATGACTAATCAGTATAGTGCATTATACATTTTAAAAAAGAATAGAAACTGATGAGTCATAAATATATAAATACAATAAGACTGACAAATAATATTTATGTTTTTAAAAAATTTATGTTTTAACAATACTATAACACTTTTTAATAAATAAAACTGAAACCTACTTTACTTTATCTATTTTCCCAATTTTCGCCATTCTTATATTATAACTAATAGTAGAGATATATAATCAAAAACGTCAAACAAATTCTAAAATTTATTCATAAATCCATTCTAAAAACCATATTAATATTTTATAATATTAAAAAAAAATATTCAAATTTGTAATACAATAATAGATATTTAATATTAATTACTGCAAATAAAAATTACTATATTTCTAACGCATATATAAAGATATCTTCAAAAATACTAGGATTAGACTTTTTCATTGGTAGATGTATTTTCTAAATGATTGGTAGGTTAAATGCTTTTTTATAAAATCGTTTTAAAAATCAACCTATCTTTAAGATGAAATTGATATTGTTCAGATACTAAGTGCTCTTAAAAAAATTAATTGAAGTCATTAACTGATTAAATTAAGCAGTTTGGGTGGCATCTTTGGTCGTAATAAATTTTGATTATCCAACATACTAAATCATCGTTAAAATTAGCAAATTTTTACCGGGTAACTATTATCAATTGCCGGAAAAGATATGACTTTTCGGAAGAAAATTTAGAGTATCGCACGAAATGGCGTTCTCGATATTTAAAACTATTTCGGCTGGAGTTTCACAAGGTAGCGTCTTAATACCTTTCCTGTATCTGCTCCACACTGCTGACATTCCAACAACAAAAGAAACACTACTTGGAACCTTCGCTGACGACACAATTATTATGGCAAAAGATATATCTCTGCCTAGGGCAATAGAAAAAGTGCAAGTGGCAGTCAACAAAATCTACAAATGGACGAAATATTGGAAAATTCAACTTAATAGCTCCAAATCTGTCCACGTTAATTTTGCATTGCGGCGAAATAATAAAAACTTAATTATATCACTCAATGGATGCCCGATTCCTCAAGCAGAATCAGCTAAATACCTCGAAATCCATCTTGAGGGTAAATTAAATTGGAAACATCACGTTAGACAAAAAAACAAAACACATTAGAACCAAAATAAAACAACTATACTGATTAGCCAGAAGATACTCTCAACTTGATCTAAAGGAGGTTGAAGTCAAAGAGGTTGATTTATAATACAATTATAAAGCCAATTTGGACCTATGGGGTGCAAATATGGGGTTGCATTAAAAATTCAAATCAACTAGTCATACAAGGCTGTCAAAACAAGATTCTTCGATTGATTACCAATGCCTATCGCTACGTAACCAATGAAGAACTGCACGATGACTTGGAAATCAAATGTATTTGCGAAGTTATCCAAGATTTCGCCTTGAAACACGAAAGAAGATGACTAAATCATACTAACGTGGAAACAATACAACTGCTGGACAACGCACAGGATATCAGAAGATTGAAGCGAACCAAACCATACGAACTTATATAATGTGTATACATTTAGTGTAAACTATAGCTATAAGTTAATAATTAATAAATAATTATAATTTTATAATTGAGGAATACATACTGATGTATTTTCTCGCACTCGTCTTGCTTGTGAATTAATCCAAGTACATAGGAAAAGTAGCAGTCAATTAACTGTAAATTAACATTGTTCTAAGCGTGTCTAATAAAGATGTTATAAAAAAAATTATAAAGTGTTACACCTATTAATAGATCTGCTTAAAAATAAAGAAGTAACTTGTATCCATATGTGCAATTTACGTGTATATAATGAAATTTTGAGGATGCAGTAGTTTCAATTAAAACCTTTATTTGTTATATTTAAAAGTCTCTTAAACGTCAGTAGAATAAAATGGCCTATGTGTCAAATCATAACATTGTACGCTTAAGCCTAGCGATATCTGTTAAACCAGTAATGACCTTCCAGTGCACCAGGTATAATTAACTATTAGCTATTTTAATTGTAAAAAAGTACACATTTTTATTTATTTATTTACTGTATATTTTTAATATATTAAAGTCTCCTTTTTACCAACGAGGTTTTATTTGGACTGGATCTTGCTTAACGTGAGCTCCGAACCACGGTCCTCGATATTAAACCTATCGACTGGCGAGTTTTTCAACTTACAAATAATTCCAGAAAACATCCGGTCTTACCTAACTTGCTTACTGCCGTGATTGGGATCAATTTTCATGTCGCATTTTGCACTCTTGACCATGCTTAGCATGATTCAAGCCCGCGACTATCGCAACAGTAGGAGGATCGTCCTGCCACCTTGACCACTGCGCCAACAAAGCAGGCTCAAATAAAAGTGATTAGTTATCAAAAAGACCCTCTTTCAGTGTTTTCTTGAAATCCAAAATTTTCTACAAGCAACAACAGTTTCTAATAAGTAATGATAAATGTCAAAACAATATGGTTTGTACCATTTGTCAAACAGCAGTAAGTATTGAAACCCTGTGATAAATTTTTAACTCAAAACATATGTATTTTAATATTAAAATATTGACGTTTCAAATTTACTATTAACATTATTAGAACATTTTGTTAATTAATTTTTATTGTAACCTAGTACTCAACTATTATTATAACTAATGTATTAATTAGGAACTACCCTAAAATCCACACAAGATGTTATAATGTATTGCGCCGTGTTTGCAATAATCTCGAACGAAAAATAAATCTAATAATTCATTGTAACTATGAAAAGCGTAGCACGTACCATATAAAATTGATTTACTGATCATTCACGAAACAGGTGAAATATTCGAGATAGAATTTTCGATACAAAAACATAAATATCAATAAGTGCATCAAGATTCACGGTATTTTAACCCAAATCACCCTACAATTTTCTAGTACACTGTTTCATTGTTCTGCTATCATATTTACAGAAACTGCAAATAGGCAGCTTAATATAAAATGCTGGTATACTGTTATGTTTCGATCTGACTTAATAGCTATTCGAGAACTATATAGCCACAACGAACGGCGATATAAAATGCCCCCCATAAAAACCCGACACGTTATTATTGAGTTTAATTCCTATTCTGTTTTCTAATTAACTTCATTGTTTATCTTTCCACCGATGGCCTTTTAATTCTCAAAAATGCCCTAACGACCACGCCTTTATTATTATCTCCCTGATAACATTTCTAATTTCAAAAAAACCCTTTTATAAACATTCGTATTGAATAGATATATCATTAAAACTAATTAAAAATAATTTTCTAACAGATTAAGTTTCAGTGCAGAGATTTATAGACAGAAGCAATAAAATAATTGAATTATGCTTCGAAATATATTATAACACCATTCATAAATAGTTATATATGATTAAGATGAGGGTAATTTGGCTCGGAACTACACCAAAAAAAAACTATTAAAAATTAATTATCAAAATTAATTGTTGGGAAAATCCAGAATTAGAAATTCGCTTAGTCTTGCTACCTTAGACTTGCTTAAATGCATTAATTATTGAATGAGAAAGGCACCATAATACCAAAAATATATCAGTATCAACAAATAGTGTACGTATTTTGCTTGCAAATATTTTGATCAATAGAAAAAGTGTCCAATGGAAAAACAACCTAACCTAACTCTTATACCCGAGACTTAATTTTTTTGTATAAAATAAATTTTCCAATTAGTAATATTGAGTTATTTAATGTATGTAACCATTGACGCTCAAAGTTGCATATTCAACATAAATTACGTTAATTGTTTGATCTAAAGAAATCCGCTGCCGAAGCTCATCAAACATTTTTAGAAAGTTATGGCGCTCCTTCATATCCGAATTGTCGGATTTGATTTGAAAGGCCAGGGATTGAAGAAGGCAAAGGGATTTTGAGGGCTATGAATAGTAAGACTTAATGGACAGTAATGCATCTTAGCAGTTGATGAATGATGAAAACGATAGATGATGACGAAAACTCTAGCGTAAACAATACCACAGTGTCCTCTAGTGGACTTTTTGCGAATTCACAATTCAACGATTGTGGCTGTTAACAACTTGTTAAGAAAAAACATTAAGTTATAACTATAATATTTCATTAAATTGCTTCTAATTTCAATTATAGAGTTTATATATATTTTAAGATTTTTTTAAACAATATATAAATATTATAGTTTTGGAATGATTATTAAATGCTTTATTTAATTATTGATATTTCGCAAAATATATTCTAGAAGTATTACCACTAACAACAGCAACAAGGGAACAATATTATTAAGATTACAAAGGTTTAGTAGCTGCAGATTAAAACTGTAACTGTACAAAGCACGATGGAAATCATTGTTTAAATTAATCAAATGTGAAGAAATTTAAAAAAAACACTTCTTTTGTCGTATCACAGCAGATTTAATATCTTCATTGAGTATAAGATCGAAGCAATTAATGTATAAAAGTTCGATTTTAAGAAATCCTTTTTTTTTAATATTTGCATCTTCATCTATCATCATCAACTCCGAAGTTCAATTAACTAAGCTAATTCATCTACAACCAACTACAATCAGTATCTAGTATGGATTTTGACCTAGAAATAATATATAAACAATAATTAATAGTAACTTAGAGATGATAAGCTTGTTTCAAGTGTCTAGAATATATATATATATATATATATATATATATATATATATATATATATATATATATATATATATATAATGCAGTTGTTACAAGATTATCCGAATTGACTGTTAAAAGTTACTATTCCATATGATTTTCAATGTTTTCTTAATTTATACTGAATACTTGGTGACTGGGTTTTCAATGAATGTTAGAATACCCAATATATGCACGATAACTATTTCACTTACCAAACATGCTGGGGTTCGTATAACAGATCGTAAAGATTTGACTCTAAAGAAAAGACGTTCTTTAAATTACCTAAAACAAAAAAAATTAATTAGTACTGGAAAATAATAAGGCCATAAAAATAAATAAAACAATGTACACTTATTTATTTTTTTATCAATCTATAAACGATTGTTAGCGTTTAACATGTGACATAGCAATAAATGAAATCGATCAAAGAATCAGAATTAATAGTTCTTATTTATACTGATGATTCACCAAATGAAATATTTAGTGGATACATCATCGCTCCATCGAAGTTAAAAAGTCAACATTTTTTATATATTAAAATTATATTTTTATATGTTTGTTATATGTGTAATTTAAAAAAATATCACAACGTAATCAACTTATTAAAACAGGAATTTCCTCTAACAACATAAACTATCATAAAATTAACAATGTAATAATGTAGAAAAAATTAGGTTAGATTTCTTGCTTAGTGCATGTTTTTATTATGTAATTCTGTAATTACAAGTATACTGTTATGTACAATATTTCAACTGTTTATCGATAAATAAAAACACATATTGTTTCTGTGTAATTCAAAGCAAAGTAATATCGAAAGTTACCGAATGTTTTGAAATTTACTGTGAAAAAAAACATAAACTTTAACAACATAAACAACAAACTTTAGATATTTTTTTTATATTTCCACATTTCAAAAGCTGTAAAATAGATATAAAATGGGAAATCAATATCCATAACAATTGATACATTTGCCTTAATCAATAGGAGAAAAACAGTCAACAAAATAAGTTTTAAAATTCCTTGATAAATCGAAATAAATTAAAAGAGGGTATATCGCTGCAATAGCCGTAGGTTCAAATCCCACACGGATTGGATTTTATGTTTGTGATTCTAATTGTTTTTAGGCAACACTATAAAATCCGACGTGGGAATAATCCTAGTCACACCTGTAACCAAGCTGGGTAAGACCGGATGTCCTCTGAGATAATTTAAGTTGATCATTGGACAGCCGGGATAGGGTTACTTGATACAGAGGACGACTGTGGTTTGAAGCCCACGTTAAGTAGTAGATCCAGATCATACAAACCCACTGGATGGTAAAAAGGGTAATTTTTAATATGAACGATTATAATAAACTCACTAAGTTTAGCGTAGAACCAAATGTGTGAACCAAAATTAAATAGCCATAGAGTAATAATAGTAATAGTAGCATCAAACATTAACTATTTTTACTTATATAATTATATTTTCCATATGTAAGCAACGATCATTAAAAAACAACGATAATATAATGCACATAAAATTATAGAAACAACTTTAAATAACATTTAACCTGTATTGGTTTAAATAAAAATAGGAAATTTAAAATTCTAAAGAAATTTTGCTATTGCGTTTCGCCGTTTATTCTAACATTGTAGCAGTCGACACAAAGGAAAATCTTTTTGATGGAAGCTTTCAAACAAAAATAATGGGGATAAAAACTTCTATAGTACATTTAAACTAAATAACGGAATATAAGAAAAATTTTATTGTGCGATATTAATAGTAAGAACATTACTTTTATGCTGAAAATACGATAGAGATTATTTTTACTTAAACGTATGCTGTTTGTCCGTCTGTTTCTGACTATTACATTGTAAATTGTGCCACTGCTTGATACTCGATAAATATGGAAAGGTTAATGAGACGATTTTCCCTTGTATTTTTATATTATATGAAGCTCACACAACAGCAACATGTGTATATTAGTTTCCATGAGACGTACATATCAAAAGGACATAACTAAAAGCATGAAAGGGACAATACCGGAGAAAATCTCAACTATTCTGTATTCAACCAATATAACGTAGCAATAACAACCTAATCGTCAGAAACAAGCAAACAGCATAAATATCAATAAAAATAATCTCTATTTTATTTTCAGAAAGAAAACAACGTAACATTTTTCACTATTAATACAACACAATAAAAACCCTATATTCTGTGTTTTTACTACATTATTTTTATCTCCATTATTTGGATTTGAAATTTTTCAACGAAAGAATTTTCTTTTTCAGATTTCTTGTGCGGTGATAAAATATATTATGAAGTGCAATACCATAAAAAAAATAATTTCGTATATATAGGTAAAGTAATTTATATTTTATTATTTATTGTGTAAAAATATTATAGATATTGTAAAAGCGAATTATTTTTTAATATATTGTTTTAAATTCATCTCTAAAAAAACGAATAAAAAAGAAACACTTCTTCGAGGAGTTGGAAATCTGAGAATCGACCGTTAGAAAGTTTACGTTAACGGTAAAATATCGCATATATTTTAAGGGTAATTTGATATTTTATTGGTGCATTTATGTTTCTGGAAAAATTGAGATACCGCTAAAGAAACTAAAAGAGCGAGGTTCTCACCTCTGCTCAACTGGGATCTGCCCCCTTGCAGACACCTAGCACCAAAAACAATTGCCATAATTGGCAACATGTTTAGCCCCCTCCTCGAACTGCGGTTGCCAAATGTGATAACTTAACATGCCCAAGGGCTTTGGAAGCTCTATGAAAGTTCATTTCTGCAGCCGCGACCTTCAGAGTAACTACGTTTATCAATCATGTCCATTATACAGTGTTTTATGCTGCACAAGCCGAGTTTTCAAAATGGTGAGTTTTTCACAGAGTATTCCAGTTTTCATCTTATGTTAATTCTATTCATTTCACTATTTATTTAATTATCTATTCATCTATCCATTCAGTTATCAATTCATTTATATATTCATTTATCTATTTAGTTAGCTATTCACTTATCTATTCACTTATCAATTTATTCTGAACATTCTCCGATGTTTATTTATTTAATTATTATAACTCATAATCATTATAAATCAAAGATAATAGTCTTATGGTTGCAACTGTAAATATAAATTGTAACTATCTTATAAACCAGAAGCTAATGCCATAGTGGCCAAAGTTTGTGATGTATACTTATGATCTATGGATAATTTGAAGCATACATAAACGCCACCGAAAGTGGTTTCTACTGGCTCTTGATGGCAGCGTATCTAGCGTGTGGCTTTTAGCCTTCTCCCTTGTACGCATTGCACGTCCATCATAGCTGGAGAAGTGAGTGCACTAGTAACAGTACTGTTCATTTGTTAATTTCTTTATTTATTTTAAAAATTCAGCTTAATCCTAGCGAGGCCTACAAACCTTACAGACAGTAGATCTCGCACGTTATGCCTTGATTTCATTGCACGTTATTATTCTTAATGTTAGGATATAAACTGGTACGTCACGTGTTATCCCTTCGTACCGTGTGCACATGTCATACTTCATCCAAGCACAGTTTATCATTGCTACCAGATATCACTATTGTCTTTCATCATTATTCTCTAATGACACGTTTAGACATTGTTATTACTATCGGCATTGAAAACTCAATAGACCGACGTACAAATTCAAGTACCAGTCAATCGGCCTTAATTATCAGTATCATCACCGTTGTTAATCAACCTAGCCGATAATTCCTTTAATAATTATACTGCTGATTTAAAGTTCTTTATATCTTACTCTTATTCTCGAAAACTGGTTGCTCAGGTACTTTTTTATCTATTTCAGAACTGTCGCCCGACTATTTCCTGAATAGACGTTTACCTATTTACTTTTAATTTAATCGATGTATTGTTGTTTGTAAGTACTTTATATGATGTTTGTTTTAATTGTGTATATATTTTCTTGTAATTAAAATAAACAAATATCCTTTAAAAATAATTTATATTTTTTATTTACGCCCACATAGTAAAATTCGTTCTACAATATATAATTCGCAGGTTAAAATAAACGAATTAAGATGAACCGCTCTCTTGACCATCTCTCTTGTATTCATCTAGCCTTGATAATTTTTACAGACTCATTGACTTACTTGGTGTACAATGTGTGTTGTAAGAAATATATACGAAGTAGTAAAATATTATTGTCAACAATTATATGAATGCATTGTTATTTTAAATAAAGTTAAAATCACAAATAAATATGTTGCACCTTTTTTGAATACCCTGTAACAATACCAATACTACAGATCGATGTAAACGTCATTAAATTTATCGTTGAGACTCGTTTTCAATACTTAATCAAATAAGGTTATGTATAGTCGGTTATGTATTAAATATGCGCATTCGGATACACAATTTTAAATAATAACAGTCTGAATAATAATGCGGAATGGCGTTTTCTATATTATGTTCTCTGACCGTATGCTGTTGCCTCGAATGATAATTTCGTTTTAAATTATTGCCGGATAGGAAGGAGGCGACTGCTGATTATACACCGTCTATCGATTGAACTGGCATTGTATGTAATATTATTTCTATGCTAGAAATAGATTTAATCATTTCTATTAAAATTAATTATTAATTATTACTTGCAGTAAATACTTAATAATGGTTAACACAAAATATATATAACAGAAAGAAAATATTATAATAACAAGCACCTAATACAGGATAATATAAAAATAAAAAAAATATTATTAATATTTACATAATTGTTAGATGTATTTTGATCAGCGGTATCTACTGGTGAAAATGAAGAGTATTAATTTAAACAACGTAACCTAACTGCTAAATTAGATAATTATGACAAAATTATAAAAAGTATAATAAAATAAAATAAAAGGAATAAAGAAAATTAGAAGACCAAGAAGTTCGAAGAGAATGAATTAGAAGAATTATTGGACGATAACCCGGCTTAAATTCTCAAAGAACTAAAATTAAAAAAAACAGTAAAAGTAAAAGACAGCTCAATTGATGAATGAAATATTTACCGGAAATTACATCACAAATAGTTACCACACGAATGAGCTGAAAGTGATATTTCGAACAGCGGTTTCATTGCTTGCCGGCTAGAATGGGAGAGTTTTATGTGGATATAAAAGGTGGATCTGCTACGGTAAACCCAAGCTCAAGAAGCCATAGATTAGTCCAGAAGAGTCATCTACATTGACACCAAAACGGAATATACAAGACCAGAAAGTTTCGATGTACATATCGAAAGATCAGCAGATGTAACTAGTGTTACTAGCTACTAAAACCGAATGAAACTATTACTGCAGATGTCTTCCGATGTCAATTGAATAAATTTAATGGCGTATTGCCGCAAAAAAGACCAGCAATAACAAGTACCAGATGCTTCATCCTCAAGGATGATTCATCCTTTGCCATAACAGACACGCCACTTTGAGATCATACATGACAACGCTCAGCCACATCTCGTCAAAACCATGAAATTAAAGAAATCTCAAATTAAAATAAATATCGAAAAAAATATTTTGATTAATGTTGTTTTCTGAATAAAGGCCTTTTTAAACTCCAAGCTTTAGAATACAAAATAGATTAATTCATGTTGAGATTTTATTTATTTAAAGTCTTGCTATTTTTTGTAGAAAATATTGAGTTTGTTTAAATAACAATATGAATTACATCCTTCTTTGTCCTTATATTAGCAAAAGTCTGAAAACATGACATTATTTTCGGAAACCATTTTCTTACAGCAGTAAAATTATCCGCAAATACACCTATTGATGAATAAAATATATACGAGAACTGACACATAATCTCAATATATGTATAATCTGTAAATATAGATAACACAGATGATAACACTCACAGATAAGATTTGGCAAATGCGACTCTATTGAAACGTCGTCAAGACATAAAGCACCCATCGACAATAAAAACCCCGAAGAATATCACAGTATATATTATATATAATTTCAGCTAAAACCATAAAATATATGAAAAAGTCTGTAATAATATAAATAAATAAATAGATAATATTATAATAATTAAGTTGAAATAAGGATAGTAGATATTAGACAGCAATTCAAATATGTCGAATGGCGTCTAAAATAAGTAATTTAATTAAAACCGAATCAAACGCATAAGATCATATAACAAATAAAAATAAAACGTATGAATAAGGAAAACTAATTTAAAAAGACTTATTCGGTCCAAGTTAAATTAGTTCTAAAGATGTCTTCAAACATTTTAATATAATAAAAGAGAGAATTGACATTTTGTAGTCTTATGTTATTATATAATTAACACTAAAAACTCAATACAAAAATTATAAAATCTAGTGACAAATAAACCACTCCTATTAACAAAAATTAAGTGATTGATTAAATCAGATTATGCAATATATTTATAGAAATTGTCGTTTATATTTTACGGTAATATGTTTATAAAAGTTAATATTCCATTTAACTATAAAAAATTAACAAAAAAATAACCGTCGATAAAGAGAAAAAATATTCTTAGTAAAGCCAAAAAAATCCTGCTAAAGTATTTCGACATTAATACCGGCATTGTGCCTGACGTCAGAAAGGAAAATATGTTTATGAAAACTTTCAGATAAAAATAATGGGGACTATTATTATTTAAAGTCCGAAATATAGTTAAACCAATAAAAGTAGCTTTAATATTTAAACATAAAATTAAATTGGTAGGAAAGGAACTAAATAATGATTTTATATTTTAATCTCTCTAATAACTATATGATGACATCATACTTAAAAATATACGTATGAAAATAATCAAGATCATAACGAGTTTAACAAAGGATATTAAAACTCTGAAATATAATTGGTTCTAATTATATTTATTAGAAATTATTGATGACAACTCATAAATCCTTATTACCCTGTTAATTGATTAATGGTCTAAATTAATTTATGCATATATTGAAATATATAATTAAACAAAATTATCTAACAAACAGCAATCACGTTTCACGAACATAAGTACTTAATCAATAATGTCAAAATATTTTTTAGTATCAAATATGCTTAATATTATATCATTGTTATAAAAGATAATTTTAGGGTACAATTAAGAGATTTTTTTAAATTACAAATTGAAGTAATGCATTCTAATATGCATAATATTTTAATAATATAAAAATATTAAAGTGACAATATAATTAAATTCACTACATTATAGAAACAACGTATTACGTTTAGGATTTCATAAATATATAACACAAAAATAAATGTGTGTAAACAATTTAATTATTTTAATTATCTCTGGAAAAATGAAGATCATTTATGATAATAAACCGAAACAACGAAATAACCATTACTCTTACTGATAAAACTTATCTGCAATGCAAAGCCAATTATCGCTAAACAATTATTTCCTATCTCAGTTGGGTCAATCTTTTTTACGGTTTTTAGTTGTTAATCGATAGGCCCATCAAAAAAATAAACGAGAAGAAAATAATATTAGCACAAACATAAAAAGGAATTCATCTCGTACTAAACGCATAGAAATATATTTTTTTCGTATTTATTGATGTTAAATCTCTGCTTTTGAAGCCAACGTTTCTTATTAATCATTTTGTAATCTCTCAATAACAAGGCAGCCCGAATCGTGACTCTCCATCAGGACCGTACTGAACAAAATCAATTGAAATAAATTTTTATATGAAAATTTTTATGTTGTTTATACAATACTTTACTTATTATTGCAATGGATATCTTGCTTAGTAGAATAAAGAATTAAAAACGCTATTTTAATATATTATCCTTCATAATCATAATTTGTTAAGATTTGAATAAACTGACAATTTTAAAGATCTGATTCCTGGGTCTTCTCACATCACTGTAAAAACTGTATTCTCACAAAATAGTAAGTGCGCACATTTGTTGTATATCGAACTAAACTAACTGAAGTAAAATTATAAATTAATATGATGTAACAATAATCCCATTAGTTATTAATTAATAGCTTAATTCAAATTGCTGATTTATCGCTAATTGGACACATATTGGCAACAAATACTTCAAATTATATTCACCCAAATTATATGATATAATATAAATATATGATTTTGTATAACTGTATTATATTATATCATCATATAGTAACTAAATAACATTATATATATTACAGTGCAAATAATTAATAAAATAAATATAAAAAATACAACTAACCATATTTAGTCTTGAAAAAAAATCTTACTTAAATATAATATCGCTACTTATATATAAGCCGACCCTGACCATGATGCATCATCAAAAGTAAACTGCCTCAAAATTGGCATTTGAACTTATCCAAGAGCGAGAAAAATTTTATAAGAATGAAAACACGAAAATTACAAGGCAACAATTTTTATGAAGTGATATTAAATCTCTAATAAAAACTTTCACTTAATTACGAAGTGAAAGACGTAGATGAGTAGTATAACGACTTATTATTATCGTCTGATGTTATTGGGATCGTCCAGTTACATATTTATTATTTTAAGAATGAAATTGAATAATTCAGGAAATAATTCAGAGTTCTAATATAATCCCATTATTGCATTATATATAATTGCATAACATGAAATCGTATATATTCGATCTCAAGTGAGGTACTTTAATATTCACAAAAAAAAACAATATCACCTTTATCTATATGATGTTATAGTGTTATCAAATATACTAAAACATCGAGAACAAATTAAATAAGTTGTTAAAATTATCTGTAATATTTTAATTACAGTCAATAACATCTACCTTTTATTCAACGAACCAAAATATCTTGGCATCAAGCCAAGCTAAGATCGAAATTAAATGATATTAAGTTCAATAATAAAATCACCATGACATGGCAGAAAAAATACTTGTTTACATAGACACATTGTTAGGAAAAAATTCTTCCAGAGTAAAACATTACAAAATTCTTAGCCTTCTTTAACGAGATTCTCTAAGTCGTTTAATTATTTAGTTCCAATTATTTTTACAACGTTTCTATACATATGATATCAGTGCTAACTTTAGCGTATAATTGATGTAATAAATTTTAAAATATTTAATGCCAAAAAATACAACCATCTAAATGAGTAAAAGTGATATTATTAACTTATAACGAATTTTATTATTAATTCAAATAATTTATTAGGTTAGGATGTCACATATGAATGCTCTCTTTCATAATAACAAAGACAAAACAAAATAGATGATAAATATTTGATAATTTTACTTCGTCAGTAAAAGTAGATAGGAACTTTAACTAAAAGATCAATAGGAATCTTAAATATTGATAACTAAAACTTCGAAACTTTTATAGCGATTATATTCAGCATTTCATGAAGTGTTTTTGAATTTTAGTAAATTGGAGGATACACAATGATGGCGATGTTACAAATTATGCCCCAATTAAGCGTCCCATTAAAAAAGATTCCAAACATTCGGAGTTGTTATGAATACAAGCCAACATTTGAAGGTTATCAGTAATGAGACATATTTTTATAATCGATGAACAATGAATTATTCTAAAGAATTCATTCACTCCAAAAAGGCATTGGGATGAGTTTTTTGTTTTTTTTTATAAATATATAAATTTTTATTCTATTGAAAATTTCCTATCACCTATATATAAGAGTAAATAATTTAATATTAATGAATAAGTGGTACTTTTCTTGACAAAAATTTTAAAAAAGGTCGCCTATCTTGTCTATAAATATAACCAACCAATCAAATCTAGATATATAAATTATCCTAATTATCTATAATCACTAAATTATATCCAACCGTATATTTACTATCGACGTACTCGAACGGATTATTTTATTAAATATGCCACGCATATAAAACTAAGGATATGCCACTGGTCTACGCTGTAGTTATTATTAAAAATCGTTTACCTAAACAGTGTGTTTAATTTTCTATAGACCTGAAATAACATAAACAATTTAGGGAATTAGATATTTTTAACTTGCAACACGTACGGTGCCGTGTTGCCGTCTGTTGCGTATAGTAAGTGTTTTGTCAGTGTGTATCGACCAATATGTTTCGGTTTTAAATTGAACCGCTACAATTTAAGATAAACAAGTTTATCGTAAACAACATTTCAAAGTCACGTGACTACCAAACCGTTAAACATTGCCAGGCAATACAAAAGAAATAATATGGAGAATAAAAATGGAGTTAAATATTAAGCTAAAACAGTTTTAGTACCCAATCGTATAATTCACATAAAATTTTATTGTTATACATTAATTAGTTAGAAATAATTATTTTTTTATGTTTAGGTTATATACCATATTTAGTTCATATCATGTCAAATATATTAAAACGTATTCTTTATTCTAATTTATTATTGAAGTTTCCATCAAAACAATATATTTTATTGAGATAGTAATGAAAATATTCTAAAATTGACTTAAATACAACGTTGCCGTGTATTACGTTTTAAGTATTATTTCTGAATATATTCCGCCACTTTCATATATTGTAATTTTGATAAAAAAAATACATACGCAATACATATTTAATCCAAGAAAATATCTTATTCATAACAATATAGCATAAAATCAAATCATTATAAATCGCTCTTGATTATGTTAATACGCATTTGGTTATATAATATAAATTCTGTTTATTAACAAACATGTTATAGTTATATAAAAACGTATCATACTTTAATTAACATGGTATCCTCACATTTAAATGTATTGAAATGTTTTTTATATTTATTTAATTTACTTTTTATTTACCAGATTTATACATACATGATATATTATATACTATACTTAATTTTAACAGACATACATTTATTAATATTCATTTCAATTGTATTTATTTGCAGGCTTGGTAGCGCAGTGGTAAAGGCGATAGGACGGTCCTCCTACTGTTGCGATAGCCGCGGGTTCTAATACTGCTAGGGCATGGTCGTAAATTAATGTGTAAAATCCGACATGGAAAATGATCCCAGTCACGCCAGTAACCAGGCTGCGTAAGACCGGATGTCTTCTGGGATGACTTTTAAAGTTGGTCACTCGCCAGTCGGTAGGCTTAATGCTGAGGGCCGTGGTTCGGAGCCCACGTTAAACTGTAGGTCCAGTCCAGATAAACCCATACTTGGTAAAATGAGACTTGAAAATTGTATTTATTTAATAATAAACAGCGACGTTGCCAAATGTTATTTTCGATATTAGTATTTCCTCACATTTCAATTTAATTTATAATTTTCCATTTCAATTTAACATTCCTTAAATATTGGACATTATAGTGGAGTAAGATGACTTAAAGTAATTATTTGTTTTGATACAATATGTTTCTAAATATTTTTTTCTTTAATATTTCTAAAACTCAATCTCTTTTCAAATTATATAAGCCTGAAAATTTTTATGTAGGTATATAAGCATTAGTTATATATGAACTAACTGTTTAAGGTAGACCAAGAGCGTTTATCTGGAGTAATCAGTTTAACGTAGAGTCCGAGTCAGTCCTCAGCACTGAGTCTACCAACTGGCGAGTGACAAACTTAGAGAGACCATCTCAGCTTTTGTTATCCCCATTGAATTGACACTGTTTTTGACAAAATTTTTAGAAGTTTTTTTTAAATGAAGTGAATTGAAATGTTTAAAAATTGAAAAATGTGTTCCTTCACAGATTATTTTGAAACCAAGGAATCTGTAAAGTGCAACTTCAGGCAGATAAAAACCAGGCAGTAAAACATCAAACAGACTAAGAACTAAGCGTGTGGTAATATTACAAGCAAGAATTGTTACCTTTATTTATACATTGAATTCATTTCATCATTATTCTTTCTTACCTTGCTATTGTTTTGTCATGTTGTGTTATCCGAATGCTATTTGATGGCACGGAAATCTATTTTAATTCATTTGTGAATGATTCTGTATCTTTAATTAAAGCTCTCAATCATCTTTTATGTCTTCAAAAGCTTGCATATTTAATAAAATTATTCGTCTGGAGCATCCTCAGAAGGTATTGTAATACGAAAAAAAAAATTGAGTGTTGCTTGATTTCGTTGGTGAGACAAGCAAGGCAACAAATGGACCATTTTTATTAATATTGAATGAAAGGGATATAATTTTCGTACGTTATATTTAATGCCTTAAATAATACAAAGTTGATTGATTGACAAAACTCTACTACCACTTTATATATGCCTCTACTTTGTGGATATGTCGAAGACAGCATTTTATACTATGTATTACAAATATTACATTCCCTGTTACATATTATAAAACCTTATAAATTTCAAGTCATGTTAAAAATGTATTTCGATTTCTCTATATAAAAATATGTATATTAAAAAACGTAAACTAACTACCAAATCAACAATCTTATTAAACCGACTGAAAAATATACAATCAATCGGCATTTTTTAAAAATGCGATACGTTTAAATGCTTTAGATATATAATTTCAAAACAATTTAATTGGTATTATTGTTAAAACGTCAAGTTGTTTTTCGTTGTTAACGCTACTTGTACGCTATTCACAGTGTAAAAATCTTGACCTTAATTCCAAAACTATTTTTATATTATCATAGTTAATTATTTTTGTTCAACCAAAGCATATACTAGAAATCTATTTAAATAATATAAAGTTAATGTGATCGTGTTTTTAATTGATTTTCGACGTAACCAAACGAAATCAAATTGCATTATTCAATATTAAACATAACATTTAAATAAACGGTTCTACTTTCCCCTCATTATATGTGTTGTAGATCAAATCTAGTATAGAATAGTGCATTAATAAACATGATCAAAGAAAAAAATCTCTCTGATAAACTATATCTATAAATACTGATTATATAATGTGTTTCCTTATACATTTTTGGATGTAAATATATAAGCAAATTATAGTAAACCTGTTATTTAATTTTTTTTTAAATATCAATATCTGTTTTTAATTATTAATTAAACTAAAAAAATAAAGATAAAAACAAAACCAAAAGATTAACAAAATGTTTTTGAATATTGAATATACGAAGAATATAAAAACATCAAAATTTGAAGGTTATTTGTAATGAGACATCTTGAATGAATTCTGAATAAATTATTCAGGCCAATTTATTATATCCAATTTTATATCCAAAGAATGAAAAAATATATGCGCATGGATTTTTATGGTACAGGGATGTTTTTAACTGCTTGTATTATGTATAAGGAAAATGTCAATAAAATCTAGATATATAAATTGTTAATTATTGTTTAAACTAAAAAAGAAAAATCTTTCAAACCAAACAAATCATAAAAAAAATATCAAAATATATTTTCGACGTGATTTGAGACTGACTGTTATAACAGAATTTTTAGGCTAATTACAGTAATCATGAAAAATAAGTAACAAGTAAATATTAAAACTATAAAATTTCAGTATTACAAATATATAAGTTCGCAACAATATTCGTTCCTTCATGGTTTTCCATTGCGATTTACCCACATGGATCGAATATCCCACATCTCTTCCAAGAAGAAAAGTGTGTTCCTCCAGAAATTATTTTGAAACAAAGGAGTGGTTTACACTATAGAAATAGGGAAGTTGTTCTTTGTTCAATCATTCCACTTAAAATACATATATTTGAGATAATATTTGGTCAATGATATAAGATCATATTTCGCCACATTGGCAGAAAGAGTGAGGGAAAAGAGGATGTACAATCAGGAATTTAAGGATTTGGGTTTAAAACATGCTTTTGACCTACCCGCTTTCATAATTCATATATTAAATATTAAAAATATTATAAACACAATTAGATTGGGGTTAAAAGGATATTCAAATTTATATTGTTGGCAATATTATATTATTATTCACTATATTACTATAACTTAATTAAGACATGCTGTATCCCATGAAACGTATTATGCCGTTTGGCATGATATGAATAAGATATCAATATTTTATAATATTCTGCATTATATTCAAAACGTTGATGATAAATTGGAAATCATGAAGTCAATGTTTATGACGGCACTAATAAAACTGGAGGAAAATAATTATTTACTAAAACATAATCTACGTTAATTTCCAATACACTTTTCCACAAACTTTTTAAAAATAACTATAACTGATAATTTTAGTAAAAGATACTAATAAATACCATTTTGTATTTACTACATTTCAAATATTTTAAATAATAACTATAGTAATAAGCTAGTTATAACACGCAAATGTCTTTAAAGCTCACAAAAAATGTTGAAAATTGATAATTCCAAACATTAAAAGGATCTGTGCTCTCAAAGTATTGGATTGTTTATCAGAGCTTTATGTTTATTAGTCAGGAAGAAGTGCTAATACATATAATAATATATAAAATACGATTACTAATAAGATACTATACTAATGAAGGCCTAAAACAATTTAATATTATATGCAAGAACCTAATAACCTAATAATTTAATAAACTATTTAATTGACAATAAAGAAATTGTAAAACAAGACAAATATATATTAAATATTCAGGACAATTCTCTTAAATAAATAAAATAACATTTACATTATTAACACTATAACAGTAAAATCATGAAAAGATAAAGAACGCACCAAAATATGACTTACATCAAACAAAACGATTATCCTATCGATAGATAAATATTTGAATTCCAAAAAATACCTACCATTTTCAAAATGTTTAACAATGTCAGTGCATACAATGATTTAATTTATATATATAGAGTGTAGTGAAAGATATTTAACGTTTACAACCAGCATTGGTCGTTTTATAGACCATAATATAAAAACGAACTTAAAATGATTCTTTTTTTCTTGATAAGATTAAAATAATAAACTCGGCTTTTACGACAAGGAATATTGTTAGCTGAGTTTATATGATTAAATTTATATTTTTCTGTAAAGCAGAGAACAAGTAGATTTTTCCATTTCGTTGGAAACCTTATTACATAACCTCAACAATTATACAGTTTGCCTAATATTTGTAATATAAACGATACCTTTACTATATTAGTTTCCAAGTCTAGCAAATTAAATATTTAATTAGTTATATAAAATCAAATACAATATTATATAAATAACAGGGAACATAAGGATAATGAAATGATTATTTTAAATTTATTTAAAGTATTTGCGTTAGGAAAAATATATTGAAAGATAACCGCAAACCGTCATTGCTAAGTATAATTAATTAGACATCCTGCCTGATATGATTTATGATTCCTTTTACATGACTATACCAAATTCAAGTAACGTGCCATTTTCTAGTATACTTAAAATTGAAAATTGGTTATTATAATATTCCCACATGTTTATACTAGAAATATTTCAGATATTCTATAGAAAACAAGTGTTATTGCGCTTGGTGAAAGGTTAACCAAACTAAATATTTAGTCTGTATGTTGTCTGTTACTTCCTGTTCGATATCATTAAAAATATTCAAACAAAATTCAAAAAATTTGTTCATCTTTTAATATGACATAGTCTACGTAGTTCGATCTCAGCCAATGTTATAAGGAGTCACTATACAGAATAAAATATTTTTAAGAAAAAAATTGAACCGGCTTCAAAAAATAAATAAGGAACTAACTAAAAATTAAAAAATAATCAGCCGGCTTGATAGCGCAGTGGTAAAGGCGATGGGACAGTCCTCCTATATTTCCAAACATTTTCCCACGTTTTGGAGCGGGTTCATCGTGTGCAGTCCACTCGGATGACTATCGATGGGACTTCGGAGTGAAATGATGGAGCCATGTTTCACCCATTGTCCCCACTTTTGCGCAGAGCTTTCTCATACCAAATATTCGTGAATGATATGATGTACACGTTCAGTTGATATCTTTAGAGTGTCTGCTATTCCATTCAATTTCAATTTACGGTCATTCAAAATCATTTTGTGGATTTTTTTAATGTTTTCGTCGGTAACAACCTCTTTTGGGCGACAGGCCGGGGACATTTCAATTGACCTGTTATGCCTAGCAGATGGAATATTATTACAGCTCCTTTATTATTGGTTAGATAATCACTACTAAGTTGGACCAATGTTAGGTAAATACTTGAACTTGAATTAAACACTGTTGCATAAAATGGCCAGCGATAGCGAGTAACAGACGCAAAATCATCATCTCGCACGACAATGTCCACTGCAAGAGATACACAACTACAATTGTAATTTTATTTAAAGCACTCAACGCGCACTCAGGATTTACGCTTTGCGATTATCACTTACTTAAATTGATGCAGTGTTCTACGCTTCCGAAATGCACAAGACCTGTAATTTTATCATTTTGATGAATAAAAATGTATTCAAGTCAAGAAATGATTATAATTAATTTTTAAAACTGATATACGTAGAACACAGATATAATGTAGAACTTTAAAATTATTTAATATTTCACGCCATGGGAATATCGAAATTACCTCAATTTTACTGATAACTATGAAAATATTCAACAAGTACTTAAGTAGAAAGGTGTATTTTTACCATTCCTTGGAGTAAAGTTAACCGAACAAATATTTAATCACCTTGTCATCTGTTAATTTATATACAACGTCCGTAAAAATATTCAAGCTTATATATTATAATATATTCAGCTTATAAATAATACATCGTTCACGTTTATTTGGAGTATTGCGTTTAATTAAAACAGATTTAAAGAAAACAACAGCGAACCCTCACTGCTAAGTATAAATAATTAGAAATATTGTTTAATATGTATCTCATTACGTTTAATTTGCATTATGATTACGAACTTCTAATTCAGCAATACAATTCTACTTTATAAACTTTAGTATAATGGGTACCTCAAAATGTACACAAGAGGAATAGTATTTCGTAGTCTTATGATGTAATTATACATCACAAAATTATATATCATTTTGTTGCAAACTCTTTAATGCACACTATGCATGAAATTCGAATATTTCACGATATAACATAATTAATATTAAAACCATAAATAGATATATTAGTAATAATTACTTTAACTATTAACATTTCAAATGCACTTGGATCAATTCACAAACAAGGCTTCATATAACAGGTTAATTGAAAAGTCCCAGAGCTGACACACAGATGGCGCTACTAGAATTAAATCCATATGTTTTTTAGTTAGCCCTAACCCTCAAAAGATGCGTGTATAAATTTGACAGCTGTCGGATCATTAGTCATTAGTCTTAAATATTGCTTGTACAGTTTCAATACAGTACAAGCTTGTACAATACAGTTTCCGGATACTGCCACAGGAAAATCAGCCATCAAAGATTGGTATGCTAAGTTTAGACATGGTGAAATCAGTACCGAAGACGGTGAACGCAGTGGACGCCCAAAAGCGGCTGTTACCGACGAAAACATTTAAAAATTCCACAAAAAGGTTTTGAATAACCGTAAATTGAAACTGAATGAAATAGTAGACACTCTAAAGCCACCAACTGAACGTGTACATCATATCATTCATGAATATTTGGATATGAGAAAGCTCGGTGCAAAGTGGCTGCCGCGCGAGCTCACTTTTGACCAAAAACATTTATATATTTTGGGATGCGCATGGAATAATTTTCATTGACTACCTTGAAAAAGATAGGACCATCAACAGCGACTGTTACAGAGCGTTATTCTCCAGATCTGGCCACCAGCGACTATTTCCTGTTCTCAGATCTCAAAAGAATGCTGGCCGCGAAGAAATTTTCGTCGAATGAAGAGGTGATCGCCGAAACTGAGGCCTATTTTGAAGCAAAGGACAAAATGTACTACAAAAATGGCATCGAAAAGTTGGAGGGTCACTATAGTCAGTACGTCACCCTTGAAGGAAATTATGTTGAATAAAAAAAACTAGTTTTGCCAAAAAAATGTGTTTTACTATGGTAAGCCGGCAACTTTTCAATTGAGAGGTCACTATTCAGATCTTCATACGTTGGCTTCATGGTAATCAATCAATGAAATTTTTTTCGGTAACTTTGGATTTTTTAAGACTGTTTGATGATCTATCAATGATAATAATGCTAGGGTAACATTTAATTTAAGCTTAAATAGATTTTATGATAAACTGGTAAATCAATCAATCAATCTCTTTGATTTCACCATAAATTGGGAGTATTCTCCAACTAACCAGTGCAGTTTTGCTAAGCCTTTTGGCTAACATTATGTTTTCAATCTAGTATACCATCGAGGAATACATTGTTTTAAATAAATACATATAAATTGTAATATTCAATATTCTACAATAATATACAAATTATATCTCCGTAAATAATCGACTCATGACTAATGAAATCTAATAAGAAATTAAACCAAGATGATTCATCATTATAAGTTACTCTAATTAAAATGGTATATCAATGAAGAATAATGTTAATATATTAACGTACCTAGAATTATAAAAAGAATAAAAAGTATAAAAATATTTTATAAGAATATCTAATCTGATATTTTACATTATAAAAAATAATTATATAATATGTATATGCAATACGAGTAAGCAAATATCTACACATTGCCACTTAAAAATAAAATATGGGCTAAAATTGTACGAAACAGTTTATAACTTCCAAAATTGACAATAAAGAGAGCTTTAAAGCATATCCTTTCAAAAGGAACAGATGTAACCGAAGCGTAAAAATATTTTTGAGGAAGTTTAAATAATTCCGGAATTATATGTTCATTTTTAGTCCAAAATGACAGCTGATTTGAAGAAATATAACATGTAATCTGTTCAAAGGTATTTTGTATATACGTCTTCTAAATTTATAACATCAAAATGTCGCAATTTCGCCACATCAACTCTGAGTTTTTGTTCAGTTTGACTTTGATATACAACAAAATTCTAATCTAACTAAAATAATTGAACAAACATGTTACAAATCTAATTTATTTTAACATCTTAGTACATCTAAATGTTTGTTAATTATACAGCCACAATAGTTTATAGGTTAGAGTTATAACCTCATCACAATTGCTTTCAAGAATTTTGCATACCTCTGACAACTGGACGACTTTGACAGGCTCATTCGTTTACGTGTTCGAACTAATTAGACAGCATTATGTCTCTCCTTAACTAGAATAAAATAAAAGGAAAATATTGTCTGATTCTAAAACGAATTTAAAAATTGCGGCAGGCAATACGTTAAACATCTTGTTGACGTATGTACAAAAAAACTTTGAATGACTATAAATAAAACCACTTAAAAATGATATATTTTACTTCAAGCAGATATAATTACTACATGAAATGGCATCAGTATAGAACTGCAACGAAAGAAGCCTGAATTTTCAACAATCTTATATATAGTATTATCTACATAAATACTATTTAAACATAAATCCTTGGTTAAAGGTTAATCAGAATAAATAATTATTTTGTTTTCTGTTACTTCCTGTGCAAACTCCACAAAAACTGTTCAAGCTTATATAATTTATTCATATACCATAAATACTCCATACTACTCATAAATAAATATATTATAATAAGTCCAGTTTATATCAATAATTGGACTAAATAATTAAGGAAAATAGTACTAATAAAATTATTCAAGTTTATTTGGAGCATTTCCGTTAAAAAAACATATTTAAAGATAACAACCGCGAACCTCCACTGCTAAATATAATTAATTAGACATCTTGTTTAATATGATTCTCGTTTTTCGTTCACTTTGCATAATGATCGCGAACTTTTCAAGTCAACATTCTTATTATATCCGATAGGCCGAGCGAAAGAATGGAGGGGCAAAAAAATAAGTATGAAACGGGAACAGTAAGAAAATTAAATTTCTGCTTTTTATCGATTTTGATGTGGGCCGTTCGCTGGAATCAACGATTAAATGTATATACATTTTTCGTTAGAAACAAAGTGTCAGTAAAGTTTGCTCGGTGGTTTACCGAGTTTATTTATGGAACTTTCCGATTTTATTTGTTTTAATAATGAACTTGAGACGTTTGATGTGTTTGGTGAGCGATACGACGACAATTTTTGAAAATTCTAAATATAATAATGCTATTATATATATATATATATATATATATATATATATATATATATATATATATTGTATATATATATATATATATCTATATATATATATATGTATGTATATATGTATGTATATATATATATATATATATATATATATACAATCTAATCTAACTGTTAACACAGGTATTGTTTGATTCGACGAAATTTACTGACTACTATGGCAATCCCAAGCACAAAAAGCCATAGATCAGTCTAGAGAAGCTATTCACATCGACACCAAAGTAGCATATTCATGATCATAAAGTTTTGATGTGTATAGGTAATATTAAAGATAATAATATTAAAATATCCTAATGGTGAGTTAGTAGCAGATTAAATCAACTTTAACAATATCTTTTCTATCATTACCATAATTAAACTATAATAACGCATTAAAGCTCCTAAAATCTATGGTTTTATTATATCGACCATATTGTTTGTTAGATCGTAGAGGTAGTAACCAATAATATTGGTTTCACTGCGTAGCTTAAAACAAATATGTTAAAAGTATCTTGAAGAAAATGTTCCCCTATAAAATGAACATTCATTGATTCTTTTATAATTCGATGACAATAATGTAAAATAAATATTTCCAAAATTATTTTCTGAATTAGGTGGCATTCATTGATTACAGAAGACGATTTTAGCGAATTTATGACCTCTTCCTTATGTATATACATTTATATTTAATATTTAATTATAAAGAAAAGTATCTTAATTATGAGAATCTAAAGGAAATAAAATATACAATATATAACAATTTTTAGAAAAGTCAGCCTGGTTACTGGCGTGACATGTTGTCGGATTTTATACTCTTGCCTAGAACATTCACAAATTTTTAAACAATCACAAACATAAATTTACGACTATGCCCCAGCAGGATTCGAACCCGCGGCTGTCGCAAGAGTAGGACCGTCCCATCGCCTTTACCACTGCGCCACCAAGCCGGCTTTAGAAAAGTTTATTTGTAACAAGGTAACCAGTAGCTTGGTGAACTTTTGTGATTTTACATAAGGTCTATAAAGACTTTCTGAAAACCCTTTGTAAGAATAAATAAGACATGGTTGAGATACAGAGAGTTAAAAGTGGTATGAATCCGAGTTATGTTCTAGAAATTAACCGAGAGGATATCAGCATCAATTTTCTTTGACCTACACAATAAGAAAATAATGAATTCTTAGATTCTGGTGTGATAAAAGATGTATTATTTTTCATTAAGACAACGCAGCCCCTCACACACTTCAAATAACGATCACACCAACCAATGAATAAAACTACGAATTTCTGCAAAATTTAAATCCCTCTCACTTCTGACTTCTATTTATTCACGAATTTATCACGAAAAGTCAGGCGTAGAAAACGATTTTCATGAAAAGAAGAGGTAATGGTAGCCATAGAGTTATATTTGGACAGCCCTTCGGATTCTCACTTCTAGGATGGAATCCATGAATCGAAAGATCATTGAAACAAGTGTACTGAAATTAAAAGAAAATTATATCGAACAACAATAGATATTCGTAATAAAATATATCAAGTAACAAAACTTATTGAACATTATGTAAATTATAATTAAAATAAACTATTAAATTAATAAATTATAAAATATACTTAACTGTATATAAATTGTTATTAGATATAATTTTATGTTATTGTTTTATTATATCACATCATCTAAGAAAATGTTACTGGGCGATATGACGACAATGTTAGTTTACTAGTTTCAAGTTTATTCATGTTAAATACTAAATTAATACGTTAAATAATAACAAGGAAATAATAGCTCCACTATGTGTAGAGATCTCTAAATAAATTTCAACATATACGAACTGCAGTTTAACAACTTATTATTTACATATATTTAAATCCTATCCAAATTTGAATATTAAGGTTAAACAAGCAAAAGAATTCATTAATTAATTTTACTTTTAACATTGTCGATTTATTCTTAAGCCAACATCGGATAGAAACTGATAGTGGGCGGTGTAATAATAACTTAAATTCACTAGCTCCATGGTTATTCGTGTAAATTACCTAAATTATAATAACACGGTATCAATAAATTATAAACCAATATTTTAAACTGTTTGTAAACACAAATAAAATAAATTTTATTATAATGTGACGAACTAATTAACTATAAAACAAATAAACTCTGCTTTAAATGGCGGAAAAGTCTCTCAATTAAGCTTAAAATTAACTTGGCAATAATTCTTAAATATTTCTCGCTATCGCTCGAATCTTACTCAGCGATAGGTATTTTTAATTTATTTCTAATTGTCATAGACAAGACTGTAAAATCCAACAAAAATAATCATCCAGATCAAGCCGTTACCTAGGCTGGCTAAAAATGGCATGGTGTGGCACTCTAAGATCACCCAGTACACTTAATAGCGAATATCGAGGTTCGTTCTTCAGGTTAATTAATAGGTCCAATCAAAGCTGGGTAAAATACATGATTTCCTTTAATGAAAATACAAATTACACAATAATATATAGCATATATTTCAAATACGAAATACAAAACACAGTACACAGGTTTTTCCAACGAGGGTTTACCTGGACTGAACATACTGCTTAACGTGGGCTCTGAACCACGGTCCTCGGCATTAAGCTTACCAACTAGCGAGTGACCAACTTAGAAATCATCCCAAAAGAGGTAGGCTGCTAGTAGTTGAAACCCCATGATTCGAAACACACAACAACGAGCCCATGGAATAACACTTTCTTGGTTGGCACGTTATCATCAGACATTTCACACCATGCGATATTATTTATTGTCTCAAGTTATAATTCTCTTCCCATATCAGATATATTACAAAAATTAGTTAAAGGTCTAATAAGTTAGACCCCTAGACTATACAACAGAAAAAATACTACAATTAACGTAAACTTAAATATACACGACTGCCTTAAATATAAATAATTATATTACCATAGTAAAACAAATTTTTTCATAATTCCCTTCAAGGGTGATACACTGATTATAACCCTCCAACTTTTCTATACTATTTTTGTAGTACGATTTGTCTTTGGCTTCAAAATAGGCCTCAGTTACGGCGATCACCTCTTCATTCGACGAACATTTCTTTCCAAAGAGCATTCTTTTGAGATCCGAGAACAGGAAATAGTCGCTGGCGACCACATCTGGAGAATACGGTGGATGAGATTTTGAGAACTCATGGATTTTTGCCATCGTTTTCACTGACTTGTAACAGGGTGCATCGTCTTGGTAAAACAGCACTTTTTTTCTTCAAATGCGGCCGTTTTTCGGCGATTTCGTCTTTCAAACGGTCCAATAAACCTATGTAATAGTCGCTCTTGATGGTCCTTGCTTTACAAGGTAGTCAATGAAAATTATTCCATACAAATCCCAAAATAAAGAAGCCATAACATTGTAAGCCGACTGTTGCGTTTACCCACGCTCTGGAGCGGGTTCATTGTGTGCAGTCCACTCGGATGGCTGTCGATTGATCTTCGGAGTGAAATGATGGAGCCACGTTTCATCTATTGTCACATATCGACGCAAAAACTCGGGTTTATTACGCTTGATCATCTTCAAACATTGCTCCAAATCATCAACTCGTCGTTGTTTTTAGTCAAAATTGAGTTCGCGCGGCACTAACTTTGCACAGAGCTTTCTCATACCGCAATATTCGTAAATGATATGATGTACACGTTCAGTTGATATCTTTAGAGTATCTACAATTTCGTTAAATTTCAAATTACGTCAATCAAAATCATTCTGTGGATTTTTTAAATGTTTTCGTCGATAACAACCACTTTTGGGCGTCCACTATGTTCACCGTCTTCGGTGCTCATTTCACCACGCATATAAACTTAGCATACCAATCCTTGATGGTTGATTTTCCTGAGGCAGTGTCCGGAAACTCGGCATCAAGCAAAGTTTTTGCTTCAACTGTAATTTTCCGTTCAAAAAGCAATATTTTATCAACACGCGAAACTCCTTTTTATCCAATTTTTTCACAGTAACAAAAGTTGCTTCACTCAAAATGCTATAATTCACAAAATAATGATCTGACAGCTGTCAAATTTATACACGCTGCTTTTGAGGGTTAGGGCTAACTAAAAAACATATGGATTTAATTCTAGTAGCGCCATCTATGTGTTAGGTCGGGGATTTTACAATTGACCTGTTATAATGTCAAAAAACAATAGGCATAACTTTACCTTTATGTCAATTAATAAATATGCATGTTTTTTTTAAATTTTGTCAATACGGATCTGTAATTCGCTCAGCTATTACAATAAATGGAAGCAATTGGTGTAAAAACATAATTTAATAGACTATTCGTGGTAGCTCAATGTTAAATGTAACGCCGTTAAAACTAAACCAGTATAAATTACTACATAATATTTCCTCAGCTATATACAATTGAAATCACTGTCATTTTATTAATTAATAAAAAAAACAGTATCAAAATTATTTTAAAATTTCTTTTTGACAAGTGTAAATTAATTAATATAAAATCACCAGTTTATATTAACAATTAACAAACGACATATTAATTGCGTATATATGATAAATAGGTTCTAACTATACTTTAGTAAACTTAAATCATTTTTAATTTGTATGATTTCTTTATGGTAACACCCGTGCAAACATTTCTACAAGTTGTAAATACCATCGTTCTACTTTCACTTACCTTTTTATTAATTAAATAAAAAATATTTAACTACTTTTTTAAACCAAAAACAGAAACAAATTTCACACCAATATATATGACAATAACATAACAACTCTTTATTAGTATTATAAATAAATTAGTTTTAATTAATCAATTGATAAATTATACAGTAATTACAATCAATAAAATATATGTGCAACAAAGTTCGATAACATAAAACCCTTTTTAATTTACCTCATAAAATATATGTTTAATTAATACAGGTACCAACCTCCTACAATTTGCAAATAGCATTGTTCTACTTTCACCAACCTTAAAAATATAATAATACATACATGAATATGTCAAATGCAACCTATTTCGGTTTATAAAAGTTAGGCTTTTATATTTGAAGTTTATTTATCGCGTTCGTAAAATGCTTGATGTCATACAGAACAAGATAAATAATTAAATTTTGTCGTCCTGAAGATGTAAAAAACGAAAAAACGAAAAAAACAAAAACATTAATTTATTAATAATTAGCATGCAAAAATGACTGTCCTATAAAATGACGGTCTACTGTATTGAACCAAACAAGTTATGGTAATACATTGCTAAAAATATTTTAGACGTTATTATGTTTTTTTCTTATTATTATTAATCAAAACGTAAAAATAACCAGATCCAACCGATATTCGTTTTAATCTGTTGTCAATTTTAAATAAAATATTTAGAAATTTAAACGCATTAAAAAAGTTTTGTTTTCAGTGATTGTTATTATGATATGATATAATGTGAATAAAAATGATATAATAACGTATTGGGGAATTATATAATATAAATATATATATCTTAAAGTCTCCTTATTACTAACGAAGGTTTATCTGGACTGGACCTGCAGTTTAACGTGAGCCTCGGCATTAACGACGGTCCTCGGCATTAAGCCTAGCGACTGGCGAGTGACCAACTTAGAAATCATCCCAGAAGACATCCGGTCTTACCCAGCCTGGTTACTGGCATGATTGGGATAATTTTCCTTGTCGGATTTTACACTCTTGACTAAGGACAATTACAAATGTTAAACAATCACAAACATAAATTTACGACCATGCCCCAGCAGGCTTCGAACTCGCAACTATCGCAACAGTAGGAGGGCCTTCCTGTCGCATTTACCACTGCGCCAACCAAGCCGGCTTGGGGAAAATTATTTATTTTGTTTTTTATGTTCCTTAGAACGAATGTATTCATATAAATTTGCCATAAATGACAATAATACAAACATGTGTTTCTCTATAGATTACATAGTAACGGATGAATCTGCACTTTCAACTTCAGACAGACAAAGAGGGTGTACAACACCAAAGAGATCAAGAAGTTGAATTCTTTTACGGAAGTAAATTGTGAAACTATAATTGAAATGAAATGTTTCTTGTTATTTGTTACAAGCAAATGGTAACTGAAATTTTTTAATACAACCAATTGTATTTCTCAATATATTTTGTAAATATTACATTGAAGTAGAAAATAAGAAATACTTTTAGAAATTATTGTATTAAATTTAGGGCAATAACAACGCACAATTAGGAAATAAGTTTTCACAAACCAAATTACTTATATATTAATTAAAATTATATATTACTTAAAAACTGATGTATTCAAGAAAAGAAGTGGCGACTAGTTGAATGGAGATACAAAGTGACACCGAGGGTAAAAACAGACCAACCCGTCTCATTCGTTGACTCGTCAGGTAGTTATTACATAACATATTCATATGAAATGTTACGAAAATGGATTTTATTTTTGTAATAATGGACTGAAGGGAATATGATTTACATACATGATATTTAATGTCCTTAATTATTTTACTATAACACAACATTTCCAGTATATTCTTATTTAAAATTATAGTAATGTCCTAATAAAACTAACCGTAACCGTGATAATAAAAAAGACCTTAAAATACTTTTATACAATCAAATCTTGTGTTTTATATTATTTAATCAAATGACTAACAGTTAAAAATATATTTTTAGTACAAATATAGTTTATTTCACAACGTTGATTTTGTAAAACCAGTACAAATATATTTTTCATATTATCAGGATTTCCAAAAATCATGAAAAAGAACATACAACAACCTAAGAAATTGCCAATTTAAGTCAATATTAATTTTTAGATAAGAAATTTAAACACATATATTTTATTTTACTGATAATAAAACATTATTAAAATCTGATATTCTATATAAAAGTTTAATTTATTTATATGCATTTGAATTTTAAATTTTTTACATGCTAGAATATGAATTATTTTTGCATTGAGATAATAAAAAGCCTAATATATATTCCAGGTGTTATTTCAAATGTAATGTAATTTTTCTATTAACTGTTGCCGATGTTACGTACATTGAGAATCCATAAGACTGTTTACAACATTCTCTGCTTTACGATATGTATATATTAGTCTGTACTGAATACAGTAAATGCTCGACATGCAGATTAAGACCCGAGCTTACTCAATGAATATATAAATACTTTGTAGCTTCTACTTTATAGTTCTTATAAAAGTTAAATTGCAGTTAAATGTTCAAGATAACATCTTAAAATATGAGCCATAACTTTTTAAAAGAAACTAAATATTAAAATTAAAATAAAAAAATCTCTGTGTGTCTGTAGTCATAATTTGAACTTGAAAGTAATTTATCTAGACCTGAATTTTTATTCAAAAAATATGTTTAACAAAAAAATTAAATAGACTCACCAAATTTAAAAATAATCAAACTTAGATTTTTAACACAAAAAAAAAACGTTTCAAAATAAAATATGTACAATCGTTGTAATATCTAAATAAAAATAAACAAAAATCTTAAACCTTGAACCTATCTATTACACGTATTTTTATTCTACTATATATACACAATATAGTTTAATACCTACCTACACCTATTTATTTATTTAAAATATTATTTTAACTACTACCAACTGAACACTATGAAGTCGATACAAGCAACAAATTAGATTTCTTTTGTTCTTAATTTAGTTTTGTTTATAAGTCACAAAATTATATTATTATTTTTGTGTTGTTGAGGCTCGGCATCGACATCAAACTAATCAGAACGGAAACCGAACTCACGACCTCCGCGTGTGAGCTGAAGGCTCTAACCACTACACAATAGAAGCATTTACCTGCAATATTTCTACGAATTTCCATATGGTGATTAGTGCTTAAAAAGCAAACTGAACGTCTTTTGTACTGAACGACTTCCGGTCTTTCGTCACATCAGTTCAGTAACAACATTATATATAAATATCTGATTATTTTAGATAAAAAATGTACGAAAACTTTGTACGTGCCTTTGAAATTTGAGGGTTTCCCTCGATTTCCACCATCAGATCCTGACTTGGTTCCAATGGGACCACCTCTTGGAACTACCAACAATAGAACGAACATAGAACCTCCTTTTTTGAAGTCGGTTAAAAATTGCTTCATTCAGACTAATCATAGATCAAAATGTCGTTGCCTTATTTAATTATACTTAATTAGAAGATAAATAATTTAATCTTATGTTTACTCAAAATTAGCAATTCATAGGAATCTGTTCTAAATTAGATAAACTTGTCTGAAACGCATTAAATTGTCAGTAGACAGAACACTATCAAAATCAAAATATAGCAAGAAACACTTTGAAGTCTAAAAAAATATAGTTAATACTTAAATTAATTCAATTATGAAATTGAGAAGTCATTATAAAGACGCAATTTATCTGAATGAGTGACCCATTAAAGATTCATTCATTCTTTTAATGACAATTAAGGATAACAAGTGATTTCTTCCATAGAATTTTTAGCACTCTCATAATACATTGCTATCAAAAGACCAACAAACTGAAATCAAATCAATAATTAAGAATTACAAGACATTCACAATTTCATTACATACATAGAAACCATACAGAAGAAAATACAATTGCAAACAATTTTCGATTTCTCGAATCGCCTTAGCTTTAAAGTACTTCAAACATTTCTTAAACAATTCAAATAAAATAATTAAGATAAAATCAATTCGTTAATTAAGTTAAAATAACCCAAAAACAAATGCAACATTTTAACGTATGTAAAATACTAAATTAAAATAAATCAGATTTCTAAAAAGAAAAACTGAGACATAACATAGAGAAATATTTTTCTTTTATTTCCAGTTAAGATTTAGAATGATATATGATGAAGAACTAAAATATAGATATAATTATATTTCCAGTTTTTTTTTATATACCTAATTATGAACAAAATCTGACTGAACCATTAAAAAATAATCTACAAGATATAGATTAATCTGATCTAGTAACACGTTTCAAATTCCATAACATCTAGTAATCATTATAAATAATGATTCACTTATTCTTATAACAGCTTCCTGCTTGTAAAATTTGTTCGTTAAAACAAATCGTTAAAAATTAAATATAAAGAATGAAAAGGATGATAGAACACAAGATCAGAGACAGCTTGATGGCCAGTTCCACCCACAATTCCGTCTTAAATAAAATTCCCGTTAATTAATTTCAATAATAAGAAAAACTACATATTCTCATGGCAACGAAAACAATTTTGATCAGTTATAATCATCAAGGTCGGCTAATTTATTGCCACTATTCATTTTACATGATTGTATTAAACGCCAATGCACAAAACTTCTAAAAATTCTAATTTATAGATAACAGCGGACATATGTACCTTGAAAACCAAATTGTTTGTTCAACTTGTCCATTCTAAGCTTGGTTTTATAACTAAATTTTTAAATATCAACAATGATAAGATAATGTCCCGTTACTCTGTAGATATGTTTTGAAATTATTTGATCAAAACATATATATATATATAGAAAATATAAATAAGTAAAAAATATCAAAATCAACATATTTATCAATATTGTTAAAATTTTTAATAGATACTAATACCTAATGTATATTACATTACATTTTATAAATTAATTGCTGTACAACAAATCATATAACGTATGCTATATTGATAACGAATGGAAGAGCACTTTGGAAAGAGAATGGAAATTCGAGAAAGATAACGTCGAATGAAGGATTCATCAAATTTATTTAATTATTATTTAAAATTAAAATGGTTACTTAAAAATTTCTCAATAATTTAAAATAATATCAATCGAGATTAATATAAGTAATAATATAATTAATATTCAGTAGTAAAATGTAGTAGTAAAAAAATAATAGAGAATAAATATTAATTACAAATTAATTGCTAAAAATTTTCTGTAATACACATTTTTATTGTTTAAACTTACTTATAAACAATCATAATAACAAATATATTAAAAATAGGAATAACATATATATAGTCTCCTTTCTATCTACTAGGGATTTATCTGGACTTGTCCTACTGTTTAATGTAGGCTCTGAACCGCGGTCCTCGGCATTAATCCTACCGACTGGCGAGTGATCAACTTAGGAGATCATCCCAGAAGAAATCCGGTTTTACCCAGCTTGGTTACTAACACGACTGGGACCGTTTTCCTTGTCGGATTTTGCACTCTTGTCTATAGACGATCACAAATGTTAAACAATCACAAACATAACGACCATGCCCTAGCAGGATTCGAACCCACGACTATCGCAACAGCAGGAGGATATTTTTATTTGTCTTTTATATTAAATGATTCGTTATCAATTGTAGCTGGTATGTTTGAGCCGAAAGGTGAGTATATAACAAACCAAACCTCGGACACAGGTTATATAATGCATGAAAACCTATACAGATAAGCTTAAAAGGGTTGAAGGTCCTACCCTACCGTGCCAGCTGTTTTTATCTGCCATTCTCCCTTCCGATAATGAATTGTGTTGATCAACGCCACGTGGGAATAAGCTATGTATCAAAAAATCAATGACACAAATATTATATACATATTTTCTGGGAAGAGAAACGTTTTGTTGCTATAATTAGGTAAGAAACATATAACAACAAAAAATACAAGAAAATGGTGAACCCACATTGTAAAAAAGGTTATTTTAACTGATATAAAAACCAATAATATTATTTTAAAACCAATAAAACTAAACCACAAGATAAGAAAGATATATAAGGATGAATAAGCAACCCTAGCTCGTCACAACTGGCCACAAGCATCATTTATCCAATTAAACAAACACTACTTACAACGCATTAACAAAGAACCCGAGCCATTCCTACCTGCTCCGCTTCATAAACAAGCCACTCGCACATTTAAAACCTACTGATAGCCATCAATACCTTCGTACAAAAATAGAAAAGGTAACAGTTGGGTGTATTTGTTATATTCGTTAAGACATATATATATATTAATTTAGAATTGTTTTGTTGATAATTTAATTTTTTGTATATATCACAAAATTATATTAATATTTTAGTAATGTTTGGGCTACCGTATCTAAAACCTCATATTAATTATAAATATATATATATATATATATATATATATATATATATATATATATATATATATATATATATATATATATATATATATATATATATATATATATATATATATTGCGTAAGGATTTATATAATTTATTTATTATATTGCTTTGAAATAAAATATAAGCGTATACAATTACAATACGAAATTAATAATTCACATGAAATAACAGAAAATAATTAAATAATTGTAGCTGTAAATATTCATTAAATTTGGTAAAATAAATCTATGAAGTTTACATTAGTTTTAACCACTCATCCACTGTAATTATATTAAATTGTGATGTAATATTTTCTTGTGATATTTTTCAAAGTACAATTTGAGGAAAGTTTCACTTTGCATGTTCTATTCAAAAACAAATACTACTAAAAGTCAATGACTATTACGAATAAAAAAAATTGTTAGTCAAAATATTGCTATAATATGTTTACAACATCGGTGAAAGCTTACTTGAGAAAATAAAATATTTTTAACAGAAAAACTGAATCGACAAAAAATAAATAAGGAGCTCACTAAAAATTAAAAAATAATGAAATTTAGATTTTTAAAACAAAAATATGTACATAATAGTAATAACTATATAAACATAAAAAAGACCAATTTAACCTATCTACTACACATATTTTATATTCTACCATATACTACAGTTTATATTCTACAATTTAGCTTAATACCTACCTAAAGCTATTTATCCATTTACAATATTATTTTAACTACCACCAACATATCACTTTGAAGTCCATGCCGAACCGAAACAGTTATATTAATTTAGATTTGTTTTGTTGATAATTTAATTTTTTGTATATATCACAAAATTATATTAATATTTTAGTATTGTTTGGGCTACCGTATCTAAAACCTCATATTAATTAATATATTTTTATATAAAAACAAGAATAATTGTTAGATATATTATAACATTCGATACAATTTTACTAAAAATAACGATAATGCCATGAATTTATAACGGTTCCATTTATGCTTCACTGAATCGAACAAAAATAAAAGCATACCCAATTACAAACTGAATAAAAAAAATAACTATACGTATATAGTAGTCTAGAACTTTCAAAGTTGGAAATATAGAAGAGCCGGTTTCAGTTAGGGGACAGAGACGGAAATTAAATATCGATTTACCTCGATTATATTTTAGGGATATCTTTTGAAAAAGCGACTGCGTTACGAAATTAAAAAAATACTTTGAAAATTATTCGCGTTCAACGAAACTAAATAAAATACTGACATGAAGCGTATAATTTAATACGTTTTATAATATCCTTGCAACAAATCATACCGGACTTTAATTACCATCTGAAATAATGAGTAAAAGGCACTAAAACCGTTGTGTGAAGCTAGCATTAACAGTACAAATATTGAGAGGAACCTCTTAAAGATTCCTTCGATGTAAGACTTCCGAATATGTTCAAGAATCTGCGTACTTCAGCTGCAGATTTTTTTAAATGACAAGGTGCAGTAAAATTAATCATATATATTCTCTTATTTCATGACGCGTAACATAATTAATATTATAACAAAAAGTTAATTACACTTTAAGAAAAAAAATAGACATCACACGTAAGCAGTCTTAGGCTTAATGTTGATACGAGCATCCGTTGGAAAACAGCGATAAATTAACCAAGATACAAAAATTTTATAACAAATTAAATAACAATTTGGCCAAATGATAAATAAAAATGAAATTATGAAAATGTTAAGTCTTATACAATTATTGTGTGCTTGATTATTATCTGGTTAAAGATTGTTAATTCAACAAATAATATTTAGAAATAAACATTTAATATAAACATAGATATTTATAAGCTTCCAAATTATTATAATTTATAATTATAATATAATTACTGCCTGACAAAAATTGCAAAGTACTTATATTGAAAGAAATTATTTCACAATATTCACAAATAAAGGATTTTCGAGCTTGGTTGGTGCAGCGGTAAAGGCGACGGGACTGTCCACCTACTGTTGCGATAGTCGCGGGTTCGAATCTTGCTGGGGCATGGTCATAAATTTATGTTTGTAATTGTTTAATATTTGTGATTGTCTTATATTATTAAGTTTATATAATATTTTGTAAAGTAAAAGAGTTTGGAGTTCAGAATTATGGCGAAAAAAATTATTATTATTTCATTTCCTGATAACACTATATTCACTGCAATAAAACAGAATAAAACAGTTCTCATACAGTTTAGCTATACTTTTAGTTATCGTAGTAGTATATCTAAAACCATATCAATAATAAATCTAATAAGTAATAAAATAATAAAAAACATTAATGCAGAGGAGCTTCAGATAGTGAGCAATATATTAGATCAAATTACCAAAATTAAGCAGATATTTTATTGCGATATAGTTAACGAACGCTGAAAACTAATTTTAGATAGAAAACATTTAGACCAAATATTGATATATATCACTATGATGAAATATTTATGGCCGTCATGTCACTCTAGTTTTAACTGTAAACAAAAGAGTATTGATATTTATAATAGTACATGTACCTGAGATATCAATGCCCCATCCTGTTATGCTTATTAAGTTGTAAAACATGTATTGGCTCACGAGTATTTGTTGAACAATAGTTGCTTAAAATAAATTGCTTGCCATATCCGGCTCTGTATAGTCGGATATAACACTTTGATTTCTTGATTCATATATAGATTGTTTTCATAAATATATTTATATTAAATTTCACAGATTTTCATTTATAACTTTTTGTAATTTTATCACGTAGTTCTCGTTATTTGAACATAATAGCGAATAAAATTGCAAAAATACCTAATCTAAAATCGTTAAAATAATAAGAACTAACTAACCACTTTTTAAGTATTTAATAATTCATATTAATGTCTTAAAAATTATTATATTTCCTTTATTTGAAATAGAGAATTAATAATCAATTTCCATTAAAATATGTGCAAACATAACAGGTCAATTGAAAAGTCCCCGGAATGACACATAGATGACGCTACTAGAAGTAAATCCATATCTTAGTAAGATGAACCGAACGGACCGTGAACGCAGTGGACGCCCAAAACAGGTTGTTACCGACGAAAATATTTAAAAAATCCACAAAATGATTTTGAATGACCGTAAATTGAAATTGAATGAAATAGCAGACACTCTAAAGATATCAACTGAACGTGTACATCATATCATTTACGAATATTTGAGTATGAGAAAGCTCTGTGCAAAGTGGGTGCCGCGCGAGCTCACTTTTGACCAAAAACAACGATGAGTTGATGATTCTTAGCAGTATTTGAAGATGATAAACCCGAGTTTGGAATAATGGAATAATTTTCATTGACTACCTTGAAAAAGGAAGGACCACCAACAGCAACTATCACATAACGTTATTGGACCGTTTGAAAGACGAAATTGCGGAAAAACGGCCGCATTTGAAGAAAAAGAAAGTGTTGCTTCACCAAAACAATGCACCGTGTCACAAGTCAATGAAAACGATGGCAAAAATCCATGAATTGGGCATCGAATTGCTTCCTCGTCCACCGATTCTCCAGATCTGACCCCCAGCTACTATTTCGTGTTCTCATATCTCAAAATAATGCTCGCTGGGAAGATATTTTCGTCGAATGAAGAAATGATTGCCGAAACCGAGGCCTATTTTGAAGCAAAGGTCAAATCGTACTACAAAAATGGTATCGAAGTTTATTAAAAAAAATTTTACTATGGTAGGCCGGGGATTTTTCAATTGACCTGTTAAAATTAAATATTATTTTATAAATCAATATTGAGTTAATATTGAGACTAAAACTCTCTTAAATCAAATATATAAAATTAAATTTTATGTTGCTGTTATTCCAATAAATATTTGTTCTAAATTGGTAACAAAACAAAGTTAATATTTTGAAAGTCACGCATTTATATTTTGTTAAGATGAGTCATCTATAAAAGTGATACAGTGCTTGATATATACTAAAATTTTAAATTTAAAGTTTCTAAAAAATAGTAATACAGCATTACAGTTTTACATAATATTATGTGAATTAAATTTGCAACAGATGGTGCTAATGTGTATTAAATTGAATCGGGTACATTTGTAATTCACTTCATGTTGAAGCATCACTTTTCAGTATATGTTATATCGTCGAAATGCCGATAAAAATGTTTTCAGATCATAGAAAATGCTTGGTTTTGTACAGAGTAAATAGCATTTGAGGGAAATGTTACTTTTTTACTTAAATTTGAAGGAAAATACAGTTGAAGGTTATCGAATACTGTGTGAGGCTTTTAGCAATCAATTTTTATAGATTACAACATGTGAATATGGAGTTTTTAAAAGTGGTTTCAACGTTCTAAAAATGATGATTTTTAACACCGAAGGCAAAGAGCGTTCTGGACAGCTCTAAAATAGGAAATGCTACCCTCGGTACTTCTGATTACGACTTATTCTAACATATCAGTCGTAACCTATCAAACCACTGCTTCAGTTCTTATGAAGATACCAAAAAGTGGGCCGACTAGTGAGATGGGGAAAAGTAGCGGCTATCGATGGACAATATTTTGGACAAAATACATTGTACGGGTAACAATCCTTAAAAACAAACTAATTTATAAGACTAATATATTGGCTATTTTTGTAAAGGTATGTATTTATTGAACAAATTTTTGAAGTTTTCAAATTATCAAAACTAATTAGCATTAAGATCCAAGTAGTTTCAAAAGAATCATATAAAAATTGGTTCTGACGTCTCAACGTTAATGTAGAAGATGAATTTGAAAGTTTGAAACTTTTACTGTGACTTAATACACGGTGCTTTGTATTGTTTAGACTAGTACTTAGACAATTAATTTTTCAGAACAGTTAATTTAATTAAATGTATTTTCAAACATAGAATAGAAAATGGAAATACAACAAATTGTATTGCCACCAGTTATATTTAATTAATAATTAATGTGTATGATTAAATTGTCTGCATTTTTTAATATATTTATTAACATAATTTTCACTACTCATTCCATTAATAAAATATTTTATATTTCTATTTAAAGACAATCGATACGAATATTATTCAACGTTATATGTTGTATAAAGTATATAATACGTACAGGAAGTAACTATAACGACATGTTAACAAAGAAGCAAGGACTCAAAGACTAGAAAACTAATTTACTCTAATTTATAAACCTTAAATATGTTATTACCAGCACAATATATAAGTTTTATGGTTAAACATGAGAAAACACATTCACAAGGATATTAAATTAACGTAAGCTAATTGGTAAACATTGATAATTAAGTCGCATGGCAAAAACAGAACGTTAAAACTAAAAAATATTCATTTATTTATAAAAACAATATAATTCTTTTTTCGGTTGCTTTCTCTTTTATTCGTTATGATGGTCGTCGAAATCTTCATTACTGCTTATGTCATAGATAATTAAAGAGTACTGTAGCAACTATTTTGTCATAAAATAAATAATCTGCGTTTTTAGATCGTTTGGTGAAAATACTTTATGTAATCACAATAAATATAACTTAATTCGTCGTGCTCCTTAAAAAGACACGAGTAATCCATATTTTATCTTGTATTTCCGTGAATGAATGTAACTATGAACAATACTGTTCAGAAAGCAGTAATAAAACATAATAGTAATAATATTAAAACATATTCGAAATATGTTTAACTGGAGAAACCAATTATACCAAAATCGGGAACCAATTAAATCACACGGCAGGATAAATGGGACCGAGCGAGAAACAATAAATAAAGGCTTGTCGAATAACCATCCAAACTAAAGGTTTCACAACAAAGTTAAAAAATGTGGCAAGAAATGCGGAGAAAATATTTAAAGAAATTAAGAAAAATGTCAATCCCAAAATAATTCCAAGTTCTATTTAATTACAGAGGAAATTGCACACAAAATTCAAGAAAAGCATTCCATTATTAATGAAACATGAAACATTTACAAATATGCCATATGCAACGTTTATCAACCTCAGATGGTGTTAAAAAAATAAAAATAAAAAGTACCTATTGAAGACAGATGATTTAAAGGTTATAATAGCAATTAACTAAATAGAGCCACAGATGTTATTTAAGAATTTCTAAAATAAAATAAAATAGCTCAGTATTTCCCAACTAAGCAACATCAATATAAGTTTACTTCATATTTTATTTACATTTAATTGCACTACATTACATAATTTTTTCAAAATATTCATAAGCAAAGAGTTCTTCGATAAAACGGACCTTTATTCACAAAATTTTGCATTCACTCAAAAAATGTTTGTCATGGCGGTAGGTTTTTGTTAATCTATAGTAATCAAAAAAGCCACAAAACCTTTTTATCTATAAGTCATCCTAATATTCCTCCATGTGGATCGCCTTCATGTCTACAACTAATTTGAACGATTTAGTCAACTTCAATGATGAAGCGAAAATAAATGTTCTTATGTTATGTTCTTTAGAATTTGATTATATTCCTATAGAAGATGAAATGTTAAAATGGCGTTGAATTATTAGTACTAATGTCAACAAATAGATGATACAAATAGATATAATATCGATTTACTGTAAACCGAGAAAGTAGTATGTAATAATGGATGCAATCACAGTAAATACTCCAGAAAATTCGGGTAGAGCGGTAGAGTTTATCATAGAAATACAAACAAAATCAGTCTTTTATAAAACCTATTTGAACTTAAGGGTTGCAAATACGAGATTGCGCTAAAACATCAAACCGACTAGTAATTCCGCGCTGCCAAGTTCTTTCGACGTTCTTCTTAACGTACCAATAAGTAACCAAAGAACTGCACAATGACCTCGAAATCATATGGATCTCAGAAGTTTTCCAAGATTTCGTCTTAAAACATGAAATAAGGTTACTAACTCGAAGTAACGTGGAAGCAATATAGCTACTGGATAAGGAGCAGGACAACAAATCAGCAGATTGAAACGAACTACAAGAACTTAAATTAATTTTAACAATAGTAATAAATTATTTTTTGAATTAAAATTAATTATATCTAATGTGAGATGTAATAAAAAATCCCATATTTGGGTAAAAATATTCCTACAAAAATATAAACAAAATACAAATATTTTCAATACCAACTATTTTACTTGATCGTTAATTGTTATGGACATTTAAAAGTCGTAAAGTACTATTTAAACGCCTTCAAATTTATTTAGACATATCATTTTACATACAGAGACACGTATTCGACAAATTTGCTCAACACACAGTGAAGGTTGCCTTTTTTAAAAATATCCATACATATTAAATGTGAAGCTTGATAACCTACTGAACACTCGACGTAACTATTTATGTATGAGGATTTAAAGTTTCCAAATCAAAATATACAGAAGCTAATTCTGCAGAGAGTACCGACGGAAATTAAATATCGATTTCCGGCTTATATTTCACGAATATCCTTTGAAATATCGTGGATGCGGATATATAAAAAAAGTATTGCTCTCGCATTTATTTACGTTAATAACCAATAAATAAATAAGTACATGGAAAAACGAGATTAAAGATCTTTTATGGTAATTTGAAGGAAATTCACAACTTGGAATTATTCATTGATAATTTAAATTAGCCTAAAAACCAATGATTATATTAACTAATTTCTTTTTTTCTAAATGTTTGTCGAATCCTTAGGTTAAAAAGTATGATACAATATTAAAAAGTATAATATAATAAATATTATAATATAAGTTCCAAGTATGAAATTAACATTATTGTCTTCTGATGGGCTAAAGTCTACGATCCAAAAATCAATGAATACTATATTAAATACATTTTTTCCAAATTATGGTTTAATCCTTAGATTAGAAACTATGATACATATACTGAGAAATATGGTGGATGGGCATGCCCTAACACATCTATTGACCACTGATATTTAAGCAGTCACGAAGAAGAACTTTATATAAATTATGAACCAATTTAGATATTCAGCCTGATTCAGACCAACAAGAGATTGAAAAAGTAACAGCACAAAATTTTGAAGGAATAACAGATTGAATACAGTCAATTAAGTTACAGTTCCGGACCTAAAACATGGTTTATTTATTATTGTTTTAGAGTTGCCCTAATTGTTTACTATCATTATTTAAAAATAAAAAATAAACAGATTTTTTTGAAAATACAACAAAAGGCATTATTCTACAAATTATTCTCTCCTCTCCATTCAATTAAACACTAAAAAAACATATATTTGTATAAAATAAAGTATGTAGAACGGGTGTTTAAGTGTAATTAATATTAGACAAGCTCTAGAATTGTCCATATAATTGTTTTATCAACTGGTGTTTTTTGACAGAAACTTTGCCAACTTTAAAATTGAAAAATATCTGCATCATTTCATATCATTTTAATAATATCTTCTAATAAACGACAATATAATTACCAAAATTAAATAATAGAGAAAATTTCTAAAAACTTTAATATAACAAAAGCCTACAAACATCATATAACAGAAATACTTTTAAAATAATTTAATTAATTTACTTGTGCTTTAAATTATACGAATTAATAACCAACATTTAATTAATTTGATACTAATAATGAAACTATTGATTCTCCATTTCGAATTGATGATGTCGTTAATAAATTAGTAAAGGCCTTAATTAATATATCGTACATAATAGGATATTTTTAGTAGAATACATTTAATAAATTGTATCCAGCTCTCAGACACTCGACCAATATAATTAGATGACGTAAAAAAGTAAAGAATGGGTCTGCTTGATATAAACAAAATATATGTAATGTTAAAAAATTAAATCCAAATAACTTAAAAACAAATTAAATAGCTATTTTGTAAAAACTCTAATATGTTCATTTTAGGTATATTAATTTCAATTATATTTTAACGTCCCTTTTTTACCAATCAGGGTTTATCAGAATAGGAACAATTGCTTAACGTGGGCTCTGAACTACGGTCTTCAGCGTTAAACTATTAGCTACGTAGTGTCAATTCCATAAGACATCCGGTCTTACCCATCCTATTTACCGGCGTGACTGGGATCAGATAGAGACGTATCCTGCGGGATTCGAACCCTCGACTATCACAGTAGTAAAAGAACAGTCGCCATCGCCTTAGCCACTACGTCTACCAAGCTGGTTTTAGTTATATTATTATCGGCATGACATATTATGACACAAGATATGAGGGTCTACGGAAACATCCTGATATTTATACCACGTATACCATTGTACAGGAAAATATCATAATGATGAATATAGGAAGAAACCCAGTGACGGATCCAGACTCAAACTCTCAATATCCCCAAAACCAAAACTCTAAATCTGCTGCTGAAGAAAACAATAATTTGAATAAATATAATAGAAAAAGTATTAAGGAAAGACCTTCTAACCCCCGGGTTGGATGGTAAGTATAGTCATTAACGATGTGTGTCACGATTCTTGAAACCTTCAATTGAAAAAATGTGTAGGTGAGGAATACACATACAGATAGAAATAGATAAGTTCTCTTCAGCAATAGCTCAATAATAGAAAATGACAACAATATGTGACTAAAAAAGTAATGACGCGAATCATTGTGTTGGCTTCATGGATAAAGTTAATATGAATAATGAAAAAAAATTCAGAAAAAGTGCAGCCAACAATTAAGGATTTAATTTTTAAATCCTCATTAAGTTAAAAGTACTTGAAACGCCCTTTTGAAGATTATGTGTAAAAAATTAAAAGACGGAAAAAATTAATATTGATGTAAAATGAAATATAACCTAAAAATATTCACAGAATTATTTAAAAATAACTTAATAACATCTTAAATAATAACATCCATAATGATACTTGGACATTATACTTCAATGATTCTTGTTCACAAAATATTATAATTAAGACATATAATAGAAATATAGATAGATCGTGGTCTATATTTCAATAGTATATAAGTAAGAAAATAAGAGAAAACAACAACAAAATTTGGTAAAACGTATTCAAAGCGGAAAAATTAAATTAATTGAAATAATGAATAATATTAATAGGGATTTATATCTATTTATTTACGATTTAAAAGAAGCACAGGTAGAATGTTGGTATTATCCCCCGTTGGTCAATTCCAAGAACTCGACATTTACCAACGGAAACTTTTAAGATTGGGTCAAAAATTTGTCCCAGAAAGTTAATGTATTTCTCGGTGAAGAAACGCAATTACCGAAAGACAAGAATATTTATAAATCGTTTCATTTACCTTTATTTTAAGTGAAAGTTTTTAACCGGCACATAGATTAGACCGACCGTCCATAAACTTTTAAATTATTTATCCATTCCTCGTCGTTTCTAACTATTTACATTTTATACTTTGATATATTACACATAATGTCTTAAAATTTAAAGTGCTTTTTAAACAAAATGACCATACGATTGGGAACAGAATCATTTAAAAATAAATGCTTCAATTGAAAATTTCACAATATGAGAATTTTCTAATTAATTGATTACATTGATTTAATGATCTTTAATATTTCAATGAAGCAAAAAAAAAGATGTTATTAAACAAACATTAAATTTTCTGTCCAGAGAATAAATAAAATAATAATTAAAATATTTTAATTTGAGGTTAATGATAATATATTTTTCGCAATTAAACATGTACGAATTATGCATTACATGCATATTTATATACATATATTATGCTTCATCATTACATATTGATATACGCTCCAAACATATTTCTTGCTACAACAGTCAACAATGCAAGAATTGTTTTAAATTATTTCTAGTACGTACTTCTAGTTAAACTAATTTTTAGTACAATTTGAAGCAGGAATTCTTAAATAAAATGGGTAAACCAACCCTTATATTAAAATAAAAAACATTACAAACGTTACATATTAGAATAAAATTTCCTATATTTAATCATGTTTAAGATAATTGTTAAAATAATTAATACTTTACTTTGATACTAACTAGATCAAAATGATGTACTAAATATTCATTTAAAACATTTTTATAAAAAAAACTTATTTTTATAACTAATCTGACTAAAAACGTTGATTCGGCAGATTTATTTCAGCAAACTTGACATACCAAAACAACAGACATGTTCGTCCTCTTTATATCGAGAAATTTAATTGATATAAGATATATAAGATGTCCTTAAAAAAAGTCAAAAAGATAATAAACATTTTGCAGTTGAGCATTAAAATGATCAATACTTGTAATGTAAAACAATCACTACAATTGTTTGTAATTGAATGAGTGTTTGTAAAAGCTTTAACATGCTTCCTACATCTTCAGACCGTGTGCGTGTCTTAATGTATCAATGCATAAATTTAAAATATCACCATCAATTAGATGAATTAATATAAATAAAAATTATTCCACTAAATATAAAACATAATAAACATTTTTGAATTTGATGCTTTAAATAATAAGATGAAGCGTAAAGACATACATGAACAATGGTAAGAAAATAGTCATCAACGATAGTTGTCAGATCTGATCCATAGTGATTACTACTTATTTACAGACTTACTTCAAAGAATTAAAAAAACAAAAATTAAGCCAGTTAGTTTTCAGAGAATGCTGAATTATTTGTTTTCTCTGTACGACATTTTTATCTTTGTTAACTTAATAGTTTTCGTTATAAGCAGATTTTTAAAATACAAATTTTAAAGAAACATACGCTTAAAATTTAATATTAATTAACATAAAACCGATTGTTCTAAACTAGGTTCCAACATTATCTCATTTTATCACATACAAATTGATAAAATATTCAGTCGCATACACCGAAAAAGTTATGTTACAAAACAAACTCGCTTATCATCATTTCAAAACCAAATTAAATAAAATATTTTATAAAGTATCAAATAGTTTTCGATGAAATAAAACAAAAATGTAGCATCAGCGCGCTTACAATATTATTATTTAAAATAAATTATTTACGTATATAATAATTCACATTGTTTACAACACGGTGAAATCAATACGCCAATGAAAACCCAGTATTATTGCACAATGTTGTATCGTTGAAATATATGTTTAAATAACAATAAAAATAAATTTACATTGATTAATAATTTCTGTAATTTAACAAAAACATATGGATATACTTGGTGTATTCCCGTGATTAATTTGAAATGGTTAATTCAGAAATAATTAATGAATTACTTAAACCCATAAACATAAACAATTTAATTATTACTGCATTAGCTGGATAAAGTACAAATGAATTAACATTTACTTTTAGCAATTAAATTTACTACTATCAATATTTCTATTATTCCTTTTACATCACACTCATATTATTTCCCATTATATCAAATATATAATTTACAAATTTTATAGTATCCATTATATTTAATAGTCATTTGTTTGAATTGAAAAAGTGTTTATATTATATATAAATACTACTATAATACTATAAGCATTAATAATGTTCATACTCTAAATGTGATTATATCAATTAGCTTAAAAATTATGAGGTTAATCAATTAATTAAATTAAATGCAATTTCAGATTACCCAAATATTTGATATATTATTAATAAAACAAAAAACCTATAATTTGTATCTACTAAAATATAATTTTGGTATCATTAGCTGAATATACCCTAATTGTGAGAAATCAATTATTGGCAATCAAGATTACCGACTGACGAGATCTCGCAAAGGTCCCATGTTATCCAGCTCAATCGGAAACTAAACTCAAAAGAGGCACGTGATCTTGTCACTATTTTTTGAACAAAGAATATATTTTATTATATATATTTATATAACAACAAAGGTAAGTTGAAAATGAAAACTTTGTATATTATCATAATTAAACAGTTAACATGCCAAAATAATTCATAAACATAATTGTACAACTATGCCCAGGCAGGATTCGAATCCACGACTATCATAGAAGTAGAAGAACCTTCCTGTTTCATTGACATGTGGCTACCAAGCCCTGCACATATTATACAGAAAAGACCTACATAATCTAAGAAAGTTCCAAAAAATTACTATAACAAAATATAAACCGTTGAAGATAAGATCAAAGATAATATAAATATAAACTTGATAAGTGATTTAACGAAATACTTACTAATAATACTCTTAATGAATATGATAAGTTAAGGTAATATTCCTAGTCTATACTATAATCGATATAATCTGAATTCTTAGAAACGAGCCAAAATTAAAAAAATTGTAAAGCAAAATTATTAAAAAATTTAGAGTATTATGGAGTAAACGGCTTTTTTGTCGTCCTAACACAGGAGGCATCTGTTTTCCGCGTGAACAATTATTCCGCACAGGGGGGGATTAGTGGGCATGACTAGCTTTTTGTCTGTCGAGACATATGATTATTGAATCAATTTCTGCATTCATATCTATCAGAAATCTCAATTCTCAGAACATGCTTCAGGATCAGGATATTTAAATAATTACGCATAGGTAAGACCTATTTCTTTCTATTAACAACAAAAATAACTATCATTATTGTAGGAAACATCCCGTACAATATTCCAATTACTAAATAACACATTATAATTAATACAGTATAATTCCGATTTATATCGTTATTAGTTGACAGTACCTGTCCATTTCATAATCAAAATTAATTTAATTTCAACGTACCATCATTTAATTCAACGTATCATTGAAAAAAAAAGTAACTAAAACTATTGGTTTTATATTAAAATTTAATGATGTTAAAGTCCAACTATTAACAGTTTTCTATCAGGGAAACTCGTTTTAAGAATTCCAAGCTATACTAATTATCAAAATATAAAAAGTTAATGTATAATGTTGACAATAATATAATAATGAAACAATAATAAAGGCTCCATTATTAGTTTTCTAAAGAAACATCCTTAAAATAGTACATTGTTGACGATATTTATTTATTCATTATTTTGGAAGAAATATTTTACTACATAAGGCAAATTTAAAATAAAACTAATAATTTAGTTCAAACTTAATAACTTTAAGATTAATTAATTCAGTGTTATAATTATTTAAAATAAATTCACAATCAGCTTTAATTATAATATTGTATAAAATTTTCATAAATCAAAGTAATAAGATCTCAAATTACGGTATATAAAATATAAAATAATATCATGTATATAAAATAATACAGTCATTAAAATATTCAAAATGTTAATAAAATTAATAAAATTTTCAAAAAGTTATATAACTATCAAATAGATTCATTTTAAAAATGTCTAATCTATATCAATTATCAATATATTACCAATGAATCGCAAATTTAAGTGGATATACTACCACTTAATATATGATTAATTTTTGAGATATTTGTTATATTAATATATATATATATATATATATATACATATATATATAAAGAAATTAAAGATTAGATGTGCCTTTTAAACGATCAAATGTACGATTTAAATTAGAAATGTAGAATTAGAATGAAAGAAATAATCAAACATTTTGCAATTCTAGTGTGATCTCGATAAATAAAATATTAATATGGCTTCCCAAAGAAAAAAAAAGCTTTTAAATATTTAGATAACGAAAATACATACTTAAAATTATATTCAAAGAAGATTTGTGTCTTACTTGACGAGAAGAATAACGAATAAAAAACGAAAACATATTTCACAATGTTATATGTAATAATTTTATTTTGAAATGGTTTCTAAATATAAAATAAAGCAAATAAGTTTCCGTTAAAAAATCGATACACGCTCGGTTCTATTCAGCATCGAGGACTTTATTCGAAATACCACATTATTTCATCATTATTATCATATTTTATGATATGTCAACGAAATACAGTTAACATTTTTATATTACGCAAAACAATATAAATGTGCATAGAGTCATCTTGAATTAACTTTAAGAACATTTTTTATATAAATTTTAGATTTAAAATAATTTGCAATAATATAGTAATTAATTCATTATAATTAACTTTACAGTCAGAAGAAATTATAATACTTTTTAATAAAGAATATTTTTTTTACTAATAACCTATTGTTAATTATTCTATATTCTCTCTTTACACGCCCTACCACTCAACAAGTAGAAGTAAAAATTTAATCGAATTAAAATATTATAAAATCAGATCTGCTCAGATCTATCAAAATTGTATTATTTCATCGCTACTAATGGCGTATATCCTGTTGAATTAATTTAATCTAAAAGTATAATCAAATTTGTCGGATTCAATGCCATTTATATTCTTTTCTTATTTAAAATCAAAAATAATTCACTCTATAAGTGAAACAATATTTTAACTTTAAGGATAATAATATAATTATTTAAAGAATATTGTAAAGAATAAAATATTTACAATTTTTTTATGCCCCCTGTATACGAATTTACTTTATATGCTCACAGCTGAAACAGGGACCGTTACCAACTTACCGTCTACTCTAGTAAATGAATAGTAAATATAAAATTGTGAACTAGTATCTAAAAAAATTCACATCAGATAACAACATCGGAAATATCTATAATTACTCTGTAACTCAAAACCTTATCAACTAATAAATACGACATAAAAGATTAAGAAAATTACTTTCTCAATTATAATCAATGAACGGAATAATAGAATTAAAAAAATAGCGCCTTAAATACTAAAAATAATTTTAACACTTGTTTAATTTCGCCAGTTATATTTTCCTTACAATAAAATTCACCTTGAACGCTCACCTTCAAACAATATATTAATAATAATTCAATCCGCGCTCGAAAAGTGAACTTTCATTAGTTTAACTACGCTCGCACCCTGTATATGCTTTTATTTTACATGGCTTGTAAGAAAATCAATGAGGGTAAAGACCCTTATGGAGCGGAAATATCCCGCATATTTCCGTATATCTAAAATTCTAATCAAATATTTGCCCGATTCGATACATTTCATATTTTATTCTTATCTAAAACACGTTTTTTAACTCCCATATATTTTTAACTCCAACAATGAAGCGACTCGCCCGGTATACATTTCCGAACATCTGACTGAAATTGTATTCTACTTGCAAAAATTGATTTCGATTTATTTAATTAAATACAAAAGATACAAGGTTGAAGTATTCATTGCTTTCCACAAGCTTGTCAAACACTCTAAACCCCCTTCTATAATTTCCTAAATATTATTTTAATTTAAATTTAATCGCTCAGCAGTTAATTTTAAACGAGAAAAATAAATCCGTTTGGAAACTTTATAATCTACCCTGTACACATTTAGTTTACATGAAAAAATCGATGTAGTAAAAACCGTTATGAGCTAAAATATCCGGCATTTCCCTTGTAATGCCCAAAAATAATATCCAGAAAAATAAATAGGAAACGTGTAAAATACATATGGTTCTGGCTATGTAAATTATTTTTTAAAATTTAATATATATATTGTCTTTTATACACATATCTATCTGTACGGTACCAATTGGCATTTAAATTACAATAAGTTTTGGAGCATAGAAATAATATCATATATAAAGTAGAAAGAGAAACATAAACTAGAGTGGGATAATCTTCGTAAACCGGCCTCAGCGAATGAGTGCGGTACACCGTAAGTTGCAGGCGGCAAAACGCGGAAGCCGAATTGTAGTTTTTAACACGGTGTACGACACCGGGACGGCCGCCGCTCCCTACGACCGGTGATACGAACTTATTTGACTTCCAAGGCTTCATTTACATTAAAAATAGTTAAAAAGAAAAACTGATTTATAATTAAATGACGTACCTAATTACAAATCCTAAAAAACTTTTTTCTCCCCGCTTTTTCTTGTTCCAACTTTATTGTTGTATGGTGGATTTTTATCGAAAAATGCACTTGCGTATTTTATATGTCGCTAATCTAATTATTACTTTGTATATTAGTGTGGGAGAGAGACGGATATACGGAGACTCGCGCGTTATAGAAAGAGACGAAGTGATAAAAAGGGTGGCTTTTTAAATTTCATAAAACTTTCTTACCTCGCCGTGATCCAGACGACCCTCCGGTGTGTTTTCCGGAAGAAAGTACAGCCGCAAACTAGTCAAAGTCTGTTCGTTATTTTTATCAATCCACAATAACTGCAATTCACCAATGCACAATAAGTCTGAATCGCGCCACATTTTCACAAAGAAAAACTCGCTTAGGTTTATGATTTTCCTCATTCCGTTTTTCGTGTACTTGAACGCCTTGTAGAAAGTGTAGGGTCCATGTTGCCCGCACGGGCCTCCCACCAACTGCAACACAAAACAAAAATAATAAGGCAACAGTATCAGCCAGTCCATTAAAATAAATTAATCCAATTATCATAAAAAATTAAAATAATAAATTTGCTGCATAAATCGACATATTCCCATCCGTACCCGTCCGTGGAATTTGCTGCGTTATCAGAAACCGTAAGTATGCAAAGTAAAAATAATTTTTCAACATTAAATTCCCAATTCTTAAAATTGAAAAAAAACATAACAAACAACAAAAACAAAGTATGCGGGGCCGAAACGCGAAGGAACAAAAGCAAATCGAGGTACCATTGTTGCGTGGGACATACATCTACGGACATAATTTGATTAATTTTAAAAACCACTTAACGCAATACTAACAATAACAAAACTCGAATAAAACAAAAACCGAGCGACGTAAAATCGTCGGACCTTCGGCAAAATATGCGGAAACACTTTACACAACCGCATGGAAAAATTCATACCTGTACATCTTTTATATCCATTTTTTTCTTGAATTTAATCACAAGAGCACTGAAAACGGCACGCTAACACCATCGTCTACTTTGTATTTACTCTAATTATATGACGTCACGACACAGAGTTAAATTCGTAAACGATCGTAACGTTTCGGGATGTGCTCGTACTAACTGGCGCTTTAGAATAAAATGGAGGTGGAGTGAACGCAGAAAGAAATAAACATTCTCGGAGTCGAGAGATAGGCGAAGAGCTCGGCGCGACCGGCCCGTTCGAAAAGTGAAAATAGCCGTGATAAGTGCAAGTCAACAACCATCAATTTTATTTAGTTGCAATGTGTCGTAAGTTTGGTTTCTCTTTCTCTCTCACGCTCTCTCCTAGCTGATCGCGATCCGTCTCGTTCGACACCAACAAAAATGCCAAATTTTTATTCCGTAAACGGCCGCCCTGATTCCACCTAACAATAGGAAATCATGAAAGGAAATGTTTTTATTTGGCGTACGGCAGTTTGATGCTATGACCGTTCGGAGACCGAACGCCTGTTGACGTGTATTGTGGGTTGCGTATTTTCTATATTATAATATTTACTTTAATGACACATTTCCGGCATTTATTATAATTCAGTGTATACTTACGGTTTGTTTATTCAAAAAATCAGTGTGGTAGTGCTCTGAAATTATGTGAAATTGTGTCATACGTATGTTTATAAGCCAAATATCTTCAAATAATTCATTTCTTTTAAAGACCTAACCTAAATCAAAATAAAATAAACAAATACGGATTTCTATTTATTTGACAAATTGTTCTAAATATAGCAATAGAATTTATCACAGCTTTAATCTATATGTTTTGTTACGGAGTAAGTTTTTAGTTATTTTGTAATAATTTAGTTCTATTAAAACACATAGTTTCATTTAGGATTTTTGCGACTTGTATTATAATTGAATTTTGCCAGTGAAAATAAATAAAATATTTCATAATTTGCATCGTGTGAATTATTAGTATTAACCATAGAAATATTTACATAATTTACGTTAAAATACTGTAGTATTTATTTATTAAAATACACTGCACTTGGACGCACTTTCTCTGATATATTAAATTGTTGGTAATTCATATTCCTAAAATTTAAAAAAAAAAAACATAAATTCCCTAACATTTAATTTTTATTTATCAATAACACTATTCACTACACCGATAGTATATAGAATCAATATTTAACTAAAAATCAAATGGAAACATGTACACATATTAAGTTTATAATTATTTTAACTCTAGTGTAACTTATTTAAAATTCTTATAATATTTTGACGGCGTAATGGTGAAGGATGTTTTATCATAAGAATATTATGTTTATTCAATACCAACAGATGTCACCACAAAATCCCATCGAATAGTTGTAATAATAAAAATGGTTATTCAATGGTTGCGTATTTAATTAGCATGTTATAGTGAATATTGATAAAATAATTATTAAATGTCAATGATTAGATATAATATAAATCAGTATTTTGTCATTTAAATAATTATTACAGTTAACAGAATTATTTTATTCTGTACTGAAAACTGTAATTTTTCTATAATCAATTTATTATTATCTTATGTATTCTTTTAAATTGTTTTATGGCTTCACAAAATCACGATTCTAATCAAATTATTTTTACGAAATGACCAGAATGTTGTCGTAGCGGCTAGAGAGGAAGGCTCATTCACCTAACTGCCAACATTATATATTTGAAAAAATTTTAATTTTAAGATTTTTAAAATTTTAATTTAAGAAAATTTTTATTTTCAATTTTTATTATTTTATATTAAATTGAATTATCATTGAAGATTATATGAGTTAACTTTTACATTTAATTGAATTTAGTTTTAGCAAAAATTGAATTCAATATATTAACATATGCGATGTAAATAGAAAATTGTTTTAAAATAAATAAATGTTAAAAGTATTGTGTTATTTGTTTGTTGAATTCTAACCCTGTATAATTTATCACTTTCTTAAATTATATTATATTTACAGTATGTTTTTGCGTGTATACTATTGTATTATTTTGAAAAAGTAAATGCATAAAAAATAGTCACGTATTTTAAACTGTATTTATTCGAAATATATTTTTATCATCTTATTTTTTTATTAATAATTTTGTTCTCTCCAGTAATTTTTATATATTTTGTTTAGGTTGGGAGTGCTATAAGGAATTAAATGTATAGTACAAATCTCTCTCTCACTCTCTCTCTCTCACTCTCTCTCTCTCTTTTCTCTTTCTTTTTTACATTATTATTTCCTTAATACTTCCGCACTATCCTTACCTAACTTAATCTAATATCCTGTCAATAATATCATCTCGTCGTTTAATTCAAATGTTTCTGTTCTCCTAAAAATTCCTTCTACAGAGTTAGTAGTGAGAGTTCGAATAATCAAACGAGTCAATACCTACACTAGGCATGTAGAAAAAATATCGATATTTTTGGTCGACATTTTTGTGGCCAATATATCGATTTATCTTCTATTTTTCGATATTTTTTCAAAATAAATTAAATATAACTTTTAATAAACTTTTAAAATTGGTTCTATACTACTATTGGTATTTTAAAGGTTTGGTGATTTTGATGGTGTGAAGGTCTATCAAAAATATCACTAGCCTTTAAAATATTTAGAAAAAATATACTTTTTTTTAGGCTAATATGTCCCTATTTTTATTTTTTCATAAAAATGTTAATAAATGTACTTGTTGCAAAAAATATATCGATATTTTTTTCGGTGGCCAACACCCCTAAGCCACAGATTCCGACCTAAATGAACATTCCTACAGTACGTAATTAAATGTAACCATCTAGGCTAAACCTAGCTACTTTTATATAATCCCGTCATGCGCATAAGGAATTGAATTTACAACGTTGCCAGTTGTTGAAAATTATACGTACATTTGAAGAATATAATATTAATACAATAAATTATCTCGAATTCACAAATTAAAAATATTATTCATCAATATATAAAAGTTACACTAACAAACCAAAGATTATAGTTCTTGTAAATTATTCGTATACTTGAAGAGTATAATATATATTACCGAATTCACAAATTAATCTAAAATCTCACTAGAAACTCAAGTTCATATTTAACTAAATTAACTGCTTGTTATTTTAAGTTTATATATTATGTCTAACTTATTTAACCTTAACATATTTATTTTTAAAAACAAGAAGACAAAATAAAACAACATGTAATGTAACAAATATAATTTATTTATCAATATACAAAAACACATGCACCCATTTATCTTTAAAATTACTCGATAATATATCTTGCACATCACTAATAAATACCATCCTTGTTTCCTCATCGAATCTATTCGATATGCAAAAACAGCATTTTCATATGTTCACCCCTCTCTCAATTCGTTCAATAAAAGCAATAAAAGGAATTCAATTTGACATGAATTACGCCTGTATGTAGAATACACACGTACACGTTCACTGCTATATTCTTTTAACATTTAATATTGTTCTTCGTTTATTATAATTAATTTATTATGATAAAAGCTGCTTCCTTTATAGTAGTATAGGGATCCAGAAACTCACGTTTTGTCTATTAGTTTTCTTAATGAATGTTATATAAATATTTACTAGTCAACATTTAGTATTTGCAAATGGCCAATATTTAAATTACTTCCAGTTTCATCTAATATAACATCCATTAGAATTTCAGTGGCTAGTTTGGCTGCAATTTTATTTTTATCTCATTTTAATAACTCTGACCCTTCAACCATTTATACATTGTTATGAATTCCTAATCGATTATGCTAGAAGGGGTATTAATTTTACTAAAATAGGAATCTCCTCCCAAATAGGAACTTATTTCTTATTCAATTGTAATGCTGTGGAATGACTAAATTATCAACGAGCTGTAATTTTGAGGAGATATACTCACATAAAGGATATCGAATCATATTTACCTGTATTTTTACTTTTGTAGAGTAACTATGCCTAAGATATAATGACTTTTTTTATAAAATTGAATCTGTTTTGTGAAATTAAAATAAATAGACTATCAACGACAAAATATTTAACCTTACAAAAGACCTCAAAAAGGCTGTTTTGTATGTTGGACTTTACCTCTCGCTTACTTGTAAATGGCAACGTCGCAAAATCAGTCGAAAACTACCGAAGTGTACCAGTATAACTGGTCAACTGAAAAGTCCCCGGCCTACCATAGTAAAACACATTTTTTTGGCAAAAATTAGTTTTTTCTTTATTCAACATATTTCCCTTCAAGGGTGATACACTGATTATAGCGACTCTCCGACTTTTCGATACCATTTTTATAGTACGATTTGTCCTTTGTTTCAAAATAGGCCTCAGTTTCGGCGATGACCTCTTCATTCGGCGAAAATTTCTTCCCAGCCATTTCTTTTGAAATCTGAGAACAGCAAATAGTCGTTGGGGGCCAGATCTGGAGAATACGGTGGATGAGGAAGCAATTCAAAGCTTTTTCTTTTACACTGACTTGTGACACGGAGCATTGTCTTGGTGAAGCAGCACTTTCTTTTTCTTCAAATGCGACCGTTTTTCGGCGATTTCATACTTCAAATGGTCCAATAACGCTATGTATTAGTCGCTGTTGATGGTCCTTCCTTTTTCAAGGTAACCAATGAAAATTATTCCATGCGCATTCCAAAGTACAGATGGCATAACCTTGCCAGCCGACTGTTTGTTCTTCTTGTGACGCTGATAACATGTTGGTCCTTCCACCTCTTTGGGGATCATCTGGATAATGATTTACCATCTCTCGCTATTTTCGCCACTCTGTTGTCTTCCATTCTGGAAATGTGTTCGTTCCAGAATCGTCTTCGTTCCCGTATCTATTTTAGCACATCTTCTGCGTTACATTCCTTGAGACTATCTCTGTTCTTTCTTAGGTCTCTTAATGTATTAATTAATATATTAATGTATTGTCTCTTTTTGTTAGAGCGTGCCATCCTTTTTGTTTTAGATATATCACCTGTTCATTTCTGTATGTCGTGAATATTAAGTATCTGGCCTATAAGTTGGCCAAAAAACTGTGGCCCCAAAAACCTGAAATGGCAAATAAATATATCCGAATAGCAATTTGGAATGCTAATTGAATCCAACAACATCACACTACCCTACAAGTATTCCTAGATATGCAAAAAATAGATATTTTCCTAATATCACAAACCCATTTAACAAAAGAATCCTTTATAAAATTTAGAGGATATACATTATATCATACCATACATCCAGCTAACATCGCAAGAGGAGGAAGTGCAATAATAATTGAAAAGAACATTTCTCACCATCAAGAACCCGGGCTCAGTATAGCAGAAAATCAGGTAACAGCAGTAACTATTGAATCAAGCAGATACAAGGTTACAACAGCCGCAATTTATTGTCCTCCAAGATACAATAAAAAAAAATTATTTGAATGCCATAAGCAGCCTAGGAGAAAAATTTGTTGAAAAATTGGAGGTTATTTTGATGTAAAAAATATAAGATGGGGATCCAGAATGACAACAACTAAAGGCAATGAACTGCATAAAGCAGCTATTGAACTAAGATGTAGTTACATGTTAACTGGAAAACCAACTTATTGGCCGACTGATAAATAGAAAACCCCATACCTGTTAGATTTCTTCATAATAAGAAACATAACATCCAACTATATAAAAGTGGAAGAAAATTTTGAGCTAAGTTCAGATCATACGCCAGTGATTCTGTCGTTGAGCGAAAATATAATAAGAAAAGAAAGAAAACTAACGTTAACAAACAAGAGAACAGTCTGGAAAGAATTTTCTGAAGAATTGAATAAACGAATTCAACTAAATGTACCTCTCAAGACAACTGAACAATTAAATCTTGAAGCAGAAAAATTTGTAGTAGATAATCAACAAGCTGCTTGGAATAATACTCCAGAAATTAAGAGTACAACTAAAGGAATTAACTATCTAAAAGAAGTGAAAGAAATGGTAGGTGAAAAACGTAAATTTTTGCAAAATATGGCAACAAAACAGAACATCTGAAAATAAAAAGAGTTTAAATAATATAAACCAAAGACTGAAAAGAGAAATACTAGAAATTAAAAACAAAACCATAAATGACTATCTGAGAAATTTAACAGATGATAAAGAAACTGATTACTCACTCTGGAAAGCCACAAAATATCTAAAGCGCTCATGTCTACACAGTTCACCTATAAGAGACCTATATGGGAATTAGGCGCGTGACAATCGCCAAAAAGCAGAAGCGTTTGTTGAATATCTAGAAAAAACTTTCAAACCAAACGAAACTATTATTGAACATTTGAAATTTGCGCGGACATAGAAGCTGAAAATTCGATGATTGAATTAGTCACGCCAATAGAGTTAACCAAAGTTATTAAAAGTGACATTAACCCCAGGAAATCACCAGGCTACAATTTAACAACAGGAAAATCACTGCAAAAACTACCAAGAAAGGTAATTATAAAAGTCACCAACTTGATCAATACAGCATTTAGATTAAAACACGTCTCAGATATTTGGAAGATAGCGGAAATTATAATGATCCCAAAACCTGGGAAGTCACCAAACGAAATAAAAGCCTATAGACCTATATCACTGCTGCCAGTAATATTTAAGGTTTTTTGAAAAACTCCTGTGAAAAGAATAAAACCGATTATAGAGAGAAAAAACCTAATGCCAACACACCAGTTTGGGTTTATTAACAAGCACTCAACAATTGACCTGGTCCACAGAATAACAGATGTTATTGAAAAAGCCTACGAAAGTCGAAAAGTATGCTCATCTATATTCTTAGATGTAGCACAAGTCTTCGATAAGGTTTGGCATGAAGGCCTTGTTCATAAACTACAGAAAATGCTACCAAAACATATATAACAACCAGAATGTTTAGAGTCAAACAAGGAGAAGCTTACTCTACAATAAAAGAAGCTAAAGCAAGTGTACCACAAGGAAGTGTACTGGGACCAATGCTTTATCTACTCTACTTTTGTGATATACCAAAAATGTAAAATATTACGATGGCTACATTTGCTGATGATACTGCGATTATAGTTGTCGGAGACAATAGTGAAGAAACCTCACGAAAATTACACAGGCAAGTTACAATAGAAATAATTGGACACAAGCTTGGAAAATAAGAATTAATGAAAGTAAATATGTGCAGTTCACCTATAAACAGACCGTACAATACCAATAACATTAAATAACACTATCATTCCATATAGCAACAACGCTAAATATCTCGGAATGAATCTCGATGCAAAACTTCGCTGAAATGAACATATAAAGAAGAAAAGACAAGAACTGGAATTGAAATATAGCAAAATGTATTGGCTAATTGGAAGAAAATCACATTTATCAGTACATAATAAATTGCTATTATATAAGCAAATATTGAAACCTATATGGACATATGGAGTTCAATTATGGGGATGTTCTGCAAAGAGTAACATAAATAAAATACAAATTCATTCTCATACGAATATTGAAATATTGTAACTTTTGTAACAACCAGAACAGGACACAGACTCAAAAGAATCAAACCATCTGATCTTGTATAGTGTTGTGGAGTGAGGTGCATATATTAAAAAATTCAGCTGTGACATATATAAACATTATTTCACCAGAGACTGAGTTAGGGCCGATGGGTCCTCCTGGTTATATATCTAGATTTAAGTTATCATAAAGACAAATTGTAAATTAAACGGAAGCGACTAGTAAAAACGTATTAATTAAATAATAAAAGAACTTGTTCTTGAGAGACCAATAAGGTTATATTGCTCTTTCTAGGTAGTTTGATTCGGCACTTGTTCTATTAATCTGTGGTTTAGTTCAGTTTGCAGTTTTCGTCCGCGTGGTTTTCGTCTGGAAATAACCATGCTTTTAGTTTTAGAGGTCGATATCTCTATGTTTGACACTTTCATCGTTTCTTGAAAGCCTGTAACACATGGCCTAACATACAGCGCTAGTTTTATTACATTCACCGCTTTTTCTGTTAGTCTTAGAGTTCAAAAGCATGCTGTTAAAATTTCATGATATTCTACTCATACGTTTGTGAGTAGAGTGTTATAAGATTTGCGCTCTATCAGCAACAACAATAAAACGTTGGGTTGCTGACTTCAAACACACACAAAAATGATGCAGAACAAAGTAGACGTCCAAATTAGCTGGTAACACCAGAAAACACAAACCACAAAATCGTTTTGAATGTTCGAAAATTGAAGCTCCGTGAGTTACCTAACATCGTAAGGGTATCAAAAGAACGTGTTGGTTTTATAATGCATGAGCATTTAAGTATAAAAAGCTCTGTTCATCCTGGGTGCCGCGTTTTCTCACTGTTGACTAAAAACCAGAACGTGTTGATGATTCTGAACAGTGTTTGCCATGTTTAAACGTAAAAAACCGGAATTTTTGTGTCGATATATGACAATGGATGAGACATGGATCCATCACTTCAATCCCGAATCAAAAAGTTAGAGCGACGCTGAAATGATTGTGTGGCTCTTAATGGAAATTACGCGGTTTCTTTGTTACCCCCGAGACTTTTCAGCCCATCTATTATAACCATTGTAATCGGTCTGTAAGTGCTCTTCCCATCCTATATGCGTAATGTTTTTTACACACCTGCTCTATTATCCTAACCATAATGTTAAAAGTAGAGGACTAAGACTATTGCCCTGCCTTATGTCAGTGTTTACCTCTATTTCGTTTACCTCTCAGGCAGGGTGAATATCTGGAATGAGAGGGATTAGAATAATTTTGACAAACGTTGTTAGATGTCATCAGTTACACAATCCCCTCCTTGGAGAGTAAAAACTTCTCGTCAGATCTTCTAAAGAGTTTAATCTCATCCAAAAACCTTCCAGAGATCTCAATTAAGATTAAAGGATATCTTTCAGATATCTCAATTAAATATCTTTTTTCGAAAAGCTCCAGACCCAGATGGTATTACAGCAGTCTGTCTGAAAGTCACCAGCAAGCAGCTTTCCCAGCTTGCAAATATTATAAATTCTATACTGAGGTTAAAGCACTTCCAGAAAGACTGTAAACATGCACATATCAATTATTACAAAGAAAAAAGCCAAATCGAATATATCCGACTATGGGCTTATGAGCCTGATTATTTCTCTCTCTAAACTCGCCGAAAAAAAAACGATACTCGCACGCTCTACATATATGCAAACCACATAATTCCCGACGAACAATTCTGTTTCCGTGCCAAACATTAGGCTCATTAAGCTGCTCAAATCGCAGCCAGCATCGATCAGGCTCTTCGTAAAGGTCTCAGAGCTGGAACCATCTTTTTAGACGTCTACAAAGTTTTCGAATAAGTTTGGCACGACGGTCTAATTTTCTAAGCCAAAAAACTAGCTCTATCGGATGACATAGTATCATTAATATATTCATATATAGAAGATAGGTCTTTTCAAGTACTCAACATTGGTGACGCAATTTCCTCTCGGAAACAAATATCCGCAGGAGTTCTACATGGTTCTTCATTAACCGCGACCTTATTCAACTTGTACATGACCGATTTCCCTCTACCGAAGCAATCGAACAGAACATTTTATGCAGGTAACATAGCGTTTTTCACTACCGGATATTGTTACGATACCATCCGTAACAGATTCCAAGCCCAACTCAATCAGGCGATCGCGTGATATAAGTTCTAGCGACTACAGATTAACCCGAACAAAACTCAGGCTATTTTGTTCCATGTTCGGAGCGCAGCAGAAAGTAGGTTTAAAGTAGGTAGGTAGACAGTAGGTTTCAGTGGTCATCATAAATTCAGCACGCCATTTGCAAAGGCAATGGTTTGTATAGCCTCCTACTCCCACTACTCTACAGAAAAACCAGACCCCCCCAATCCCTTAGAATGCGGCCCTGTATAAAATGCTGCTAACATCTATCTCGATACACGCATCTCATTCGTGAAAATCTTCACAAATATGCTCAGTATGAAGTAAGCTTCTTCCTTGGCACGTTCCAACATTTTAATCAGCTGATTAAAGCCCTGTCCTGATAGATAACTGAAATACGACAATCCCAGTCATATCCTCGGGGCCTGTGTCAACCGCAAAATTTTCTAAAGCAAATTATGCCGAAGCAATATTAGCAAAAGACCATTTGGCACTAGCTGGTCATCTTGGTTGAAAGAGAATCTCATTTGGGTCATATTCGTGGCTATTTCTATCTACACCGTGCATAAAAAGACACAAAGCTGTGATTTCTTAGTTGAAGGTCCAGCAGCGGCAAATGCAGCAATCTCCGCAAAAATTATTTTTGAACTAGCGAGAAGTATGTTTCGAGTGATTTTGGAAGGTGTGAAAAAATTAATGACGTAAGGTTTGAAGCTTTGGGATCTATTATTTCTTTAGGTTTATATAAATCTCTGGGTCAGATAAATAATGCAGAAAAATTGAAATTATATATGTCAATTGAAAAGTCCCCGACCTATCATATTAAAACACATTTTTTTTGTCAAAATAAGTCTTTTTATTCAAGATAATTCCCTTCAAGGGTGATACGCTGATTATAGCGACCCTCCAACTTTTCTATCTAATTTTTGTAGTACGATTTGTCCTTTACCTCAAAATAGGCCTCAGTTTCGGCGATCACCTCTTCATTCGACGAACACTTCTTCCCAGCGAGCGTTCTTTTGAGATCTTAGAACAGGGAATAGTCGCTGGAGGCCAGATCTGGAGAATACGGTGGATGAGGATCCAATTCGAAGCCCAATTCATGGATTTTTGCCATAGTTTTCACTGACTTGTGACAAGGTGCATAGTCTTGAGAACCAGCACTTTCTTTTTCTTCAAATGCGGCGGTTTTTCGGTGATTTCGTCCTTGAAACGGTCCAATAACGCTATGTAATAGTCGCTGTTGATGGTCGTTCCTTTTTCAAGGAAGCCAATGAAAATTATTCTATAGGCATCCCAAAATACAGACGCCATAACCCTGCCGCTTTGGAGCGGGTTCATCGTATGCAGTCCACTCGGATGAATGTCGATTGGACTTCGGAGTGAAATGATGGAGCCATGTTGCATCCACTGTCTCATATTGACGTAAAAACTCAGGTTTATTACTCTTGATCATTGTGTCTGCTATTTCATTCAATTTCAATTTACGGTCATTCAAAATCATTTTATGGATTTTTTAATGATTTCGTCGGTAACAACTTCTTTTGGGCGTCCAGTGCGATCACCGTCTTCAGTGCTCATTTCACCACGTCTAAACTTAGCATACCAGTCCTTGATGGTTGATTTCCCTGAGGCAGTATCCGGAAACTCGGCATCAGGCCAAGTTTTTACTTTAACTGTAGTTTTCCGTTCAAAAAACAATATTTTATCAACACGTGAAATTCCTTTTTGTCCATTTTTTTCACAATAAGAAAAGTTGTTTCAATCAAAATGATATAATTCACAAACTGATGATCCGACAGCTGTCAAATTTATACACGCATTTGTTGAGGGTTAGAGCTGACTACTAAAAAACATATAGATTTGTAGGATGTTCGTCTGTTCGGTCGGTCGGTTGGTACGTATGGCTGTCGATGCGATTGTTTATCGGAACACACACTACTGTTTTTGGAAGGAATTTGCACGATAACTAAAAACACTGGTTGAAGAAATACTTCTTTATTTCGATTATAATCGATACATGTGGTCGACGGGAGAATTGTTAAGATATTCGGTTAAGGTAAAAGGAAGTACGTTAACGCTATGGTACTGTTACAAGGGGGTAGACAAAAGAAAAAGAGAGCGAGACGTCGTCGTGGTGGTTTTTTATAGCCGGGAACCGTATGGTACCAATCCACCGGCGTTGCCAACCTTTGAACTTGCTGTACGTGAATGCGTGGAGGCCTAAACGGTCGTAGCGGTCGTAGCGACCGCTCACTCCCCTCCTAGTGGAGCCTCCGTGGAACGTACCTCTATGTGGTGCAGGTTCCGGAGTGCATCCGTAATCACACAATGAATCGCCCAGGGACTTCTTGTGAGATGGGGATCCCAACCTGAGCGAGGAGGTTTACGGGATCAGGTGCCAAAGAAGTTATAGAAGGACATCGTTCGTCTTGGGGCGTTCCGATTTATTTGAGGGTACCTATAAGTGTGGTGCCTTACGTGTCCCGTTTCGTGATGCAAGTGTGTTCATGTGTTGATGTTATGCATGATGTCGAAATGTGTGGCTGTCTATGCGATTGTTTGTCCGAACACTCACTACTATTTTTGTAAGGAATTTGCACGAGAACTAAAAACACTGATTGAAGAAATTCTTTTTTATTGCGATACTAAATGATACATGTGGTCGATAGGTTAAGAAGAGGAAGTACGGTAGCGCTGTGGAAGTGGTGCTGTTACAAGGGGATAGAGAAAAGAAAAGAGAGCGAGACGTCGTCGTGGTGGTCTTTTATAGCCGGGATCCGCAAGGTACCAATCCACCGCCGGTGTTAACCTTTCAGCTTGCTGTAGATGAATGCGTGGTGACCTAAAGGGTCGTATCGGTCGCTGCAGATTTAATTGTAGTAACGCTATTTATGTGTCAGGCCGGGAACTTTTCAATTGACCTGTTAAGTAAGACACACACAATATAAATTAAATATTAAAACGAAAATTAGAATAAATACTATTATTTGTTTTTACATATTTTAAAGTCTCCTTTTACCAATTATGGGTTTATTTAGACTGGACCTACTATTTAACGTAGGCTCCGAACCACGGTCCTCGGCATTAAACCTACCGACTGGTGAGTGACCAAGTTAGAAATCATCCCAGAAAACATCTGGTCTTACCCAGCCTGGTTACTGGCGTGACTGGGATTATTTTTCTTATCGGATTTTACACTCTTGCCTAAGACAATCACAAATATTAAACAATCACAAACATAAATTTACGACCATGCCCCAGCAGGATTCGAAACCGCGGCTATCGCAACAGTAGAAAGACCGTCCTGTTGTCTTTTATTTTACTATTTATTTTGAAATAGTATTTATATCTAATACATTGCTTATAAAACGAGACAACTATACCCAACTATTAATCGACAGCAGGTTTTTGGGTTGTATTTATATCCTTATTATATTTACGATGAATTCTTCTCCACATTACCTATCAGTTATAGTTCTAGACGCGTTTTTGCATTTTGTGGCTTTCCCTGTAGATCTAATCTACCTTTTATTTTCAAGTTTTCATTAATTGTTCTGGCTGATATTTTCTAAGTGAGAAAAACAATTAGGTAATATATTGCGCTTTTAGTAACACATATTTACCTTTCCACGTTTGCTTGTTGGAAAGTATTGCTGTATTTCCATCTTATGTTTTCCTTTTGAATCACTTTTCTGTTGAAATCTCTGAAGCATCACCTATATGTTTCTATTCTATTTCAATTTGAAATTCTTTTTTTTTGAAATTTGAAAAACTGTATTCTCTCCTAGAGTACTTGCTACATCATGTACAAAAGAATTAGTGCCCATTCTCTCCTCATGTATAAGTAATAAATGCACATGCTTGACATGCTTACAGCGCATTTTTTATCGTATACTGTCAGATCTCACAGGATTTGTATACTAGTTTTTGACATTAAATATTTCCCTCTCCAATCTTTATATTATATTCTTTAATCTATTTTTATATTCGCAGTTTTTCCGTAGTTTTCGCCACAGATTGTTTCACTCCATTTCAGCATAGATCCGACTTTAATGTAATAAACTAATTAATTTAACTAAATTTCGAACTGAGAAACTTGTATACTCTTATTACTGAAAAATACTCCTTGTAAATTCACCACCCACAGTGATACCTGCTCGGTCATTCCAAGTCACTACTTTACCTAAAATAAAGTAGTTTTGGCGTAAATATATATGTGTAAAAAAATATGTTTAATTTTTTGATGAGTAAGTTGATTCCGGTTAATTTAATTAATTCAATAGAGAACAATCCCTAAAAAAGTCTCCCCAGAATCATATCTACTCCGACGGAGTGTGTAGGATTCAAAAACAAAAGTTCTCTCCCAAAAAATTTTATTATTTTACTAAAACTTTTCTATTTTACGGAAATAAGTGATGAACAGGGCAAGACAATATGAAGATTCGACCTTAGTAGATAGTAAATAGTTTGAGCAAGCCATTCGTTGACATTTTAGGTTATATGTTCAATCGGTTCATAGCTTTAAAACTTTATTCACGTAATAAATATAGATTTAACTTTATAGGAAACTTTAGTTGTTCCGCGACGTACAATATCTAGATGACACTACAATCACCTTTCGATTAATTTTATTAGTTTGAATCGCTATCTTAAGACTCGAGAAAGCATTTGTTTAATTCATTTCATTATACGTTAGTTATTTATTTTTTTGGGGCCCATTTTTCTTTGGCAGGACATGAAAAATAGGTTTAGCTTTTTTACCTTTTCGTGACTAAATTATAATCATAATTAGTACGTTATAATGCATCTAAATTCTTACAAGTACATATCTATCTATTCCTGTACGTAAGTGTTGTATTATCTGGATTAAGCATGTGTGCTGTCGTCTTAGTATTGTGTTCACCTACTATATAATTTATAAAATGTGAAAGACGTTTAAAACATAAAAAATATTAATTTACTTTAAAATAATATTTTATTTAAGGAACCAAGAGGCAACGAGTGTTTTTATCTATGAGAAAATACATTAAATCTCCCTTAAGGTCTATATTGGACATTAAAAATAAAGGCCAGATTTGTTTAAATAAAAGGGCTTTATTCGACAAAAATACTGGTTTATAAGTTATTATAAGTTATTTTTTTATATTATAATATATATATATATTTAAATCCTGGCGGATCAAGCCAGGTAAGACATGGTAATGTGTTTCGATAAATCAACCAAAAGATACTGTTCTGGAACCATTCCGTGGTGCTGGTTTCGCTCATTTATGCTGACTTAGTATTTGGTTGTTGCACAGGATTGGATTCACATTCTAACACGACCAAAAAACTAAAAATAAAAACATTTGCTTAGAAATCAATTATTATTGATAATTGCCCTGGAATATCTGAAAAAATATCGCAATTTTATTATTTTTATAGGTATTTATTCTCATAACATTATTTTCAGTTGTTATATTGTAGTATTTGTTACATAATACAAAAAATAAAATATCATACTGAAAATATTTGGTAATATGTTTTGTGTTATTTCTTAGATTACTCTGTAAAGATTTTTTAATATTGAAAGTTATGCAACTTTGTGTAACACATATCTGATCAGCACTTACATATTAAATAATTACTCTAAAATTGTAAAAATAATTATTTGTAAAAATTGTTTAAGTAATACATTTTTTTTACAAAACTGACATTAATAAGCAAGCAATATTTCAACTTATAAAATTATACACGTTGTAATAAGGCACACTGTTACATTTAATTTTATAAATATATATCTTCACTGGATGTTATATAAGTATAAAACTGAAGCAGTTATTACATATTAAGAATAATCTATTTCTATAAAAATTACTTATAATCTCTGAGCTTGTCGGCAAATAGAGGTATTGTATACCAATTTCAACATATTACCTTCATTATAATATTATAACAATTTTTATTTTGATACTACCTATTAGATCTAATAACTTATTTTTAATAAATAGATGTATCTCATATGTCTATTGGTAAGTCTATTGATATTGGCATATTGGAATATATTATAATTTTACTACCTAATAAAATAAGAAAATAAACGCAAATTTTAACTAAGTGTAATAATATAAATCTTTTTATATATTAATGTAATTTATAAAGAACATGTGTAATTATGATAAAATATTTACTTATAATAAATAAAGAGACAAATTAGTGACTGCTTTAATCAAGTGACAGTTGGGTAAAAAAGTAATTGTGGAAACAATTTTAAGGAAATGGGCATACTCAGTTTAAACGGAATTTTGTGTCAGTTCGATTATTAATAAAAAAACGGTAGTCAAGGTTCAAAGTACATGTCCAAAAATAGTAACAGTCCAAAAAAAAATTAAAAACCGACAAAGAAACCAATATATTTCTGGTTATTTATAATAAAATAATGGGTATTGTCTCCAAAAATAGTATTTAAATTCAGTGGCGGCAAGATTAAAGGCAATCCTCTTAGGTATTATTAACCGTTTGAATTAAAGAAATGCCGAACAAATGCCTTCTAAAATTAAATAAAATAGTTTTTTTGGAATATTTTAACAGTCTATTTAATTTATATTAGTATGCTATACTCTGTCTTGGCCCTGTGAACATCTGCTTGATTATTTATGGTTTATAAATGTTGTAAATAATTTGAGACTGCATTTACTATCATCATACATTTAACTGTCCTCACTATCAATATTGTGTAAACATTTACTTTAATAGATTATTCTTAATTTTTGGTATTATATAGTGTTAGTAATACCACGTGGCATTTAAAGTTACAGATTAGCCAGTGGGAAATTTAAATCTTAAAACATTACAGATAAAACAAAAGTAATTAAGAAACTAGTCTTTATGTATGAAAATATTCATAATTTGAAAAGGAATTATGTATTTAATAAATACTCAAGCACTCAAATATTTTCATCCATTTTTATACACTTTTCTAATCGATAGCACAAAAAGGTAAAACGCCCCAAAAGTTAGCAAAAGTGTGCAATAAAAATTTAACATCTCACTGTTGCTTTAGTTGTGGTTCTAGATCTGCACTTTTACTTGTTTATATAACCATCTAAATGTAAAGGGCTTCCGTCACTGAGGATTGTGTTATTTCATTTTAACTTGCCCAGAAAAAACTTTCAGGCCCTTTCGGCGCAGGTTTTTGTTAAAACATAATCCTTTAAAGTTACAATCTGTGAGTTGTTTTCGGGGCCAGCTATGAGTCGTGGATCAAACCAACACAATGTTTCCCTCATGAGGTTTTGAGTTCTTAGGTTTCTCCGATATTCCAAACCACGAATAGGATACGGGATGCTCTAAATAAGGGAACTAAAGAGTATAAAGAAATATAAAAGATTAAAACTAATGTCTAGAATTTCGAACCAGCGTAAAAAGATCCTCGCATAACAATTACCACGTATTAAAATATCCTAATATCAAAAAAAAATCTCATGAGAATATCCTTTACCTAAAATGTCCTTATATAAAATATCCTAACATAAAAATATTCTAGCGCCAAATATCTTATCATGAAAGTATTCTATTCTGAAATGTCCTAACATGAAACCCGCTATTGAGTTTATAAATTTCTTATATTTATTTCCAAAAAAACCGTTTTATAACATCTGCCTTTAATAGCATTATGACGGTATTTTGAGTCTCTTTGGAAGAACTTTTTGGAACCACTACCTGGCCTCTAATTCACTTGGGAAACGAATAATCCTTATAAGTCGACTATTGGTTCCAAGAAAAGGTAACTGTCAGATACCGTATAGTTTCAGAGTGGATGTGACATACACACTACCTTAAATAGGGCGCACCAAGGGGTTCGCAAGCAATAGACCATTTGGTTCTAGCTGATCATCATAGAATAAGGAAAAAAAGGTTTGCAAGCATTCATTTCACGACCAATTCACAATAAAGTATTCATGAAGATATTCATGAAATACTTACGACTAGTTATTAGTCAAGTTTGTAAAATAAGATCGATCCGTATACTCGAAGATAGTTCGGGTATTTTATAGTATTGCATTGTATTGTAACTATAAACATAAGAAATATAAGTAATTAAGAAACAGTTTACTTTTATTTCAAGAAAGATACGCAGGAACTAATTTATATCAGTTTCGTAAATCACTGACATCTCTAAGAAAAAACTTATTTTCGACTCTGTTGAACCGGCGCTCCGGAAATTATTTATGAATTAAACAAGCAATTCAACAAAGGTTTTATGGCTACAAGGAGCTTTCGGAAGAGTGTTACATCAATCGGTAGACACCCAGACCAGGTCGCGTCTCGGCAGGAACTCAAATCAAACACTCCCCAAGGTACCTTTTCGTATCCGATTGGAGGAATTCTGATTACATTCTCCAAAACCTCCAAATTTCGCTAGATACAGAGCACGATCGAAAACATGAACGATACAAATTGTTTTTGATTTTCAACAATCTGCCCGGTGTATTACTTATTTTAGCTTAAGTGGTTTAACTTTATTTTAATTTTGGAAATACATACTGATGTATTAATCCCGTATTCGCCTTGCTGGTCTATTAAGGCATGTATAACAAATTAGTAGTAATAAATTAATTTTAACTAAGAGCACATCTAATGCAAGATGTAATTGATAAAAACTGCTGACGGAATTGTTAAACTTTGTGATGTGTCATAATTGTATATAAGAATGCTATATGAATAACTTTTTGTATGTTGTCGTTGATAGGTTTACTCCTCCCGCTCAGTCGTGTGGTAGAACCTCCTTCTCGCATGACCATCTTCTCCCATGGACAGACTTTAGAGGCACACAATATTTGTATCTTTTAGGTATTTTAGTGCCTTGAACATATTTGTCGTTTCGATTTGAAACTCCTTCTGATATTTTGGATTCTGCAAGTAGCTCCAGTCGCAATTGATTATTATAACAACACTCTGTCCGTTGTACTCACAGCATGTTACACGAAGCAGATAGTGGATCAATTATCAGGTCCTCGTATTGCCCTTACGTCGCTAAGCGTCGAACGAAACCGAGAGTTTATCAAAACATAATCCAACATCGCTGAATCATTGCCTCCTTGCTATGTTAGTTGGTGCTTCAGAGGGTGTCGGAATAGAGTGTTACCCACCACAAAGTTATTTAATGAAGCAAATGACAATAAATGTAAAGATTTGTCATTTATTTCTCCATAGCTACATTTCATAAAACCGTCTCCCAACAGTCCTAGCTGAACTTGTATGTCTTGTTTTGTTTTGTTGTTGTATTTGGGTGGGCAATAAATCGTAGACATTGTTAATGGACTATAAATTACCTCTAGGGTTATATTGGTTACTTTTAGGTGATTTTTGCTAAATTTTTCTCCTTCAAAATGCTTCATATGTCTTCAAGGATGATTATGTCTATAACTCCTTGTACTTTATTATCTAGATGATTTCTATGTTAAAGCTTAAATTTAGTAATTTGCAGATAGTGTTAATCTGTGAAGTGTGTTTCGGAAACCATCGTTATGTCAATATTTTGTTTAGTTATGAATATTTTTAGTTTCCTGTCATTAGGCAAGTTTAGAGACGACTTGTATTATTAATTTACTTATCTTTTCTTCCAGTTTAGTGATGTGGTGGGCTGTCTTTGTTGCTGTTGATTAATTTTTCCCGTAACACGGGATAAATTGTTTTAATATAATTTCTACTTATATAGCTTATATATTCCATTTGAAGTTTCTTATGCTGGTTTATCTTAAATAATAATGTAATTATCTTACGATTTTTATAATTAACTTATAATTTATCCTATTATATTTAATATAACAATATTATACTCAAAGATAAAAGTTTATACCTCTATTATATCTGTTATTTTTCGTATATTTATCAGTTATTATTTAAAATTAAATAATACAGGCATTAGATACTATTATATATTATAGAAAGTTTTTATATAGTAATTATCAAGACTTATTTATATTAATTGTTCTTATTTTTATATAGTTCAGGCAACCCACTATACAAATGCAAAGAAAAATAGAAACGTGAATCTTTTGAGAATCTATTTATTGCAGTGTATAGATGTTGTTTTATTTTTAGAAAAATACTTTATGCATTTGTTTCAAAAAAGCTAAATGTGACACTAAACTTTAATAATTATAGATATTATAAATACACGTTTTCAGCTGTATTCTTGACAATATGGCGACTTATAAATTTAAGACGGCGCCCACCAGAAAATAAGACCAACAAACTATATAATTAATTATTGTTGGAAAATATATACAAAATTTTATTATACCCTATTCCCCCAGAATTGAAACCTAGGGAAGATCAAACGACAAGGATTAAATATGAATGACCGACGGTTCTGATTTAAATTGGAGATATATCTGTGGCGGCTTAGAATATAAAGGTTTTTCAGCGCTTTTGTCGTAAGCCGAAATCTATCCTATTGCGGCATCACCTTTGACAAAATTAAATTATTTTGAATTATTCAAAAAATTAAATTAGATTTCCAATAATGTAAGTGGAAGGGATATTAAATTTGTTCAATTTACCATCATTTTACCAGTTGATCCGGAAATATTGTGGTGGTTGTTTTGCTTTAAAGTTATGTCCAATTCTGACTACTGGTTATTGAATTATGAATTACTCGAAAGAGTTTTATCGTTTTTGGACGAGGAAACAAGTCCTTCGGGAAAAGAATCTACATATTGGGCTACTAAGCGTTGTTACCCAAATCTAGGTATGTAGATAAGTATATTCAGTCTAATTAATTATTAATGTTGTGTTGATCGATTTTCGGTATTGGTTGAAACATTAAATAAAACAAAAAGCAAATAAAAAATGTTAAAAATTCCTCATCGTATGATTTTATACAGTTTCTAAAAAATTATTTATAAGTAATATTAGTTTTATAGTTCTTAATATATTAGCAAAGCCTAAGCTGCTCATATTTTTTAAATTAAATGTAAGGCTAACATTATATATTTTTGTTAGTAAGTAACAAATAAAATATTTTAGAGCATAAATTAATTATTCTGATATATAGTAATTAATAAAAAAATAGTTTAGAGCATATATCACATATATAAATTTATCAATAAGTAACATATTCCTTTAAATAATAAAATAATGGTTATAAAATTTCTCTGCTATTTTCATACATCTCATTTTATCAATTTTTTGCTATATCTTCACAGATTAGAGTGGTAATATATAACGTGAATATTTATTTAAATAACTGGCCTGTCGATCATATCTCTTTTGTAACAGCCTTATGCTGATTAAAAGATTCGGTAGTTCATTAGAAACTTGGAAAACAGATCTTATGTTTTATAGGTAATTATATTTTATATTTAATAATTTCTTATTCCGAACATAATTCTTTTTATATCGATTTTTTATTTAAACATTTCTGTTCTTTTACACTTATTACTAGTTCATTAAGTGCGTGGAAATGATACGGATCAGAAAAACGGATTCATAGTTGTAAACTTTACTTTGCTTGAAGTATAATTTCTCTATCACTTATAATCCTCCAATTTATTGATTCAGTCACTCTAGAGATTTTGCAGAAGGCTTACAATATAGTCCTCTACAGCTATATACATAAAATACTTAACTTTTGCATTTGAGCTTGATGTTGAAATAATTCTTAATTCAATTCAATTATTTTAGCGATATTATTTTTGAACTGTGTGGTAAAGGTCGGTCATAAATAATAATTTGAAGTTAACAATTTAGGAGTATAACTTGAAGTGTCCGGTTTGATTTGGTTATATATATAGATGGTACAATTATTGACTGACTAATATGAATTCTGGATAGTACTAACCTCTTACTATAAGCTTCAAAATGTCATGTCATTCTAACTATTATTTTGTACAGTAATTTTAGCGAAACATCTATTATTTAATGAAACACCTGTAATTTTATACATAATGTAGAATTAGACGCGTTTGGTATATGTTGTTTTTGATGAGAAAATTTACTTTGAATATCAAAGCGTCTTTATAAGCATTATGAACATTTTCAGCATTATAATTAACTATTACGTAGAATTTCAACACTATTATATGAGGATCTACAGTGTTGGATGTTTTGATTGTCCAAATCTATCAAGAAAAAGTTCACGAGATAATTTTTCTAAGTGAGGTTGCGTGAGGTAACTGATTCTGCGGACGGCTTGGAGGTGATCGACAGAATTTTTTTTTACACCGATACGTGATAATGAAACACGGATTCACTGTTCATTCACACACCTGAAGAAAATAGATAATTAGTTAAATGGTCGGCATTCGATGATGTCCAAAACGCCCAACATTTTAAATCCTGGTTAGGCACCCAGTTTATAAAATCCGTATTTTGGAACATGAAAAATTAGAACTATTTAATATAGAAATACTTATAAAAAAAGGTCCCCCCAAAAAATCAATTCCATTAATTGCACCCCAATCAATCCTATCCCAAGAAGATTGCAAAATGCCGTCGAAAATTATGAGTAAATTGACTTGAATTGAATTACGTTTTGAATTGCATCCCCATCTACTATATTCATCAGATTTAACCCCAAGAGTCTGCTGGCTCTAGAAATTTGAAAAAAGGCCTGGATTAAAAATCTGTATATAAAAAAATTATCGAAATATAAGAAAAGAGTCGGATTCACTTTTGAAGAAATTATAACGATAAATATGAAATACATGTCGACTTTTTGAAAAAATATTTTCTTCGATTGATGGGATATCTATTTAGTAATGTATTAAATGAATATAATATTTTCATTACAATTATAATTTTGTACAATTAGTGCAATGTTGCTTCAAAGGTTTGAAAGGAAGTCATTTTTGCATTGGATAGTAGCAGGTAATGAAAAATTTATTTATTTCGAGAATTCCAACCCAAAGAAAAACATGGTTATCACCTGGCGAAGCCGGTCTATCAATTGCAAGACCATACTGCCTTGTGTTTGATGGAACCAGCTTAGTGTCGTATATTTTGAACTATTGAAATCTGGAGAAACAGTTAATTCTAATCAGTACCGACAATAAATGATTATTTTGAACAGTGTATGGATCAAAACAATCAATCAAGGAGATTTTGTGGCATAACAACGCGTCGTTTCACAGAGCAAAACCAGTCAAAGAATTTTCGAAATCACTCGAATGGGCCGAACTCGCACCCGCCGTAATTTCCAGACCTGGCCTCATCCAACTACCATCTTTTCGCATCGATGAGATACAGAGCAGAGTAGAACACTTTGCCGATTTTGAAGAAGTTAAAAAATGGTTCGATAAATCAATGGAGAAACTATTCTATTAAAATGGCATCCATAGATTGGAAGACGGGTAAAATATATGGAACCCAAATGAATGCCGAATGCGTTGAATAAATACATTCTAATTATCCGTTGAAAATAATGTGTTTTCTTTTGCGAATCGGAACAATCAACATCATCAATCATTAGCGTCTAAGTGATGATATGATTGTATCAAAGGATATCCAATTTTTGACGAGGAATTTATTTGTTACTGGAATAGTTTTTAGACATCAATACCATTACCTAATATTTTATCGTTTTCCAATGAATTTATAATTGTTTCATTCAATAGAAAGCTTTTATTCCAGTCTACACTAATATATTTCGGAACAAGACGAAGGTAACATGGACTAAATTTGCGGCTGGATTGAGGGTAGTTGAAAAAGCATCCGGGACCACAGAAGAATTGCCAAAGGTTGCTGTTGCTTCGACTGAAAATAATGAATCTGTAGAAGAAGAAGTAGTTATTAAAGAAGATGATGATGTAGATTTTTATGCGAAATCGGTTGAATCTCTAAATATGCTTCTTTTAAACGATTTCGAACATCATCCAGTAAGTATTCGATTTTTGGTTGATCGATTTCAATAGGATTACGTTTTAATTATAATTGTTCGAAATAATAGACAATTAGGTATATGAAAATGTTTTATGTGTTGTTTATATCTATTAGGTACATGAATTTTGATCAACGATATATCTATTGGTGAAAATGTGAATTATTAGCGTAAACAATTGTTAGACAACCTATCCTAACTTCGATGACTGTCATTTTTCAACGTAAAATAAGTGTTTTTCATTTACTATTGTTGTGTAATTCAGTGTCGACTTTCATTACTTGTTATTGCTTGAGTTGAGTACATCTGTTGCTGAGGCTCATCAAACACTTTTAGAAACGTAGGATGATACTGCTCCATAATATCCCAATTTTCTATTTAAACAACCTAATATTAACTAAAATTCATCACCACTATTTAATGGTTGTCAATGATAATGAATTGCTAGTAGGCCCCAAAACAATTCGAAGACAATTGCAAGACTGTGATGGTTGCCGGATGTTCAACTGTTGCCTAATATATTTACAATTACAATCACAAACATAAAGTACATCCATACCTCAGCGGGATTCGAACAAGGGACTATGGAAACGTAGCGTTTCAAAATGCCGAAGAAGTCCGAAAACAGATCAATGATTAGATTGCTGCCAAACCAATGTTGTTCTTTCGGCAGGGTATCGCTATGTTTGCAGAAATATGGGAAAATTTAGAAAAATATGGGAAATATTTTGATTAATATAAATTATACCAATTGTTTTCGAGGATTATCTTTTTAAAGAGAAAAATGATGAAAATAAATTCAAGCACTTGAAAGATTCCAAGAACATCAGAAAAGTGTTTTGATTTTATGACATTACTCAATGATGATCACCACCACATTCAGCCACTTAGTATCTAACCAAATTATCTGATTCGTTAAAAGCTTGATCTAATAAATTGTGATCAATTGATTGAATAACCCTGACACACAAGGTTTGAAATTTAGTTTCGAATATTATGCCTAAATAGAGATCAACTGGTAAGGTTCTCGCAGGAGAGGTTGATCAAGAGAACATCAGCTTCCGGATTATAAAATGTTTTGACTACAGTTTTATCATTTTTATTTATCGCTCAAGACCATTGAATATTTTTGGGTTATAAATCTATTACATTCTACTCTGTAATTCATTATAGAGTTTTCAATGTAGAATTTTTCGAATCTCCTGATGTTCAGACGATTTTGAAGATTACTCATATTTTAAAATGTATAATCAAGTAGGATTATTTTTTTAAAAATGACGGCACAGTAAAAAAATGCCGTTTTTTACAGCAATCGCTGAAAGGAATGTATATGTTTGTTAAAATAAATTGTAACACAAAGGGTAGCTTATGGTTGATTGATTGGTTAAGCTCGGCGTAAATTCAATATTTTCGATTGATGTAGAGTTTCACGCCAATTTACAATATAATAATTGCAGGAATTGCAGTTAAAATATTGTTCATATTTTGAATATTTTAACAAAACTTAATTGGGATATATTGTAGATGCAGTGTCATGGATAATATTTTCATATGGTAGTTATAAATTTTCTTAATGAAGGCAAAGTGCATATATAGTGAAAATAGTAAACTTCTTCTAAATTTATAACGTCAAAACGTCACAATGTTGCCGCATCAACTTTAAGTTTTAGTTCATTTTGGATTTGACATATAACAGCATTTTAATTTAAATCTTATAATGAACAAAAATAATGTTATTAAATATAGTTTATTCTAACATTATAGCACATGACGTAGAGATTTAGGCGTGATTTATAGAATTCGGCATTTTCAATTAGAGTAAATATTAAGCAGCGATTTGAAATTTGTCAAATCAAGCAAAGTACCAAAGCAACATTTGCGATTTACAACCTTTAATTATTATTACTAATGTTTTGAAGAATTTTGCAGACATTTGACAATGGGGCGAATTTTATAGGCTGATTCGATTATATATTCATCTCTTTTTAACTAGATTAAAATGACAAGAAAAAATGGTGTATAAAATTATACATAACGGAATTTAGAATCTGGTATAGGTGATACATTCGACATCGTGGTTGCATGTGCTCAATATTATTTTGAATAGACTATAACTGTGTTGTTATTCATAATGTATCTATTTTAATATTTAATAAATGATGACTATTAATATTTAGTCGATAAAACTATTATTGAATTTGTACTTATAAAAGCTAATTCTTCAGTATATAAAGGGGATGGATAAAATAATAGCAACACCTGAGATATATACTATTAAATTATTAATAAAATGTAAAACATCTGCATTTCTTCGCGGAATAGATTCAGAGAGTGTCTGAATATTTTCCAACGGAATGTTGACTTGTACCAAAACATCGCCAATTACTTCGATGATTACACCCTAAAACTCTCCATAACGGTTCAATTATGTTGTGGTTTGGCAATTGTGCGAATGTTTTTCTGATTGTCCTCAAATCAAGATAGACCTTTTGTGGCTCTGTGTATGGACGCATTATTATCTTGTATTATGACAGTGTTTGGCAACTTCATCGTTCCGACCAGTGACGTGAATGATATATAATATTAATAGCTCACCTTATTATAACTTATATTATTAACATTATATAAATTATTATAACAGTGCCAATGTAAGCTTCCAGACATACTTTTAAAAGAATACAATTTTTGAAAGCATATAATAAAATCAAGGAAGACTTAGTACTTCAATATGTGTATTTGGATGTGAAATGAACATTTCAGAAGAGGACCATTAGACCCAATGGTCACTCACTCTGCAAGATGATAATAAAAATAGTGTTAAGATAACAAAACTTGATGGAAAAAGGTAAACGTTGGAATAAAAATTGATTACGTTTTATTAGTCATAAAATTTTTTAAAATGTTCATTGCAGATATATTGTTCTTTATGCTGGTAACAAGAATATTTCCAGATTCCCTTTCGAAATCTGGGAGATCACACATTTCACCGATAGTTTGTAACCGTGTGGTTTTAACCTTCATAGAATAAAGTGTATACAAGACTCGGCATGTAAACTGAGCAACACATACGCGTCGAGTTATTTTTACGGAAGTAGTGTTGCCAACAGGCAACAAGATGTACTATAGTCTATTCAAAATAGCAGTGAACTCACGTCATCTGAATTAATGACGTCAAAACGTGGTAATGTTGCCGCATCAACTCTGAGTTTTAGTTCGTTTTGGCTATAACGTATAACAAAAATCTAATCCAAATAAAATAATTAAACTGTTCGTAAATAACTCCGCCTAATTAACAATTATATATCCAAGTAATATGTTTTACTTTCATTAAAGAGCATATTTACCGTTTACGCTTAGTTCTTATTTCCTTCGGTGCAGTGTTTCCATGTAAAGTCTGTATTACTTCTTAGTTTGTTATGTTACTACATACACACATATTTTAATAAAACTAGATTTAATCACTGCATTCTCCCTGATGCATTTGCCATATCTTCAAAACGGTTAGTATTCTTTCTCTCCTCACACATTTTAATCTTTGATTACAATAAGAATTCTCTCGTCACCCTGTCTTGTAAATTTTCAGTATTGAATCATAATCCCATATTCAGAAAATTTCATTAAAGTGAATAACTAAGCTGTTAATTTCCAATTTATCTAACATTTGTTCACAATTTCATCATTTGTCAATTTCTTCTTCAAACCATAGGGGTTAACCGAAGGAAAGTTATTAACTATTCTTGTTTCCAGCATAAAGAACAATATATCTGCAATGAACATTTTAAAAAATGTTATGACTAATAAAATGTAATCAATTTTTATTCCAACGTTTACCTTTTTCCATCAAGTTTTGTTATCTTAACACTATTTTTTATTATCATCTTGCCGTGAGTGACCATTGGGTATATTGGTCCTCCTCTGAAATGTTCATTTCGCATCCAAATACACATATTGAAGTACTAAGTCTTCCTTGATTTTATTATATGCTTTCAAATTGTATTCTTTTAAAAGTATGTCTGGAAGCTTAAATTGGCACTGTTATAATAATTTATATAATGTTAATGATATAAGTTATAACAAGGTGAGCTATTAATATTATCCCTTCACTCTTAAGAGTTATTAAGAGAAGAGCGTAATTTAGACTAAACCACTGTTTGATCTGGGATGTTAGTTATGGTATTAATGCTTTAAAAGTATGACTTTAATGTGGACAACTTAAATATAATTTCAGAATGTGCGTGACTGACTGTCTCATGCCTAGTTTCCAACGTGATAATAATGTCTTACATTTTTAGAATTACAAACAATACATATTATCTATCCAGAGAAAAGTTTGAAATCGCGACAGGGGCTCTACCCTTTACCTATATAACCAACATATCACTATTGATTCTAAATATATGATTTTGTTGACAAGATCTGTTTGATCTGTTTGGGGTCATTAACATTGTTTAGACAATTTGTTCCCGTTCATTTTTTATTTACTCACGAGTAAGATATTAAAAAAACATGCTATATAACAAATCGTAATATAAAATGATAATAGTAAGTCGTACGTAACATAATAGTAACGTAATTGTTAAGCCACCAAATTTAGCGAATTATGTTGTTATTTCATATTTCGCGTTTGAATAGTTTTATTTTTATTTAGTTTGAACAGCATATCTATTGCATACTTTACAGATTTACGTTTTTATCCAACTTATATTTTAATAGACAATTAAGAACAAAAATTAATAAAATGTATGCAATAAATATAACAAATAATTGAAATAAAATCGGTTTTTAATTTTCTTTTATTCGCAGGTAATCGGGATAGCCAATGCTGTAGAAGCAAACCCTGAATATTCTATAGTAAAAGATATACAGGCTGTGGAGGAAAATGATTTATTTACATATTTTTGTGAATCTGATCGTCCAGAACGTAACCAAAATGTAAGTAACTAGTTCTATATATATGTATCTGTATATACTTTTTACTGTTTAAATTTTACTGTTAGTTTTGCTGTTTCTTAGCTTTATATATGCTAGAAACAGGAACAGCAAAACATTATTGCTGGAAGCTCAACACCTCTCATAATCATTACCTTCAAATATGGCATGTTTCGTTTCAGTAGTCATTCAATTTAACCTTCGTTCATTTAATTTTTTACTATTAATTCATGTGGAACGCACATATCGAGTTTCTTTTGGTATTCACTGTAATATAAATGGTTCAAAATTATTGTATGGTCTATGTTTAATTTCTTTTCTTTACCGAGAAATAAAATACTCAATATTCTGGTTCAAGTTTAGCATCTAAAAAAATTAGTTTTTAGATGTTAAACATGAAAAAAGAAAATGAGTAAATCAATTCTGACAATAAGGCTTACTAAAATACTTATTATAATAATATCAATGAGCCTCTGCTGCATTTATCTGCATCATCAGTTTCAAACCGCTATCAGCTTTGACTGAGAAAAGTGATTCCGATTCTATATCTATAATGTTTTCACCTTTTAAACGCGCTATAGTTGAATAAGCTTACTATAGATATTCGAATTAAGTGTCATCTATTAGGATATCCGAGAAAAAATCATCTCCATAATGATTCCATATTTAGATGGTTATATTAAGTGCTGCTTTTTCGAGCTAGCATTTAAATTCTGCCATGAAGTTGGGAAAATGTAGTAGCTTTATGTATGTAGAGGAGAATACTTAAACAATTGCACTCAATTTTTTTAAATGCCAAAAAAACACAAAATTAATTAATAGTTCTTTACATATTTAAATACATGTATTTTTAGGATTGCCAAAAAGTAGGTGTGGTGTCAAAAAGGAAAAGGGCTAACAAGTTAGATTACGACAACGATATACTACCACCGGATGTTTGCAAATTTTGCTATAAGAATGGCGAGAGAAAGATTGTATACTCCAGCCATGTACTAAAGTCTGCAAGTGGTGAAATAACCTGTCCCATATTAAGGAAGTAAATATCAGCATATTATTATCCGTTTAACATTTAATAATATCGTTGGATAATGAATTGTTTTCTATCATGATCATAAATACGAAATGATCTCCCAATTTATAACACTATATGTTCAACAAATCAGAGTATTTGATTTTTATTCTCAGTGAACTTTTACGTTATATACCTTAAAAAATTATGTGTAGATTTAACTTTTACAAATATTTTTGGAGCATAAAGTACTAAAGTATTTAAAACAGAAATATTTTCACTGGGGATTGGTTGCAAAGGAAAAGTAATTTGGAATGAATCAGAATGTAAAGCTTTCAAGAACATCATTCAGCTTATGGTTGAAATTGATAAATAGAACATTCCATAGGAATGCCTACAACGACAAAATGGAAATCAATATCTAGTGTTTTTTGTACATTACATATTATAATTAGAGTAATTCTAAATTAAATTTGGTAATTTCGATCTCTGTGACTAATTGCATCTTGAACGATAGGTCTAGAATAAGCTCTACTGGATGAAAACTCAACGCCAATGCAACAAAAACTTCTACAAAAACTACTTAGAAGTCACAAAAAATGCCATTTTCTAACCCATATACCAAATAGGAGAAATTTAAAAATTTAGATGTTCCAAATGCGTTTACTGAAAAAAAACTTTTTATTGAAAATTATGACAGGATTGGATGAGAAATAAGTTTTTACAAGAATTTGAAATACAAAAATCGTCGGTACATCCCAGGAAACCTTGTACATTGATGCCAAAATGGGATATAGGTTTCAATATGGTTCGGATATTTGAGTATTTGTTTGGATATGAATGGAGTACTAACTCCTGGAAATTAGTTAGACACTAACTGCGAAACGTTACAACCAAAAATTGAACAAACCGTTTGATCAGTTTAATGGAGCACATTTTAACTTGTGAGATAAATGTGTAAAATTAAGTTCTATGTTTAATATTATAGTTCGAATTACTAATTGAAGGTAATGAATTACTTTTGAATATATTTTAATACTTCTATATAATTTCACAAAATGACTTTGAAACGTTGTCTGTAACAATACTAAATACTACTCCAGACATATTTAAATGTCTAAAAGTCATGAGAGTGGTTTAGAAAAAATGGAAATAAACACAATATATTATAAGTATTGAAAGATTTTTAATGGCTTTCATATCACCGAGATCTTCATCAGCCTCTCAGGTCATTTTGTTTTAAATGTAATTTTTAAAACAATACAAACCTAATTTTAATATGTAATACTAATGTTGTAGTCCTTCGCTGATATAATAAAATAAAACATATTGAAATCTCATGTTCTAGTAATTTTTAACACATTCTCTATTTGAACATTTTCAGTCACACTTGTGAAATTTGTGGAGCTGCTGGAGGTAATGCCCATACAAGATCTCATTGTCCACTTAATACAAAATCCATTGTTACTGCTAAGACATGTCATAAAATCTCCAAAGGAGTGATACTTGATGAAGATGAAGAGGAGTCAAACTAGTTTTGAAGAAGTGGTAATGCCAGTATTTACTGTATTCTGATAGTTCCTAATTTTTTATATGTTCTTAAAATTAATAATTTCACTTTACTATATATGCATATTAGTATATTTGTCAAAAATTTGCGTGTGTTAAAATGTTTCAAGACTTTCTTCTTAAATTTTCAACAAGATCAATGAGTCTATGATCTTGATAATGACATTTTCGAGGCATTTTATTTCGAATACAGCATAGTTTATTTTTAAAACGCCAAAAATGATAAATAGATTATTTTGTGGTAATCGAATTTCCATTTAACCCCAGAAAATTCTTAAGTAATTATATTACCCTCTCCAATCAACATGAACTGTCGTTATTGTAATATGAAATCTTTCCATCTTCTCATCATAATATTATTGCTTTTAAAATTGATTGTGTGCTATATTTTTGATTATCAAACATTGAGTGAAACAATTTATTTAAATATATTGAAGATTTATATTATCAGTCTTCAACGTTTTGAAATTATGATATCTTTAAATTCATATATTATATTTTGTCATTATTTTTTTTATATAATTACAATATTGAATGAAACAAATTCAAATATGTTGAAGATATATATTACTCAGTATTCAACGTCTTCAAATCATGATATTCTTATCATTAAATTTATCAGTTGTATATGTTTCACTTGTATTAAACATTGAATGAAACATTTGATTGAAATATATTGATGATAAAAAAGAGAATTTGACAATCCCAACAATATAATCCCAAAATCATAATATTACTATCATTAGATTTGTTTGTTAAATTTTTGCTTTAATATTGAGACATAATTCTGAAAACATATATGTTTTTAAAACATCAAAAGTAATTCATATATGTATATACTTGATCTTCAACAAGCCTTAAGTCATAATATCTTTTTCTTTAAATATCACATATATTTTGCCTTGAACATGTTATCTTTTCATTTATGGCGCATTGAATAAAAATATTTAAATATATTGAGGATTTATATGAAATATCTGACACTATATATATATCTTTAACAAAATGGTAATTTTGTTCTTTAAATTTGATTGTTGCGGCTTGAAGGCATAAATGTGCCTTGAATACATTTTATATTTTTGCTTTTGAAACATTGAATGAAATAATATAAATATATCGATTGATATTAGTAAAAGAGTATTTGACTTCATATCCAGTGATATCTTCAAATAATGTATATTTTGCAGGAAATGTGACTATTTCCAACAATATCCTCACACTATGATATTCTTATCTTTAAATTTGATTATATATATTGATATTGCCTCAAATATTTTTATATTGGGAATATTAAATGAAATAATTTATTAAAATAAATTAACTTTTATATTAAAAAAGGAATCTAGATTTATATAGAACATCTTAAAATAATAATTCTACTTCCTCAAATTTAATTCTAGTTTAAAAAATGTATAAACAACTTCTTCTTTCTGAAAATATTAGTAATAGTTCATATTTATCCATCTTTTCCATCTTCAGCAAAAGCCTCAAATCATAATATCCTTGTTTTTAAAATTGTACATAAAGAAATATTAAGTATTGCGATTATAACAAATGTGTGCTACTTATTCCCAAGCTTGCAGTTTTAAAATTATTGTTATTATTACTCTTCGCATATATAAGTTGCAAGAAATAATTCTGAAATAGTTTGCACACATGTTATTTGCATCCTCAGTTCGAAACGTTTTTCGTTTATTCGTTTAATAATTATCCTTGATAGGCTATTATAAAAAGATATCCCATATCGAGCAAACAATCAAAGTTTTACATTTATCATTTTTGGCCCAAACATTTTTTCCTCAAGCTTTATAAAAAATAAGTATTCCGAATAATTTTTACATTAAAATGAAAAGTTTAAACGGATACATCTTAATAAACAAATCTTAGGATGTAATACATATGTGTTATGTATTTAAAGTAATATACTATATATGCATATTAGTATATTTGAGTTATTTTTTAGTTAATTTGATGGGTTGAATAGTTACTACCATTTGATATTATTTTATGTTATTTTCGGAAATTCCAGTAAACTAATAAATAAAAAGCTACTTTATAAAGCTTAAAAGCTTTTTACTTATTAAGATATAGTTTTAATAAATTAATATTTTTTAGTCGTTTTGGTATTTTTGGTATTGTTTATATACCGTTTATTGCAATGATTTTATACAAGTATTTTATATACTACTTTCTGTGCATTTTTAAATAAATTTTTGAATCAAACTTGTTTTTTCTTGAAGGAAGAGCTATATATACATATATACAACGTGGTCAAACATATACAACGTAAAAGTCCCGCTACCATTTTTAATTGCCTATAACTTTGCTCAAAGAAAAGGTAGGTAAGTTTAAAATTATATCGGCTAAATGGTGACCGTCATTCGCTATGCAACTTCTTTTGCTATGCGTCTCTCTCATAATTTTTTCATGTCCTCCTGCAACATCTGAGTCTGTCTTTAAAATATTGAATTGTTTGGGGCTTATTCACATAAACTTTTGATTAAAGAAAAACCATAAGAAAATGTCTGGTGCTGTTGAATCCGCTGGCTGGAATGGCTGGCAATGCTAAATCGCCACTTCGCGAAAAAACGTCATTCAATAATTGAATTGTTGAATGACATGCACCCTAGTCCTTGCTCTTCCATTTCAGGCACAAGACAATTTCGAAGAAAATTTTGAATCATGTCTTGGTACTCTTAGGCAGTAACAGTAACTGCAACACCATGATTATTTAAGAAAAAGGGATCAATGAGGTATGAATACCACGCAATGCAATTGTTTTTAGTGCATGCAATGATGCTTCATGAATTAATTGAGGATTCTGTGTTCCCAAAACCGACTGGTCTGTTTATTGACGTGGCCACTGAGAAGAAAATTGGCTTTATCGCTAATTATCAATTTGGACGATAAATCTTCAATTTCACCAGACAGCCTTAGGATTACATTACTGTACTCAACTCGTTGATCAGGATCTCTCGGTTGTAATTTTTGGACTAATTGAATTTTGTACGGAAACATTTTCAAATCAGTTTTCAAAATTCGCCTTAAATTGCGTGCATAAATGTGTAACTGGGGACCACTTCTCCGAATTGATGTTTCTGGAGACTCTGCGACACTATCGCTCACCAGAGCGAAAACATTTTCAGCGAAAAATGAGACGTCCCTTTGTTTTCCAGAACGAGGCATGTCTGCTGTCGTACTGTACTGTCGAAAATTCGTATGTAAATGATAAACTGTGGATTTGTGAGGCACTGGACGATTAGGATATTTTTGACGCAATTTCCGCTGAGTGGCAATAATGGAACGATTACTTTCAATAAATATTGTCACTATTTCTGCTCGGTCTTGCGGCGTATAATTATCCATAATAAAATTTGGACGTCTACACAATACAATGGTTGAAGCGAAACTGAGCTAAATGTCATATAACCAAGATAGCGCGCAATCAAAATAGTAGCGAGACTTCTAAGCACCTAGAAGCACCTCTAATATATGTATATTACATACATATTTTTAACATTGTCTATTTCCATTGTATTATATAGTATAATTAATTCATAGTATTTGTTATCAAAAATAATTTATTTACTCTAAAGTGAATAAACATGTATTAAAAATGTTGTCCATCATTCGATAGATAGACTAATCCCATCTTGGAATAGCTCTTTGCGGCCTTTATAAAAAGCCAACATCATTACAGACTATACTTTTGTTAGAAACATTTTTTTGATAAAATGCATAACGGTTTTTAAGGAATATTTAAGTTGTTGATGATAACAGGCCTATCATAATAAATAGTTTATAGAGAGTAGATCTAAAATGGCTTAGTCAAAGTCAAACCCTTTGCCAGAATATCAGTAAGTAAATTAGCTGACTGCAAATAGTTAACTTTCACTAAGTTAATTAAAACTGCACCACAAATAAAGTGGTGACTTGTATATACTTTGACATTTTATGATACAGATGGTTTGTAAACCATTTAATAGCGCTCTAATTATCGTTAAACAATCTAACACAACTAACAACTCCTATTAACTGAGCTATTAAGTTATTTAATGAAGCTTCAGAAACTATCATATATTATGTCTTAGTGCTGGATAATGCAATTTTTTTTTCTGCATTTTCATTTTTCTGCATATTACGAAATTACAAAATTTAAAGCAATAATCAGTATACGATTTATGGTCATTTGAATGTGCAACCCAATCTATATCAGCAAAACCTATTTCAGCTGTTTATTTTATTTCATATATCGTAGAACTCGCATAGCCTGTTTTTAGAAAATTTCATCCAAGCACTGTTAAATTGACTTAGATAACTAACTGAAAAGTTTATATCAATGAACCAATTAGTTGTTGATATAACAATCTATCACTAGAAGATTTTAAATTTTTCCGATGATTGACATGTGTAAGCATACATACCGGTTTATAATTTCACATATTGAAACGTTCAAAAATATTATCTATATATTGTTCTTAATTTAAACAAATATATAAAGTTAAAAATGTCAATAAACTACCTCTATTTTTTGTACATAAACAAAGTTCTTGATCACATTTTTTGTATCTCAGATTCTTAAAAACATCATCAACCTTAATATATCATACTGCTTGCAAACTGCTTTATACTGCTAATAGCCTTATTTTTATTTTTAGTCTTTAATTCTGCGAGTTTCATTTCAACCCACTTTCAGTTTTTAAGTGCCATAATTACATTTAAATAGATATTAATCTAAATCTAACTTTATAGATAAGGCCATTAACAATTTAAGCATCGAATGTCTAACAATGGGTGAAAAAGTCTCATCAAAATCGATACTGGTTTCTGAGTAAACCCTTTCGGAACTAATCTAGCTCAATACCGCAATTTACTGTCACAACCACTCTTTTAAACACCCGTTTACAATATTGTCTTTTTTCACTACATTGTTTGTTCTTTAGGAACATCAACTATCTCTCATGCTTGGCTTCTCTCAAACAAATGCAGCTCTTCTTTCATAGCTTTCCTCCAATTGTCACTATTCGATCTTTGCAAGGACTACCTAATATTTTTTGGATCGTTATTTACATTTGAACTTTCCAGACACATGTAAGTGCAAAATAAGAATAAGTGCTTGTCCAGCAATAGTCGTAGATTTGTATTCCCGGAGAAGATAACAGGAACCTTTTTTTATTGGCCACCATTATTTGAATAAATTCTATCGAAGTCTCTTCTTTTAACCTCTCTGTATACTACGCAGAGTCTATATACCAATCTGACTTATAAATGACCTTTGACGCCATGCCAACGTCTTTATCTTTACATTACAGCATTAATCCTGAAAGCATCCGATGTTCCACTACTGCTAGCATCTGGTTCAATGTCTCATAGTTTATTCTTTGGCCTTAGTATCAGTATTATAATAATATTGTTTTCAACTCAGATTTCGAACATTAACGATGTAATTAGCAGTTATTCTTGTGATAATTAAATTATTTTGAAATTGCATTGATAAAGAAAAAACGTCTTATCAAATTTGTAGTTGTTAGTGTTATACACAAAACAGGAAATACCAATGTAGCATTACTATACATATTACATTAAATATATATTAACATTAACGATTTAGAGTGTAATCCGAAATGGACGTAAAACTTTGTTTGAGTATGAGAAAACTCTTAAGAAAAATAATTTTAAGCGTAAACGCACATAATTCAAATTTGTCCTGTGAAAATTTGGTGTTTTTTACTTAATAATGAATAGACAAAGTTTTTTTGTTAATTAGTTTTCTCTAACTAGATGCTTTAACCCACACTAAGCATTAGTTCTTGTGGTTATTGCGCAAATAATTAAATTGATACAAAAATCTTGTATAAATATAAACTTTTATATTCAAATAAATTCCCATTCTAATATAAGTCAAAACAATACGAATAAGCAGTATATAAACAGTTCTAAAAAAATTAAACGTAAAAGTTTTCAAATTCGGGTGAGATTTTAGATTTGAGCGGATGAGAACGAACTTTATTTGATGCCCTGAATTCAGATATTCAATGCATAACAGGTCAATTGAAAAGTCCCCGGCCTATCATAGTAAAACACTTTTCTGGCAAAAATTTTTTTTTATTCAATATACTTTATTCAATATTACTTGCTTCAAAATTAGGCTTTGTTTTGGCGATCACCTCTTCATTCGACGACAATTTCTTCCCAGCGAGTATGCTTTTCAGATCTGAGAACAGAAAATAGTCGCTGGGGGCCAGTTCTGGAGAATACGGTAGATGAGGAAGCAATTCGAAGCCCAATTCATGGTTTTTTGCCATCATTTTCACTGACTTGTGGCACGGTGCATTGTCTTGGTGAAGCAACACTTTCTTTTTCTTTGAATGCGGCCGTTTTGCACAGAGCTTTTTCATACCTAAATATTCGTGAATAATATGATGTACACGTTCAGTTGGTATATTTAGAGTGTCTGCTGTTTCATTCAATTTCAATTTACGGCCATTCAAAATTATTTTGTGGATTTTTTAAATGTTTTGGTCAGTAACAACCTCTTTTGTGTGCCCACTGCGTTGACCATCTTCGCTGCTCATTTCACCATGTTTAACCTTAGCATACTAATCGTTGATGGTTGCAAAAGGCAATATTTTATCAACACGCGAAATTCCTTTTTATCCATTGTCTTCGCAATAACAAAAGTTGCTTCACTGAAAATGCAATAATTCACAAACTAATGATCCGACAGCTGTCAAATTTATTCACGCATCTTTTGAAGTTTATCGCTAACTAAAGAACATATGGATTTAATTCTAGTAGCGTCATCTATGAGTCAGGCCGGGGACTTTTCAATTAACCTGTTTTGTCAAGATTGGTTCTAGTATTCGAGTTTTCGTGTGGTGGCAGAACTGCGTTCTTATAAGGAGTGTCAGCTGACGACGTTGCATTAAACATCATTTGGAATTTATTTTTGTGCTGTGATTGTGTTTCGAAAAATGGAGAGGCAATGTTTTCACAATAACAAAAGTTGCTTCACTGAAAATGCAATAATTCACGAACTAATGATCCGACAGCTGTCAAATTTATACACGCATGTTTTGAGAGTTATGGCTAACTAAAGAATATATGGATTTAATTCTAGTAGCGTCATCTATGAGTCAGGCCGGGGACTTTTCAATTAACCTGTTATGTCAAGATTGGTTCTAGTATTCGAGTTCTCGTGTGGTGGCAGAACTGCGTTCTTATAAGGAGTGTCTGCTGACGGCGTTGCATTAAACATTATTTGGAACTTATTTTTATGCTTTGATTGTGCTTCGGAAAATGGAGAGGCAATGTTGCAAACTCAATTCAAAGTGGTTTTGTTACGTTTGTGGCTATTATATGCCCGATAAACATAGAAAATCATGACAAATCAAACAAAATCAATTCAAAAATGGGAACAAGGAACTGCAATTTTGTTTTTCTATTGTAAACACTGAGAATCATGTATATGATTGCTACTTTTACTCTACAGTAAATATCCTGACGTAAGTATCTGTCAGTGTAGAAGCTGATAGGCGCTAATCGATTGCCAATTTGTTTCGGTACAAGCGCAAAACATGCCTTAAGAACTTCATCAACATCATTAGCGAACAATTAAAGCGATTTCGTTATAGAAGAAAATAATTTGTCGCGCCTAATATTCGAAACCCAATGACGGAAAGTTTATAAAATATTTAAGGTTTTATGAAGCAGCAGCATGGACATCGGTTCAAAGTGTTGTTCGCAACTTTTTCGGTAACCACAAATTACTGGATTACAAGCACGTAATCGACAATTTGTTGAAAAATTATCACCTTATTGAAGCTCGAATATCTCTCAAATATGGTCAAAATTAGTAAAATAATGAATTTATAGAATATTAAAACCAATTTAAAAGACATGCTACCGATCTGGATTCAGATCCCAGCTTTAAATGGTCTATAAATGAAAATTGCCGTTTTCAGCTTATTTTTGGATATGATTACAAACTTTCATTTTTAATTTATGTATCTATCAGTTTCTTTGCTTATGAAGCGTCTTTATTGCTTTCCAACGTATGGAAATTATTTAAATTCAATATATATGTTTAACTAGTAGTTAGTATTTTTCATTTTCACAATTTTGTAGCAACACCAAATATTCTTTATATATCACGTCAAGATCAGCAAGCGTCGAAAGAAATGTTTATCAACAGATTCAAATAAAACATAAATAAACTTTCAATTTCGCATAAACATTAGTTTTCTTCTTCTTTCTTCTGTTTGAGGAATTAAATTAATATTAAATTCAAAAATAATGTCCAGATTTTATTAGGTGTTTGATGGGTTAATATGTATTGATCTTATATAATCTGAATGTTTACAGCATAAGTAAATTGTAAAATTTTCAACGAACTATTTTCTTTTTAGTACTATTGTGTTATTTAGTGTCCACTGAAGTTAACCATGGAATGCTCAAATTTGCATTTTTTTTTACTCTTTGTGATTCCACAATCTGCCCTATAGGCAATAAGTATTTCTTATGTCTATATTATATTTACATGGCATGCAGAAAATCACTTCATTAAGCGATCTTCTGTATAAAATATTATCTTAATAAATTAATCTTATTCTAAAGCTTATATATGTCCAGTAATCAGATCAGGTGGTGTTAAACGTTTTAGTCTACGCACTTCATTATCACGTCGCATATTTAGCTGATTAGCGAGTACATTGGGATGCACACTGACACTCTTTCGAAGTACTTCACAAAAACACGTTGAATTACACTTGTTATAGATTCTAAAGGAATATCGTGTTGTATCACTTTATTTGAAATATAGTACGGAGCATCAACAATGGCACGCAACACTTTATTTTGGAACCGTTGAATGATATGAAGGATATATTAGATTTGCTAGCGGTACCCCATAGTTGGGTTCCATATGACCTAATACGCTTGAGTATAGACTCATACAGCAATACCTTGTTATCTAATGATAACTTGGATTTGCGCCCGATGAGCCAATACATTTGATATAATTTCAGTCGAAGTTGTTTTCTTTTGTAGAGTATGTGCTTCTTCCAGGTTAGGCGTCGGTCTAAGTGCATACCAAGATATTTAACTTGCTCTGCTTGGGGGAGTTGACGGTGATTGATATTCATTCATGGATGTTCTTCTACGCAGGGTAAACGTTACATGGGTGGATTTTGTTTCATTGACTTTAATGCGCCATGTCTTCAACCATAATTGTACTTGATCCAGGTGGGTTTGTAGGTTTATTGATGCTGTGAGCGGATCTTCATGGGATGCCCAGATTGCTGTGTCTTCTGTGTATGTTGCCACAGTAGTTATTTTTGTGGTGGGCAGATCGGCCGTATACAGAAGATACAGTACTGGACTCAGTACACTACCCTGCGGAACTCCTGAATATATAGGGGATTTAATTCGGTATGTTCATCGCCTTGATTTACAATAAAATGTCTATCAGTGAGATACAATTTTAGTAACTGATAGTCCGGATGAGGGAGACGTTTCTTTAGTTTAACCTGCAAGCCCGTATACCATACTTTGTCAAAAGCCTAAGATATATCTAGAAAAGCAGACGAACAATATCTTTTGGCGTTTAGGTCAGTGTTTATTTTGTTTACAAGTCTGTGCAATTGTTCTATAATCCCATGCTTATTGCGAAACCCAAACTGATGTTTTGGAATAATTTTTCTTTTTTCTATTATATAGTTTAGCTTCTTGATGTATAGTTTTTCGAAAACTTTTGAGATTGTCGGTAATAAACTTATAGGCCGGTAGGAGGTCATGCAAAAATAGCATTCTTGACATTATTTTTTTAACCAAAAAGCTTTTGCTTGTGCTGCCCCCTCATATCCCACTTGTTAGTCTCAGTTTCAATGGTGTATTGAAAGTGATCATTTTGATGATTGCCGGACGAAATTCTAGGTCAAAAATTCAAAGTATTCCCAGACAGCTTAATAGTTGATGACTGAACTGTTTCTAGATGTTTATATTCAACAGCAAAGATATAGAAGGATGGAAAATGGCTATCATAAAAATTGACTAAAATTGCAATTTTAAACCGTTTGAACATCACTGTTTCACTGCTTGTTAGCAAAAAAGAGCTTCTTATGACTGGTGATGGAAAGTGGATTTACTACGATGTCAGGGATTAGTTCAGGAGAGCCATCCACATCGATATCGAAGTAAGATATTTATGTCTATAAAGTGTTGCTGCATATTTGATGAGATCAGCAAGGTGTAGTGTATGATGAGCTACTAAAACCGAATTAAACTGTTATTGCAGATGACTGTCGACGTTAATTGATTGAATTGAACGACGTGTTATGGCAAAAAAGCCAGCTTATGTTGATTAGTATTTGTTAAAATCGATGCAGCATGACATTGTTGTTACATTTGAAAATACTGAGAAATTGCGGAAATGAATCGATGATTGGATAATTATCATTTTTGTAGTACGATTTGGCCTTTGCTTCAAAATAGGCCTCAGTTTTGGCGATCACAGCCTCATTCGATAAAAATTTCTTCCTAGCGAGCATTCTTTTGAGAACTGAGAACAGGAAAGAGTCGCTGGGGGCTAGATCTGGAGAACACGGTGAATGAGGAAGCAATTCGAAACCCAATTCATGGATTTTTACCATCGTTTTCACTGACTTGGGACATGGTGTATTGTCTTGGTGAAGCAGAACTTTCTTTTTCTTCAAATGCGGCCGTTTTTCGGCGATTTCGTCCTTCAAATGGTCCAATAACGCTATGTAATAGTCGCTGTAGATGGTACTTCCTTTTTCAAGATAGTTAATTAAAATTATTCTATGCGCATCCCAAAATACAGACGCCATAACCTTGCCAGCCGACTGTTGCGTTTTCCCATGCTTTGGAGCGGGTTCATACTGTACAGTACACTCGGATGACTGTCGATTGGACTTCGGAGTAAAATGACGGAGCTATATTTCATCCATTGTCACATATCGACGCAAGAATTCGGGTTTATTACGCTTGATCATCTTCAAACACTGCTCCGAATCATCAACTCAAAAGTGAGCTCGCACGACACCCACTTTACATAGAGCTTTTTCATACCCAAATATTCGTGAATGATATGATGTACACCTTCAGTTGATATCTCTAAATTGTCTGCTATTTCATTTAATTTAAATTTACGGCCAGTAAAAAGTATTTTGTGAATTTTTAAAATATTTTTGACGGTAACAACCTATTTTGGGCGTCCACTGCGTTCACCGTCTTCGGTGCTCATTTCACCATGTCAACTTAGGATACCAATCCTTGATGGTTGATTTTCCTGGGGCAGTGCCCAGAAACTCGGCATCAAGCCAAGTTTTTGCTTCAACTATATTTTTGTCTTCAAAAAGCAATACTTTATCAACACGCGATATTCCTTTTTATCAATTTTGTTTCACAGTAACAGAAGTTGCTTCTCTCAAAATGCTATAAATCACAAACTAATGATCCTACAGCTGTCAAATTTATATACGTATATTTTGAGGATTGGGGTTAACTAAAAGGCATATGGATTTAATTCTAGTAGCACCATCTATGTGTCAGGCCGGAGAATTTTTAATTGACCTTATATATTTTTAATGAATGTATATTTTTTATCTAAAATAATCAGATATTAGTGCATAATGTTATTGCTTCATGATATGACGAAAAATCGGAAGTAGTTAGATGTAAAATAACCATATATCATATGAGACGTCATAGAGACGTTGTAGGCAGCTGTTTCTATGGTGCAGTGGTTAGAACGTTGAGCTCACACGCGGAGGCCGATGATTCAATTCCCAACAGGGTGTAGCTTTTTTTGTTTTAGTTTGATTGGAATATTTGTCAAATCCCCTAGACTAGGTAGCGATCCTGGGGCCTGAAATCTTTCTTATTTTTCAATCATTGTTTCTTTACTCCTATTTTTCTTTATTCGGGCTATACTTTTACTTGTGTTATCCATTGTAACATTAAAAACAGAAAAATGAAATATTTTTAACAAAAAATTGAACCGTCTAAATAGTAAAAAATAATCAAACTTACATTTTTACAAAAATACAAAAAAAAAAAACGTTTTAAAATAAAATATGTACATAATAATCGTTGTAATAACTAAATAAAAATGAACTGAAACTTTATTTAACCTATCTACTACACGTATTTTATATTCTACAATACATATAATTTAGTTTAATACCTACCTAAATATATTTATCTATTTACAATATTATTATAATTACTACCAAGTGATCACTTTGAGGTCCAAGACTAGACTAGAAGCATTAACATATAACAAAGAGATCAGATCGATCAAGGAGTTTATATCATCATGTTGAACGCCAAGTCTGTTTCCGTAATTTTTCTTTGCCCCATGGCAATCTGTTTCAAAACAATAATCCACTGTGTTGCCCGTCCACTAGGCTATATTGTAATTTTACTAAAAGAACAAGACAGTATTTCACCGAAAAACTGAAGATGATTAACGATACGAAGAACCTATTTTAGTTCGTTTAAATGGGAAGCTATCTCTAGGCTGTTTAATTTATTGGTAAAAGAATCCATGAAATGCTAAAATATGCTGAAATATAATCTACAAGACTTGGCATGTAAATTAGACGCGTCACATTATTTACACGAAAGTAGTGTTGCCAACATATAACAAGGGACATCAAGCAAGTATCCTAAGCTATGGATAATGAGATTTTAAATTTATGTTGGTGATTGTTTATAGATAACGTAAAATTTCATTTAAAATTTCGTGTTTCTATATTTCGAATCAATCATTTATATTTAATATTAACTTTACTAATATTTAATATTTCTGTTAAACATCTTATTATATTCCGTATTTATTTAAAAATTAAAGAGAATTTCCAATTTACTAAGGAATTTCAATTGAGTAATTGGCTTCCCCATATGCTAGTTCTAATTTATTTGTTAAATAATTGAAAGAACCGTTTAAGATAATTGAAAATTAACAAGAAATGAAGTAAATAACGGGATTTAGTTTCATTCATTTACTAATAATTTTACACTGGTATTACATTTTATTCTTAGTAAAATTATCAAGTAAAAAGAATATCTCGAGGTTACCAAACAGGGTATCGAGGTTATGGGTTTTTTCTATTATGTTATAATAACAAACTGAAATATAGTTTGTTTTCGGTTGATGCAATGCAATCCTTCAAAAAAAATCATGACATGATTATAATAATTAGATGATTAATATTTTATTGTATTAATAATATTAATGTTCCGTTTTTTACTATTACATATATATTTTGAGTCGTGGGTTCCGAACCACGGTCCTCGGCATTAAGCTTACCGACTGTCGAATGGTCAACTTGGAAATAATCCCAGAAGACATCCGGTCTTACCCAGCCTGATTACTGGCGTGACTGGGATCATTTTCCTGGCCGGATTTTGTACTCGTACCTAAAGAAAATAGCAAATACCTCATGCGTTTACGTAACTTTCTGTCTATCTTTAAATGTGTTGTAGTAACAGGTCAATTGAAAAGTCCCCGGCCTAACAAATAGATAGCGCTACTAGAATTAAATGCATAAGTTTTTTAGGTAGCCCTAACCCTCAAAAGATGCGTGTATAAATTTGACAGCTGTCGGATCATTAGTTTGTCAATTATAGCATTTTGAGTGAAGCAACTTTTGTTATTATGAAAAAATGGATAAAAAGGAATTTCGCGTGTTGGTAAAATATTGCTTTTTGAAGGGAAAAAATACAGTTGAAGCAAAAACTTGGCTTGATGGCGAGTTTCCGGACAGTGTCCCAGGAAAATCAACCATCATTTAATGGTATGCTAAGTTTAGACGTGGTGAAATGAGCACCGAAGACGGTGAACGCAGTGGACGCCCAAAATAGGTTGTTACCGACGAAATCATTAAAAAAATATTTTAAAAATCCACAAAATACTTTTGAATGACCGTAAATTTAAATTGAATGAAATAGCAAGTTCTGTGCAAAGTAGGTGCTGCGTGAGCTCACTTTTGACCAAATACAACGACGAGTTGATGATTCGGAGCAGAGTTTGAAGATAATCAAGCGTAATAAACTCGAGTTTTTGCGTCGATATGTGATAATGGATGAAACATGGCTCCATCATTTCACTCCGAAATCCAATCGACAGTCATCCGAGTGGACTGCACACGATGAACCCGCTCCAAAGCGTGGGAAAACGCAACAGTCGGCTGGCAAGGTTATGACGTCTGTATTTTGGGACGCGCATGGAATAATTTTCATTGACTACCTTGAAAAAGGAAGTACCATCAACAACGACTATTACATAACGTTAGTGGACCGTTTGAAGGACGAAATCGTCGAAAAACGGCCGCATTTGCAGAAAAAGAAAGTTCTGCTTCACCAAGACAATGCACCGTGTCACAAGTCAGTGAAAACGATGGTAAAAATCTATGAATTCGGCTTCGAATTGCTTCCTCATCCACCGTATTCTCCAAATCTGGTCCCCAGCGACTCTTTCCTGTTCTCAGATCTCAAAAGAAAGCTCACTGTGAAGACATTTTCGTCGAATGAAGAGGTGATCGCCGAAACTGATGCCTATTTTGAAGCAAACGCCAAATCATACTACAAAAATGATATCGAAAAGTTGGAGGGTCGCTATAATCAGTGCCAGTGTCATCTTGAAGGGAATTATGTTGAATAAAAAAAACTAATTTTGCCAAAAATTTTTTTTACTATGGTAGGCCGGAGACTTTTCAATTGACCTATTATTTTAATGTAGGAGTCAAACCGTCGAATTTAATAGTTACGTTATATAGCAATGAGATAATTACTATATATATATATATATATATATATATATATATATATATATATATATATATATATATATTACGTTTTTATTGTTTATATTGTTAAGTTGATTTTATCCAGAAAAACCCTAGATGTTATAGGCCAAAATAGTAATAAATTTATTAATATATTTACCATACGACGGGCACTATTTAAAATTAGTGCGTTTTCAATACTAGATATTGTCACATGCTATATGATATTGCCTATGGAATGTTTAAGCGAGATAATAGTTTTTTTTTATGGAAGGATTGAACTAACTCGCGAAATTATTTGTACAAAGTTTTATTATGGTTTTAGATGTGTCAGTCAACTAATTTCCATTTTGACCTAATGTCTTCTTCTGTATTCTTATGAAACGAAATATTTTAACGTTATTCATTAATAAGATGTCCAGCTAGTACCAATTGATGGTTTGCTGATGTCGCTTCAGGTTCGGGAAATTTTATTTTTGCGGGTGACAAGGACTCTGGGATACGGTTGGGAGTGCCGTATTTTAATTATCTGCCGCGAATAATGAGGTAGGGCTTTAATCAGCTGATTTGAGTATTGCAAGGTGCTAACGGAAAACCTTACTGAGCATGTTCGTAAAGCTTCTCACGAATTGGATGGCTGATTGGTGTTCGATATGGGTGTTAGCGTTCCTCACAACGCGAACCGATGCGCTACTGGATATTTTAAGAAATCGCTGTGGTGTCGTGCTGACGTGATGTGCGTAGATTACAAGGTTGTCGTTAACATTAGAATAGGAATGAACAGGCAACATTGCTAGTCCTTTCGTTCCAATAAGCTGCTACTACATTGCGTAAAATAGAAGTTTTTGGCATAGTTATGAAAGAATTTCCGTTAATGCTATCAGGTTACAATAGGGAGATTGAAAATACTCAAAAACCTCTTGATATAAACTGTTACAATTAGGATCTATGGTTCGAAAATATCCTTAGTTCATCGATTCCGCGCACACATTCCAGACGTGTCCCCCAAAGGCGGATTACAGGTCCTCATTTACTCAACCGTAGATTACTGGCATTTGGAGTCATCAAAGCTTGGGAAACCATTTCATATGGAGCATACCATGAAAACTTTCATAAGAACAATGTTATTTGGAAGATCATCAAAGATAAAGTGAAGAACGAGGCTACAGAGGATACTTTAACTGCAATAATAAGCTGTCCAGATTTCAGTTTATTCAGGAGGGAGGTGTTATATAACATGTATGGTGTTTGGTGACCTGATGTGTCGAATGAAAGTTTTTGTTTTTAAATCCTGGTACTTTCATAACTCATTTTTATTAAGGAGTGAAATAATGAGATCTATTTGAAAACGAGTGTGTAAGCGCTGAAAAATTATTAAACTATTTGATTATAATATTTAATTTAACACATTCTGAATAAAAACTTGCTTATTTGGCGTGTTAATTACTACATGTGTTCGACGGGAAGACGAACGGTATAATAGATTAAGTTAAGGAAGTACAGAAGCGCTATGGTAGTGGTACTGTTACAAGAAGTAGAGTAAACAGAAGAGAGAAAAAAGGCGTCATCGTAGTGGTCTTCTATAGCCGGGAACCGCATGATACAAATCCACCAGCGTTGCCAACCTTTGAACTTATTGTAGATGTAATAGTGGTAGTCTAAAGGGTTGCAGCTGTCGCTATATCACTCCCCTCTTAGTGGAGTGTCGTGGAACGCATCTCCATGTGGTGCAGGTTCCTCAGCACACCCGCAATCACGCAATCAATCATCCAGGGACTGCTTATGAGATGGTGATCCAACCTTAGTCAGGAGTTCTTAGGGATCAGCTGCCATCGAAGGAATAGCAGGACGTAGTTCGTCTTGGGGTGTTCCGATTTGTTTTAGGGTACCTATAAGTGTGGTGCTTTACGTGGCCCGTTTCGTGATGCAAGGATGTTGATGCGTTGATGTCGTGCATGATGAGCTTCTGTGGTCTTCGTTTATCGCGCTAGTTTCGTGGGATAACGTCGACCATGTGACGGTGATGGGTTCCTCGTGCTATCCCTCCATGAACGTGTCGAGCACCTGTCGTGTGGGTCCTGTTGAGCTGGTTTATCCATTAGGCACTTCGATTACGTAGAGATCACTAATTGTAGGAATGTTCGTCTGGGCGTTCGGAATGTGTGGCTGTCCACGCGATTGTTTGTCGGAACATTCACTACTATTTTTGTGGAAGGAATTCGCACAGGAACAGAAAACACCGGCTGAATAAAAACTTGTTTCACATTATAATTACTGCATGTGTTCGATGGGAGAATGCATGGGGTACTGTTACAAGGAGTAGAGGAAAGAGGCGTCGTCGTGGTGGTCATTTATAGCCGGAAATCGCATGGTACCAATCCACCAGCGTTGCCAATTTTTGAATTTGTTGTAGATGAACAGTAGATGTTATAAATATCGCGACTAGTGGGACATCGGTTTCCCGGTGAATTTGGGATTTTTTGATGATCTACCGAAACTTCCAAGGTGCATCTTAAGAAGCTTGCTTGGAAGTTTTGAAGACGTTTTATCTGGGCTAGTGCAATGAATTTATACGAAAGAGACGCCAAATCTATATACGACGTCGGATCGAACTAATATTTTATACAGAAATCACACTTCTGAACACACTTTTTCAAGCTTCAGACTGGTGTGAGAAGCCTACTTGGATATCCCTAATATCTATATTTGTAACTAGATCCAGTCTACTAAATGACATACCCTTCACGTCTCTCGTATATGATTTTTAACCAAGTTCCGTGCTAGCTCTCGAAGAGAATGGTCGTGTCCAGTCCGCCGAACCTACCTGCGCTTCCGAGAATTACCCGAAACTTTCTCTAAGACGGTTGATCTGTTATCAAGTTTCCACCAGTGCCTACGTGAAAAAAAAAGCGTCTGTAAGCGCCGAAAAGGCGCATTTACAGACAACGCAATGGCGTCATGTACCTCAGAGCCGACGTCGCCTCCTGAGCATAATCCCAGTTTTCCTAATTCAAATGGACCATCTTTCGAAGACAGCCAAGAAGTGCTCATAATAGAATTAAGAAGACAGGATGAAGACCTGCGAAAGCAGATAGATGAAGTTAAAATGTTCGCTAAAGAACAAATAGACGCCCTGAACAAACAGACGGAAAAGCTGGAAAAGAGCGAAAAGGCTTCAGAAGATCTCAAAGAAGAAATCAAAACTCAGAGCTACGATAGCAGACTTCATGAAGTATCAAAAAGATGCCATGGAAAGAAAGACTCCCGCTGCCACAGAAACCCAGACCCAGACACCAGCTAAACCGGAACAACGGTCAGACCAAACTGAAGACCCAGACGACGGTTTCACCTTGTTGGGAAAAAAGAAGAGAGGGTCCATCACTCCACCTCAGGAAAGCCAGCTGCCGAAGGCCGGCAAGAAGGGAAAACAGGCTCCCAAATCACAACCTAATCCGGTAGCCAAGCCGGCCACTCAATCTACCCAATCGAAAGCCAAGGCTAACGTACAGCCTTCGATTACAAAATTTGCCACCAGACCAGTGCAAAACAAGCCGACCACCAGGACGGCCCCACAGCCACTACCGAAACAATTTACCACAAGACCAACCCAGCCTGCGCAGGTAAGTAGCCAGGCCACTAAACAAATCTTAACCTCCACAGCAAAAACAGTGCCAACCGTTTCGGCGACTGTTTCTCAAACTCCCCCAAAGGAAAAAATTCCGCCTATAGTGCTCGGTGACAAGAAGATGTTCATGGAGCTCATTAGAATTACTAAGGCACAATCAATAGATATTATAACCCGAAACAAAAAGGAGGGCATTTTCTTATTCGTCGCCACCAGCGACGATTGTCGTAAACTCACTACCCTGCTCGAGGAAAGGAATTACCCTTACCATTCCTTCTGTCATCCGGAGGAGAGAGCATTCCGGGTAATAATAAGAAACATCCCAGAATCACTCTGCATTGATGAGGTACGTCAACTTCTCTTTGATCAAGGCTTCCATCCCAAATTTGTGCAAAGATGGAAATTAAAATCCGGTATGGAACTACCAATTGTTCAGGTAGTTGCCCCTCGCGAAGAGCGATAGATCATATATATGACCAAACTCGGCGTCATCACAGTGAAGGTCGAGGTCCAGAGGGGAAACGGCCAGCCAGTGCAGTGCTTCAACTGTCAGCTTTTCGGGCACTCCAGCTTGTATTGCCGAGCCCAACCCCGTCTTGCTCGTCTTTTTCCAAATGTCGCCGCTGCCTTACCAAATGCTTTAGGCCAGAACAAAAAAAAATACTATTTTTAAACCATTGATCTTACTGAATATATAATAAATTAAAGAAAAGCAATTATACAGCAAACATATTTTTAAAATATTGTTATTATTCTTATATTTATTTATTTTCAATAATAATAATATATAATTCAACATTTAAAGTTATGTTAATGAAGAAAGGTTACAATTTTCATTTATTGGACAGGCATTTCTAATCTATAAGACTCATAATTAATATCTAGCATTGCGTTATTTATGAGTTTGTTTCTAATAACATAAAGTACTAATTTTATGTTAATATCAAAGAAAAAGAATGTTAAAAATGTTTGAAAACAATCACTTGACTGATAAATGGATGATGGAAATGCTGTTGCAAATCGATTGGTCATAGCGATTTTATCCTTGTGAGTTCTTGTAACTAACGGTGAAAAGTAGATTTATTGTGATAATTAAAAACTAAGAACGTTCAATTGATACCGGAAAATCTTCGGGATCCTCAACCAAAGTATCGGCAGTCTCTGAATCTGGTGCTATGGCGTTTATTATCTAAGCACACATAATTTTAACTCACAGGAGCCGCTACTGTCCGCCTTATTTACCAAACACCGTACATATTCACTATCTACTAACAGTTATTTTAGTTTATAACGTTCAATACATCTAGACGGCGTGTTACGTTTTATAAAGAAGTCATAAATGAACCGAAGCTTGATAGGGTATTCATTTCCAAGTGTTCATATCAACAAAATGTCTGATAATATAGTTATTTCTCATTATAGGTTTTGTATGTGATATACATCTTCGAACTGTTTGTTTAGAAATTATAGTTATTAAAAAGCTACTTGTACATTAGATTCAAATTGATTGACGAATAATTTTATTATTTATAAAAATCTTGTTGTGTTCTTGATTAAAAATCTCATCTCGTCTAACACAATAACAACGTTATAATTTATCATTAATTTGAATTTCCATATGTTAATAACATATTTATTATTATGTAATAACCCAATTAAAGTATTTTGCCCAATGTTAACGAGACGAAATAAGACAAAAATTAGGTTAAAAAACATTTTTATGAAAGCGATAACATTACTAAAGATAATTTGGTAGATAGGCATTATACAATGAGTATTAAATAAATTATGGACAATATATTGTTACATTGGACAATTATAACCTCATATAAACATTGGCCAGTTAATAATAATAGTATACTAAAGTTACTTTCCACTGCAAATTAGGTCGGGAACCAAACTCTCTTGATTGGCACTGGGTTTTGACTTTCTGCTTCAATATGAAGAAATCTGTAATTAAGGCCCATTGAATGCCCTCAAATACTTATTGTTATGCAGCCACAAAATATACAGATTTAGAATGCGACCTCCCCTGTATTAAATTGTAACCAAATTATACTCGGCCAAGTCACCAGAGGTCGCGCAAAGCGTGTTTATTTTGTACAGAGGGAATTAAAAAATAAGATTAAAATTTATTAATATTACGGGGGGGAAATTAAAACATATAATTTTAATAAAATATTTTATTTAAATATTAGTTAACATTTGTTTAAATTATTTTCTAAATACTTTCAAAAATACGGGCTATTAACAATGAGTGCTATCTATTGTCCACCTAAACACAACAACAAGGCAGAACAATACCACGGTTTCTTTAACACGCTGGGTAATTGATTCAGTGCCGGAGGAGACTACAATGCAAAACATCTAATGTGGGGTTTTAGATTAATAATAGCAAAAGACAGTTTAATATCTTTAAATTTACCTCTCAAAATAGAAAGTAATACAGAAAGAGCTGCAAAAAATATAACAAAATCTATACAAGCGGCCGTAGGGTACGCAACACCTAATAGCACGACATATCAGAAGATTAATTATATTTCATCTATAATTAAACAAAAAATTGCTGAAAAGAGAAAACTGCGAAAAACCCGACAACAAATCAGAACAGAAGAAAGCAAGAGAAAATTCAACAAGGCCACAAAAGAAAACTTAACTAATTTAGTTAACTTAACTTAACGCCAACTGATGCAACGGAATGTTATCTGTGGAAAGTAATAAAACAAATTAAAGAACCTCAACAACATAATCCACCCATTAAAATTGAGAATTATACCTGGGCTAGGAATGATAAAGATAAAGCGGAAGATTTCTCTAAACATTTAAAGACAGTATTTAATCCGTACCCATCTGAAATATCCGCAAGAGAAGAAAATAACATAGTTGACTTTGTTAACACCATTAACTTCTATTTTAAATAGATCTGCCACATGATAAATTTACTGTTAAGGAAGTAAAACAAACAATACATAAATAAATCAATTCTAAAAAAGCTCCTGGTTTTGACCCAATAACTCATAATAACTCTCCTAATTTGAAAGAGCTGTCAGGAAAATGCATCAAATTAGTAACGTTCATATTTATTGCCATGCTAAGACGAAATATTCGTAGATTCAAAAAATTATACATTAAGAGATTCAAAATAATCGCAGAGGAGAGAATTATTATTCCAGACCATCAATTTGAATATCAACAAAAACTTAAACGATAAAAAATATTGCTCCGCTGCATTTCTCAATATTTCTCAGACCTTCGAGAAGGTGTGGCACACTGGAATGCATGTTAAATTGAATAAACTTTTACCCCATACTCACTTTCAACTGCTGAAATCGTACCTCACAGACAGGCATTTTATTGTCAAACAAGGTGACATGTACACTGACCTACACTCAATATATTCGGGTGTTCCGCAGGGCAGTGTTCTTGGCCCACTGTTATATCTATTGTATACAGCTGACCTACCGACCTCAAGAAACACAACTGTTGCAACATATGCGGACGATATAGTGATTTTATCATCACGCGAGGATCCAATATCAGCCACAAGAAACCTCCAACTTCATCTTAACAAAGTCGAATTGTGGTTGAAAACGTGGCGTAACAAAGCAAATGAGAGAAAATCTACCCATGTGACATTCATCCTTTGTAGAAGAACATGTCCTTCACTAAAATTGAATAACCATGAACTTTCACAAGCAGACAACGTTAAATATCTTGGAATGCATTTCGATCGACGTTGTTTGATATGGAAAAAACGTATAGTGACTAAACCAAATGTTCTGGCTGATAGGGCGTCAATCTAAATTATGATTAGATAACAAGGTTTTGCTGTATAAGTCAATACTTAGACCCATTCGGACCTACGGTATTGAACTGTGGGTTACTACTAGCAAATCTAACATAGATATTCTCCAGAGGTTCCAGAATAAAGTGTTGCGAGTTATCGTCAATGCCCCATCTGAACAAACTAATTCAGCGCGATATTCCCATAGAACCCATAACGAGTGTGATTCGGAGTGTTAGTGAGAAGTACTCTGAAGACTATTAGTGAATCCTAATGCACTCGCCAAACAGTTAAATGTGATGCGATGACAGTGAAGTGCGTATTCTTAAACGCAAACTACCATACGAACTGATTAATAGACACATAAAGTGAAATTTAATAATCTCTAGAATATGCTAGAATAGTTTTTAGAATAAGTTAGGATATACTTTAAAATAAGTTAGAATAGTAACTAGAATAAGATTTAGATTATAAATCGTACAGTAGATCACTTACTGAAGTGATCTACTACATGTCAGGATAGATATATTATATTATATAATTGAAATAATATAATAATACTTATTGTCCACGGGCAGTAATTGTAATTCTACATTATTATTGACTTAAATATTATAAAATATATAACTATAAATTAAAAAATAATGTTTTCATAATATACTTGAAAATAGAATAGTTAAATGTATTAAAGATAGTAATTACGTGTTGCAATTTTGATTATATAACCTCGTTTTCTTTTTTATACATTTTTAATAGGAACTTATTTGGACCCTATCCATATGATATGTAGCCATGCAAAATTTTTAATTTTTTCCCTTTGCAATCCTATTTACATTTTTTACCAACCGGAACAAGCAACACCTAATTATAATTTTTTTAATTATATCTCCCTCATCCAGATATTGAACACAAGTAATTGTTTCGGAAAATAGTAACATTTGCAAAATAAGTGAAAAATAGTGGCATAACGAATTATCTAGAATTTTCCTTAAATTTGCTTTGGCACATACTTTTGGAAATCCATAAAAAGGTCTACAGATAGCTTCAAAAATATATAAATTAAAATAAGTTCTTTGTACCGTGAGATAACATTTGTTATACTGGCGAGCATACTTCCTCAGCTCTGTTTTTTGTCTATTTATTGCATTAACTTCTTTAGAATTGCTTGTTCTTATAAAAGCCGGGCTTCTGTAGTTAACATAAATTGTCGAGTAACATTAACTGCAAATAGTATACACCTTTAGATTGTATAAAATAAGAATTCTAATAATAATAATAGCAACATAATAAAAATATATTACACACACTTACTTGTTCTTTTGGGTGTTGTAAGGTCTGGCTCCTGCCTGCCTGAAGAAGTAGAAGGAACATATTCTTCTACTTCAATATAATCTATATTGACACATAATATAATTTCATGTATTGAAGCTACATGAACTGCATGTTGCTACTAAGAACTGCATCTTTGGTGTACCACATTTGAGTCTATACTCTTCTGGTCTAAAATGAAAAGAGTAAACCCTTTTATGCGTAAATAAATATTCATGACAGATTATTAAGACCTTTCTGAGTTAAGGCAGAAATTTTGGGAAAACGATGTATTCTATTAGAACCTTCATATTCTGGAACAGAACACTTTTTAGTTTACAGATTTAAATCAATCCTTTTTACAGGAACTGCTGAAAAATGAAATAATAGAACCTGCTAACTCAAAAAAAAAATCGTACCTATTATATGAGCTTAAGTAGAGAATTTACATATTCTAATGCGCAATAATTCCTTTCCTAAAAAAATATTACCTTTTAAATAACAAATTTTGAACACTACACCCAAAATTTTATAAAGCTTATATTTCAAGTCAAAATAAACAAATCTGTGTTATAATACTTCAAATCGAAAGAAAGAAATCTGTAATATTTTTATCGGCGGCCCTCTAGCGGCTTGGGCCTACACTGAGATCATTGTTACAATCATAGAGAAATAGAGATTTAACTTCATAGGAAATTTTTACGAAATATTTCGCGACGTCCAACATGTAAATGTCGCTACGTTTAACATATTACTTGTTTTATTCGCTATGCTAAGAGCCGCGACGAAATCTAATTGGTTCATTTCTTTCTATGGTTTGTTTATTTTGCACGCCATTTTCAATGTGCCCTATATTGAGAACAGTGTGGTTAACTTTTTATAACGTTAATATATGAAATTATTATTTTATTTTATTACTATTGCAATGCACCAAAGTTTTTTGCTTATGGTATATATATATATATATATATATATATATATATATATATATATATATATATATATATATATATATATATATATATATATATATATAATAGATATATTTATTGTTATAGTTTATATTTATATTTTAAATATTGTATTTATATGTATATTTAATTGAATTTAATTTAATAAATTTATTTCAGAAAAGAATTGTTTTTTATTTAAATTTCATTGGTCAATTAAACATGACGTCAAGGCTGTCACGTGCCAAGCATTTCTAATGAGCCAATTAAATGTCTTCACAGTAAAATATTTTTCTTACAGGTGCCTATAATAGAGATTTAAACTGACCAATCAAATTACTTGAATGGCCCATTATGGCTCCCTCTGGATGTTGGGCAAAGCAAAACTTTGCGCCAAAGTCCCCTATTGAGTTGAATCTCTATTACTCTATGGTTACAGTGCCCATTTAAGTTGCCATTATATATTTCAATGTTTTGTGGATGCCCCTAGAACTGCAAAAAAACATCTCATAACCGGTTTCAACAACCCAAGAACAATGATTTTTACTTCAAAAACAAAGACCACAATAAAAAAGTGCAAAATACAAGGACGGGGAATTGGAAACTCAAACTTAACAAAATCAGTATTTGAATTGATCGCTACATAAAATGTTTACTTTTAAATATCCCGAAATACTTTTTTCGTTTCGTATTGGAGATTATTTGGAAGTAATATTGATGATGTATTTTAAAAATTCAGCCCACAATGGTAAAGGAAAGACAGTTATATTATTTATTTATTAGTTTTTATCAAGTTAAAAGGATTGTGTATTTCGTAGTATTAAAAAAACGGAACAATTAATTTAATGTTAATTATAAACAATATTCAGTAGCCAACTGAGACAACATAATATTTACCATGGAATGCAACAAGAAAGCTACAAGAACGCTAGTATAATAATCCATCCGTTAAAAATAATAGGCAGAAAATACTAAATCTTTCTCTAATCATCTAAAAATGCATTTAAACCATCTACAGCTGAAGAAAGTGAAGTATCTACGATTTCAAAGGGATCTACCTCATATAAAAATTACTGTGGAGGAAGTTAAACAAATAATTAAGCCCAAAAAATCTTTTAGATATGATGTAATAAAAGGGAAAATTCTACAAGAACTACTAGAAAATATATATCATTTAATGTTTTAAATGAATAGAATTTTCGATTCGAAATCGAACGAATGAATCCTAGTTCTCTAGCATATCGGAAATGGCTGAAATTATTAAATGTTTAAATTTGAAAAAAAACAAGAGGTCATCTTGTATTATTATTACCAATATTACTGAACCAATATGTCAGCGAATATTAATGAGACTATAAAACAAATACATAGAACTAAAAACTTAAAGTTAAAACTTAAAAAAAAAGCTTCTCCAACGCCCGTTTTGCTACTGACATCTTATTTTACTGATAGACAGTTTACTATGAAATAAAATGATACACCACTAAACTATTACCAATATATTCAAGCATTTTACACGACAGTATACTGGGTCTATTCAAGGCCGTCTGTAACCTATTGAAGACCCTGGGCACATTAAGATTATACGCCTCTCTAGAATATAGAAATAACTAGCCGTGCCTTATCAATCGTGCCCAAAGTGCTCCATGAGAAAGTGAGGCCAGGGTCCATTTTTGTATCTAAATACTGCTGACCAACTGACCACAAAATCTATACATTATACTAAAACTTCTATACATAGAACCGGGTAAACAATACTTAGTTGGAGGATGTATTATAATAAACTAATATTAATTATAATATAGTCACAAAAATACATATTGGCATACAAAGCAAGCAAACAAACGTGCCATAGAAATAAAATTAATCTCAGTGTCTTTGTGCCTGTAGTGTTGGTATCATAAAAAACAGTTCTCCAATGTCACCTATTAAATTCACACTTTATATTACTTTGTGACAAAAATGATAAAAAAAAAGCTTGAGAACAAAGTTAGCACCCATAAAAACTTTTCTAGCGTTGCAATAAACGCTATATTACGTATATAAAAATGTTCATTTATTTATCATTTAGGAACACCAAACGTTCTATAATAAAGAGGTTTTCATATAAAATGGAATGTTTTAAACAATTCAGGCCAAAAATCGCAAGCTATTTAATTTAATTATTTCATTTATTTTATTTTTCTTTGCAAATTATTATATCAATTTAATTAACAAATGTATTCATGATAAGGATAACTATCAATAATTAGCAAAAATATACATCTTTCTATTGTATCTACAAAAATAGCATTTTTGTGTTTTAATAAGAAGTTAATAATGCTATTTTTAAAGATATACTTAATTTTCATTGATTTATGATTGATAATTAATTTTACTTCAGCTTGATAATTTTAAGGAAAACAGAATAAAATAAGCATGAAATGCATGAGACATACAACATGTAACAGTAATTGTTCAAGTCATTTACGTAAGTACAACTTACACCATGAATATTTAAGTTTTAACGGTGATAATATGGTATGCTTTCATTTTGTTCTCTGCAAACTTTGATTGGTGTACTCAAAATAAGTAGTAGGGGAGAGGAAATAAAAAAAATTAAGTTGCAATTTTATTATTTTAGACACATCAATCTTTTAACAATCTGTCTTTCAGTGATTATTAATAAAAATTAATTAATTATTAAAAAATTAATTAAATTGTAAATTTATGTTTGTAATTGTTTAATATTTGTAATTGTCCTAGGCAAGAGTAAAATCCGACAAGGAAAATGATCCCAGTCAAGCCACTAACCAGGTTGGGTAAGACCGGGTCTTTTGGGATGATTTCTAAGTTGGGTACTCACCAGCCGGTAGGCTTAATGCTGAGGACCGTGGTTCGGAGCTGACGTAAAACAGTAGGTCCAGTCCAGATAAACCCTTCAACCGAACCCTTCAACCCAGATCAACCGAAAGGAGACTTTAAAATATTAATAAATAGAATAATAAAGAAAATTTATCTTATTTTCCACATAATGAATTTGAACAAATCAGGACTTTAAAGTAGTGAACAAAATGTAATCTGCAACAAAAATAAGGGATTTTTAAAAGTAAAAATTTTAACATACGATATTTTAAAGATCCAAACAAAAAATGTAAAATTATTGCAACCTAAATTCTCAGAGTGGAGCTCAGCACGAGCTCTGCAAAGGTACCATAATTCTTAATTTTTGCCAACTTCGTTACATATTGTCCTCCTCTGAGTATTTTAAAGTCCCTTTATACCAACTAGAGTTTATCTTTATGGATTTTGCACTCATGCGATGGATAATTTCAATTGTAAACAATCACATCCATTTACTACCATGACTCAATTGTAGGAGGATCGCCCTGTCGCCTTGAACACTGCACCAACCAAGTCGACAAACTCAGATTATTATTGTAACATTTTTATCCAACTATGGAGGATGCAAGAAGTCGCGAAGAAAGTACCCAGGTTACACAATAATATTAATAATATTAAAATAATACACTGCATAAACGTTTTATGGTCTAGCCTATTAAACCGATTTAGTTCCTTCGGATTTTGGATCTTTGATATAAAAAGCAACTTTTGATATCAGAATAGGTTTCATAGAAGCGTATTTTTGCAGACCTTTTGGAAAAGTGTTACAGTGGTAGAAAACAACACTTGTTCGAATAATTATATTATAATTGAAAATAATTAACTGACAATAAAATCTTTTTAAAAGCTACAAATCGGTTTTGTAATTTCCGTTGCGCGAAGTTTTTGATTGCTCTAATAGTAAAAAAAAGTAAAAGTAAAAAGGTATTACATATTTTTATCTCAAATATTAAGAAACAATTTGCATAATTAGAAGTAGTAAATTATGTTATCAAATGGTTTGATAACAGTTGATAATTCACAATTTATTTGAACAATATAATTAGCTATACTAATAAGTTATTGATTTTGAAGACTACAGGAAACCAAAAAAGTAAATAAAGTATGTAGTACAAATATAAACGCGCCGAATTTTATCATGAATATTTCATTATAACGACGAATACAATTGACATGCTTTAGTTTTAAAACTATTTTTTGAAGATAAGCGGATACATCATGATAATGAGAACAAAAGATAACAGAAGGTCTTGATATTTAAATTATGTTCCTTTATTTGTTAAGTTAATACAATAGCGCTTGGTACTTACAAATTCCATTATCAAAAATTAACTGTTTTCTTAAAAATTCTTTGTTTATTCTCCAACATAAGGAGACATAGAATGGAAAGTTAAATAGATGCAATCGTAACGATGTTCTTACTATGCGTCTTAGTCACCAGAAGGCCAAAGTATAGCAAGATCAACAGAATGATTTTTTTTTCTATTTTTGTGTACAATTTTAGCGAAATGTGATAGTAACATTTCAAATTATGTGCTCATTTTGTTGATTTTTTTTTTCTCACTTTTCTCACTTTGATTAATTACAATTTACGATGCAGAGGAGAAGACGACCTGACTTTGGTCGTCCCAGTCAATCAAATAACGTCATTGAGGCAACAATCATAAAGAGAAAATGCAGAGGAGAGGATGTCTTGATCCCACGTATACCGATGATTCCAACGGATTGGCCATTCGATTTTGAACGTTTAGAATTTGCAGTACGTCTGGCCTTTGCGATGCCCATAAATAAATCTCAATTCCAGTCATTGGAAGTTTGCGGAATCAACTTGGAGTTTCTCTGTTTCGCGTATGGACAATTATACATCGCGTGTTCGCGCGTCGGAAAACCGTCATCTTTGTTTATTTACGCACCACAAAGCAGAAAATATAGTTTATCAAAAAACCTTAAATTTATTAGCAAACTGTTTCATAACTGTCTGTGTCTGTAAATGTTTAATTGAAACCTTAAAAATAGCCGGTATTTCAGGAAAACTCATTTTATGTGTGAAACATCATGTTTAATTAATCGAAAATAATAATAAAAATGCATTTATACCGAGCATTTTTTTAATTAATTACGTCTTTTATTTATCTATTGAGGCAGTACGAAATCTGCTGGGTTAGCTAGTGTTTATATAAATATGTTATGTTCCAAAATGTAAAGGTTTAACCGTCCGTTCAATGACCGGGCACCCGGGTATCCATTTCCCCAAAACTGAAGTAATTTGACACCCATTTTTCGTCAAATTTTTTAACAATCAATTAATTAATAAAAGTTATTAACTATCAAACTTGATACCCCGCCCGTTCAATATCTAGGTACCCTGGTACCCACTAAGACTAATTAAATTTGACTTTTAAATCGATAATAGACAATATAGTTTGTACTTTTTTTTAAATAAACAATAATTAAAAAATAACTCTTATTATAAACAATAACAAAAATAGTAAGTAAGAAATACATAACTCCTTTTTATTTTATTTTATTAATATCGTTTTCCATTCTTTTACTATTTATTTATTTACATTATTTTATTTATTATGATACAGTGCCATATAAAATTTGAAGTACATTAAATTATTTCGTACATCATTCACATGTCGTGGTTGTAATAGTGTTCGTCACAAATAAATCTCACATACCGAACATATTTTTCTAGTTTTGCGACGTTTTTTAAATTTACTTTGGAGACATTCATAGCATACACCAGTAATATTTTTCCTCCCATTTGAATTGAGCTGCGTCTGAGGTGTCTGAGATGTCATTTTATCAATCGTGTCTACTCCAGCTTTAGACCAGTTATAAAACTCAATAATTTTGGGTTTTTTCTTTGCACTATCACTAATTTTAGCTTCATGATGCATTGATGATAGCATAATTACTACCTCGTTTTTTTGGCACATAACTACATAGGGTAACTTTTTCATGAAAGTCAAACCCAGTAGATAATTCTTCTCGCGTTTTTGATGCAGCTATTGCTGGTGGAATGTATGCTGTATTTTTCTTCAAGGTGCCAACAATTGTCAAGTTCCAAGATAGTAAAAATTTTGCCAGTGGAAGAGTAGTAAAGAAATTATCCATTGTAATGTTTCTACCGGATCCTCTATACGGTGCCACCAAGTCTTTGACAACTCTTTCAGCAACGTTTTTCTCACGACCATTCGTACGACATGAGAATGGCATTCCGTTATTGTTTTTTCTATGAGGACTATAAATTGTGTCCCTATAGCTATTTTATATGTCACATAGCCAGTTTAGACAGATAATTTTTTTTATTTAGTGCACTAATGACTTCTGCCACGCTATAGATGGGTACCCGGGTATCCGGTAATTGAACGAATGGTGAAAGTTTGGTCAGTGACCGGACGGTTAAGTAGAGTGAATTATTTAACAGAAAATGCTACCCCAGTCCAGGAATGGTATCAAATTGAAGAATTATTCATTTAAGGGAGCCTCTGATGACTTTCTAGTGATCGCTTTGCTTAACCAAAATGCAATTCCTAATTGCAAATTAAATAGTAAGTATTTATTACCATTGACGTATGTAGTTGAAATGAAATACATAACATATCCTGGTGATTTAGGAGTTCAACATTCAGTTACAGCTATATATATGGGTCTATACTTTCATACTTTCAATGTTCACGATAAACAAATCATATTCTTTGGAAAATAAGATTCAGAATAACGTTATTATTGCTGGAGACTCACCATTTTCCCTATGATCACTTAAATTCATTGGTTAAATGTACTTAATTTAGTCACATTAGTACCTTAAATATGAAAAACGTCCCCTAATAGATTATGTTTGGGTGTCAGTAATTTTAAATACTAAATTCTTTTATTTTGCGATTATTCGTCTAAAGATTTAATTTTATATTTATATTTACTATAATTTGTGCCTGTATTCTGATATTTCTTTGGTAATTACGTACTGTAAATACTATGATGATTATCTGAGTCTTAGAAAATGCAAATATTTTTAAACAAAAAGTATGGCTCCTTTCATATAAACACACTTCCGTAAGATAGTAGAGGAACTACTTTATGTCTAGGCTAGATATAAAAACGTCAGAACAAATTATTATTACTCACCTCTACCGATTGGGATCATTTACAAGCTAATATTTGGTGTGGGTGAAATTTGCAAAAGGATCGCAGATTGATTAGTTAAAAGTGGCTTCGATATTTTGTCACTTCAGAAGAGGTGCCCGAACTTCCTATTTCTTACTATTGTTGATGAAAATATTTGGAAGGAAGAAGTAAAATTCGGATCAACAGAAAATGTAAAAACATTTTCAGGCACACTAAAGCTTCATCAAATTAACGAAACTGTATTTCCTCCCAATTATCTGATAATAAAAATATTTCGTTTTCTATCATAATAGCAAAATTAAAATCCCTCATCTAATCATAAAGTATCATACCCTGGACATATGGTCTCTCCCCTGATCTCTGATCCCTCATAAAACAATATAATGAATTAACTGGCTACCTTGCAGATATGCATAAATGAGTTGTTTCAATAAAAATTTAGATAATTAGATTAAAATTCTAAAATTTATGTCGCGCCATTTTTCTTAATGAACGAGTAACTCTCAATTTAGATTGACCTATATAGAAGATCGCCCTCTATGTGTTTCTATTTAATAGTTTACACTTTGTAACACAAAGGTAGAAAGCTATCGACTTCAATAATATATAAATACTCACCATAATTCAATTACACGTCTACAACCATGTATGTTAAACAATAATTGTGTATCTATTTTAAATAAATTTAACAAATAAACTAAGTTTATTAATATTTTACTAACTAAATAGAAAATAATATTTCCATTGCCAGGAGTTTTCTCTAATTAATAAACCAATGCTAATTTTATGCCTTATGGGGTAATTCCCACAAACCAAGTATTAAATAACATAATAAAATTGATATTCGGTATTTGATATTCGTGTGTCATTAACCTCGATTAATATTACACTTATATTACTACGGTATATTTATTGTTTCTGATAAATATATAATTTTTCCCTTGATTTATATATATATATATATATATATATATATATATATATATATATATATATATATATATATATATATATATATATATATATATATCTAAATTTGTTCTGGTCTAAAACCAGGCGGTAGAACGCATGACGCATACCTGGTTGCGGATACTTGCCCTAGAGAAACAAGTTGGACCGGGTTATTTGAGACTGCCTCTGGGCTTACCAATGTACTAAACCGAAGCCGTCTCACAGTTAACTCCTGTGGGTCGTCAAAACCTATGAGGTCCAAATGGAACGCCTCCCTCCTGCTACAAATATAAACGCTGCTGAGAATGACGAAATCTAGTCACTCCTAAAATACTCACTCAAATGATCAGCAAGATTCGGAATAAGAAGGCCCCGGGTTTCGATAATATTTCGATAGCCCAACTCAAAAATCTTCCCTACAAGCAGCTCGCCGAACTAAGTAATATCATCAACGCCATTCTGAGGCTGCAACGCTTTCCATCCACATGGAAACATGCATTCATCGCAGTTATCCCCAAAAAATGAGCTAAGTCATCACCTTCTGACTACAGATCTATCAGCCTACTAAGTTCCATTTCCAAACTTGCTGAAAGAGCAATTCCTTATGCTCTTAATGATTTTACGAAGACAAACAATATCATTCCAGATGAGCAATTCGGGTTCCGCGCTAAACATTCAGCCATTCATCAGGCCCATCGGCTGGCCGCAAAATTCAACTGTACTTTTAACCGATGTGAAAGACTTGGAGCGGTCTTCTTGGACCTAACCAAAGCCTTTGACAAGGTTTCTTTCAAGGCCCTTTCTTTCAGATATCCCTAGGAGACCACAAGTTGAGGCTGCTTTTTACGCAGACGACACTGCTTACTTTGCTTCTTCAAGAGTAGCACCGCATATCCGAAGCAGACTCCAAAAACAACTCGATGAGACGGTCCAGTGGTTACATTTCTGGAGGTTGCAGGTCAACCCAGAGAAAACCCAGGCCATCTTCTTCCACAAGAAGCGTTTTGCATCGAGCATTTCGCGTCTTAAAATCGTGAACGTCGAAATCCCATGGTCAGAAGAAGCCACCTATCTCGGTCTAGTCTTCGATCGCAAATTTAGGTGGAATTCCCACATTCAAAAGTCCCTCCATAAAGGTCAAGGTATTGTTAATTTGCTGTTCCCGCTTTTTAACAGGGCCCAGCAGGCTTCCTCTATCTATAAAATCTCTCCTGTACAAGATACTGGTTCGATCAGTCGTTCTATACGGCTCCAGTGTCTATCTAAAATACGTCTCACCTAGCCAAGTGGAACGTCTTCAAGTCCTTCCCCTGGTTCGTCAGGAACAATCAAATTCATAGAGAAACACGCGTCCCCCAAGTTCACAATTTTATATCCGAGGTTTACTCGAGATATTTCTCCACGCTTCGTCTCTTGGAAAATAGATGTATTACCGAGCTGGCTGACATTTTAGGCCAATAACTCATTCGGCTCTTCGTAGCCTTATTCTATCACAGCCGACACTACCCCGTCGTGCTCTAACTCCAAATTGTCTGGACCTTCTGGCGAGCGATTAACTCATGAACCGCAAGCTGCGTGGTGTGATAACGACGCCACGTCCTTGCCTGGCCCTTGTACCTCTTAACGGTGTTACCGATTACGGGCACCCTCCTTACTAACAGTAAAAAGTATCAGTTAGGGTCATTGGATCAGCTGATAGGGTGGGGTTTAGTGGGTAGCCCAGAGGCAGTCTCCACATAACCAGTCCAACTCGCTTATTCCTGCGACCAGGTATCCGTAACATGATTCCCCTACTCGGTTCCAGGCCAAAAAAAAAAAAGAATTAAATTTGGGGATATGGTACCCGTCAACCGGGCAGCCGTTATTGGACACGAGGACCCGGAGAAATAACAGATAATGGAACTAATTATTGATTCGCAAACTTGAGTTAACATACAACGGGATACTGTCGTATGGTGGAAAAAAATGAAAATGGAAAAGGGGGAGGTTAATGCTGACACGTTGCTAAGCTCACAGCATGCCGACCAGCTCGCGAACAAACGCGTTTTCAGAAGAACTTGAGCTGAGTTGTTGTTTGTGGAATGATTGAGATATGAAGTGCTTGATTTCGGGAGTGCCAGTTTTTCTATGAATTTAATTATTTCTGACGAACCATGGAGCGTTTAAGATTCTCCTGAGGCGCTTATTTTTGAAAACATGAAGCCGTTTCACTTGGTTGGGTGTAACAAACTTCAAGACATTATATCCGCAGTGGAGTACGGACCGAATTAATATTCTGTAAAATAAGCATTTGATGGAGATGGAAAGGCTGCTAGAAGGGCAGATCAGAGAAGATAGTAGGTTTGCTATCCCTAAACCTTTCTGGGTTGGAATCCCTGAACCTTTCTGCCATGGAATTGTTGCGGTGTCTATCTTAAGTTGTGATACGCGCAGTGTGTAACGTTTTTTACGGAAAATGATGGCCTGGGTTTTCAGGGATTTGATTTGAAACCTCCAGAATTTGAACCCCTTGACCGCTTGATCAAGCTGCTTCTGTAAACGTTCTTGAAAGTATGCACTTCTGAGGTGGTCCCATTGGAACCAAGTTAGGATCTGGTGGTGGAATCTGGGGAAATCGAAAGAAAACCTTAAATTTCAAAGGCACGTACAAAATTTTCATATATTTTTTTATCTAAAATAATCAGATATTTGGGTATAATTTTATTGCTGGACTAATGTGACTGAAGGCCGGAAGTCGTTCAGTTCAAAAGCCGATCAGTTTGCTTTTTAAGCACTAACCATATGATATGAGAAGCCGTAGAAATGTCCCAGGAAACTGCTTCTATGGTGTAGTGATTAGAGCTTTCGCGTCGCATGTGCAGATCGTGGGTTCAATTCCCGGTGGTGACAGTTAGGTTAGAACATTTGTCAAATCACCTAGACTAGGTATCGGCGACGAGCCTAAATGATTTAATAATAATTTTGTGACATATACACAAAATTAAATTACTAACAAAACAAATCTAAATTAATATAAGTGTTTCGGTTCGGCATCGATTTCAAAGTGGTCAGTCAGTGATAGTTAAAATAATATTATAAATAGATAAATAGGTTTAGGTAGGTATTAAGCTAAATGGTGTGTATATAGTAGAATATAAAATACGTGTAGTAGATAGTTTAAATAAGGTTTTTGTTTATTTTTATTTAGTTAATACAACCATTATTTTGTACATATTTTGTTTTAAAACATTTTCTTTTGTTTTAAAAATCGTCAATTCAATTTTTTTTGTTAAAAATATTTTTATTCGATAATTGGGAACTATAAAATTTGTTTACGATGCGTATCATGATTTCTTACAGGGGATGGATTACAGGACGATTTTTGGTGAAGGGAGTATGGGTTTTCGCATCCAAATAGTGAGCAATAGAAATTGAATACACATAATTAAATATCGCTGATTGTAAATTGATTCCTATATAGAAGAAAAAACCCACAACCTCGCATTGCTCCACTTTTTTCGGTTTCTTAAATGGAAATTCGACTAATTATGACGACAACACTCTAACTATGAATAATAGAAAAGAACGGATGATTCTTAAGCTTTTTCTTATTATCTAGGTTTTTTCGTTAATCATTTATTTTTTTCAACATTATTCATAGAATAAATAATTGATTATATTAGCAATCTTATGACAAATAATAAATAACAATTAACTAGCAAATAATAATAATAAATAGAAAATAAGGTAATATTTTTCAAAATGATTCGTTATATGTTGTATTATGTTAATAAAATTGAAATAACGTGTTTGTACTGTATATTTAATAAATATGTGTAATAAATAAATATAAAACTGCTCGTACTCGAATACAACTTGTAACAAAATACCGAAAACATTGCTGTTGAAAAGTTGTTGAGTTTTTGGAGTTGTAGTTTATTACTTTATACAAATAAATGATTTTCATATTTTCAGCCTTACGAGACGTCTGTTGTCTTCCAGAACTAGGCCTGTCTGCTGGCGTACCATACTGTCGAAAATTCGTATGTAAACAATAAATTGTGGTTTTGTGAGGTACTGGACGATTAGGATAATTTTGAGGCAATTTCCGCTGAGTGGCAATAATGGAACGATAATTTTCAATAAATATTGTTACTATTTCTGCTTCTTCTTGTGGCGTATATTTATCCGTAATAAAATTTGGACATTTACACAAAACAATGGCTAAAGCGCAACTGAGCTAAAATCACATAACCAAGATGTCGCGCCATCAAAATGGTAGCTAGACTTTTGTCCAACCTATTATACCCGCTTTTTATTGGCAGCAACAATGCTATACAAAACCTACGTTTTTTTCTGACATTAATGCGTCATTTTGGAGAATTTAAAATGGCCTTTAATGATTCTCAGATGAACGAGATAACAAATTTCGCAGTTTTTTAATCAATTCAATGACTTTCAAACGCCCTGCTGCTTTATTAACATTTAATAACCCTGCAGGTATTTTTTGTTTAGAATGCATTTTCAATCAGTCACGTCCTTATCGTCACATATTTGTGTTCAACCAAAACTGCCAAGAAAGGTTTTCACGTCAAAAAGTACCACCTTTTATGACAGAGAGAATATTGTATCTGTTACACAGTGTATATTTAATAAATATGTAAATAATTAAATATAAAACTGCTCGTATTCGAATACAACTTGTAACAAAATATCGAATACATTGCTGTTGAAAAGTTGTTGAGTTTTTGGAGTTGAAGTTTATGAATTTATACAAATAAATGATTACATTTAAATTTATAGTGAATATATTACATTGTATAAATGGACACTTCCTAGTAAAAATATATAGAGCATCGGGGTTTTAAACTTCAGTACCTGTTCTGAGTTTTAATTCAGAGCAATTGAAAATCAAAACGAAATAGCTCTAAATTCTCGAGAATTGAAAATGTGTGTATGGTTGCGATTTAGTTCTGCAGTATCAATTTCGTTCTAAGCGGAATAAACATTACAGTTTATAGCTTCTATAAGTTATTTTTTAAAATAAGTAAATGTGCTAAAATTTATTGTATGTTGTATATGTATTTTTTCTGTTATATATATATATATATATATATATATATATATATATATATATATATATATATATATATTTATAAATTCTAAATTTAAATTTTGATTGTAAAATAGCTGGTTTGATAACCGTTGTTGTTAAGGTGATTGGACGGCCTTCCTGCTGTGGGTATTGTGAGGTTGAATTCAATAAGGAACAACCATTAGTCGATAGATCTAATGCCGAAGACCGTAGTTCGAAGTTCACGTTAAACAGTAGGTCCAGTCCAGATACACTTTAAGAGACTGACAAGGAAACTATGGAAAGTATAAAAAAGAAGTCGCCTAATACAATTACTGCTAAATATACAATAAATAAATAATTATATATAATAATTAATTACATAATTAATTCATTAATGATACGTAAATTAATTTTAATTCAAGATATTTATTTGAATATGATATTCTTTATTGTAATAACAAATAAATTGGTGAAAAAATAATAGGAGTGTTTCATTAAACTACGGTAAATAATTTGAAGCACTTGTTGTTTTAACAGGTTATTCACTTAATTAATTATTTCATATACAAATAAACAGTATTCCATGTTGTAGCATATTGTAGCAGATCTATTTGACTGAAGCTATCTTTGAAGTAAGGTTTAATTACTTCTTTAAGCCAAGTTGTTCAAAACATTGTGGTCTATTCAGATTATTGGATTAATATGTTGGTTTTCCGAACTCAAAATGTTTTTTAATATATTAATCAATCTGTTAATTATCGTCCTTAATTAAAACAATGCTGACAATTTATGCGGACTGAAAATAGGATTCGATTGATCTCCAAGTCTCATCCAATACAGATTTTTTTTATATAAAGCTAATAATTGTTTTTTAATACAATTTTACCGTTGTTTTATTTCTGTCAACTATTATTATATTTTTAATATGTTTAAGTTTTGTGTGTCACATGTTGATCAATATTTTTGGTATAAAAACTAATTTCGAACCGATTTTATATGAGTAAATAGAATAAATCATTAAAATATTTATAATAACATTTCACAATAACACTATAAAGTCAACCCATTAAAATATATCTGATAGTTTATTAATGCCATTTCAGAAATATTTATATTTTTATAGTTTAGAGCAATATATATATTTTAGAACAAAGAAACATATTGCAGCAACTTCCGGATGCTTCAAATAAAATAAAGTGTATATCATTAAAGGCATTCAGTATTATGAAAATTACTGGATGTCCAATTTAATGAGTTGTTGCTAGTCGAACTTGCCTAATCCTATCAGATAAAAAATCGTTACTTTCGCAGAGTAAATTTTTTTTTTGCGTTGATATTTCCGGGCTTGACTTAACGTTGATTTTCTTCTGAGTCTTGTAACATCTGAGTCTGTCTTTAAAATATTGAATTATTTAGGGTTTATTCCCATAAACTTTTGATTTAAAAAGAAACCCATAAGAAAAAGTCTAGTGCTGTTAAATCCGGAGATCTGGCTGGCCATGCTAAATCGCCACTTCGTGGAAAAACGTCATTCAATAATTGAATTGTTGAACGAGCTGTGTGCAGTGGCCTCATCTTGCCGAAACCACATGTACTCTAGTCCTTGCTCTTCCGTTTCAGGCATAAGAAAATTTCGAATCATGTCTTGGCACCGTTCAGCAGTAACAGTAACTGCAACACCTTGGTCATTTTCAGAAAAAAAGAGGGACCAGGGATGTTGATGTTTCAGCATGAATACCACGCCATACAGTTGTTTTTAGTTGATGCAATGATGTTTTATGAATTAATTGAGGATTCTGTATTCCCCAAAACCGACTGTTCTATTTATTGATGTGGCCACTAAGAAGAAAATGGGCTCCATCGCTCATTATCAATTTTGACGAAAAACCAGACACCCTTAGGATTGCATTACTTTACTCAACTCATTGATCAGGATTTCTTGGTTGTAATTTTTGGACTAATTGAATTTTGTATGGGAACATTCTCAAACCAGTTTTGAAAATTTGCCTTAAACTGCGTGCAAAAATGTGTAACTGGAAATTAAGTCCCCGAATGTTTCTGGAGACTGTGCAACACTATCGCGCACCAGAGCCACATTTTCAGAGTTACGAGAGGTCCGTTGTCTTCCAGAGTGAGGCCCGTCTTCTGTCATACTGTACTATCGAAAATTCGTATGTAAACGACAAATTGTGGTTTTGTGAGGCACTGAACGATTAGGATATTTTTGACGCAACTGCCTCTGAGTGGCAACAATGGAACGATTATTTTCAATAAATATTGTCACTATTTCTGCTCATTCTTGTAGCGTATATTTATCCGTAAAAAATTTGGACGTCTACACAAAACAATTGCTAAAGCGAAACTGAGCTAAACGCCACATAACCAAGATGGCACGCCATCAAAATGGTAGCTAGACTTTTGGCCTACCTATTATATTCGCTTTTTATTACCAGCAACGATGCTATACAAAGTCTACGTTTTTTTCTGACATTAATGCGTCATTTTGGAGAATTCAAAATGGCCTTTCAAATTCTCAGCTTCAGTTCATGTGATTTCAAATTTCACAGGTTTTTTGATAAATTCAATGACTTTTAAACGCCTGGACATTGTTGCTTTATTAACATTTAATAATCCTGCACGTTTTTTTGTTAAGAATGCATTTTCAATCAGTCACGTCCTTACCGTCACATGTTTGTGTTCAACCAACACTATCAAAAAAAGTTTTCACGTCAAAAAATAAGCATAGCATAATGCATAATGTAATTTTTTTATGAAACATCTAAATTGTTAACACCATATGTTTGAATAGGCTAGAAGACTATTTTTATAAAACTAATTTATCATAATTCTCCGTATTTACTTTATCTTTATAAATAACGGAATAAGGAAGCATATTTCTGCAAAAGAAATCGATTTGAAAGAAAAATTGACGTCTAAAATAGTGAAGTTATTTTAAATGCGCGCTAAAACATTCCAATTCTGCGTGTGAAGTAGTTGTTTTGATCGCACTGGACGGTTTGTATTGTTGCAGGTCATTTTTATACAATATTTTTAATAATTTTGTATTATGTATTAGATATTCTATCCTCTATGGATGGCGTCAGGGCCCTAATGTAATAATACAAGGGTAAAAAACCCAAATTAGGTGTGTATTTTCGTTCCAAAGCAAAAAAATCTTGCAAGGCGGAAACAGATCAGTATATTTTGAACATCAGTAACTTATTCACAGCAATAATATTATTCTAATATATTACTATTTTAAATGCCTTTAATTATGTCTAAAATGTAATTAACGTAATATAGAGTAAATAACCCTATTGATAACATTTGATGTTATCAATAGGGTTATTTAGGTCAATAGGGGCCTCTTTTGATTTGTTTGTTGGATATAGGAGTCCTTAATAATGCTGCCCTTTTTTCATTTACCAAATAATATAGAAAATTATATTTGAAGCATGAAGTCATTATATACAAGTTTCTACAAGATTCGAATGCGAACTAGACAGAATAAAATGAGCTTCTAAATGAACTCTCTGAACATTCATTAGTGTTCACTACTACGAACATATTTCTACAGAATGCAAAGAAAAATATTAATTAAATTCAAGCTTTCACCAAATACCATCCCATCATCATGAGATTACAAAGGCCAATATCAAATATCTAGTTTCTTGTATATAAATATTTCGGTAGGCTAGATTTCAGCTTAATATAATAGTTCAGGTTAATTGAACAATGTGATTTTATGAAGCTTTTATTACAGAAGTTTTAAACATTTCAGACAATGTATAAACCCAGATATTGTCATTGAAGTCAAGTAAAGTAAAATAAACTTTAAAGCAGAGATATAGTTTAAGCAATTATAAAGCAATTGTTAAGCAATAAACAAAGCAGAGATATAGTTTAAGAATTCATAGTTACAAATGTTACAAGGTCATTTGAAACAACACAGAACTGCTAAATGTTTAAGAAAATCAAACATTCATAATAAAATGTATATAATTTAAATCTTTTTTGTGTTGTAGTTACTATCAATTATGTAGAATATATATTTTAATAGCCGTATCAAATACATCTGTATCTCCAAAGTATCATCATAAAATGTTTCAGTAGGTTTGCCATCGATACAATTTTGTCTTGCTTTAGCAAATATAGGGCAACTTGATTTTAATAATACTATTCTTACAGTTCCCAACCAGCGATTTTGCTATTATTGTGTACTCTTGAGAGTTATGACCTGCATTTTTTAATTTTCGTGGCAAATGTTTTACTGATAGTATTTTTACTTAATGTTCTTCAATATTCTGATACATTTCATGGGCAGTATGTCGGGAATACTCAGTCACTTCAATTCTATAAAAATTCTTAATTCAGTTACGGTCAAGTTCAAATTTTGGAATGCAAAAATGATGATTTGGAAACGGTGTGTAAAAAGTGACGTCATTGTTTCGTAGCGCTACTAATAGCTATTTGACTTAACATGGCAAATTTTGCAATTTTATCTTTTTATTTCTTGTACAACCTTAGTAATCCCATTTTTAATTTTAAAATAAACATATTTTTAATAATCTCATCGCTCCGTCGCATGCAAAAAAAATAATTATAAAAATTTAATGCTGATGAAACGATTATATAATGAAATGATTGAAAAACGTGACTGTTTTTTAGATTTGTAAACAAGAAATCGTTGGAGGTACGTTATAATAGTTTTATAATAAAACATGCAACAGTGTTAAAGTTCAGAAGGAAAATCAAATATACTGAATTTTTTTTCAATATTTTTGTAACCTTAATAATTTAAGTAATTATCATTGAAATAGTCATTGTAATTTCCAATCGGCAGTATTCTACTATATATTATAAATCATTTAAGCTTTGCAGCAGTGACGTCGTTATTGTCGTGAAGCATACTAATTAACGGTTGATTAACAAGAACCCACGACAGTTACAAATATCAGTGCTGGCAATCCTACTAGAGTAAACTTGTCTTGAAAATCACAATACCATCCTCGAGACAACACTGGCCGTGATTAAAATCATCGGCGCATGCGTCTGCTTAATTTTTCAGATACCAGTCAGGAGTCAACACAAATTTTGTATCAAAGTTTCGCTGCGACCTCCGCTGACTGATCGTCAGTTTGACCGAGCATTTGCAACGAGATTGTTCAGTGTTTTTTAGTGGTAGTTTACAGGTGAGCACATCCAATTTACATTATCATCATTTCCTATTTTAATACAATTCTTCAGATGTTATTTCGTCATTTTACGTCATTCCTATATGTTTATATCTATAAAAACCTGTTATTTAATAACGAACACTTAACAATAATATTATTTAAAATAAACACAAAAAAAATAGTCAAGGCTGACGTGATTTTCGATAGAAACCAGAAAATATGTTCGGTCAAGATAATACGTTAATATGTCCAATTTGACCACATTGCTTTTTATTTGATTTTAGATAAATAATTCTGATAATCATGTTATTTGTATAATTAAAATAATCTTCTTACTAGTGATTTACTCTGTACTCGAGTAAAATGAAATTTCCACAAATACTTGTGGCGTCATTGGTTTGTACAATAGTCGCGGAATTTTCTTTGGGATTCACAATAAACGTATCGAAGAAGTATCGTATCTACTTTTATCTTTTACAAACAAGCGTTGCAATATATATATATATATATATATATATATATATATATATATATATAAACATGTTTGATTTATTATTAAAAATCCATTAGCTTATTAAAAAAAAAGAAACGTGTTGCTTGTATTATACCAGAAACGGTTATAGTTAAATAGTTTGTAGTGTTTTCTATTATCGTAGTTTTTTGAGGTTATAATTAATGACTGAAATAAAAGATCTCACAAAATCATGAGGATATTAAATAATTAATCTTCACAATAGTTTAAAAAATTTTGATCTGTAACAATCGAGTTTGAAAATTTTATTACTTTCCAAGTCTTTCTGACGATAAATTGGGGTAACTTTGTCACAAACATCTTTATTACACCAATTATTTTGCCGTCATTTTATGACAAATCAGGGAAATGGCAGTTTTAAATTTGTTGTTTGTTGTCACTCCCATAACAAGAGCTAATGTACTCTCGGTTGCTCTTACTCGATTTTGTTTATCTGTTTTTAAAATCGTATATATTTATATTAACGCCAATACGGTATAGACGGCCATACCTCATGAAGTGTTCTTCTATTATCTTTTTTATGTTCCATTTATATTTTCTTTATTCAAATATAAAAATATGCGTATCATACATAACTTAGTTTTCATTTCTACATGGCTTGTCGCAAATTATTTCATATTGTTTTGTGCTTTATTAAATTCAAGAACGAAGCTGCTGTCGTTTGTTTCTTTTTAATTGTTATTTTTTCTAGCTATAATATTTAGCCTGTTCAAAATCTCTTACTCTAGGAACTAAATGCTAACTGACTTTATTTTTTTTAATAAATAGTAATTTATTTAAATGCTACTGTTTTAAGGAATTTGTGGAAAAATGTTCTGAATGTTTCTTTGAAACAACCTGATTAATATCTCGTAAAACAGATCTAGTTTGAAACAGCAAGTTTTCTATTATTACTATTTAGATTACCTATTTACTATGACCGATTAACCAAACTATGAAACAAGGTAAAAAAATTTATCATTAATGACTTTCTCTCTTAACAGAATTCAATATATTTTTGATATACTGAGATAAACTATTCTGTCGTTAAATGTTTATTATTTTATGTTCTTTTATTATGTACCCAATCATACCTATAACTGACTAATTCAACAATAACAACATTGCATAATAGGTTTTGCGGTTTTTCTTTTCTTTTGTGTTGTTACTACTGGGCATCACGAAACGTGTTTTGAGGTAGACGGTTCGATTCGCACATTTTTTAAATTATTTTTTTGCAATTATCATATTGGCCTTGGTTGAATTAAAACGATGAATATTTGGGAAGTACCGTTAAGCAATACACGTTTTTCTGCAAATTGTTAAAGCGAAAGGAATGATTTAACGGCTGTACAAATAGCGTGTTAATAAAAACACGACAAATACTTTTCTAAAAGTGATGGTAAGTCGGGTTTGTAAATCCGTAAACATATATACGAGTTTTGTTTTTTTTTACCTTTTTGTTTTTGTTTTATTAGTATTTATAATTATCTGGTTCTTCAATAATTATGCATTTAGGATGGGGAGGCCCGATTCTGATATCAAGTCTAATTTAAGATTTGTGATAGAATTCGAGTGAATAAGATAAGGGGGCTTAATGCTCTTTGGCAAGACAGCAAAATAAAATAAATGAAAACAACTATTATGATTATCGAATTGTCTATATAATTAAAATTAATAATTTATCCTTATCTTGATTGATAGATTTATTGTTTTCTTCATTATTGGCCTATAAATTGGATTGAAATATATGTTTTTATTGAAAGTATTATTCGTCGATAGCCGCTACTTTTCCCATCTTTCAGGCAATTTAGGTATTTCATCTCGAAGGGACGATGTATCTTTTGAGGCTATCCACGACTCGGCCCATTTCTTGGTGTCTTCATATATCGAAATAAGTAGTAATCAGAAACACCAAGGTCTGGAGAATACGGCGGGTAGCAACTTCCTATTTTAATAATTCTAAGTATGTTTCCATCGGGTTTCAGAAATGTACTCAAGCGTTTTCATGCTAAAGAATAACATTGTTGTGTCTTTGTATCATATATCACAGTATCTCATAGTCCATTACACCAAGCATAACCAGATAGTTCACATTTCGGATTGTCCACTGTTAACCACCATTGTAACAACACTATGCAAATAAACCTTTCCGATTTTGCCATTGAAGCAGAGTTTTATACATGACCAAACGGCTTTCAATGTTTCTTCGCTTCAATCTCTACGACACAAAATATACAAGCTTTTGGATCTTATCCACGTTGTTCATTCAAATTGTTTCTTGTATTACTAATTCACAATTTTGCATATTTCTTTTGCGTTTTAAATGAATCAGTATTGAATAACGTCTTTGAGTGAATTTTTTGCCTGTCCAGAATCATCAAATTAAATGAAAATTAGCATTGATATACTTCAAAAACAAAAAAATCGTTTTAATAATTAATAAATAATTGAGTTTATATTCTAATACCAAAACTTCTATTTAAAATAATGCTTTTGTACTTCTAAAAAGATGGTCCCATATTTTAAGAAGCTTTAAGTGTAATAGCTGTCAAATACATCTTTATTTTCAAAGTATCATTATAAAGTGTTTCAGTAGGTTTGCTATCGATACAATTTTGATTTGCTTTAGCAAATATAGGGAATTTGATTTTAATAATACTATTCTCACAGTTCCCAACCAGCGATTGTGATACTATTGTGTACTCTGGAGAGTTATTACCTGCATTTTTTAATTTTCAATTTTCGTGGCAAATGAACTGATAATAATTAATAAATAATTGAGTTTATATTTTAATACCAAAACATCTATATGAAAAAATGCTTTTGTTCTTCTAAAAAGATGGTCCCATATTTTAAGAATATTTAAGAATAATAACAGGAAACAAAACATTTATAAAAGGAGGATATAGTTCGTGAAAACTTGTGGTCAAAACAAGATGAACGCTTACAAAATGGCCGCAAATCAAAACGCTAAAAGAGGTGAACCTGAATATCCGGTGGCATTGGAAAAAGCCTCTAATGATTGAGATCTGTGTCAATAAATGTATTTTTAACAGTGATACAACCTATCTCTTGGGAAGTTTCCATAAAATTCCTTCATCTAGAAAATGAACTACAAAAGAAGAAGTGAAAAATAGCATTTTCGGCGACAAAAAGCGTGTATACAGTATTGCTCATACATTAATACAAATTTGTATTGACAGTCTAGATTAATTTTCAGATTAATAATTAATAATAATAAATGTAAAATATATAACAAATATATTTCAAAAATAACATTTATTCAACTTAAAAGCTACAAATAATTTTTGTTACAGTCGTAAAGATTTAAACTAAAACTGAACATTCAAATATAATATACAATATTAATTTTTATTACTTCTTGATATGTTCAAGTAATAATTAATGATTAATTGCCCAATCTGTAAAAATGTCAAGAAGTTATTGTTTCAATTTTTGGCTCCATGGTAACACTGTCAACAGATCAGTCTTTTGTGCAAGAATTCTTAATTTGGTTGTATGTTTGATATTATTGTCACGTTGAAACTTTAGTGTAGACATTTAAAGAGAAGTTATCTTCAGCATAGAGCCCCTTTTCATTTCCAGAGTTATGAAACTACCTGGAGTTAATTATATATTGTATATAATATTTATTATTTATATATTTCTTTAATAAATATTTGTATATTTATGGTTAAACCTATTAGCTAAAGGTATTAACAAATTTATTCCATCTAATCTATGTAATTTAGACTCTTTAATTCGATTATTTCAACAGTCATAATTAGAAATTCTGATGTAAATTTCAGTTCACCTAAGCTTTTTCTAATTGCTGTAATAGAAATAAGTTCAGTTAATTTTCCTAATTTAATAGTATTCCTGAACAAGTTTTTTAACGAATATTTTTTGATTTGTTTATCAGTAAAAGAAAAAGTCTTTCAGTTCATCGTCTTCATCGAGAACTTCTCCATGTTGAAACAATTGTATTTGTTTGGAAATACTTTAATCCAGATCCAATTACTTGGCAAAGTTAATTTATTTCACTCCTGAATCGAATTTGTCCGTAACGATTTACTCATGGACCATAAATATTTAAACAATTTCATTCAATAACTGTGGCATATAGAATGGGGAAAGGAGTAAAAGGAATAGAGAAAGTTAGTTTAGGAGAATCATGCACGTCGATACCAAAGCCAAATATTCATGACTGTGAAATCATGCTGCGTATATGGTGGTATCAGCAAGATTTAGTGTATTAGGAGTTTCTAAAATCGGATGAAACTAATACTGCAGATGTTTACCATCAAGAATTAAGCAAACTGAATGAGGAATTGGTGCAAAAAAAAACAGTAATAGCTAGGCTACAAGTTGGAAGAGTTATGAATGATATACTCTTGCAGCTTGAGTAGAAATTTCTGGTGCAGCTATCGTACTTACCATATATAGGGCATTCTGATTAATCGGATTTATGCAGCATGGCTTGACTGATACACGGTATAGAAATTTATAAAACGGAAGATGTGTAAAAATTAGTAGATTGGGTTTGCCAAACCAACATAGCTATTTAAACACGGCATCACCCTGTTGTCAGAAAAAAGTTTTAGAAAATAATGGAAAATATTTTGATTAATGTATATTGTACCAATTTTTTCTTTTTTAATTTTCTGTTATAAATATTTGTTTACTGTCTATACGTGTAATATTTCTTTATAACAAGAATATTAATGACGTAATTTAATCACTGTGCATTATACAAACATACATATGCACAAACTATCAAACCGACCATCAGGTTTAATTAATAAATAGAAAAAACAAAAACTATTAAATGTGCTTCCCCTGGTCATTGGAACAATGCGTTGTTGGCTTCACCTTGAGCTATTTTTTGCAAATTATGTTCATGAATCATTGTATTATCTGTTATAATCAAATCGTTCTGATTTAACTCTTCCCAATGTACAACAGACACTGTTTCATTTGATTTAAAGGTTGCATAAGCAAAGGTCATCGGTTTTAAAGGCTAAGGGTACTAATAACACGATTATTTTTTGTTAGATTTTATTTTTATTAATTCATAATATTTAATCGTATAATGCATATCTTTAATACAACATATTTAATATAATTTAAACTCAATAGTTAATTGACACAATTTCTTCGAAAAAATATTTTTGTTCCAATGCCAAGACGTCTTGCGAAAGATATTTCTCCGAAGAAAAATATACTTTTTAATATTATTTGAAAATTTATAAATTACCATGACTATTGTAATGACCATGACGCAGTTTTCACTGAATCTTAATTAGTATTTGAGTCTCGCCTCTTAAGATAAAATTTTGCCTTGATGCCTCGGAATTAAATTCAGTGTTTATATATATATACATATATATATATATATATATATATATATATATATATATATATATATATATATATATATATATATATATATATATGTGTGTGGGTGTGTGTGTGTGTTAGTTAAATTATTATTTCGAAGAAGATGAACTGATTTTAAGACTCCTGAAGACTCTTCTTTCTAACTGAAGTGTTAGTTAGCTAACTGTTTCGGATATAATATAAAAATTAAGAGAGGTGTTAAAAGATCATCGGTCAAAGTGGCAATAATTATTTATTAGTGTTTAAATTTAAATATTGGGTGCATGCGTCTATCAGCCATTTTTATTAGTGAAAATTTAAAGTATAAATTTAAAAGATAGCTTAGAAATTGAAGGATCATATTTTTTCTGGAATTTATATGCGATGGGTAAAATCCAAAAGAAGAGGGTCTTGCAAAAAAGAAGAGCTTTCTTAAGTGTATTGTAACTGACAATGAAAAGTGGATCTAATATGATCATATGACAATCACAGGCACAAAAGGTTATGGGTTAGGCCAAGAGTTCCATGCAGATCGAAACCGAAGAAATTATTCACATACAATTTAATTATGTTGCTGTGCATATGATGGGATCAGCAAGGTGTATTGTATTATGAGCTATTACAACTGAAAGAAAGTATTACTGTAGATGTTTAGCGATATCAAATGAAGAAAGTGAACGATATATTTTTGAAAAAAAAACAGCAATAGCCATTAATAGACGTAAAGTGATCATGCATGACAACGCTTGCCAACATACATGTTAAGAATTTTGAAGGATGCACCGTTGTAGCTCTAATGGGACGTTTTGTCACACCTAGCGTACTCTGCAGACACAACAGTTTCTAATTATCACTTGTTCAGATCGATACAGCATGAATTGGCTGGTACACGATTTCAAAGTATTCGACAAGTGGGAAAATAGATCGATGATAGGAACGCTGCTACATCAACACAAGACAGCATCGCCATGTTGCCAGACAGGCGGAGAGAAGTTGTAGGAAAATATTTTGATTAATATTATATACTAATTTCTCTAAATAAATCCCTTGATTCCTCACATACAAAAAATTAGTAAATATATTCGTTCTGTTGAAACTCGCAACCCATTATCTAATCAGATTTATGTATTACAGTTTTTTTATTAATTACATCTTACATTAAATATATTTAGTACAATCTTAATTTACCAATTAATTTATTACTCTGTACTGTTCTGTTCTGTTGGATTTGTATTAATACACAAGCAAGGCTAATTCATATAAAACTAAACGACTTAAGTTAAGAATTCACTTATATACTAAACAAGTTGGTATGGTTTGGTTCGCTTCAATCTTCTGATTTCTTGCGTGTTGTCCAGTAGCTGTATTGCTTCCACGTTGCTGTGATTTAGAGATCTTATTTCATGTTTTAATGCGAAATCTTGAATCACTTTGTATGTCCATTTGATTTCGAGGTCATCGTCCAGCCCTTCATTCGTTACGTAGCGATAAGCTTTGGTAATTATTTGTAGAACTTTATTTTGTTTACGTTGTTGCACCCTCTATGTCAGAATTGGCTTTACGATTGACTGTTGAACCAATCTCTTTGATTTTAGGTCAAGTTGAGAGTATATTTCGATTAACTATTACAGTTAAACTTTGAGTCTAATCTACTCTGTTTTTTATCTAACATAACAGTTCCAATTGAACATATTAGCATCGGGATGTATGCCGAGGTATTTAGCTGATTCTGTTTAAGAAACCGGGCATCCATCAAGTGATAAAATTATGTTTTTGTCATTTCGCTGCAAGGCAAAAATAACATGGACAGATATGTAGCTTTTAAGCTGTATTTTCCAGTCTCTATTCCATTTTTAGATCTTGTTGAGTGCTACTTTTACTTTTTCTAGAGGCTTAGACAGAGATACATATTTTGCCATGATAACTGTGTTGTTGGCAAATATTCGAAGTACTGTTCCCTTTGTTGTAGGGATCAATACCCTGTATGTGTTACAATAATGCGATTATAATTATAATAATGCGAATTATAATTCAGTTATTTATAACTATTATAGAAATTTTATTCGTTTTACTATTTCAGTATATTTAAACAATATTTTGTTACAGACACATTCTGACATGATAACTCGATTATCTATATTGCTGACGTTCAGTTGTCTGTTGGTGGTCCGAGCACAACCAGCTGCTTCCGGAGGAAAAAGCTTAAGCGAGCTTCTTGGACAACCTAAAGCACAGCCTGCGGGAGGTAAGTTTTCTCATCGCATGTTTCGTAAACGCTTGACATTATCATTAACTTTAGGATCTGGACTTGATTTGGACTCCGACACACTCAATCTGATTAATCAAGTCTTTACGAAACCAACATCCGCATCTCAAACAGTGAGCTCGACAACGCCGGCCATCCAGAGTAACAGCGGCGGTGAACAATGTACCTGCGTTCCGTACTATCTCTGCAATAATGGTTCCGTCAACACCAATGGTGAAGGAATTATTGATATAAGGTAAGTCATTATTGGGTGATTTTCGCTCTGTATATAGACGGTTGGTTAATATAGGCTAGTTTATTGAGTATTATACTTCAGGCTTTAGAATATATGCTATAATATTTTGTTATTAATATAAATGTGCATACATACAAAAATGCTCACTAACTAACGTTATTCTGTATATTGCTATTTGCTGATTTATATATATATGCTTCCGCCTTATTAAAATATTAGCGTTTCAAAGTTGTATATATTATCGTAACGTTATTTTTAATTACACAATATTATTAGATATATAGTTAATCCAATAAAACAGCCAATGCACGTCACCAAAATTTAAGTCATATTCTCTAAGGTTTTGAAGAATTTTATAGCCATTTGACAACAATTTCGACCAGTACCAGATATAATTATATATTCTAAAGCATCAGACGGCATTTTGTCTCTTTTTATATTTTTTATTTTTATTATTTTATTTTTTATATTCGACGACATCTATGATGTGCATTGGCTGTTTTGCTGAAAGGACTATATACTTTTTAAATACATCTGTAAAAATAATATTTCTAATCCCCGATCTAGCTTAAACTTTATCATAGAGTACTTTTTCAGAAATTCAGCATAATTTCTATCAAGCATAATACAATTCAATGGTGCTCTTTGATACTTTTGTCATATGACAATTCGTTTTTGACAATTATTAATTACGAAATACCGACGAAAGAATTCCTTTATAATATTTTCTGGGAGCAGCTATTGAATTTAGGCGAATAATAAAGTTAAATGTAATAAGTTACATTTTATTTAACATATGTGTTTGTAGCACTGCGTTTAATTTAGTTAAGTTGAGCTTATCAGGAATAGTCAATAACAGTTAATTGGAATATAAACAGTCAAAAAAGTTCATAGTCAAATAAAAATGGTAATTACTATATCACTGAAATGCATACTTACGACTTTCTTATCCGACCGTGGCATAAGTAAGACGGAGATGAACGAATTTTAGGAAAGGAAAGAGACAATCGTTGGGATCTTTGTGTTATACTTCAGTATTCTAGAACATTTTATTCTAAATGATTTTAAACTCGCAAATTGCAAAGTAAAATTAATTTTATATTTAAAAAAAGGAATAGAATAATGACTCCAAATATGCTCTATCGTATTTTAATAATGTTTAAATAACGATAGGATAAAACTAGTCTTCATCTACTTATAAATAAAACGTTTATCTCAAAATATTGATATTTTATTTGATTGAACTGTTAGTGAGGCTATGTTAGCTTAATAATAAATATTTTATTTATATTATTTTACTATGTGTATTAATAATTTATTTCTATTTCCATTATTTATGAATCTCATTCAAGAGTATTTTACTACTTCTCAATCAAAATTCGTTTATTTTAATGTTTGTTTAAAATAGTCATTAAAAATAAAATTCTTAAAAGCGGCTTTATTAATGAACATTATTATTTATCAAAATGCAACAACATATAAAACTATATATTTGTATCCCATATATATCATCAAGGTTACGGGTAAGACAGGAAACCAAAAATGCTAAAAACCTATAACGATTGAAACATTCAAATATTTGATTCAATAGTAAAAAACTAAAGTTGCTCAAAAGTTACTTTGGCTTTAATAGTATATTAATATAAAAAAAAATCTTTTTTTTAAAATTATTGTGGAAGCAATAAATACTTCTTCACTATAAGGTCTATAGACATGTCATTGACACTGTCTACTTATTGGGTGATGTGATTTATAATTTTTAATATATATGAATAAACTCTAGTAAAACCAGTAAAACATTTTTTAACATGTGTACACTTTCTGGTATGATTCTATAATGATTTTATTTTATTTGTGTTCTGTTTTTAATGTTTCTATTTAAATGAAATATGAAGAGTCTGTCATCTGTTGGTTTCTTTGTTAATGTTATTAAAATTATTGTATAAATGTTTTTAAATTATTGGTTTTATTGAAAAGAATACAATTTTCAGTAATGGTTCGAAATTAATTTCTAATAATGGCGAGCGTGACTGACTTGGTAGCTAATTATCTTAATTTTTCAGCACATTGTTGAATGTTTGTAATTATATTTGTTAAGTGCATGTATTATTTAGAAAATGTTACAGTAAGAGCAGCCACTAAAATATTTCCATAAATAATAATCCAAGAGCATCAAGTAAAAATATAACAGGATTATTGAATTTAATCCGTAAAATATCGATTAATTTTCAGCTGGTTCATTCCAAATATAATTTATTCTCTATTATTAGACGTGGATTTGTAATATCTCAAATCAAACGCGATATTCGTTTATTTATCCTGCAAAACAAATTAAAAAGGATCCAAAAAGTCCAAAATCAACGTAGTGGTTTTTTTAGCACTTCTCAACAGATACAGCGTAGATATGACATTACTCAATGTGTCAATAATCAGCGCAGTAGGGTTTCCAATATTAAAATTATATAATACAATTATATTAATTAACGCATTTTACAAATAGCAAGCAGTAGAAAAGTAAAAAATATTAATAAGTATAGAACTAATAGAGATAGTAATAGAGAAGAATTTAAATATCATTCTTTTAGAATGAAACATCAATATCGAAATGTGGTATTTGATTTGAATATGAAAGGGAAAAATGTATACCATATGTTACAAATAAGATATTAATATCACCATTTAAAAAATGGTGCAGAAACGCCGTTGATAAAATATTACTTCAAAAACGATACAAAAGTAATTTTTACCTGGAGAATTATTTAAAATAATTTACTATAATAAGTCTAAGTTATCGAAACAGTACTTTCTCTTCTTTCCACAGAAAATCTTCCACTTAAGATAAAATCATACTATTAAATTACAATTTTATTATTTTTAGTTAGTATACCAATTCTATATTTATAGTACTAATGTTCTAATTGGTGATAAATATTGCAAAAAATAATAAGTGTATCAAAATACCATAATGACCATAATTAAAATGTGATAAGCTAAAAAGTTCATTAAATAATATAATCAATGTATTAAATTGTTAGGGCAGAAATATAAAATTGTTCAAAAAGAAAAAACAAGATTCATTATAACACAGTAACTTAACAATTATTAATATTGATAAATAACGTGATACTTCAAAACGGTATCTTGTTTGTAGTTTCAACTTCATCACCGTCTGCCTTCGAAGATCTAACATATGAATTAATATTAGTTACTTTACCAATTAAAAATCAGTTTAATCTCTCTAAAATTCAAATTTTTTATCAATTTAAACCGGATGAATTATGTAAATGTTCAAACAATGCAATCATAAGTTAATTCTGTGCGATCAAAAACAAGTATTCGTTGCGCAACCTATCTTTGTACGAGCATTCAATTATATTAGTTTTAATTACTCTAGAAATAATATTTTAGTACTATTTGTATATAAAATGTGCACTACAAATTCTCTGAATATAATTCTTTAATATAATTGTGTTATTTTATCACATAACGATTAATATAATAACTACAGAATTATATAAACAAAGTGGGATAACGAAATAACATGAACGCCTGACCTATACAAAATATTTATTTACTAAGAAGGTGTTGAGCCGCCATTTGCTTTTAAAACAGCTACAATTCTTCGCGGAAACATGTCTGAATTCTTTCTTTATTCTTGTAAAAGGACATCATGTTTGAGATCGAAATCCTCTTGGGTCTATGCTCCTCTAAGACTGCCCATAACGGTTCAGTTATGTCACGTCTAATGATTGTGCTGGCCATAGAAGATGTTTGATCATATTCTGATGCTACATTGGAACTTTTCCCTTGCTTGAGTATAGGAAGCAAGTAGTTCGTAGGCTTTTTTTGGTGTTTGTCGTACTTAAATCCGACCGTTTGTAAGAACCAATGTAAACAATAATCATCGGACCATACGACATTCTTCCAATAATCAAGTGTCAAGATCAAGATTTTGTGATAGTTACACGACTTCTTTCGCAGCTTAGAGTTAGCTACCTTTATAACGGGTTTCGCAATTGTAGCTTTGAGGAGCTCTCGTCGTACTCTTTTTGTCGAAATAATTTTACTCAAGTGACTGTTGAGATTTACTGTCACTTTTGCCGCAGTAATTTCATATTTTCTTGTTGTGGTCAATTCTGTTTAATGTTTGTCAGTTAATTTTGGGCTTCGCTCACTATTCCCCTTCGCCGATGATGTTGCACCATGTTTTGTGTATGTTGTTACTACCATGGAATACTGTCTTTCGTAAAACGTTAAACATCTTAGAGATCACACAATTCAGTGAAATATAACCTACAAAACTTGACATGTAAGCTGAGCAATATATACGCGTCGCATTATTTACACGTTTGCCAACATGCAAAATATGTACTACTATGTATGTACTAATATGTACTATGATGTTTATATTACTTTGATTATCCTCTTTATTTTTACTAATATATAGTATTTTAACTTATATTTATTTATTTTTATATTTAATAATATGCTATGCTTTATATTATTTAACAGATTCTTTTATCCATATTAACAATAATTTGTATATATCGGACATCCCTAAATTAACGAATATGTTCTCATTCGTATGTTGAAAATAAAGATTGTTATTATTCCTCAACTTTAGTTCACAATTTTTCTACAAAATATGACCGAAGAAGTGATTTAAAGGTGTTAGGTATAAAGGTACTTTGACGAACCGTCTAACATCGAAACAGTTCATAAAAGTGTTGCTCAGACCACAAATTCGCACGATTATTGGACATTTCGAGAAGATTATTTTGATTTCTATGTCGCGTCTATTCTGAAGTGAGAGAGTTGGTCAAAATTGTAGCATTCAGAGTTCAGAATATCATGTATGTATCACAGTATGGTGCTGCGATAACCCAAACTTTGAAAAATGAAAAAACCACTCTAATGAATCAATCACAATTATGTTCAGCGACTATGAAAAAGTCAACAAAACTGTACATATGTTGCTAACGAAGGTATGGTTTTTATAGCTAGTTTTTTAGGTTTTTTACGAATTATATAGTAATATATATCGTATAAAATTGTATAATTTATGAAATACTGTTTAAAAATATGATTCTTTAGTTAGAATTTGTTTTTCTGTCAAATGGAGCGTGAATTTTGAACTTACATGACTAATTTATGAAGCAACGCTGAGAAATGAGGTCTTTGATGAGAGAATTTATTAAATTTTTTATGTTTTTTTAATTTGACTTAATTATTTTTTGATGTATAACATATATTTGACATATAATAATAACATCAGTTTTAGAAAATAGTCTATAAAGCTTAAAGTGAAATTTAAATATGTTTTACTGTACTTTTGAGTCCTAATATTTGCTAATCATATTTGCTAAAATAAATAATAAAAAAATTGAGTATTGAAACTAGATTAAATATATATAACATATTTTATCTTGCTGGAGATGTTCATTCTATGACACACTACAGATTTATCTGAGCACTTTTTATAACATCTTTTATTGTACATACTTCTTTGCTATATTTACATTAATCTAACCCAAACTAAGACTTGGTTAAAATAAGCTAATGATAATTTATGCTTATGGAGTTTGGTTTGTTTCAATCTCCGAGATTATGTTTTTACGTTCAATAATCTTTTCATGTTTTATAATGAAATCTTAGATAACTTGGCGGCTTCGTTTGTTTTAGAGGTTATCATGTATTATGATAAGCATTAGTAATCAATAAAAAATGCTTGGTTTTGACAAACATTCTAGTTTATTGAGCTAATTTTATTAAGCAAACTGTAGTCTGATGTGGACTAGCGGAAGTCTAACCGAAATTACGACATCATGACACTCTACCTTTTTTTCAAGATGGTTTCCGAATTTTCGCATTTCCTTTTTTTAACGGCTTTTTCAACATAATAATCTTGAAAGTATGGAATGAAATTCTATATGGTAGGAGTAAAGGAGATGTACTACAAGTTTGTATAATTCGACTTCATACATAATTGTTTGTGCTATTTTAATACAGACAATTGAAGGCTTTAGTTTTGTAAGTTGTTATAAATTAGCCCTTTATTATCATAGATGTTTCTATTCAATTCCAGATTGCAATTTAATGCTCTGCTTTTTTTCTAATTTTATTATTATTGTTTAAATATACGATTAATAACATTATTTTCATGTAAAATCACCCCATTCGAAGATATGCGCATGTCTTGTTCCAGAAGTTCCATGTTTAATACGCCTAATTTTTTCATTTGTTTCGTGTGTTTTTTTTGTCAGATGTGCCATCACAGATCTCACTAATTTTTTTATACTATTGTGTGCATTTTGCATATATACTAATATTTATTAAGAATGTAAAATTTCGAATATAAAGTAAAGTAATATATGATTGTCAATATTTGCATAAAATCATCTAATTAGACCATTTATCTTTTGTACTAATTAATTGTGGTGGAGGATATGTCATATATGGATGTAAATAGTAACCAGTGACCTTAATAATAGCAGTCTACAAGTGGTATGTTTTGCTTTTTTTAGAATTAACGATGGACCATGTTCAAGCTACATCGAAGTCTGTTGTAACACCGAGGACCAAACTGACAAACCCATCACACCCACACCACCACCAGTACAAAAATCTGGTTGTGGACGACGCAACTCTGACGGCATCGGTTTTCGTATTACCGGTGACAAAGACAACGAGGCCCAGTTCGGCGAGTTCCCTTGGATGATCGCGGTTCTTCAGGAGGAATCGGTCGAAGGTGGCACCTCGAAATTGAACGTCTACCAGTGCGGCGGTGCCTTGATCCACCCTCAAATGGTGGTCACTGCAGCTCATTGTGTCAATAACAAAAATAAAAAGTACAAAATCCGAGCTGGTGAATGGGACTCGCAACACACCAAAGAATTGTACCCATACCAGGATCGGGAGGTACAAACTGTCACCGTTCATCCTCAGTATTATGCTGGAGCTCTTTACAACGACGTCGCCGTTTTGTATCTCCAATCTCCAGTTGAAATCGCCAAGAACGTCGAACCAGTATGTTTACCTCCACAAGATTTTAGTTTGAACGCCGCTACCTGCTTCGCCTCAGGTTGGGGAAAAGACGTATTCGGACAGAAAGGAAAATACCAAGTGATCTTGAAAAAAATCGACCTAGGTTTAGTTTCAAACCCAGTGTGTCAAGATCGTCTCCGAACTACCAGACTTGGAAAGTTCTTCCAACTACACAAATCATTCATTTGCGCTGGCGGAGAACCCGGAAAAGACACTTGCAAGGGTGATGGCGGTAGTCCATTGGTCTGTCCAGTTCCCGGAGATACAAATGACCGTTATTACCAAATGGGTATCGTTGCTTGGGGTATCGGCTGCGGTGAAAATAATATTCCTGGAGTCTATGTAAACTTAGCTCTGTTTAGAGACTGGATAGACACTCAGATGAAGTCTTACGGATTAGATACGTCATACTATACATATTGATCTTAATCTTTTAACTAAAATAAATAGTATTATTAAATTTTTAATCATATGTTGTTTTATTGTTTGCCTTGTAGCTGAGAAGACTGCCTAAATACGTCACACTTCGTTTATTAGTAACTATAAATAAACTGATGACCAATAGTTAAATAACATAATGAAGAATTACGTAATAATATAAACAAAAATAGAATTATTATTCTGAATCAATACTGATACTGCAATATATAATATCTCAACTTTTAGGATATAACGAATAATTAGACATTTAAATAAAAACATAGAGTAAACTTAGTAAGTAGTAAGCTTCATAAATATATCTATATTATAGAGTGAACGAATATTCTTTTAACACTTAAAAAGGCCACAGCAATGTTATACATTTTTTCGCACTAGCGATACAAAAATTTTCAGGTTTCAACTAAAGAACCGGTTTCCTATACCGGAGCAACATTTAACTCCCTTGGTGACTAGAGTAGCAGTTGAAATAGCAGGAGAAATGTGTTTTTGTTTGTCTTAAAAGAATTTTATTGCATAGGTTTGTTAAAAATGGAAAATTTCCCTTTAAATACTTGATGATAATACATTTAACAAATAAAAATTCTAATTTATACCCTTAAGGGTAGTAACCAGATAACTTCATGCAAATTGTTTCTTGTTCGTAAGTATTAGATACTTGCATGTCTTGTGATAATTTCTTCCATGTACTTATCTTAACTCTAAACTCTTAACTCCCTTAATTCGCGTAGTAGCAATTTTCTATCATTTTGGAATTCGCACTGTATATATATATATATATATATGAAAAATGTTAATTCATTAACTTCTAAAATATTTGAAAGTTCTGTGAGAGTTTGTTCTGTGTGTGTTATGTTTTTTAGTTAGCCCTAAGCCTCAAACGATACGTATATAAATTTAACAGCTATCGGATCATTAGTTTGTGAATTATAACATTTTGAGTGAAGCAACTTTTGTTATTGTGAAAAAATGGATAAAAAGTAATTTCGCGTGTTGATAAAATATTGTTTCTTGAAAGGAAAAAAATACAGTTGAATTAACATCTAAAATATTTGAAAGTTCTGTGAGAGTTTGTTCTGTGTGTGTTATGTTTTTTAGTTAGCCCTAAGCCTCAAACGATAGGTATATAAATTTGACAGCTGTCGGATCATTAGTTTGTGAATTTTAACATTTTGAGTGAAGCAACTTTTGTTATTGTGAAAAAATGGATAAAAAGTTATTTCGCGTGTTGATAAAATATTGTTTCTTGAAAGGAAAAAAATACAGTTGAAGCAAAAACTTGGCTTGATGCCCAGTTTCTGGACACTGTCCCAGGAAAATCAACCATCAAGGATTGGTATGCTAAATTTAGATGTAGTGAAATGAGCACCGAAGACGGTGGATGCCCAAAAGAGGTTGTTACCAAAGAAAATATTTAAAAAATCCACATAATGATTTTGAATGACCGTAAATTGAAATTGAATGAAATATCAGACACTCTAAAGATATTAACTGAACGTGTACGTCATATCATTCACGAATGTTTGAGTATGGGAAAGTTCTGTGTAAAGTGGGTGCCGCGCGAGATCACTTTTAATCAAAAACAACGACGAGTGGATGATTCGGAGCAGTGTTTGAAGATAATCAAGTGTAATAAACCCGAGTTTTTGCCTCAATATGTGACAATGGATGAAATATGGCTCCATAATTTCACTCGGAAGTCCAATCGACAGTCATCCGAGTGGACTGCACACGATGAACCCGGTCCAAAACGTGGGAAAACGCAACAGTCGACTGGCAAGGTTATGGCGTCCGTATATTGGGATGCGCATGGAATAATTTTCATTGACTACCTTGAAAAAGGAAGGACCATCAACAGCGACTATTACATAGCGTGATTGGACCGTTTGAAGGATGACATCGCCGAAAAACGGACGCATATGAAGAAAATGGTAATGTTGCTTGACCAAGATAATGCACCGTGTCACAAGTCAGTGAAAACGATGGCAAAAATCAATCCATCCACCGTATTCTCCAGATCTGCCACCCAGCGACTATTTCCTGTTCTCAGATCTTAAAAGAATGCTCGCTGGGAAGAAATTTTCGTCGAATGAAGAGGTGATCGCCGAAACTGAGGCTTATTTTGACGCAAAGAACAAATCATACTACAAAAATGGTATCGAAAAGTTGGAGGGTGGCTACAATCAGTGTATCACCCTTGAAGGGAATTATGTTGAATAAAAAAAATAATTTTGCCAATTTTTGGTGTTTTACTATGGTAGGAAGAGAACTTTTCAATTGACCTTATACCCTCTACATTATACCCTCTAATATAGATTAAACATGGGCTAAAACTCGCATGATATTTTTGGAACAGTTTTAAGTGGCAAAAATTAAATACTACATTATCGTATTTAACCGAAAAGATCTTAGTATGTTATGTGTGTTGTCCTCTTGAAGAATCCATGAGTTTTGGGTTTATTTTAGCTCTTTCGTCTTTTCATAACATAAAACAGGATTGAAAGTATTCAAAAGGATACTGTTGCGACGCAAATTTATTATGAATGTTTGGGACAGCCCTGTAAAATGTAAGTTACGCTAATTATAGAATTCTTTCGGTTCTATTGTTATAGCGTCTAATTTATTAGACCTTTTAACTGAAGTTTTTAATATTTATGACATGGAAAAGAATTATGACCTGATCAAAAACATAACATTCGCCGTATATTGAACGTCTGATAAGTATAGATAGGCAAAAAGATACCAAGTAAACAGAACAGGCGTATTCAACAAGGATGATTCCCATCAGCTCATTGTCGAGTGTTTCTGATAATGAGGGTTCAGGTACCGAGGCTAGACGAAAAGTGTGGGCTGTTAGACCTGGTAGAGGACTCTTTATGGCGCCTAACCATAAATATCAAGAAGACCCAAAATCGTGGATTTTTTGGGAATTCCTTAAGAGTCCGAAACGCACATTTTTTATCAGCGTGAGAATATCCTAGCTGGAAGAGTGTTTCCCACCCAGATATTCTCAGGGAATTGGGGTACAGAAAAGGGTTTCTTGGACCAGCCTGATCCAAAATCACCAAGAACCCGAGGGAGGAGCTTCAGAGATAAAACACTGTGCATCCACAACGAGAATACAGTCTGAAAGTAATTTGCATGAACACCGAAGAAAAGAGTGTTATTGAAAAATGAGAAGAACAAAGTATTGCTGAGAGAAAGTATTTAATTTTTTGGAGAAGAAACTATTGAATTGAATGAAGAAGAAAGAATTGAATGAGCATTGAAGAAACATTGAAGAAATTATTGTATTATTGAAAGCATAGAATTCCTGTCTACATTAGCCATAAACTTCCATAAGGTTATTTCCTAATAACTCTACAGTAGTTTTCTTCGTAACCAGCAAATTTAAGTGTTTATATGCAAACAAGAAGCACTATTATATGTCTGACCTATATAACAAAAAAATGACAACTATGAACAGTTTATTAGAGCAGAGTCAAATATAAATTGAAAACATATAGTCTTAGTCATAAAGTCTTAGAAATGTTATTACTAAGGATATAAAATATGTCTTCTAATTTACCGACTTTTTTAACCGACAATTTTAACTTTGATTCGAATATATTTGATGAGCTATAAAATTACATCTGCTATAGCTTTCTTCTTTTTTTAGTGAACATGGAATATGCTCACGCATTCTCGAAGTCTGCTGTCGTATTAAGAAGCAAATAGTGGCATAAAGGCGTGGTTAAGTACAGTAAAAATACTAACCTTAAGATTATATATATTTATTATATCAAAAGCATTTATGGAATAAAATACATATTTCATAACAGTATACAAATTATTTAATTGTTATTGCGATGTTTTGTTACCATTTACTGGATATTTTTCAATATACTAATTATTAATTATTATAAGCACAGTATGAAATATAGAAATTATTAATTAATTAATTACATATTATTAATATTAGGATATATTATTATATATTAATATAACATTTTATACGGAACGTTTAATGCCTTTGGTCATGGCTTCAAAATTTTTTATCAATTTTATCTTTATCACAATAATTAAATATGTTATATTTTATCCGTTTTTTCCGTGCTTTTTAATGATATATGTTCTCTCGTTCTATCTTTGTAGCACCATAAAATTTTGTAGATGTGGAACATAGGATTTTGTTGAGTATAGATCTGTAAAAACAACAGCAAATTTACTAATTTGTTGGAAAAATACTTTATTTTTCAACATAATTAGAGCAATTACCATTCGTTTGATGAAAGTCGTTTCCTGCGGAAGATCAGTGGGAGCAAAATCTGCTGAATATGTTTGTTTTTGAAATGTTTTGTGCCCTAATTAACTCATTTTAACACTGTATCTTGAGTAGGTGCTGTATATTGATGGAAAATATTTTTTCTTTTATTAACCGGGTCTTTATTTCATAAATATTTGCACCTAATTGGCCCTAAATGGTATAATAAAAATATTATATTTTTAATTTTTTTACCAATTTAGAGAGAATTTACGAAACATTCTAGATTTTGATTCGTTTGTTTCAGTCTCTTTCAGTCCCGTTACAGTCTCTTGTTTTGCTTCCGGGTCATTGCAGTAAACCCAAGTGTCATCTACAATAATGACGCAAGTAAGAAAATCTTTTCATATTTTCTTACTTGCGAATATATTTTGCTTTTATCGAATATATAGTTATAAGTGACGTCGAATATATAACCAATTGCAGTTTGTAAAAATGTAAAATTTATAAGTCAGAGCGGATATTTTTTCTTATCTTATCCTAGTTAAAAAGAGATAGAATGTTGAGTGATGCCTTGTAAAATGTAAGCGAATCAGTTTATAAAATTCGATTTCAATTGGTACTGATGGGCCATGCTTGAAAAATTCATTAAAACATCAGGGATAATAATTAGTGGTTATAAACCGCCAAACATAAACCAAATTCTTAATTGATACGGAAATATGTATTGGCTGTTCTGTTTAAGCAAACTGTATATAATGACATAAGACAGAGCTTTGAAATGAATATTCAATTTATTTAAAATCCCGCAAAATTAATTCACAGTTCACGTGAGTCGTAAATTCACCTGAATGTTGAAAGGAAATATCGTAAATTTAGTTAAATTACATTCTATTTATTCAGCTTTTAGTTATTCAGATTTTTCAGCAGAAATTAATCACTTGCTGCTAATTATTAACGGAAAATGGCATTTAGTTCGAATGAAATAAACTGTAGAAATTCCATGAATGGTAACTAAGTAATGTGGATGGAATATCATAGAAATATTATTTATTTAATTAAAACTCCTTCTTGATACTTAAATTCAATTGATTTTACAATATTTTTTATATTTACAAGACTGTTAATTAATACCATATAGGAGATACTGAAACTGATTGTTTACTTAAATTATGTACTACGGTAAATTACCATGCAAAAGGTTATAATATATGTTCCTTTGAAATTATCGACTTGTTCATATTTTTTATGTATTTAAACGTATATTTATTAAAACATGTTAAACATTGAACATGTCTTATTTAATACTTTCTTTTTATGTATATTTTATTATAATTATTCTTTATTGCATTTATTACTTATTATTAATTATTTAAAGTTTAAAAATATATGTTTTACTAAAAAATAAAAGCTTTGAATGTTAAGGCCTTCATATTTGTTCTGATATTTATAAACGATAATATTTATTTGCTTCGTTCGGTGTGATTACTTTCCGTAATAAGTATAAGGTCAATAATCAAATAAAAATGTAAAGTGAATAAGAAATACGCAATGCGTTAAATATAACTGTGTTTTCCCCGTTATTATTATGCAGACATGTCATATATAGAAAACAACCCGAATGTTAAGTTTAGGTGGGGCCTGACATTCATGTACTTCGAATAAAATTTAAAACAAGAGTAATATCTTGAAGGAAATATGAGCATATTACTTGTTGGATGGTTAAAATTTATTAGCAGACAGATGTTACAACCTCGATAGCATTCGATAATACAGTATAATATATGTCAAATGAAACACCTATTCGGTAAACAATAAAAAATTGGTTTTATTACATATTGTTTAGAGGTTAAATAAAAAGAGCAGTCAATGGCATTATTTCAGCATTAGATACCTAGACGAAAAAGCGAGATAGCAAAACGAATGGAAAAATTAAAATATACACATTACAAAAAGTTACTGCTACTAATCGAATTTCACAGTTTTGTATTAAATGTCGATAGCATGCACCATTTCCATCAATAACCTTTAACCCATTTTCCATTAATCCATTATTCATGTAAATATATACTAATGTTCTGCAATCTGTGAAGAAACACAATAATTATTTATTATACTACACGTAATACAAGTGATATTTCATGAAATTAAATAAATTTCAATTATATATTTAAAAGCTTGTGTAATATCCATCGAACTTAAAAACTTTGATACTTTGATAGTGTTTTCTTGTAACCGGTTTCTGCTTTGAGTACTAGTGGCTCCTACCTTTGATTGAAAAAAATAGGTTTGAAAGGCACGCTTCTGATTATAATTGATAATAATTGGTACACATTGCCACTTTAAACAAACTCGGATATGCACATTGCATCTGTTGCCACATTTCGAGGGCATTTATACTTTTAGAGTGCTTGCAGCTGCAATATAATATAAAGTAAGTCACGTTGGTTTTTTATTTTTGTTTCCAGAAGTTGATTCGCATTTATATTCTGAAGATATATAAGAAATTGAAAGAAGAATTATATAACTTAATAACCGGACAAATGCTGAAAAATCTACTAAGAAATGCTACTATAAAACTTACCAACTTGATTAATATAGCATTTCTATTAAATCATGTCCCGGATATTTGGGAAATGGTTGAACTTATTCCTGAACTTATTCCGATCGTGGAAAACTACCAAATGAAGTAAATAAACTCTTATCGACCAATTTCACTGCTTCTAGTAATATCCAAAATACTTACAACTGACCGGCTACAAGTCTGTTCTATAAAAATAACATACCACAAATAGAAAATGTTACTATAGCTACTTTTTCTGATAACACTGAGATATTTTTAAACGTAAACACGTAAATAAGAATATAAATAATTGGAGCCAAATACGGAGAATAAAAGTCTACAAGAGTAAATCGGTACATATTGATTTCATCTACACCATAATTGTTCACGTACGAATAAATATGGATAATATCATTATCCCATACTGTAACAATGTTAAGTATCGCGACGCAAAACTTTGTTGGAAGGCGTACATTAAAAAGAAAACAAAAGAACTCGAATGAAAATTCAAAAACATATATATTGGTTATTTGAAAGAATATCTAAATTATCCGCACATAATAAGTTGCAGATACTAAATCTTATATGGATCTATCGAATTCAGCTATGAAGATGTTCTGCTAGAAATAATATTAAGATGATACAAATATTCCAGAATAAGGTGCTGATATGTATTGTGAACATACGCAGATACTGCAGGAACAGTTTCTTACGAAACCTCCGGATACTAACCATTACAGAGGAAATTAAGAGATTCTCAGCAAGACTGTTACTGCATGCATATGAAGACTCCATTTGCATCTAAAATAGAAGTGCTGCATTTCTTGAAGAACACTGAAGTAAGATGCACACTCAAAAGAACCAAATCGCGTGATCTTGTGTAGTTGTTTAGGGAAGTGCACTAAATGACAAAAACACTGGAAAGTGGTACTAACCTTTATTTTAATTTATTAGAGACTAAGTAAGGAGCAATGAGTCTTTCTAGATAAGTACCTAGTTTTAAGCTACTGTAGAGAAAAATCGTATATTAGTCGGCAACGACTAACAATAATATAATAATAAATAAAAGAAAATACAAACTAAAGACAACCTTTCTAGTGATATCACTGTAGAACTCCTGTTATTTCTGACCAAAAAACTGATTGCAGTTTAATTTTCATAAGCCTGTTGTGAGGCAAACCTTATATCAGAGAAAAGAGAGAAAAAAGTTTTGCAGATATTGCAACAAATGGTAATCGGATGGGACATGCTCCGGCCTATAGTGAATACATCAAAACAGCTCGGCCAATCTTGGTCTACTTTCCGAATAGCTAAAGGTGTGTGTGATTTGACGAGCTGACGATATGTGTGAATCGATAAGCTCATGATGAACAATTCCTTACCGTGAAATCATACATGATACGCTTTTCATTGCCTATAATAATTTATTTGGAAAATGGCTCGATTTCGTTTCTCTTCAGCAGCGATTCACAACTGGAAACTCAGTCAATTGAATTTTTCACTGTTGATTCCTATAAACCTAACGTATAAAACTTCTTTTAGTATCTAGTTTTACGTAAAACTGTTTTCAATTTTCAGTTTTGTAACGATATTGCGAGATAAAATATGTCTGAAAAACTCATTCGTCACCGTAAATATCACTTTTTTTCAATCTAAGATCGATTTTTTAAGTAAAAAAGCAAATTCTAACAAACTCGACCATCATTTTCAAAACGAGTCAACTTTTAACTTAATATTTTTTAATATTTATTTATTACACTGTTACTAGCCGTTACCGACTAACCTACAATTTGTCTTTATGATAACTTATATCCAGGTATTATCTAGGACGACCCATCAGCCATATCTTAATCTCTGGTGTAAAAATGTTTATTTAGTAACACTGCTGTTTTTCTTTTAAATGGACCTCACCACACTATACTAACTGGTCAATTGAAAAGTCCCCGGTCTGACACATAGAGGGCGCTACTAGAATTAAATCCATATGTTTTTCGTTAGTCATAACCCTCAAAAGATGCGAATTTGAAAGCTGACTGAAGCAACTTTTGTTATTGCGAAAAAAATGAATAAAAAGGAATTTCGCGTGTTGATAAAATATTGCTTTTTAAAGGGAATAAATGCAGTTGAAGCAAAAACTTGGCTTGATGCCGAGTTTCCGGACACTGTCCCAGGAAAATCAACCATCAACGATTGGTATGCTAAGTTTAGACGTGGTGAAATGAGCACCGAAGACGATGAACGCAGTGGGCGCCCAAAAGAGGTTGTTACCGACGAAAACATTTAAAAAATCGACAAAATGATTTTAAATGACCGTAAATTGAAACTGAATGAAATAGCAGACACTAAGGATATAAACTTAATGTGTACATCACGAATATTTGTGTATGAGAAAGCTATGTGCAAAGTGGGTGCCTCACGAGCTTACTTTTGACCAAAAACAACGACGAGTTGATGATTCGGAGCACTGTTTTAAGATGATAAAGCGTAATAAACCCGAGTTTTTGCGTCGATATGTGACAATGGATGAAACATGGCTCCATCATTTCACTTCTACAAGTCCAATCCACTGTCATCTGAGTAGACTGCATACGTGAACTCGTTCCAAAGCGTGGGAAAACACAACAGTCGGCTGGCAAGATTATGGCGTCTACATTTTGGGATGCGCGTAGAATAATTTTGATTGACTACCTTGAAAAAGGAAGGACCATCAACAGCGACTATTATATAGCGTTATTGGACCGTTTGAAGGACGAATTCGCCGAAAAACGTCGGCATTTGAAGAAAAAGAAAGTGCTGCCTCATCAAGACAATGCACCTTGTTACAAGTCAGTGAAAACGATGGTAAAAATCCATGACTTGATCTTCAAATTGCTTTCTCATCCACCGTATTCTCCAGATCTGGCATCCAGCGGCTATTTCCTGTTCTCAGATCTCAAAAGAAAGTTCGCTGGGAAGAAATTTTCGTCGAATGAAGAGGTGATCGTCGAAACTGAGGACTATTTTGAAACAAAGGACAAATCGTACTACAAAAATGGTATCGAAAAGTTGGAGGGTCGCTATAATCAGTGTATTACCCTTGAAGGGAATTATGTTGAATTAAAAAAAATGATTTTGCGAAAAAAAATATGCTTTACTATGGACTTTTTAATTGAGCTGTTACACAAGATCAAATGGTTTAATTTTTTTGAGTCTGTGTCGTATTCTGGTGTTATCCAAGAGTTATTACTTCAATATTAACATGAGGATGGAGGCTGTCCTCATATCTCATTGTAATTTCCTTGTATTCCTGGATGATCGAGTTGATTTCCTGAGTCGGTATCTGAAGGTTTCGATGTAAGTTATCAGTCCTGTAGTATCTTGGTGCACCTAAAATACTTCTCAGGAAAACTTGTTCTGGAAAACCTGTTAGTTTTCGGAGAACATCCCTATAATTGAATTAAGTGTATGTTTCAAAGCTCGCTTACATAATAGCAATTTATTATGTTCTGATAATTGCGATTTTCTTCCAATCAATCAATATATTTTCCTATATTTTAACTCCAGTTCTTTCCTTTTTTATAAGTCCCTTATTTAACGTGTCACGTAATTTGGGGTTTGTAATTATAATTTAAAAAATATGTCAATTCAACAACATTTTTCAGAAATATATATGATAGAAGGTGTATTCTAATTAAGAAATCCTTGCTGAAATCGAATCATTTTCTCAAATGAATAAATTCACAATATCAATAAAAAATACTTTTTGATTCATAACATACCAAGTTAATATTTATTTTATAATTCAAAAGCACATTTTCTGACCATCACCTCTTCCCAGATTCTTATTTCTTCTCTAAATACCACACTATACCTTGTATAAATAGACCTGACCATTTTTATGATTATCCCCTATAGAAATTGAGACATTTGTGTGATTCATTTCATTGTGAAATATTTTTCGTTTGAAAAAATGGTAAATAGCGAGTTTCGAACGTTCATCAAATATTTATATTTAAAACAGTAAATACATTTATATATTTTTAACAGTATATGGTATAATCAGTATGTCATGACGTACGAGCATTATTTCTACTGTTTGCAGTAACTTAAAAAAAATCTTATTTAGTTTATTTTTGAGTTTATTTTTAAATTAAATCGTCAGCAGTTGTTGTCGATCAATTATTTGTTTAAGGCTAACAACATGTATTAATAAACTTAAAACGACTTTTGGCAAAGAAGACTGCTTATCGATTTCAATTGAGGACGAAGTTCGGGAAGGTCGTCTAAGAGAGATTGTTATTTAGTTAAACATTAATGTCGTAATAAACTAACACTCGGACTATTATGAAAATTTAAGATTGAAGCCAATGCCTAGACTAATCGATATATATATATATATATATATATATATATATATATATATATATATATATATATATATATATATATATATATATATATATATAGATAGATAGATAGATATAGCAGTTGAATTTGGATAATGGACAAGGTTATGTTGACTTTGAGTTCGAATACTCCACAACACTAAATGTCGCAAAATTGAACGATCTTGGTTACCAAGTTATATAAACATTCATAGTCGTGTTATGCTCTCGAATGCAGAAGGCCCTGCTGCAACAACACATATAGGTGAACTTCGTATTAGCTTGGTATCGCTCCAAATACGGTAATTATAGTAATATTATAATATTATAAATACTAATTATACTTACTATCATCGCTAAGGATAATTTTATGAAACAAAAACAATGTGACAACACAAAGGAAGCTCTCTACAATCGACATAAACAAGTTAATTTTTAAATACACAAGGACTTCTTTAGATTTTGTTATATCAGAAACATATTAATATTGGATTTTTATAAAAAGCACATAAGAAAAATATATTATCAAGGTACATTGTTCGGAAATTCCCAAAATATAAAATTATTGTATATAATATCGGCAAACAAGTTTAACAGTTACTAAAGTTCAAAGGTCGAGATACACTTATTACATTTAGAATTGCCCATATTATAAATTACATTTCGTTATCTAACTTGGAATCGAAATATCAATAACATAGTTTCCATGTATTACATCATATTGGAAATTCCATGTTCGAAATCCAAAAATTTGAAATTATATGAATGATTGCATTTATCCAAAGTTTATCTCTATAATTTATAAATAAATTTTGAGATAAAATTTAAAAAATGCTCACTAAATAATTTTCAATTAATATATAATAATAAATGTTAAACCTATTAAGCACAGTAAAAAGGAAATACATTATTTTTCCAATAGGTGGCTTTAATAAATAGCCTCTCCTACTGTAAAGGTTTGGTCGCTTTACAGATACCTTTGGAAAACTTATTTGGTAGTTTTGTGAGCAAAAAAAGAGAAAATAATCTATGTTTTACAGTTTTTATTCGATAAAGTTAAAAATGCAAGCCAGGCGACTGAAAATGGGAATAATTTTCATAGTTCTTATACCGGCACTATATGGTACTTCCCGTCCATGTCAAAGATGCATCACAATTTAGTAGGCAAATTGTTAAAACTGTAGATGAAAAAATAGAAATAGCTGAGTCCGGCTATCATATAAGCTCTGTTTCTATTAATAAGAAGCTTATACTAGCAAAGCATCATATAAAAAATTGTTTAGAACCATTTTGAAGAGAGACACAATTTAATCGATGAATTGTTGCTAAATTATAGCAAAAATCGCCCATTTTTGAAGTGTTTGGTGAAATTGGCAACAAATTATGTACTATAAGATGTCACCCTATAACCAAACGTTTAATTTGAGCCTTATGAAAAATTGGCCCACCTGAAAGAAACAATCGCCCTGAAGTAGCCAACTAGGACGTTTCATCAAGACAACGCCCACGCATTCACACACACACACATATATTAGTAACACGCCAAAAACTCTGAAGGTTGGTTTGGAGGTTCCTATAAGGCCTGGCACCAAGTGATGTCCAGTTCTTGTTTATGATATTATTAACCTAAATTGAGTAACTTTAAATCAATTCGAAATAACAGGTCAATTGAAAAGGCGCCGGCCTATCATAGTAAAACAATTTTTTTTGGCAAAATTAGTTTTTTTATTCACCATAATTCCCTTCAAGGGTGATACACTGATTATAGCGACCCTACATCTTTTCGATACCATTTTTGTAGTACGATTTGTCCTTTGCTTCAAAATAGGATTCAGTTTCGGCCATCACCTCTTCATTCGACGAAAATTTCTTCTCAGTGAGCATTCTTCTGAGATATGAGAACAGGAAATAGTCGCTGGCGGCCAGGTCTGTAGAATACGGTGAATGAGGAAGCAATACGAAGCCCAATTCATGGATTCTTGCCATCGTATTCACTGACTTGTCACACGGTGCATTGTCTTGGTGAAGCAGCACATTCTTTTTCTTCAAATGCTGCCGTTCTTCGACGATTTCGTCCTTCAAACGGTCCAATAACTTAATTATTCCATGCGCATCCCAAAATACAGACGGCATAACCTTGCTAGCTGACTGTTGCGTTTTCCCACGCTTTTGAGCGGGTTCATCTTGTGCAGTCCACTCGACTGACTGTCGGTTGGACTTCGGAATGAAATGATGGATCTATGTGTCATCCGTTGTCACATATTGACGCAAAAACTCGGGTTTATTACGCTTGATCATCTTCAAACACTGCTCGAATCATCAGCTCGTCGTTGTTTTTGGTCAAAAGTGAGCTCGCGCGACACCCACTTTGCACAGAGCTTCCTCATACCCAAATATTCGTGAATGATCTGATGCGCACGTTGAATTGATATCTTTAAAGTGTCTGCTATTTCATTCAATTTCAATTTACGGTCATTCAAAATCCTTTTGTGGATTTTTTAAATATTTTCTTCGCAAACAACCTCTTTTGGGCTTGATGGTTGATTTTCCTGAGGCGGTGTCGGAAAACTCGGCATCAAGTCAAGTTTTTGCTTCAGCTGCATTTTTCATTTTTTTCACAATAACAAAATTTGCTTCACTCAAAATGCTATAATTCACAAACTAATAATTCGGCAGCTGTCAAATTTATACACGCATCTTTTGAGAGTTAGGGCTAACTAAAAAACATATGGATTTAATTCTAGTAGCGCCATTTATGTGTCAGGCTAGGGACTTTTTCTTTTAGCCACCTCTTGAAAACGCTAAAAATATTCTTCATCAAGCTCATCAACTGAGTTCACTTTACTTCTTAACCTGTTATTAGGTGCTTCCGTGTATTCTGATAAATGTTCACTTTATGTTCATCTTCGTTTTTATCATTTTCTACAAGTTTCATCATTTCAGATAATATAGCGACCAGCTATTATTGACCTGACAATCTGTTGGAAAACTAATGGACTAACAATACAATCATTATCATATTTCTAATCTAATAAGTTAAAATAAAGGTTAGTAGCACTTTTCAGTTTTCTTGTCATTTAACGTCAACCAGACTATTCTGCATCGAACAAGTAATAATGAAAAAGTCTGCTGTGTACTCTGAGTCCGACGACATTTCTCGTCGCTGTTTCTGGTCTTTTTGCAACAATACGTTGTACAATTTGTTCAATTGAAAATGGCAGATATTTGTGGTAACAGTTTTATTCGGTTTTACCAGCCCGCAATACACTATACCAGTGAATTGCATCACTATAGATTTCTATAAGTGTTTGATGAGTTTCGGCAGCGGATTTGTTCATATTAAATAATAAAAGTAATAAATGTCGAGAATGCTATTTTAAACATTTCATTATTAGCGTCTCTATATACATATAATTTAAAAACCATAAAATTCAATAGCTAGGTTAGGTTGTTTAACAGTTGTTTACATTTTTAACTGACGCCAAGAGATAATGGTGATTACAATAACTAATATCTTAATAAATAAACGTAATGGTAGATCGATTTCACATTCATAGTGATTTAATGTTGCCCAAAATTATATTTATAATAGATGTTACAAATAAGTATACGAATATATTTTTATGTCAACAAATGTCACACACAATTGCACGTTTAATGAGAAGACACGACAACTTGTCTGTACAAAAGGCGTCATATTCGCCAACAATGAAACAAAAACACTTGCGATAAGTCAAGTCCAACCTTAAAAAAATTAAAAGAATTATCCATGTTATTTAATCATTATGAATTAAACTGGGATCTACCATCATGTTACTTGAACCTAACTCTTCGATTTTAGATTCGAAGCTTTAGAGCTATCTGGTATTCAGAAATCGACCTAGAAAGCTTTTGGTTTGCATTTCTTTTAATGTTTTTTGATGAGTTACATAAAAACCAGTAAAACAATATACTCAGGTTATTGTTTAACCTTTTGAAATAAATTAATTAAAAAATTTCTTAAAAAGACCTGATTATCTTCTGTTAGTTTCCGCGAAAGCATATTATATATCTCAAATAACAAAATATTTCAAAGAAAATAGCAAACAAATATCTTCTAGAAACAACATTTTATTGGGATAAGAAATATCTCCATAATTTGTATCGACAACGTAAAATACATGCAACGTCAGAATTTACAACTGCATATAGGAGAACTCAATAAATTAACAAATTCAAGGTTTCCTTCTGCATTCATCATTCGCTAAAGTCGTTAATTTATTTTATATTATTTATAAAATAAAGATAATAAGATACAGGTTTAATGTTAATTGTATACTTCGAAGCGCTCTTTCAAGGTTAGCAACAATATTTGCCCCGTTTTTGATGACCTTTCATAAGTTGAGAACTTAAAAATGCAGAAAACCTACAGTTTGGGGGCCACTCAATATTATTACAGAAGTGTTTAAAATATTATGACATAAAATTGATTATTTTATTCTCAAAATTAGATTATAAAATAATTATCTTGTTTTGTTAGGAATTGTTGCATGTTAACCTTGCATAGCTAAATACAATTAACATATTTTAGTGCTATTATTCACTTCATAAACACGATTTATATCTATGATATTACGTCTATTTTTCCTAAAATTTCCTAGAACAGCCGATTCAAATAATACACACGACCTGAATTCATTTTAGTATTTGACTAAAACATATTCAACTTGACCTATAAATACTAATATAATTAAGATATAAGTAGCGCCATATTATATTATTAAAAATATAAATTTTATAATATGATAGTAATAAAACACGATATACCATTGTATACTGATACGTAATATAATATTTTATAATATGATATATTTAAAACAATCATAAATAAACATTTGTATTTTACTTGAACTTTATGGCGTTGTAAAAAAACAGAGGAAAAGAGGAAACCTTAAAAATAATTTTCAAAAAGTGTAAATAAAAATTGTAAAAAACTATCCTCAAAGGTTCTGTGGTATTGACCATGTTTCATTTTTATTGTTTTAACTCTTTGTATTTGCTGTTAGTGATAAGTCAAAATATTTAACTTGTTAACAAATCCCCGTTTTATTCAAAAACTACCCTGTTTGACCACTATACAGCAAAATCAAAACATCAAGTAGCAGTAAATAGTCGACATAAAAGTTATAGCGCCGTCTTGGTGGCGCAGTGGTAAAGGCAATGGGACTGTCCTCCTACTGTTGCGATAGCCGCGGGTTCGAATTCTGCTGGGGCGTAAATTTATGTTTGTGATTGTTTAAAATTTGTGATTGTCCTAGGCAAGAGTCTAAAATCCCACAAGGAAAATGACCCCAGTCACGCCAGTAACCACGCTGGGTAAGACCGGATGTCTTCTGGGATGATTTCTAAAGTTGGTCACTTGCCAACCGGAAGGCTTAATGCTGAGGACCGTGGTTCGGAGCCCACGTTAAGCTTTAGGCCCAGTCCAGATAAACCCATAGTTAGTAAAAGGAGACTTTAAAATATATCTATATAAAAAAAAGTTATACCTTTCATATTATAGAATAAATATAGAATATTGATCAAAAATTGCTTTCAAGGGATCTTTGAAATAAGTATTGATACTCCAATATTGATAATAACAAAATCTTTCGAATATAGCAAAAAAACAATATTAAATTTGAAAGATATAAATAAACAGTTTTTTAAAACTCTAGGAAGTCGATTTATTACAGACGCTGGCTTAAAGTTAAAGCTTACACTATAGCCCTTCCAATAAAACAGGAAATGCATGATCAAAATTGCATCATCTACGACGTTGAAAATACTTCCAAATGCAGTTGGTAAAACATTTTAAATTCGTTTTAAATTCGAAGCGAATTTTTCCTTTTAAAATTTACCCTAGTTAAAAAGTGACAGAATGCCGTCTGATTCGTCTGAACATGTAACCGAATCAGTCTATGAAATTCGATTTGTGTTGGTACTACCCGATAGGGATGTTGGCCGCTAAGAAAAATATCGATATTTCGATATTTTAAAAATATGTTGTCAAATGTCTACAAAATCTTACAGGACTAGAGGTTATAAAGCGGAAAACGTAAACTGTAATTCTAAGTTAATGCGGCAATATTGCGACGTGCTGATGTTTTACATTTTCATGACGTGAATTGGCTATTTTAATGGACCGACTGTATGTTTAGATAACAACGTATTACTATATAAATCAATGTATATATCCTATTATTGATATATAATTCAACTGTTGGATATAGAAAATAAGTTACTATAATAATAGTCAAATATAAAAGTATAGTAGTAAAATCATAACTTTTCCTTCATTTCAACGCGATATCCCCCTAGTAATTCAGCAACATATATGACCCTATAACCCATCAAGGTTTCGTACTAACTTCTCTGAAATAGTATTAGTGTATTCCAATATATTTTTCAATGAACTGAATGTGCGTTGACAGTAAATTGCTTGGTCTTAAACGTGTACAATCATCTGATATGATGTTATAAGATAATAAGATTTTCTATCTGTAATTTTTATAACTGGTACTGTGAAAAAAATACAAAGCAGAGTAATAAACCTTTAAGGATGGTAAAAAAACCTATTAATGTGATATATTTGTTGTAACAACAAGCAGTAGTGTGTAAAATTAAATTAAAATTAAAATGTGATAAAATTGAATTACTCAAGATTTACAAAACTAAAAAGGTATCAAAACCAATACGTTCTCTGGTCACGATCACGGAAATACTTATGGAAAAGGATTGAAAATAAATTCATATATTGAAATAATTTTTGTAATTTTTTAAATAATAACTTTTTTGGAAGGAATACATTGAGATATTTTATTTAGGAGGACTGAAAGTATAAATTATTATTAATAATTTAATAATAATTGATACTTCTTATGAAATTAGTTCTTATAAATATTGATGAATGCTATTTACACAGAAATATTTTTTATTCATTAGGCAACGGCTTTTTAAAGCAATGTGTATAAATTGATATAAATTATTTAATTCTTATATAATATCGAATCGTGTTGCTGTCTATTTTTATGTTTGTTTACATACTTTTCTTATACATATAATAGTGTTCTATGGATAATGCTAGTAAATATTAATTTAAGTGCCATACTACTTATAAGTCACACTAACAAATACATATTATACAATATGTAATATATTATATATAAAATTGTTGAACAATTATAATAAAAATACAAATTGTTCAATTACAACATCGTAGAACTAGTTTTTAAAGGTTATATTGCATTTTAACGATTAAAATCTAGCTGATGATTGATCATGGCGATTAATCAACCTCTTGAGCTGTTGTGTTGGGATTCCCCAGTATAAGCGTAATATATATAATGGAATTTTAAACAGGTCCATTACTGCCAAATGAAAAATCCAATATACTTGAAAGCAGAGTACATTAACAGCATGACTATCATGATTATCTTGTAGTATTAAAATTGTAGTAATACAATTATATGTATAATAAAATCATAACAGCATAACATACATGGAACCAATCTCCATTCAGAATTTCATTTTTCACTTAAAAAAAGGCATATAACAGGTCAATTGAAAAGTCCCCGGCCTACCATAGTAAAACACATTTTTTGGCAAAATTAGTTTTTTTTATTCAACATAATTCCCTTCAAGGGTGATACACTGATTATAGCGACCCCCCAACTTTTCGATACTATTTTTGTAGTACGATTTGTCCTTTACTTCAAAAGAGGCCTCAGTTTCGGCGATCAGCTCTTCATTCGACGAAAATTTCTTCTCAAAGAGCATTATTTTGAGATCCGAGAATAGGAAATAGTCGCTGGGGTCCAGATCTGGAGAATACGGTGGATGAGGGAGCAATTCGAAGTCCAGTTCATGGATTTTTGACACGGTGCATTATCTTGGTGAAGCACCACTTTCCGAAAATGAAAATTATTTCATGCGCATCCCAAAATACAGACGCCATAACCTTCCTAGCCGACTGTTGTGTTTTCCCACGCTTTGGAGCTGATTCGTCATGTGCAGTGCACTTGGACGACTGTCGATTGGACTTCGGAGTGAAATGATGGAGCCATGTTTCATCTCTTGTCACATATCGTCGGAAAAACTCGGGTTTATTACACTTGATCATCTTCAAACACTGCTCAATCTGCTGTTAATGATTCAAACTCGTCTCTGTTTTTGGTCAAAAGTGAGCTCGTCCGGCACCCACTCTGCACAGAGCTTTCTAATACCCAAATATTCGTGAATGAGATGATGTACACGTTCAGTTAATATCTTTACAGTGTCTGCTATTTCATTCAATTTCAATTTACGGTCATTCAAAATCTTCATCGGTAACAACCTCTTTTGGGCGTTCACCGTCTTCTGTGCTCATTTCACCACGTCTAAACTTAGCATACCAATCCTTGATGGTTGATTTTTCTGGAGCAGTGTCCGGAAACTCGGCATCAAGCCAAGTTTTTGTGTGTATTTTTTCAACTGTATTTTTTCCCTTCAAAAAGTAATATTTTATCAACACGCGAAATTTTTTTATCCAGTTTTTTCACAATAACAAAAGTTGCTTCACTCAAAAATTCACAAATTAATCATCCGACATCTGACAAATTTATACACTCATCTTTTGAGGGATAGGGCTAACTAAAAAACATATGGATTTAATTCTAGTAGTCAGGCCGGGGACTTTTCAATTGACCTGTTATTGAGAAACACAATACAATATATATTCAAGTATTTTGAACACTGTGTTTCTTACTCGCCCTGTCTGGTCTTTTTTTAACAACAATTGGTCATTTAGTTTGTTCAATTGGTATCGGTAGACAACTGCAATAACAATTTCAATCGCTTTTATTCATCTTCTAATACACTACACCAGTAGTAGTACTACAGAAAGAGTAATTTTTGGAACGGCTGTAAAGTACTGCCAATCCAATTCTATTTTAATATAAACGAAACCATTAAATCTAAAGACTTCACTCATCAAACTCATAGCTAGGCTATGAATAATTTTCATTTTCAACGACCAGCGGGACGTACGTGGTTGTTGTTTAATATAACCAATTTACAGTTGTAAAATTATTTGTGAATATCGACTATACCTTCATTCACCAGTTCACCCTTTATGATTTCTGATTTGTACTGTTTGTTTCAAGACCTGGTTTTTCTAAATTCAGTAATCATTTCTCAGACACATCCTAAACTCGTCGAGTTCTCAGAACAATTAGGCCCGTACCCGTCACGCTATACACACATATTTTATTTATAATGAAATATTGAGGATATGAACTATTAAATATATTAAAATATTATTTAGTAGTATCTATTAAAATATTTTGAACAATAAAGTAGTTATTTAAGAATATAAATGTTCTTATTCTGTTGTAATTAACTTATTGCTATTTCGCTTGTTGAACTTTTTGAACTGAATTGTCGTGTTCATATTTAAACGTGCATTTTTACGATAGCCGTTCCTCTTTAAAATAGTACCTAAAAAGTCTAAAAAGCCTAAATATATGTATACATACATAAATATACATATAAATATAACCATAAAAGTATACCTACTTCGTTGAGTAGTTTATAAATCCTACTTCATTAGCCTATTAAAGGTTCATAATATACGAATTGACTGATTAGGTAATTTTCCCTATTTCAATTTCAGTCATCATAGACTAATTTTATTTCATAAAACTAATAAATATTAATTTTAAAAAATCGCCACAGCACGATTATAAACGAGACCACGTAACTATTTCAATCAAGTGACTGTTCTGTCAATTATTCCCGCTCTATCAGATTTCGAAAGTGTGCATGTTCAATGTAAACCAATGAGAATCTGCAAAAGCCTAGTTTAACTTAATATATATAATTTAAGAATTAAGAAAAGAATATACTTGTAAAGAAAATATTTTGTTAGGAAGTCATTCATTGATTGAGGATTTCATACAGATCAGGTAATCTCTGATGTCACATTCTACTGATCAGTTAAATTTTATATAAAACCCAAGTGTTATTTCTTAAAAAATATATTAAAATAAAATTCGATATAAACACAAATATTATAAAATATAAAAATGTTTTAAAATATTTATGACTGCATATGTTAGATCCAAAAAAATCACCTGTTTTGGTTGTAGCCAAAATGTTGAATCAGCATCTTAACCAGAATACATTTCAATAGTTTTTAATTAATGGTGCTTTACAAACATCTTTCTAAAGGACCATAAAGGACCATATTTGGCACTATATATTGAATGGCTTTGCACTAAAACTTTTCGTGTAGTATAGTTACGTTTACCTTCAATTTAATTTTATTACCCCATTTGGACACATTTTGGGTTTAAACTCTGGGTAATATTTTCGTGATTAATTTTATTCTTTCGTGTTGTGTTTCTTTAAAAAGCAATACATATGTATAATGAACACAAATGTTCTATATAAATAACTTGGGTGGTTTGACTTGATCAATGCAATTTTGAATAGAGCTGGAAATGTCTACCGATGAAAACGACGTGTCGTTTTCTTATTTCCGCATATACACTGGATACACAACACTTTTACAAATGTATATATATATATATATATATATATATATATATATATATATATATATATATATATCGAAAAACGCTGATCGTGCTCTATGTCAGGTACACAATAATGACGATAAAAACAAACTGAAACAAATATTCGTGCTATAGAAATGAGAACTATTGCCTATGTCTAGAACTAAGGCTAGTTGTCAGGTTTAATATCAAGTTCGATAACATAAATACCATAGTTGAAAAAAACGACTAAAATATAACTCTCAAAAATAAAAATCTCATAAATAAAGACACATTACATAAAATAAAACTTATTTTATATAATCTTACCTTTGATAAAATAAATTAGTTTTTATTCCACAGTATAAGTTTAAGAACAACGACCTAAATCACTTGACTTCTAATTAAAAACGCATTAAATATTAAAAACTATTAATTACTCATTTAAAATCATATTACGCTGGTAGTTTATTTTTGAATCACCTGTTGCATTTACCTTATTATTGGCGCTTAATTAGCTTTAGCAGCGATACGACAAATCTTTAAATTTTAAGTTTTAAAGCTATTTAAGGCTTAGCATGTTTATAACAAATAATTTAAATAACCTGACGACGAAATGACGACATAATCGAGACATATTAAAATCAAAGGCGTATCAGAAATCATTAAAAAAACATTTTATGACTTGTTAAATTAATAACTGGTGATTTTATTTAATATTATTGACAGTTTCTTGTAATTGTATATTGAAAAAGTTCATTTTTGAAAATTGGATTGTATGGCAATGATACATGAGCGGTAATTTGAAAGTATCTTGATGGACGTGCACAATATGCGACTTTATTAGTTAATATACAGACCTTTCAAAATAAACTCTTCAGGAGAAACCTCAGTGATTCCAGGCTCGTCAGGAATTCCCGGGTTCACAGGGAAACTGACTTTTCCCATGTTCAGAATTTCTTGATATATTCTCAAACAAACAAATTTTTCAACAAGTTGGCCAGCATTACAAACCACTAACTCATCCGGTCCAGCTCGGCTATACTTAAGTCATTATGGCATCACTAAACCCCGTTATACACTAACTTTTAAATCTCTAACTCTGTCCGTCGCGCGCTTAAATCAATTTTTCTTGGGTTGCTTGGTGTGATCACGAGGCTAGGCCTTCTAACGGTTTCCCTACTACGGGTGCGTGGAATCTGATAGGGTGAAGTTTGGTGAGAGGCCCGAAAGTAGTTTTAATTCATATCACCTAATCGAACTTGCTTCTTCCTGTGAGTTTCCTCCGCTAAGTATAACATTCAGCGTAACAGCATTATTCTAATGCTGCCTTCGGAAATATGTACCGAAGTACTCACTTACGTGTCTATAATTAATATTCGGCCATTTTATACTGAAAAATAATTTTAGCTTAGAAATACTTTTCTAAGCTTTATTTTATTTAGTTTTATTGTTACTAGTTGTTACCGATTAATCTACAATTTGTCCTATAACTAAGTCCGATTAGTAGTTATCTAACAAAAGAAAAACGAAAATTTTGGAAAAGTGGCCATTTATTTCTCAGCAATCCTTTTAGCTCACAACACTTGATCCAGCGATGTTCTAACTTAATTAACCCGTATGAAAAATACGTTTTCTCGGGGTCTGAAAGTGGGCCCCCGTGGCAGCGATGACCTTCTTATTCGACTCATATTTGTACCCGACGAGTGATTTTACAAGTTCGGAAATAAAAACAAGCCACACAGGGCCAAATTTGGAGAATAAAGTGTGTTTCGCCAAATGAGGCCGTTTTTTTCTGAAATTTAGCATCGAGATGGCCCAGTAATTTGGAATACTACAGCTCTGTGAACGTTTTGCTCTTCTAGGTAGTCGATACAGATTATACCTTGTGAATCCCAGAAATCGATGGCAATCACCTTTTGAGCACGTTCGCCGAATAAAATCCAGTGTTTTCGACTTTTCAGTCTATGGTGTGTATCAGCGAACCCATGTTACGTCGACGGTTACAAAACGAAGCAGAAACTCTTTCTCATTGCGCTTAAATAGCATCAAACATTGAAGTAGTCTCACAGTTGCGCTTGTTGTCCGGAGTGAGCAAGTGTGGCACTCATATAGACAGATTTCTCATGTCCAAATTTTTATGCAGGATATGACCCACGCGGTCTTTTGAGATGCCTACTGTCTCAATAATCTAGCTATTTCGACGGTCTGTCAATATGAGATCGTTCATTTTTATTATGTTATCCTCCATGGTAGCGGTTGTTTGATTAACGCTTGATTTCGCTACGCGATTTTACTTCCAAAAACAAGAATTGAATCACCGACCAATATTGCTCTTTTCCCATTTTCCTAAAATTCATAGACATACCTGCATACATACATGATCAAAAGAAAATTACGATCCGGTTGAGCCGAAATTTGGATACTAACCGTCTACGAGCACGTACTTCACGATAGTTAATTGCTCTTGCGATAGTGGCGCCATCGGGCGATAAGGCTAAGTACGTATCGGAGCGTCCTTGTATATTTAGCAAGACCCATCAGTCCCATCTTAGTCTCTAGTGCAATATCGTTTATGTATTAACACTCTTTTTATATTAAATACACTTCACTCACTATATAGATTGTTTGATGCTGTGTCCTGCTCTAGTGTTATCCAAGAATTGTATTACTTCAATATTGATATGAAAATATAGTCTCTCCTCATGTCTCCTTGCGATTCTCTTTATTTTCTGAGTGGCAGTTCGTATCTCAAGGTCTCGGTGTAAATAATCAGTCCTATGGTATCCGGACTTAGAACGTCCCCATAATTGTCCATTGAACATTCCATATGCCCATATAGATTTCAATACTTGCTTATTACTATACTGATAATTGTGATTTTATTCCAATTAGCTAGTACATTTTCCTATATTTTAACTACAATTCTTTCTTATGTACTTCTTTCAGAGAAGTTTTACATCGAGATTCATTCCGAACGTTGTTCAATATGGAATGAGAGTATCATTTATTGTTATTGCTGCTTGTCTGGTTTAATTTTCATGTGAGTTCCTATCGTGATATTTTCCATTTTTAGTATATCACATGTTTGGAGTAGCTAACGAATTGGCCCCCAAAACACATGTCCTTCTGGTACATCTGCTTAGCTTATTTTATAGTAGAGTACTTGTTTAACTCTTTGATTAACATTTTTGCTATAATGTTAATAATAAGGTTTTAAAAATTCAGTGTGTTGTTTCGGTATCATTTTCTGTAGCTTATGAAATCATGCCATAACTTATGAAAGGCTTATGCTACATCTAAGAATATAGCTGAACATACATATTTACTTTCAGAAGCTTCTTCAATTACATCTGATATTCTATGCACCTGGCCAATTGTTGAATATTTGTTAATAAACCCAAATTAGTGTGTAGGTATTAATATTATATTATATAATCGGTTTTATGCTTTTCAGCAGCAGTTTTTCAAACATCTTGGATATTACTAGTAGCAGAAAGATTGGTCTATAGGCTTTTAATTTATTTTTTGATTTTCCAAGTTTGGGGATTATGATAATTTCAGCATCTTTCAAACGTCTGAGACATATCAAAATGCTGCATTGATCAAGCTGGTGAGTTTCATAATTTCCTTTCTTGGTCGTACCTACAGCATTTGCACTGTAATTAAGTCATATCCTGGTGTTTTTTTTTTTTGGGTTGATATCAACTTTGATAACATACTTCTTTCGGTGTAACTAGTTGAATCGTTGAATTTTAATATTCGGCAAATTATCAGTAATACTCAGTAACACTTTCGTTTCTTTTTAAGTTTTTTTCTAGACGATTAGCAAATGCTTCCGCATTTTGTTAATTGCTATATGCCCAATTTCCACGTAGATATTTCATAGATGGACCGTATAGATATAATCGTTTTACGTATTTGGTGGCTTTCCAGAGCTAATAATCTATTTCCTTATCATCTATTAAATTTCACAGATATTATATTTTCAATATAATCATAATTTAAGAAAGATTTTCGCTGAAACACCTAGGTAACGTTGAGCAAATAACGTAATATTGAATTATAAAGCCCACTTTAATTAAAAAAGTTAAGATATACATCAAAATTTGTAATCATAGTCCAAGCGCAGCTATTTTGTGCGCTTTAGCCTTTAATGCTTTTTATTTATGAATATTTTATACAACAATTAAAATTCTGCAGTTTACGGTAAATTCTGAAGTATTTTGACCGGTTAGCAATTCAAGAAGAATTCGTTTTTGGCAATTCGTAAAGTACATTGAACTGGCGAATAATCACCATAAATAATCGATATAATCTAAAACATCGTTTTTAATAATCTATGTATAATTATATGACATATAACCACGCATTTTTATATTACATTATTACATGTTATTATTACATAATATATTAAGCATTACAACTATTAGAATCTAATATCTTTTTTATTCAACAAATAATCTTATTGTCAATTACGAAATAATAAAATGTTACAATTAAGATACCCAACCTAATATAGAATATTAAAAAAAGAACTGACTTAAAAGAATAAATAAGGATCAAAATGTAAAAAATAATCAAACTTAGATTTCAAATCAAACACAAAATAAACGTTTCAAAATAAAATACGTACATAATAATCGTTGTAATAACTAAATAAAAATAAACAAAAACCTTGTTTAACATATCTACTACACGTATTTTATATTCTACTATATACACACAATTTAGCTTAATACCTACCTATGTATTTACAAAATTATTTTAACTACTACCAACTGATCACTTTCAAATCGGTGCCGAACCCAAGGAGTTATATTAAATTAGATTTGTTTTGTTCCTGATTTAATTTTGTGTATAGAACAGAAAATTATATTACTTTTGTATTATTTAATCATATAATATGTTCCTTAAAGCCTTGCTCTGAAATATTTCCAATATTTCTATATCGCTATTACTTTCTGTGTTCCATAATTCAATGTCATATATCCAGATTGGTTTGAATATGTATATGTATACCATAATTTTGCTCTCATTCCTTAAATGGGGGTATCGACCCATTAACCAATACAGAGCCCGCTGCCCAGATTATGTCAAGTTAACCTACGATCCAAGTAAATGCTCAAGTATTTTGCATGTTTCTCCTGCAAGAAGTTTTCATTGTATAATATACTGACGAGTAGGTTTTTCTTCTCAGAGTATGAGTGGTCTTAATTTGGTTTGCCTTTATTCTTCATTAGTTAAAGAATTTCTAGATTTTATTTTGATATTGGAGTTGGAACGAAGCATTTTTTAAGACAGATTACATTGAAAGGACAGCAATGTGGTCAGTGTAGGTAGCAGTCATTGTGTCCTCATTAGTTGGAAAGTCCACAATGTAAATCAGGTACATCACCGGTCTCAGTACGCTGCCCTGTGAGACCCCCGAGCGTATTTCGTGCAAAGCATTCGTCATTATACTTGATCATAAAGCTCCTTCGATTGAGGTAGAATGAGAGTTTTTGAAGGAATGCTGAATGATCCCCATGGCATTTGACCTGGTAATCCTTCATTCTGTTTAGAATCACTTTTTTCTGTGGTGGTATATATATATATATATATATATATATATATATATATATATATATATATATATATATATATATATATATATATATATATATATATATATATATATATATATATATATATATATATATATATATATATATATATATATATATATATATATACATATATATATATATATATATATATATATATATATATATATATATATATATATATATATATATATATATATTATATTATAACTCAACTAAACAACATTCAGATAAATTGTTACCCATTATGTATTCTTAATTATTGGGTTTTCCAGCATAAGATATCATTTTTTCTGCAACATTATAAGAATTGTTAATTAAAGACATTGATATTTAATTATTCCGCGCATTTACTTAATTGGCATTTGCCCTTAAAAGTTAATTTTAGAAGAGACAAGACAAATCCTCAATTTTTATCTTTAAGGCTATTTTTATTTTAATCTATAAAAAATAAAAATTTAATAAAGATGTAATTAAACATATCAAACATAATATGTTAAACAGCATAGGCGTATCAAAAATTGTTCTATTTTTATAATAATGACAAAAAATACTTATTTCCTTTTTGCTTTTCAATAATTTTATTCCTATTACTTTATTTATTATTTAAATTCCTTAGTAATATTGAAATTCATAAAATGGGGAAAATGTCCAGAGCTAGCTAATGTATATTATCAAATTTAGGTTCATTTGGTTTTGACAATTCAAAGTAGATATTGCGAAAGTAGAATATTTCGTTTAATATGTGTAGTTATTATAAAATTGATGGTTCGTGTTTCACTCATAACATCATTGTCGATTTTCCGATATAAAAATGCTTGATATTTTTGTCGTTAAAGCACGAAATCGCAAATTAAGAAAGGGGCATTCCAATAATCCTGAATTTTAATTGCTTTACAAATTGAAATTTGCCATTGCTAATCATTTCCAAAGATTTTAGACAATTACCTACTGTTATTAAAGAATGTTGTCTTCCTTAATGTTTACGATATACTTCATTACTTTCCATATCAATCCATATCAGAGCTTTTGAAACACAGAAACCACTCTGTATTTTTGCTCATATATAATACGATTTACCCATATCCTTGTTACCCATATAACCGAGGCAATCTATATTCTAATTGTGTTGGTACTGGTTGACTCTGTTGTCAAATGTCTACAAAATGTTAGTGATAATGATTAGTCCAATTTGATGCGACAATATTGCTGCTACATGCTGATCGCATAAATTTTCATGACGTCCATTATCTGTTTTGTTGTACAGATTGTAGATAACACTGCTAGTCCAACCCTATTCTAATATCAACAAAACACATAAGAAATGTAAACACATTACTCGCCACCAGACACCAAATCAACTTTTTATAATATCCAAATAATGCTTTTGGTGGCCATACACAAAAAATTGCGAGCTTCTGCCGACATTTTAATAGAGTAGTTTAATTCACGGCAAGTTCAGCCCGCCTTTGATGCTCTTCAGCCTTGAAATGGGGTACTTGTGACAAGAATTCACGGATTAAGGGTGTATTTCATAGCATGGATGTTACTTAATTGCAATAGCTCATAGCTAGAGGCCATTGAGCTCCTTCATTCCACCTTCGACGGCATTATGGACTGAACTGCGATAGTTTTGATAGACATGCGCTAAACTATATGAAGGAATGCTTCGTGTAACAGCAATTGTCAGAACAATTGTCAACCATTCGCAGAACAATTCTTTACTTGAAAATATTTTTTCTTGATGATATCGTCAATTATGCAACGTGTAATTATATTAAAGGAAAGAAGAAGGGGCACTTGTCCCAATATTTAGCATCGTATGTCTGGGGAAGTTGAAAATTATGGATGTTCAGTGGTGGGGTAAAATTTACTTGGGTAGATTGTTTAATTTGTCTTGATTCGCTATGTTTTCAGCCACAGTTATATTTTATTTAGGTGTGTTTGGAGGTTCTTTCAAGATGTTAGAACTAACCTTGTGTGATGCTAAGACCGTGTCGTCTGTATGTGTTGCCACCATAATAGTTTTTCCTGTCCGTAGATATGCCTCATATGAATTTGCACTTGTTCTATTGTTCAGTGGTTATTACGAACCCCAAATTGATATTCCGTAGTCATGTTTGTATTATATTATTAACCTTATTATAATAAGGTTTCTTAAAAACCTTGAACACTATTGGTAATAAAATTATAGACCGGTAGGAGAGTATATCTGGTTATTTCCTGGTTTGAAAATCATGATTGTTTGTCCTACTTTCCGAATTCTAGGAAAATAAACCATTCTAAATATTATGTTGAATATAAATGTTATTAATTTTAGATCCTTCTCTGATAGTTCTTGTAAAATTTTGCCATTTACTAGATCATACCCAGCAGCTTTTTTGCAATTAATCTATCTCATGTTATAAACAATTTATATCACCAAAAACTACACCGATTCTATTATGCGCTCATTAAAACATTTCTGTATTTTTTTAATTTACATTATTTTAAGAAATGTTTCAGGCATGTATCTTTATAATTAATTTTAGAATTTTTTAAAAATAGTTAGTTTTGGGTAAATGATGTGGCTCAGTGAATGGAGGTAAAACGAAATGAAACAGTGGTGTTTACATTATGTAACCGTTATTTATTGGCTATATAAAAAAATGTGAAAAATACAAATGATAAAACGGATGGCAGCGGAGTTACCTGTTGACGAGGCTTGGGCAGTCGATGGTGGGACGTCTAAACCAAACGAGGGTTGAGCACTGAATGAATCGATATACCGTTCAATAACATCCCAGATAAACGTCTCGGGGTTGCCGCCAGGTATTCGTTGTCGGGTTCTAGTTGGCGCTGCTGGCACCTCGCCCGTGTTCAACATCTGGGATTATATTTCTGGGTATTTTGTAGACCGTTATTCCACGATGTAAAATTCTACATGCCTCAAGGTCGCTACAGTTAGACGTTATAATAATTTTATAAGGGTTCTAAGAGGACTTTCGATCGGATCACTCAATTTATGTCCAACAAGAATAATAATACAGTTTAAGCCCTATTACTACCAGGATAACACAGTGGATTAATTTATAATTACAGTTAGGCTCATATTCTGATAACCCTTTGATTACATATGTTTTTTCTGCAATAATATTGTTATCCCCATGGGAACGTAATAGTTATTCCTAACAATAAATTGTTAATATATTTTAGACCATATTTATGAGATAACGCAAGATTATTTAGTGGACATTTTTTTAAAAATATTTTAAAGACTACTTTTAACCAAAGAGAGTTCATCTGGACTGGACGTACTTTTTTACGTGGGATCCAAACCACGGTCCTCAGCATAACCTAAGCCTAAGCCTAACGACTGGCGAGTGACCAACTTAGAAATCATCCCAGAAGACATCCGGCCTTACCCAGCCTGATTCGAATTTTACACTCTTGCCTATCACAAATATTAAACAATTACAAACATAAATTTACGACCATGCTCCAGCAGGATTCGAACTCGCAACTATCGCAACAGTAGGTGGACCACCCTGTCGCATTTACCATTGCATCAACAAAACCAGCTGAACAATATTTACTCATCAAACTTAAAGAATATGTTTCGACGTCATTGTTGCGAACGACTGTAAATATTATTTATATTAAAACTTTACAAAATGGAAATTGTTTTAAACGCTTAAATAAAATCAATAAGCAAATATTTATATAAACAAGAAGATAATTCGGAGCCCACGTTAAATAGACACTAAAACATCTAAACTGTTGCTTAAAAATTCATAAAACAAACAAAATAAACAAGAATATGCCAAATATGAGCGAAAGAATATAAAGAGAATATTTAACACCAGAGGCGGGTATGGTATTGATTGTTAGTTTTAATATGTATTGTTTTTCAATATAATTTGTACTTGTATGTAATAATAATTGTACAATGTATGCATAATTTTTCACTGCACTATACGATTCGATCTGAACGGCTAAAATAAGCAATCGGTAAAGTGTACAATCTCTTATGTTGTTGTTTAACATATCATTAGGGACAGTATCCATGCACAGTATATGACAGTATTATAAAACATTATCGGCCAAGAGAAATATTCGGCGAAACACAACGTTAACTGAGAGATACCGATAAACATTAAATAAAATTGGGACTCACTTGACTAACAAACTAATATGAGAAAAAAGGGGTGCAACGACCATACAATCTGGAGACCTGGAGACAATATGGTCTAGTCCGATGAATCATCGTTTACATTTTTTCGTACAAATTTTTGCAGAACCCCAAAAGAAGCTACGATCGTGATCCCCTACGATCATGACTGCATACTTTCTATAGCATAGGGGAAGTTCTGTTATTATTTGGGCGGCAATATTATAGTATTCATTGGCCGGATTACTATGAGTTAATATATCTAATCGTATCTTCAATAATTATGTTTTTACTATAACTAGCACATTATTGCCAAACACTGCCATGTTTCAAAATGATAATACACACAACCAAAAAGCTTCAGTCTTGGTTTAAGCAACATCAGAATATCATCAAGCATCTTTACTGGCTAGCACAATCGCCAGACCTCAAAGTAAAAAAATCTACAACATCAGTGAACTAATTAGAAAAACAAATATACTGACACAATATTAACATTCAAGTTTGTTACACCCAACTAGGTTAAACGGCTTCAAATTTTCTAAAATAAGCTCCTCAGGAGAATCTTGAACGCTCCATGGTTTGCGAGAAATAATCAAATTCACAGAGAAACTTCAACAAATTCACAAAACTACAAACAACAACTCATAAGTTCTGAAAACGCGCTTGTTCGCGAGCTGGTCGATATGCTGCGAGCTTAGCACCACCACCACTTTTCCACGCTAAAATGACCGCATCCGTCGCTGCAGTCATAACTTTTGCCCTCATACAACAGCACCCAGTAGTCGTGTGTTAACTCAAATTCGCGAATCTATCGTTAGTCTCACTATCTGTTCTTTCGTCGGGTCATCGTAGCGACCCACAGGAGTCAACTGTGAGGCGGTTTCGGTTTAGTGTATTAGTAAGCCCAGAGGGAGTCCCACATAACCCGGTCCAACTTGCCACTCCAGGGCAAGTCTCCGCGATCACGTATGCGTCATGCATTTCATCGCCCCGTTTTAGGCCAGAACAAAAAAAATATATATATATTAATAACATTTTAAACTCGTATTTATTTTATAGTAATTTGTTATATGTATTTAGGAAATCACTGAATAATTTTTACCATTAAATATCGTTTTAAAACTCATTAAATTTAAAGAAAAGTCAATCGCTCTGATGCAAAAGAATATTTATAAACTTATATCTAAAAATATATTAATAGTATAGTATTTGTAAGAATATAGAAATATATAAAAATTTTAAATCTAATCCATAAAAATAATTAATAGTCCGTATAGGAATGATGTCACGAGAAGCTATGTTATAACAACAAATTTATATTAATTGTATTAGTAATACTGACAACGCTAAATATCTCGGAATGGATCTCGATACAAAACTTCGCTGGAAGGAACATATAAAGAAGAAAAGAAAAGAACTGGAATTGAAATATAGGAAAATGTACTGGCTAATTGGAAGAAAATCACAATTATCATTACATAATAAATTGCTATTACTGAAACCTATACGGAGTTCAATTATGGGGATGTTCTGCAAAGAGTAACTTAAATAAAATACAAATTTTTCAGAAAACTTCTGAGAGGTATTGTGGGTGCACCCAAATACTATAGGACTGATTACCTACATCGAGACCTTCAGATGCCCACAGTCAATCAAGAAATCAAGAGAATTGCAAGGGGGCATGAGGAAAGACTCCATTCTCATACGAATATTGAAACGTTGCAGCTATTGGATAGCACCAGAACAGGACACAGACTCAAAGGAATCAAACCATCTGATTTTGTGTAGTGAGGTGCAGTTAAGAAAAAATACAGCAATCACATGTATTAACATTATTTCACCAGAGACTGAGATAACTACTAGTTATATACCTAGATTTAAGTTATCATAAAGAAAAATTGTAGGTTAGATAGAAACGACTAGTAATAATATATTAATTAAATAATAAAAAAACGTAATACTGAAACAGTCTATCTTAAGCCCAGCTCAAAATGCTTAATTCCTATCACATGTTTTAATCCATATTAGCTCTTTCTAACTATTTGAATTCCTGTTTCTTATCACCTGAACCAAAGAGTATATCCATTTTAATTAAATATCTGATTTCACTTTCACTTACATAATAACAATCCATATCTATAATAATATGGTCATATTCACCAGTTCAGGTCATCAGTTATAAATCTCAATGACATCAAGTTAGACTAGTATCATTTAAAATATAGTAACGTATTTAACTTTGCATAATCCTTGTTTATACAACTCCGACTTGGTTCTTGCAAATTTTTCCGCCTATCTGCTGTTGAAGGCTGCATAAATCGCATTATATTTTGATCAGAGGCTCTAGGGCTTTTCCCAAATCCAGCATGACAATAGCAAAAATCTTCTATTAATATTAATTTTTTACCATTGTTATTCATCAAGTCTTCTTATCTTTATCGACTCCTAAGTTTGAACAGATATAACAACGTTAGACAAATACATTATTAGCTGTCTGCATGTACCTTGATCATATTTTCACTTTATACTGGCTTTATACTTTATATTGATAATTGATACAATATATTGGTTACGTCTTATTGACTGCGAATTCAGAATACTCCACAAGTAAATGTCCCAAATCGCATGATTTTGGTTACCAATTTACCACCTTTACCACATTCTCGAATTACTAATGCAGAAGGCCCTGCTGCTGCATCTACATATATGTGATTATAGATGTCCTTAAATTAGTATCACTCCACATACGGTAGTTATACTCAAAGTGTAATAGAAAAACAATTCAATAGGGGTTAAATCGGCCATTCAAGTAATTTGATTGGTCAGTTTAAATCTCTATTATAGGCACCTGTAAAGAAAATATTGTGCTATGAAGGCATTTGAATGGCTCTTTGATAAAGTTTGTCACAACTTTTGGTTAAATAAAAAACAATTTAATTTCTGAAACAAATTTATTAAATAAAATTCAATGAATGACATAAATATAATCTATAAAACTGCAAATGACATAATATAAATATAAATATAGTATAAAAATATAAATATAGTATAAAAATAAATATATCTATAAAATATAAATATTGTCATAAACAAAGTTTGGAAAAAATCGAAATTATCTTCTGTTTTTTCTATTTATCATATTTTTTTAGTGTCATCAATTTAATAGGATCTATTAGAGTTCTGATTTTTGTTTTCTCATACTGAAAGCAAACTTTAAGTATTTCTCTGTTAAAATTATGTTTACCTGTTTTATCCAAAAGCATATTATTTTTAACATTCTACCTGGAAGATAATTAAATAGTGTACAATTAAAATAAAAATAAATTTTTAATTCACTTTAACAAATTTGTTCTTACTTGGACAATAAAATGTAAGCACTATTTAATTCCTGAATCTCTTTGCACGAAAATTCCTAGTGTATTGAACTTTGCTTAATCCTCTCTTAAATAACTTGTATTCAGGAGCTATTATTTAATAGAGTTTCAATTATCAAATAATTAATCCAAAAATAAAGGTAGATGGCTGTTTGCTTGCTTTCGGAAAGAGATTAATTTCTAAAATTAAAAAATAAATATTTGATATTTTATATTAATTATTATTACAACAAAACACGCTGTAATGTCGAAGTAAAACCATGCTGCATTTCTCTACTATCTTTGCATCCGGGTACAGAACACATTCTAGAACAAGAATTCACTTTACTTATTATACTACTGTCTTAGTAATAAAACCCTGACGTGGACACAGTTCAAAACAGCGTTTTCACTCCAGTTTTGTGGTAGCCATTTGCCACAACCATCCAGCCATCAGCCTCCATTTGGGTATTTAATATAGCATGTAAACGTCTGAAAACAATTTATTCATCAACTTCACAATTCCCTGAAAGTGCTTTACGAATTTCAATTGTGGTTTCATTTAATCAATCCTGCAATTCATTTTTGAAATAAATGCGAAAATTCCCCAGACCGTTACTTACCACTGACATCAAAATCACCACTTTTAAATCCTTTAAACCAAAACCATACAATTGAAAATGAAGGGGTGGATTTACCATCATTATTAAAAATATCTAAAGCGTTTGATAAGCTTCCTTGCTCATATTTCAGCTCAGCTCATGAGCAGCCCTTTTAAGTGAAACAACAAAAGTAATGAATGTCGTAAATGCAATGATTAGCATCTATTTACGCTGAGTAACGCAATAATGCTACATGGAAACCTGAAAAATATCAAAACCATCAAATTTAACAGTTAGGTAAAATTGTTTAATTGTTGTTTCCATTGTCATTTCGTATTATCATCAATAGATATAGCCGATCAAAATACATGCAAGCCCAATAAAACAATTTCAAATTATCGAGAATAAGATAATTAGATTATGTATTGACTGTTTTACTTTGCTTTTAAAGAGATTTGCCACGATAGATTACAGATGATTTTGAGATAGGTTTAAATTCGTTAACTCCCTTGGATTTGGTAGTACTCGAACACAATTTACTAAGTCTTTAAAAAATTCTTGGTATTAAAGATTTTTCTTTTCAGATTACGTTTAGTTTAATCATGAAAATGTTGTTATACTTAAGAGAAACAACTACTAATATAAGAATTACTAATGTAAATTCGACAAATTACTTAAGTATTGTTATCTAGTATTTCACTAAACCCGAAACATTGAAGGAAGACTGCGGTTTTGTGAATAAATTAATCTTAAACGATAACGTCATTATTGTTCTAATTATATATACTTACAGACCATTTTCTAATGAAAATTATTAATGTAAAACAAATGTTATCGGCTATATTGCCTAATAAATATAAGTTTTTTCTTTATCGTACCATATAGGATTAAGAATAATTTTTTTTACTATTAAATAACTTTTTTAACTTATTTTGTCACATCAATATGACAATAAACTTTTAGTTGATATATTTTTTCGATCAATGGTTCTTCTTCCAATTTCAGTTATCTACAAATGTGCAATTAAAAAAATATATTATTAAAAAATATAAAATTAATTAATCGTCAACCACTAACTTACCATCCTCTCTCGATTTTTTACTAAATCTGCTCTATCTATTAAGAGTTTGCAAATATTATGATATATTTTTAAAGGCATCTATTGAGTAATTTTGGGAAAAGGTATATTAATCAGAATATTTTCTATAAATAACAATGTATAAATAATATTACATTTTCTGCAACTTCTTCTCATTTTTCTGGCAACGCGGCGATACTATTGCTAAAAAAATAATGGTGGCAGCTGTCCAAATATCGATCCATGTTCGTTCTTCTTCAGCATTTTAAGACCATGTGCCAACCAAGCCATGTTGCATAATGTTATTGCGATTGTTAACGCTGGTTCTTTTTGCAACAATAAGTCATTCAAAAAGTACATCTAACGTCCGCAGGCATTTGCACTAATAGTTTCATTCGATTTTAGCAGCTCGCAATACAGTACACCTAACTGATCCTAACATAGACACAGATTTCGGTGTGGATGTAGATCGCTTTACTCGACTTCACATGACTTGACAGATTGTCCTAATAAGTTTACGCGCCAGCCACAATAAGTCGCAGAAAATTATTTTTATTGCATGGCACTGAAACATTATTAAAACGGTTTGAAATTACCTTTTCAATTAATTCATATTATAGTCTCTTTTGAAACTTTTCTATCCGAAAACAGATGAATTTTCGGTTTTTATCCAATAAGGCTTGCAATTTATTGTCCACGAACTTGTTCCTTCAGGCTATTCTTTATCATTGATCAAAATTGCTATTTTTAAATCGTTGAAAATAAAACTGACAATTGGAGATATGATGGAAAAGTATCACCACATAACACATGGGCTGAAAAGTCCTAACTAAAATTTGTAATAACCATCAAAAGAAACTTGTTAAATTTTCATAATATTCTACTCATTAGTTTGTGAGTTATGGCGCTAAGAGTTGCTACCTTTGTTCTTTTCAAAACAATGCATGAAAAACAATTTCGTGTTTTGATTTTACACTGCTTCTTTATGGTAAAAATACTGTTCATGCAAAGCAATAACTTGGAAAGTGTTATAAGAACTCCGTTCCATCAGAAACAACAATAAAACGTTGGTTTACTGACTTCAAATGTGGTCGTAGAGACACAGATGATGCAGAACACAGTGAACATTCAAATGAGGTGGTAGCACCAGAAAAAATCAAAAAATCATAAAATAGTTTTGAATGAATATGGGACCGCTCTTTTCAAGGTGGGTACAGCGTTTGCTTACTATTGACCAAAAACAAAAATGTGTTGATAATCCTGAGCAGTGTTTGGGCATGTTTAAACGTAACAAAAAGCATGAATCCATCACTTTAGTGGATTTTTGGACAAAATAAAACGCGTTTTCTTTGTTGCGCCCGGGACTTTTCACCCCATGTGTTATTCTAACCATATGTCTTTAAACGTGTTTAATGGGATTCGATAACATATTTCAACAACTATAACTTTCAAACAACTAAAGCAAGGTATACACTGAACAGTAATACTAATATAGAAAACTGATGGTTTATGTAGAGAAAAATAAAGTAGCAAACCTAATAGCACCATTTATTATCAAACAACAAAACTTGGTGAACCTATTATAAGCTAGCCTATGAAACAGTTATTACCATTCGTTGTAACTAACAAAAGACCCATTAATGTTTTTACTCGATAACACTCCGCTGTATGTTACACAATTGCTTAGCAATATATTGAAATAGAATGTCCTATTTACCAGACATCGCACCTTCTGATTACCACTATTATCACAATAGCACATAACCGATTCAACCGAAGCAACATTACTGAATAGTTGCCTACAACTTTAAACAGCACAGTATAAAAAACTGGTACCATATTTAAAAAAATTAAGAAACAAATCTAATAACACCATCACCACCACACCACCAAACAACAAAACTTAGTGAACTGCCTATTGAAGCCTGTTAAACCTATGAAACTACTGTGGCCAATAAATTATAAATAACAAAAGACGCATTAAAGTTTTTACACGATAACACTCGGGTGCATGTTTTACCTCTATTTTTTGTTTTCTTAGTGATATACTTTAAGAACAAAGTAAAAAAATGTTAAACATTGCATAATTTTTACAAGGCAAATATATCTACTCATTTTTATATTATATGTTATAATAACTATATTTTTTATAGTTTAATATTCTCAAGATAGGACGAATTTTATACTGAGATTAATATTATAACCAGCATTTAAATAATATATAATTTATTTAAAAAATGTCAACTAAAACAAAAAGTGTTTTATGAAAGTTTTAGTAGGATTGGCTATAGTAATAAACCTTTTAATCCAAAAAGACCTTGCAATAACATTTAGATTTTAAAATATTTTCTAAATACTGCCTACTTGATATTGAAATATTTATGGTAAACATACGGGTCGCAAGAAATAATAATCTACAGAAAGATGGAGATCATATAATATTATTAATAATCATGAATCAATAATAGATTGATCATATAATGAAGGTAAAAAATTCGTTAGCTGAGTAGAACAGAAGAAATGGATTGACTGATGGGAAAATCAGTTATTTCAAAAATTAGTGAAATATTTTTATTTTTATTTGATGTATTTCTTTTTATCAACTAGGATTTATTAATTCTGTTTGTTACCACTTTAAATCCACTGTCCTCAGCATTAAGCATAGTACCAGTTTAGAGACCATATCAGAAGACACTCGGTATTACCTAGTCTTATTAGCGTAAGTGGTATAGGTTGGTTTTGTTCCTTGATAGATTAATATATACTCCTACGTATAAACAAAGTTTTGCTTTAATAAAAAAATATATTACAAAATACCTTCACTCATGTATTTAAAATACAATTTTTTTAAGTCGTGTATTTGAAATTTAAAATATAAATTACAAAATAGAGTTATGTTTTGTAAACAGAATATAACTAATTCAGACTAGCCTATTAATTGGTAAAAAAGAATTTTCAGGAATATAACATTTTTAAATGTACTATCAGAAAAAGAGCCTCCTGTTTGGTAATGAGTACTGCTAAAGGAAACTCTTTCTACATGCCATATTCACAAACTTGTATTATATATTATATTTACAAAAACGTATATTATATGGTACGAATATATTTTTTATATTTGGATAGTGTTGAAGAATGCTAAGCTTTCTGCTTTTATCTTTTAGGATGCTAATTTTAACTCATATTTTTATGTCTGTGGTCGATTACTATACATGTTCGCAAAAACAATAAAATGATCATCGTATTTACTAGCACTGCTATTCTTTTTACTCCCAGACATTATTTACATATAGACATCTATATATCTATATTTCTCATATATATATGTATATATATACATATATGTATATATATATATATATATATATATATATATATATAATACTATACTAAAAAAAATAAAAAATAAACTACTAAATATATATATATATATATATATATATATATATATATATATATATATATATATATATATATATATATATTTCAAATACTAAATACAAAATATTTAAGCGTCAAGTATTTAAAATACCAATTATAAATTACATCTTTAAGAACTGCAAATATCAAATATGTATTTGTATTTCAATTACGTATTTTAATTACAAATGAATCAAGTACTATCCAACCCTATTTATAAACAATCACAAACATAAATTAAATACACGCATGCCGTAGCGGAACTCCAACCCACGACTATATTATCACTAGATGGACAACCCCGTGGTTATGACCAAAAAAAATTGTTTACCGCAAAATTTCTTGACGATTCAAAATTATAGAATCACCTCCTGTAAATATTTTAATACTATTTTAATTCAACTAGAAATTTGATATTTCTTGAGCTGATTTATCGTTTTCAAATCAAAATTACTTTCTATTCATGTTACTTTAGATAACCTACTTTACGTAAAACAAATGTTAATACAATGTTGGAATACTTGTTAATTTATGTACAACGAACTTAATCGCTATAACGAAACATAAATAAATCATTATATCAAGTAAGTATTTTTAATTATTTTTGTTATAACAAAGTATATACATTGAAAATAAAATTAATGTATATAAAATGGAATCTCTACATAAATTAAATTCGAAATACAACAATTATTTTAACTATATTTCCTTGTTATTACGTTCAAGTTCAAGCGACAGCAGTACTTAAGTGAATGAGCATAATAAATATCGTAATTTACGTAGTTTCTTGGGCAAATCCAAGGAGAGAATTCCCCAAACGTTCTCGGAACTAAATCCACGAACGCCACTGAACATCGTCAACGAAGTGGGGGAAGACGAAGAGGAATATCGAAGGATCAAGCGAGAGCAGTATAGCTGACCAGTAAAAGCGCACAAACAAAACTAACTACTAGTAGTCGAAAAGTAACATCCAACAAAGAAACGTAACTTTGTATAAAGCTTATTTTATCACAAGTTTCTGAACTAAAACCAAGGTCAGAGTGGAAACAATCGTCCAATCAAGTAACATTTTTTTATATGTTGTGTATCTTGAGAAGCGTGAAGCTTCTAAACTGGAAATTTGTCAATCGCGGGTAAATCCCACCAACAAGAGTGCAACGAGATTCTAAAAATTGAATAATTTATTTTTGAATGATCATTAAGTAAAGTGTAATTTAGTTTTTCAATGGGTGAGTAATTTTTATCGGTTATTTTAAATACATTATATGTTTCAAAAGGTGACTTTTTACCAACTGATATGATAATTAAACAAAGTTACTAAAACTACGAAAAAATTTGTTATATATAAATAAATAATTTATTTATGTCAAGAGACCCATATATCTTATATTATATAAGGATATATATTGGGATTAAAGTAATAATAATTTAATTTAAATGAATAATTACATGTATATTCTTGTTTAGTTGTTTTTAAACTCTACTATGTATATAAAATAATATAACATACATAACATAATAACATACAGGTTATGTTCAATAAATTAATTAAAACTCAGTTAATACAAGAAAAATGACAGAATTATAGTTACCGCAGTTATATATGAATAAATTAATTAAATGTATAATGTCAGACGCTTATTATTATCAAATATACACACGCAAATAACGCAACTATACTAACATCTATTCCCTTTCCGTGTGTTTTATTTTTATCTGATATCTTGTTTTGATAAATGATTATTAGGTGCAAAATATATACAAAATATCTCTAACATTTTAGTCAAGGATTGAAAAATATGCGGTTGTTGTAATGACTTGATTTCAAATGCGGTGATTTTGTATGAACTTATCTTAGAAATATTTTTAATATCCCGAATTCAACTTCTAAAAATAAAATCAATTTATTTGGCTAAATTAAATTTGATCACACTTGTGGTGTAAACACATTGTCAATACACGTTAATATGATATACGGACTATATATATAGTTTTACGATGTATTAGTACCAACTATAAATTTATATTTCTTAGACCTGCTATTTTTCTTATTTTTTATGGTTTTCTTTTGACTTATTAAATAATTCATTATATATGTTTGCTACGTATGTATGTACGAAATTATTATATAAATGTAAATCTTTCTCTTTCTATGGTGTTTCTGTGATAATTAATATCAGCAATATTGTTGTTAAACGCTAATCAATAAAAATCTATCATCATTAGATAAGTAACAAAAATAGTTCGTTAGTTTTAGTAGAAGAGTTAACAGAAAATTATAAAAAATTCATTTTCAGAGCGGATATTACTACTCTTGGTTATCACAAGTACTGCATTTAGTCAATCAACTGAAGATATATCGAAGCTCATTAATGACGTATTCGTGACTCCCTCAGGAGGTCGAAACAGCTTTGATAACTTAGTAGAAGTTACATCGCCTGCATCACAAGGTTTTAGTGCCATAGAAAAATGTGGCGAAGGTAGCGACGAAGGTATTCATAAGTGCGTAAGGTACTATGAATGTGACGGAGTTACAAAGATGATTGTACCAGGTGGCACCACTAATATACAGCCTGAAATTGATATTAGGTGAATATAATGTATTTATTGTCTGTAAGAAGGATATTTTTCAGTTTAGAATGAGGCAAATGGTATTATACAAAAAGAAATGATGAAAATAAAAAAAGTTACATACATTGTATTAGGTACTCGTATGTATTCTGATCATATTTTCATTTTAAAAAGGCATAAAATGAGAAAAATTTGTATAAAATTGGTACAATATAAATTAATCAAAATATTTTCCATAATTTTTTTACAGCATTCTTCCATTTTTGTCATTTTTGGGTGTGATATTGGTTTAACGGCTATCCACCTCTTCAGCATTTGAAAGCCGCGTGGCATCCAAGTCATGTTATATCTATCTGAACAAGTGGTAATTAGAAGGAACTATATTTGATGAATACGGTGGATGCAGCAAAACTACCCATTCCAGCTGCTACAGTGTCAAAGCTCTTGCAAAAGTAACTTTTCGTCAATTACTTACTATTACTGGTCTTGCGACAATACATCGTTCAATTTGTTCAACTAACATCGATAGACACCTGCAATAACAGTTTATGTCATTTTAACAGCTCGTTATACACTACAGTTTTCTGATTTCGCCATATGTACAACAAAATCCTTATAGTCTTTGGTGTCATGTGGAATTCTCTCCTGGAATAACCCATGACTTTTTGCATTTGGGATTGTCGTGACATATCCATGTTTTATTGCCAGGCACAATTCGTATGGTACCTATTTTCTCTCCTTCTAGATCTTTCCCATCACATGTAAACTTTTTGAAACTATTGAATGCAACAAACAGTCAGTTGCTAAGGTACCTGTAAGTTTTTTCAGATTTTAAGCTGGGTTTACGACTAGATATTACCATCAAAATCATCATTTTTTAACCGTTGAAAACAACTGGGATATAACCGAGAAATATATCACCATAAGTTCCTAATCATATTTTATTGGCTTCGGCATCCAATAAAAATAATAAATGTCAAAAGTGTGATTTGAACATTCCGCGATTAGCGCCTATATACACTAAATAATTCGATAATGCTAAATAAAAACCCATTATTTTATGTAACAGGTCAATTGAAAAGTCCCCGGACTATCATTACTAGTTTACTGCTCCGAATCATCAACTCGTTATTTTTGGTCAAAAGTGAGCTCGCGCGACACTTTTCAGAGAGCTTTCTCATTCCCAAATATTCGTGAATGATATGATGTACACATTCAGTTGATATCTTTAGAGGGTCTGCTATTTCATTCAATTTCAATTTACGGCCATTAAGAATCATTTTGTGGATTTTTAAAATGTTTCGTCGTTAACAGCCTCTTTTGGGTGTCCGCTGATTTCACTGTCTTCTGTGCTCATTTCACCACGTCTAAACTTAGCATACCAATCCTCGATGGTTGATTTTCCTGGGGCAGTGTCCGGAAACTCGGTATTAAGGCAAGTTTTTGCTTCAACTGTATTTTTTCCCTTCAAAAAGCAATATTTTATCAACACGCGAAATTCCTTTTTATCCTTTTTTTTCACAATAACAAAAGTTGCTTCACTCAAAATGCCATAATTCACAAACGAATGATCCGGCAGCTGTCAAATATTTATAAATTTATAAATAATTAAACTTTAAATTTACACACCCATCTTAGCTGTATTAGGGCTAACTAAAAAATATATGAATTTAATTCTAGTAGCGCCATCTATGTTCCAGGACGGCTTTTCAATAGACCTGTTAGAGAAATTTAAAAGCTATCGAATGAGGTTAAACAGTTACATTAGGTTTTTAACAGTTCACCTTGTCACATCGCATTTTCACCAATAACTGATCAAAATACATACACGCACCTAGTATATATACATATATAGTTATATATACCATAAAGTTTAAAACAAAATTTGAAATAAATTAGGTGTAAACAACATAGACGCAAATTACTCTCCTTAAATCGAATCGTATTACCTCTTAATTATTATATATACTTTAATGATTTTTGATCTTCTGGTGCTTAAACTAAAATAACTAATAATTATATTTTCCATTAATTAATCAATCAGTCCATGGAAAATATTTGTTGAATATGCCGACGGTGGCAATTAAATATATATATATATATATATATATATATATATATATATATATATATATATATATATATATATATATATATATATATATATATAATCACCAACAAAAACAAAACTTGTTATTACATTTCTAAACTGAGATTTTGCATTAAATAATATAATCAAATTTTAATTAAATATGACCTTAACGCATATAATACATGTATATTACATTGTACGTATATCAATTTAAGTTTAATAAAATATATTCTTACCAATCGACTATATACGATATATTTCATTATATTTTAGCCAAATACGAAACAAGATAATACAGAATTAGCAACTAATGTTGTTTGGTTGAATTTTAGAATGGGAGAAGACAGTCCTTGTGCACATCCTCTAGAGGTCTGTTGTGGCATTCCGGCCGGTGGAGATCCCAACCAACAAGTCTCAACGACAACCAGCGCACCCGTAACACCAAGGCCAAGTTCGGTGAAATGTGGAATACGTAATGTTAACGGAATTGATTTCAAAATAACTGGAAATATGTAAGTATAAGTAAATACAATTCATTCCAAAATTATCTCTTCTATTTCTACAAATAATATCAATTTAGGGACGGAGAGGCTGAATATGGAGAATTTCCATGGATGGTTACCATTTTAAGAACAAACCCTGCGCCAGGGGAAACATTGTCGATCTGTGGTGGATCACTAATCGCAAATAATGTTGTCTTAACCGGAGGTCATTGCGTTAGCAAGTAAGTAACGAAATAATTTTATATATGGTTAATTATTATAATTTACTTCATATCCTTAATGAAATCAAACCAATTATCATCTTATCATTATATGTTAAATAAATGATCAAAAGTCTGTAAAGAATAATCTTAATATTAGATATGGTATTATTTTATTATATATATTTTATTGTTAATATCGCATATTATATCACACATACAATAAATCACAAAACCCTTTTCGATATTGATTTTCCCTTAGATGTGGCTTCACATGACAAGCATTTATCGCGCGTCTACTAGACGAATTTTAAATATAATCTATACAATAAAACGTCATCAAAAAAAGGAAAAAAATTTTTTTAATGCTTATGGAAAAGGAACAATTCGGTTCTCATCAACAGATATGAAGAAGTAACGAAGAATTATTCGGTACATACCAGACATCCTTCAATGTTATTTCCTCACATCTGTCTTTAACTATTGATGATAACAGAATTGTTCCTTTTCCATAAGCATTTAAAAATTCTTTTCCAGCACTTTTAATGCTTCATAACTGACAAAATAATCTGACCTATTTGCCTCATGCTTCATGGCCCCATTGTCAATCCACCAATTGTCTACTGTCGTCTACTTCTGCAGAAAAAACCTCACCACATGTCGTTAAGTGTTAGTACTGTGTTTGTATCCACTGTCTTGTCCTTTTCCTTCTTCGATAAGATTAGTCAATAATCATTGATTAGTAGATAATTCAATAACCTTAGACGATCGTCCATCAGCAATCCACTTTTGACATTGTCTAATCCAATGGCCAGGTTGTTTGCAATAGTTACAAATACTTTTTCCCTTAAACTTATTTCTAATTATGTTACTTGATTTTACCACTAAAACTTCCTGTTCAACTTTTACATCACTGACTTTTGTAACATTCCTTTCAAACATGTAAAGTTGTTCTTTTAGCTCTTCGAATGTCCTCATATCATTCCTATTTAACAACATCCAACTTGATTTGAAAGTTTACTGGTAAAATATACAAAACTTTGCATACTAGCGCCAAATCAGGTAATTCATTTTCGTTCTTGGCTTTAAGTCCGTTATTTAATTCATTTGTTCCACAAACGTGTCAATTTTACAATGTAATTTGCGATATCTTCTCCTTGAATCCAACCAAATGCAAAATCGGTACATACCTTAAATAACTGATCCTTGAACGACACTTCGAAATTTTGCTTCAATTCCTCCAACACTTCATAAGCCGTCTCTTTGTCCATATACAACATACTTTTTGATATACAACATCTGTTACTGCACTTATAATCATAGACTTGGCATAACTGTTAGCTTTTCTATACAAAATCTGATTGCCCTTTATGATTCTTCACCATCTTGTCATCAGCGTCTGCTACCAACGCGCTCGGTTTCACCAACTTGCCGTCGATTGTATCTAAAGCTCCCTCGTGGTAATCTAACAACTCTTGAATTTTACGTTTCCACATCGGCCATTCAGTTTCACTGTTTAGCGCTTTCATGTGTTTAATTAAATCCATTAATTATTAAATCATTTATTTACTAACTATTTAATCTCAAAACCAATAACCTCAAGGAAAAATATATATTTTCTTTTCGGACGCGAAACTGGACAAATAACCTGTTGAGATTTTACGGTTATTAATTGATACTCTGAGATTACTTCTAACAAAAAACTTTATTTAATACACCTATCTAAACAGTTGAAGACTATATAAACGAATTAATTAATTATCTATGTACAACAACAAACAACAACAACGTGGTTTCTCTCTTGACTGACACTTAGTAGATTTATGAGGCCATCATGTCGCAATATCACTGCGTTAACTTAGAATTTTGGTTTACAACGTTTCCCGAGTTGTGAACTGTAATTATTAATGTTTTGTTTTGATTATAAATGTTTGTAGAGATTTGACAACAAGGTCGACCAGTACCAACACTAATCGAATTTTATAGACTGATTCGATTACGTTATACTTTGTGTCTTTTTAACTAGAGTAAACTGAGAAGTATCTGCTCCCAGTTGAAAACGAATTTTACATTTTTACAGACTAAATTTCGCAGTATATTCAACATCATCTATGACGTACATTGGTTATTTTTAAATACTGTAATTTCAGAATCGTTAATAAATATTAACCCTAATTAGATCTTCCATTCCACACCATGATTCCAAATCTAACTACAAGCATCATCATATCACAATCAGGTTTACTGAGGTGCTGGTAGTTGGGAGAAGCCATAACGACTCTGTTTTATGATAAGGAAGAGGTTGTTTGGTATTTTTATGGTTGTCTGATTAACAATCACGTTGGTCTGCACTAACACTCATTCAAACTTACTTGTTGTTTGCGTACTTAACACAAACATTCTGAATTACCCTCCTTATGTGCTCTAAAGGAATATCGCGCTGTATCACTTCATTAGAGACATAGTATAGAGCATCAACAATGATACGCAACACTTTATTTTGAAACCATTAGACTAAAACATTTGACTTGCTAGCAATACCCCATAGTTGCATTTCATATGATCAAACAGCCTTAAGTAATGATTCGTTCAACAATATCGTGTCATCTAAATTGAATTTACGTGAACCAATACATTTAATATAATCTATTTCTCCATTTTTTTTCATTTTACAAATATGTGCTATATAGCCATATAAGATATTTGGCATTTATTGATAGGCACGTTTTTCTACACAAGGTAAAAGTTACATGAGTAGATTTTGTTCATTTTGCTTTGATTCGACATGTTTCCATCCAGCTATTTTTAAGGTGCTCAGTTTTGTCAAATTACTACTGAAATGTAATATAAAGTTATTTATGAGCTAGCTATCGTTTATATAATACCGTACGCCTCAGAGTACTAAGATATACTATTGCTATATATTTGTGTCAGTATATCTTTGCCAGTTAGTCATCCCTAATATCTGGTCACCCTAGTCGACCTTGTAGGAAACGACATTAGATTTATCGTTTTAATATTTTAATTTTTTTCGTTAAATTAAATCGTTTTAATATTATATTAATACCTAATGTTTAACGTTTAGCTTAATACATATTTTTAAGCGTATAATTAAATATAATTAGCAAATATTTTCCAAAATAATTTTACTTCTGCATATAAATTTAAACACGTAAACAAGATTTACACATTTTTTGTTTTAATAATTGCCGTATCTACTTGCCAAATAATTCACATTGAAAGAGATCTGACAAAAACTTAACAACTTTAAAAACGCCACTAATATTAATATCCTATTATTTAAACAAATAATAAACCAAAGTTATACTAATAGTAAATTAAATAATAGTATTTAACTGACAAAGTTGATTAAACTTCATATAATTATAATCACTTGTAGACTGAAGACTATCCAATACAAGGTTCGTGCTGGTGAATGGGATACCCAAACTGACAAAGAACGACTTCCATACCAGGAAAGAAACGTTGTTCAAGCTATCATTCATCCTGAATTTACTGAAAACACTGTTTACAACGATATTGCGTTGTTAGTCTTAGACAGACCATTCACTCAAGCTGACAATATCGGAACCGTCTGTTTGCCAGAGCAGGGCGAAGTATCTACGTCCGCAAATTGTTACGCTAGTGGTTGGGGCAAAGACGTATTTGGTAAATAAACTTATTTGTCAATACATGCTTTAGTGTTACATTGAACGTTGATTCTAAAGAATCCAGCTTGAGATTTTCATTTTTATATCTGAAATACATAGTTATGACAGTCTAAGATCCCGTGAACGCCAGGCTTACCTCATTTTATAAAAGTTGAGATTTAGTCTCTGATAGTTCAGTACTATAGGTAAAAAAATATATCATATTAGCCAATCGCCTTTCACAACAGCCAATTGTTCTTACCAATAGGTGTATACTTCTATAGAAAAAATATAAAATGACGTGTCTGGCGTTCCTTAAATCTAAGATTAGAACAAAATTGTTAATAAACAAATTATCATATGTACTCTCTGGATTTGGTATAACCGATATTAATTAACATTAGAAAAAAACAGTAATAAAAAATGCTATCACTATAACAAATAACTTTAACAGGTAAAGAGGGAAAATTCCAAGTTATAATGAAGAAGATCGAACTCCCAATGGTACAATTTTCTAAGTGTCAAGATGCTTTAAGACAAACAAGATTGGGCCCCAAATTTCTTTTACACAATAGCTTTATTTGTGCTGGTGGCGAAGCTGGAAAGGATACATGCACGGTAAGAATTAAGTTTAATTAAAATAGTTTATTCAACAGCAACAACAGCATTTTAGTAAGTACATAGAATTTTGAAATAGCGTTTCGGTTAAATTCAAATGCATAACAGGTTAATTGAAAAGCCCCTGGCCTAACACATAGATGGCGCTATTTGAATTAAATCCATATGTTTTTTAGTTAGCCCTATCCTTCAAAAGGTGCGTGTATAATTTTGACAGCTGTCGGATTATTAGTTTGTGAATTATAGCATCTTGAATGAAGCAACTTTTGTTATTGTGAAAATATATTGATAAAAAGTATTTTTGCCTGCTGATAAAATATTGCTTTTTGAAGAGAAAAAATACAGTTGAAGCAAAAACTTGGCTTGATGCCGAGTTTCCGGATACTGCCCCAGGAAAATTAACCATCAAGGATTGGTATGCTAAGTTTAGACGTGGTGAAATAAGCACCGAAGACGGTGAACGCAGTGAACGCCCAAGAGAGGTTGTTACCCACGAAAACATTAAAAAATCCACAAAATTATTTGTAAATTGAAATTGAATGAAATAGCAGACACTCTAAAAGCATAATTCACGAATATTTGGGTATGAGAAAGCTCTGTGCAAAGCGGGTGCCGCTCTAGCTCACTTTTAACCAAAAACAACGAGTTAATGATTGGGTGCAAACCATCACTTATGATATTTTCTGAAACGTATTAATAGCTAAATTTAAATTATTTGGATAGTATATTTAATGCAAGTTTACTTATGTCTAGGGTGATGGAGGCAGTCCTCTAGTTTGTCCAGATACTAAAGTACCAGGCAGATACTACCAAAGTGGCATTGTGTCATGGGGAATAGGCTGTGGTGAAAAGAACGTACCAGGTGTATATGCCAACGTGGCGAAATTCAGAAACTGGATAGATACCCAAATGGCAGGACTAAATTTAAAAACTGATTCCTACATAATTTAAAAACCGTACATGTTTTATTGACTTTTAATAAACACCTTGAACCTATTTGTTTTTATTTTATGGAATAAGACAATAAATATTATTATAGCCTTGCACTATAGAATTAATTAAACTTATATTTTTTAACGATTTAACGATTATTTTTATACATCTGTCTATTGTTGCGAATGAAAACATCTTACCTAATAGGTTATAGCCATTTAGTATATTGTTAACATGACAATACCTGAATATAAATATATAAATATCATCTGAAATCTATGAACATTAATTGAAGAATGGATGCTTTGAGGAAGTTCAATAAATTAAAAGTTTTACTGTCTTGGTAGAACATTTTACTACAAATTTGGTCCAGTATTTTTTCTTCTACTCAATATTTTTATTCCGGGCGTTATTTTCTTTTTTTCTTCATTATTTGGCTGATGTCTTTGTCCCAAGTTCGTTTAAGTCGTCCTCTAATCCTTTTTTTAACCTCTTTATGCCTTGTTTCTTCCATGCGCTTTAAGTAACCCCACCAACAGTCTTCTTTCTGATTATTATCGCAAAGGTCTATGTTGAGTTCTTATCTTGTTTCAGTGTCAATCTGTTTACCCTCTTGGATACCACCCAAATTCGCAAACGAGCGTTAAAATTGGTCTATATATTATTTTAAATTTTTCCATTTTTATTTTGTTTGGCATCTCTTTATTAACGAATTTGCTATTCATTGAAAAGCATAAATTCATATTCCAAATCTGGCATTAATTTCCTTTTATTGACTTCTTACTTTCAATTTCTATTGCCGTACGGTAAAAAGAACGTAACTTTTCGTATATTTATAACTTTCATTGTTTTTGTTCATAATAATTCCATATTCCCTTCATACCATATTCCATATGCTTAGAATTGCTTGTAGGTTCTTTCTGGCCTGTATGTTTTTCTTTATATCGGCTAGTGAATTGCATCTCTCTAGTGAATTCTGATCGCCAGTTACTACATCTCCTCTCTTATCTTTTATATGGCTATAATTACATGATTTTTCTCTTCTACACAATTTTGAAATGTTGTAAAAATGTTTTTGATTTTCTTTACTGTTTATCTAAATCCTCTCTCCAAATTACCTCCTTGGCTTGCCTCTTGTACCACTTGTTTTTTCCTTGCTGTGCTTCTTGTTTTGTTAGTAGAATTATATATTAATAATTATATACATTATTAATTAATTATATTAATTACGTAATAATGTCAGTTATATAATTTTAAGATCATAAATTATTATTCCTTTCTTATGTCTATGAAATGTATTTTTAAGATTTTAATCATTATATGTAATAAATATCTAACAAATATTAATATAACTGGTAGATACCACTAAATTGTAATTATTTTATGAGAAATAAGTGGTAGTGAAAACAATATATGTGTTGTATGTGAAATATAATATAACTTAAAAATAAAATCGACAAAATAATATGAATAATTTAAAATATCATGAGGAAATATATTAAGTAGATACTACATAAAAAGCTGAATATAATTTTATAATTTTATATTACATTTATCAATATATATTTTATTAAGTACTCGAGTATAATTTGTCAATTGTCAAATGTTAAATATATAATTATTTATATCATAACTACAAGGGGCAGACAACATAACATACGCCATATAATATAGCACAATCTTGTTGCTTATTGGCAACACTGCTTTCATATAAATAACGTACAGTTTGTTTTCCACAGTTTCGAAGGTTATATTTCAGTGGATTATATGACTTTATCTGAACTATTTAACATTTCAAGGATTGTGATCACACAACATTAAACTATCGTAGCAAAAATTATATCAGAACTAATTATTCACTTAAATAATGCTGTTTCAATAAAAGTAGTATGGCGAAAGCTCCACAAAAATAAAATCCATGGAAGAGCTGCGATTTCGAAACCCTTTATAACGATTGATCGCAAAACTTGGATTCTGATGATTGAAAGAATGTGATATCATAAGATAAATCATATTTCACATTGTTTCCTACAAACGGCCATGTCTATGTATGGAGAACCACAAAAGGAATCTATGATCCGGACTGCCTACTTCCTACAAACAAGCACAAGCGAGATTCCGTATGATTTGCTGGTCCTCTCATTCGCGTTCACTGGCCGGATTTCTGCGAGTGAATATCTCGACATGATGAAGTTTTTACTATGACTACCGCATTGCTGCTAAACAGTTCCATATTCCAATATGATAATGTACGCATACACACAGCCAAAAAGTTTAATTTTGGCTTGAGGGGCATCGGAATATCATTAAATCTTGGTCAGCACAAATGCTGGACCTCAACATTGTTGAACTGTTATAGAGATCTTTGGAGCAGAGAATGAGGAGTACTTTTATCGCCAACATCATTGAAACAAGTGGCGGATGTTTTAGTACAAGAATGGGACAACATTCTGTTGGAAACAGTTTAGGCACTCTATGCTATTAATCTATTGTGAGAAGAATTCAAGCTATTTTAAAAGCAAATGGTGGCCCAAAACTTTATTAACAAATAAATATAGTGTAAATGTCAGGTGTTTATATTATTCTGTCCATCTTTTCTAAGTAGTATTTCATATTAAATACATTCTTTCAAAATTGTTTTTCTGCCAAAACAGTTCGGTAATGAAAACGCATAGAGACAGTACATATCCTATAACAAGAATAAAAAAAGCACTTTGCATATCTTCGAGATTGAATGGAACAAACTTTTTTCTGCTACGTCTCTCTCTACGAATCCTAGCTTGAATCACAAAACCACACTGAAAGTCTGAATACCACTTGAGTATCAGACCGCCTTCAAGAAAACGTTGCAAAACAACATTCATTGTTGGTAAATAAGGCGAACCCCTGGGCAATATATAACCCATATAGAACGATGATGGACATTCCGGAACGATATGTAGCTGTGGGGTACCATCGGCTGATGTAAAGTCTGTATGGATTTTCAATTCAGCATCATGCTGTCGTTCGAATCCCGCATAATGTTTAGTTTTGATCGCTAAATCGAGTGCTGAAACATTTGACCATCTTTTATCAATTTTTTTCGATAATTTTCGATGTAATTTAGTTGAACAGTCTTGAAATATATCCAATGATGACTTTATTATCAATCCACTTTCATCCAGTTCTTCTAAAGTGTTGATTTCCGGTAAAAAAATGGTTGTACTGTATGATTTAAACATGGCGGCAGTTAATAAGGTGGAAATAACGATAAAAAATAACATACAACTAGCTAGAAAAATCCTCCTGGATAGTGTGGCATTGGATCGAAGTACGGAAGAATATGATAATCCCAAAGCAATACTATATATTTCCAGAAAAACTTCAGAAAATGATCTGTGTATGTTTCTCTGTAAGACAGCGTTAATCAATCCGCATAGCATAAATACGAACATAACAACGACAATTAGAGGATTCCAAAAAATTCGATATAACTTAACCCATTTCGGTACTTCTGCAGACTTGGGAACTAAAACGCATATCTTATCGAAATCGAACAGAATGCTGTATTCGATTGACTGGATACCAGTGTCTGTGTAGAATCTTGCGTTAGCTTGCAAATTTATTTCTCGTCTAACCACTTGTCCTGAAACAAAATATTAAATTTCAGATTAATTAGGTACTTATTAATAAAGAATGGATGAAAGTTTAATAACAAAATATTAGTTTTTTAACAATTCCCCTTTTGTGTTGACCGAACACAACCTAGTCCAGTAGTTGTGTTTCTTCTAGATTGTAGTGATTTAGTAATATTATATAAATTTCGTAAATCCATTTTAATTCTAGGTCATCTTGTAGTTCTTCGTTGATTGGATAGCAATAAGCATTAGCGATTAATCAGATAATTTTATTCTGTCATGGTTGGATTACTATGTGGTTTGATGTTTTAGTGCAACCCCGTATTTGCACCCCGTAAGTCCAAATAGGCTTTATAACAGACTAATAACCCAATATCTTAGATTTTATGTCAACTTGATGTTTCCAATTTAATCTGTCATTGAGATGGCTGCCAAGGTGATTATGCCATCTACCAAGTAAAATAATTAGGTTTTTGTCATTTCATCGCAGCATAAAAATGCCATATAGATATTTGGCGCTATTGAGTTGTATTGACCAGTATCTAATTCATTTGTGGACCTTGTTGACTGCCACTTATATCTTTTCTATTGCCATAAAAACAGAGATATTTATTTAGCCATAATGACTATGTGGTCGGCAAATGTTCCAAGAACTGTTTCATTTGTTATTCAGATATGAGCACTCTAGAGTAAATGGTCCCAAAGCCGAAAATATTCCTTTACGCAAAATTTTATTTCGAAGATACGATTCCAGTATTTGATAATAGTTCCGCGGTAACAATTTATTCATTTTGTCGATTAGTATTTCTAGAAAGCCATACCCTATCGAGAGCTTGTGAGACTTCAAAGACATTTCCATTAACTGTTGTTACTCTCTGCGCTTGTTTAGTAGTGATTTCGAATCCCAAACTGGAAATCTGGTATTTTTTAAAGGATTTCAATGACTTGCCAGTTTGTCAGTTTTTTAAGCATAATTTGTGCCACCTTAAAATATCCTAGAACATGCTGAAATCTCAAACAGGTATTAAATATATATGTCAATATGATGATTACTTTTCGTAAATATATTTTTTAATAATACAGGTGAGACTGTTGTCAGTTTCAGTGGCAACTTCCTCTGGAGAAACCAGCTTATAGCTATTTCGCAACAATTCAGCGTGTTTGTCGTTGTGACGAATCCATTCATTTCAATCATTTTTAATAAGCGGCACTCGAATAATTGGTCGCTTAAATCTTCGAGTTGCCTTCCATAGCGAATAATCTTTATCTATTTTCGGGTTTAATTCACTAACATATTTCTAGAGGCAATATAGTTTGTTTTCTTTAATATTTTAATTCGTCTGATTGGTGATTCTATAAAACATTATTTTGTCTGTAGCAATTATAGTTCTGTTCCATACTATTCTAGATTTTTTCGCTCTATCTTATTCGGATTTCTCTTGCCGTTAGGGTAGCTTCTTTTGTAACAGACCGACTGTGTTCTATTAAATTTCAATTTTAGGTTTGTTCAATTCAAGATCATGTATAGTTTTGCTTATCATTATTGTTGTCTTACGTTTAAATTGATCTGTTTCACCATTATTAAAGTGAACTTCTTTCTCGAAATTTGTGTCGCATTTCAGTCTAAATCGCAACTCATTGAGCATTGGTTTGCATTGATTGGTTTTATTATTTTTATTTTACGCCAAATATATGTAAAACAGTGGAAAAATTTTAATATGTTTTTCTCCATTTATATTTATCGTTCTTTTGACTGCGGACATGACTGTCGCTAGTTCATGTCCATAAGCCTCTAATTTGTTTTTAATATCGTCTTGATTAGTTCTTGATGGTAATTTAATAATCACTACCCTGTGCCACTTATCACTTTTTAATTGGTATATATCAAATTAAATTTTATTTAATGGATTGGTTGCCTTTTTTCATCTCAATGTGATGTCTTTTGACATTTACGTCATCTACTTCCTTATTAACTATCACGTTAATGTTTTTGTTGTTATGGTATTTTTAACTGATCTTGCGGTTGTAACCACATATTTCGCAAGATCATTGCATAGCTGCAACAGTTTTTACTGACGATTAGTTACTGTTAATGTATAACAATTTGCCCGATAGGATAAGTCCACAAATGTTGTATGGCTCTAAATGGTGGTATATTCAACGACAGGTGGCAACAAAGTTTGTGCTTTTTATGATATGAGCCTTTCAGGAAAGGTATTTGTTTCTTAAGAAAAAATATGTGATAATGATTCAAATTTGATTTAATCATAATGAGTTTGGATATTTTAGCAATAACATTTCTAGCTCAGTTGTCAACGAAGGGATCTCAGGTCCACAATATATGCTCAATACTTCAATGCTTTTACCATTTAACATACTTTAATATTACATAAGACTACATAAGATCACACGGTTTGGTTCTCTTAAGTCTGTGTCCTAGTTCTATATTATCCAAGAGTTACAGCACTTCTTAATGTTTATTATGGATTCGAGATTAGCCGAATAAAGTATTTTTGCGGGAACTATTATTGGTTTTACTGAAAAAGTGCTACTCAAAGCCATCATATTATAGTGAAACTCGTAGTCTAGTTAAACAAATGAATGATATCCATGCAATGTAACTTATATAGAAAATCCTACGCCACCCGCTATATTCCTCAAATGTTGCCCCGTACGACTACTACTTCATGTCTTATCCGAAGACCTTCTCCTTCGGAAGAAGAGAAGATATGCAAAAATAGTAACTAGCAATAAATATTATTTTTAATAACAATGTTTTTATTTTACTAGCTGATCAAACAGATATTGTCCTGTCTGAGATATGAATATTCAAATCGAATATTATTAAATCGAATAAATTAATCGAAATATATAATTTTAAAAAAATTGCCATGAAAAAAACATGGATTTGAAGACTGATGTCAGAAACACTTAACGACTACCCTTGCGATTTATATCAAGACGTTTTTGTTCTTCCCTTTCACAACTGTGGCTTTGACGATATTGTTCATTAATTTCCTCATCGCAAGCCGGGTGCTTGATTACTTTGATTGACATCGACAGGGAATGCAATGTATCCAAATGATGTATCAGCAAGAATTTTGTTATTATATTACTAATGTCGAAGAAGTGATTGGAAAAAACTTTTTCAGATCGGTAGTTTTTAAATTACACTCCCATGTTCAAATTTAATGTGAGTCTTTTGATATATTTTCATAAAATGGACGACTTCATACATGCATTGAGTCTGTTGGCTGACGTTGATCGTGGAATCACTGGAAATGGTTGTCGAAAATCACCTGCCAATAGAAGTGTCGCACCACTAAACTGGAACTGTAATCGATTACCACGATAAAATTGAATACAGCTCGAAACGAATTAAACGTAAAATTCCTCCATCCGTTTCTTGATTCCGTTCAACTTCATTTCGAGCTTCACGTTGATCATTAGTTTATTGCTACCAACATTGCAAGTTCTGCTATCTAAGTTGGTAGTCTAATTAGTGGTAGAGAAGAATGGTCTGTTATAGTATCAGAGCGAGCATTCGATGGAGAGGGAAGCATTCGATGTTGAAGGGGGGGGGGGGGTTAACCAAACCAATATTACTTCATTCGCCGACCGGCATTTTAAGTGTGAGTGCGTAATGTTGTAAATTTCGTGCCAAAAATAAAAAGCATTGCATTGCCAACCATAAAAAAGGTGTCGAATGAGCGATGTTCAAGTGGCCCCTAATTTTTATTATAGTGTTTGGTTCATTGTAATTTATGTTATATAATTTTAAAGTAAAATATTTAGTCATGCTACACTTGAATAATTACATATTTCAACATTAAGACTACAAGGCAATGCCTATAAAACAAACGCGAGGGAAAAAGTTGTGCTTTGACAGACGCTGTCGAGAAAGATACTCTTACTTTAGAACAAAAAACTAGTAGGAAAATCGAAAAGTTCAAGATAAAATCAGAGAAGAAGCCTATTTTTAAAAGTAGCTCGGAGTCTGATGAAAGGAATCACTTTATTAAGAAAATGAATGAAAAAAGTCAACAAGAAGAATAAGAAGAAAGTAAAGAAAACTCAACTTCAGGTAGAAAGAAGAAACAAGAAACAACATTAGATCGCTTGAAGATTTTTATGGTTAGGGATTCCTATTTTGTTGAAAATATTACCTCTTCTAAATTTGAGTGTAATCGATCAATTTATAAGAGTGTATCAAAGGGTGAGAGATGAGATATTAAAATCAGATAAAAATATGATTGCAGCCAAACTAGCTACTAAAATTTTAATGGATGCTTATATAATATTCAGCAAGCAAACCAATTAAATTCTACAAGTACAAATATGTAAAAATGACGCTAAAAGTGTTAAACACGGATAAATGAGGTAAAAAATACAGGATGTATGTTATATAAGCCACAATCTTAGTTTCTGGCTACCTACCCTACTTTAAAGAAAGAAAATTTTATGTCAATCATAATAGATGAAGTTCAATATAAAATGTTAATAGAAATATAGACATGAATGTATACGCGTATATTTTCCATCCTATTTTTGCATATCAGTTCGGTTCCAACCTTCGTAGGGTGAAGACGTATTTTCAATACGATCTAAGCTCTAGAAAGATACCTTTCTTTAAAAAAACTAGTATTTTATTATGGTTATTTAATTGAGTATTAAAAACGCATAACCGATGAGGCTATCCGTCTCTCAGTGGACCTAAAGTGTAGTGAATACGTCTTAACGTGACCAAACAAAAAGACTGCATTTCATATTTACTAATGTTTTAAAATTATTTCCCCTATTTTGCAACAGTCAAAAACTAGCGCAAAAAATACTACTTGAGTGAAAAATGAAGTGCGTGAAATAAACAATGTATTTATTTCACTTTTTTATATTTGGAAGTAAATAAAATAAAATATTAATAATCTAAAAATGGCCAAATAGCGAAACCAAACCATTCAACCAAATCATCTGCACACTGTGATATAAGATTAGAACAATCAGCAATAACGCAAACCCCACAAACAGAATGGACTACAGTCATTAACAAAAAACGATTGAGAAGCCCAAAAGAAAAAATCGCGAGGAAACAAACAACAATCAGTGAGTACTGGTTAGAGAAACCAATAGAGACAAAAAACAGCTTTAGCATCCTGTCGGAAGAAATTGAAGAGAATATACAACCAAGCCCTGAAAAAGTTGTTCCCAAACCATCACCAATAACAGTCTATAAGGTAGGAGTAATAAAACACATCCATGATCAATTGAAACCCATTATTATGAACTACACTATTAAAACAGTGAGCTATAAAACAATAAAAATCCAATTGTTCGAAGCGGAGCACTTTAAAGTTCTAGTAAAAGAATTAGATGAAAGAAATAACTAATACCATACATTCAGGCCTAAATCCGAAAGAACATTTAAATTCATGTTAAAAGGATTACATCACGGGATGGACTTTAACACCATCAAGGTAGGACTAGCTGAAAAAGGCCACGAGGTCGTAAATGTTTACAATATACGACATCGCACGACAAAACAACCTCTGCCTATGTTCTATATTGATTTAAAACCTAATAGAAATGGAATGGAAAAAAACCTAACCAGGCGGTGTATGAATTCACCAAATTGGAAAATAATGTTATTAAATGTGAACCACCACATATAAAAAGAGTTATACCACAATGCACTAACTCTCAAGCGCACGGGCACACAAAGAATTAGTTCAAGAATAATAACCTCAAAAGGTAGAGAACTGCTAAAAGCAATAAAGGCATATAACTTACAACATATCTCTACTGGTGAACCAACATATTGGCCTTCAGACAGAAATAAAAAACCAGATACTATAGATTCCTGTATTACAAAAAATATTGATACAAAAAAGAGTCATGCCGAATCATGCTTCGACCTGTCTTCTGATCATTCGCCAATAATAGTAAAAATTTCTTCAAAAATTACCATCAAAGATAAACGCTCTTCTCTGTGCAATAATAGAACTAACTGACCCTTATTTAGAGAAATCTTAGACCGAACCGAAAAAAACATCTCTCTAAACTTACCGTTAAAAACTGAAATGGATATAGAAATAGCAGCAATAAACCTTACAAAAATATACAGGAGGCAGCATATTCCGCGACTCCTAACAATGAAACATTTCCAAGAAAAAATACACATATATCTGGAAAGTAGCTAAAATATTAATGATTCTTAAACCAGGAAAAATACCAGAAGATGTGACCTCTTACCGACCTTTAAGTTTATTAACGATAATCTCGAAAGTTTTCGAGAAATTATACATAAAGAAGCTAAACTATATAAAAAAAAAGAAAAATTATTCCAGAGCATCAGTTTGGCTTTCGTAATAAGCATGGGACTATAGAACAAGTGCATAGACTTGTAAAAAAATTAAACACTGACCTAAATGCCAAAAGATATTGTTCGGCTGCTTTTCTAGACATATCTCAGGCTTTTGACAATGTATGGCGTACGGGCTTGCAGGTTAAACTAAAGAAACTTCTCCCTCAACCGGACTATCAGTTACTAAAATCGTATCTCACTGATAGAAATTTTATTGTAAATCAAGACGATGAACATACCGACTTAAATCCCATACATTCAGAAGTTCCGCAAGGTAGTGTAATGGGTCCAGTACTGTATATTCTGTATACGGCCGATCTGCCCACTACAAAAATAACTACTGTGGCAACATATGCAGACGACACAATCTTAGCATTCCATGAAGATCCAGTCACAGCATCAATAAACCTACAAACCCACCTGGAGCAACTAGAATTATGGTTGAAGACATGGCGCATTAAAGCCAATGAAACAAAATCCACGCATATAATGTTTACCCTGCGTAGAAGAACATTTCCACCAGTGAATATCGACGCCTAACCGGGAAGAAGCACATACTCTCTAAACGGAAACAACTTGAACTAAAATTATATCAAATGTATTGGCTCATCGGGCGCAAATCCAAATTATCATTAGATAACAAGGTATTGCTGTATGAGTCTATACTCAAGCCCATTTGGTCATATGGAATCCAACTATATACCGCTAGCAAATCTAATATATCCATCATTCAACGGTTCCAAAATAAAGTGTTGCGAGCCATTGTTGATGCTCCGTACTATATTTCAAATAATGTGATACAACGCGATATTCCTCTAGAACCCATAACGAGTGTAATTCAACGTGTTTGTGTGAAGTACTTCGAAATACTATCAGTGCATCCGAATGTACTCGCTAATCAGCTAAATATGCGACGTGATAGTGAACTGCGTAGACTAAAACGTTTATCACCACCTGATCTGATTACTGGACATATGTAGACTTTAGAATAAGACTAATTAATTAAGATAATATTTTATACAGAAGATTGCTTAATGAAGTGATTGTCTACATGCCATTTATATATAAAATGGACATAAGAAATACTTATTGCCAATAGGGCAGATTGGGAAATCATGAAGAGTAATAAAAAAAATTTAAAAATTTTTTTTGCAAATCGAAGATATTCGATGATGAAACAATGAAGGTATTTTTAGTGCCGTGCAAGATATATTATTAATTTTAAAAATAAATGTATGCTTGTGTTGTATATACATTGATAAATGAATTATATTTGTTACATTACACATTGTTTTATTTTCTCTCTTTCCTTTTGAAATTAAATGTATTTATAAAATTTTAAATAATTTACACATAATATATAAACCTAAAATAATACACAGTAAACTTGTATGCTAATAATTTACAAGAACTATAACTTTGGTTTATTATTGTAATGATTATATACCGATAAATAATTATATATTGTTTTATTTTCTATTTTCCTTTCCAAAATTATTCTAAAATGTGAAAAGAAAAATATTCTGAAAAATTGACACTTAAGTATCAACAGAAATATTGGATTAATTTGTGAATTCAAGATAATTTATTTTATTTATATTATATTTTTCAAATTCTTCAAAGTACGTATAACTTGCAAGAACTGGCAACAGTGCAAATTCAGATTCTTGTGTGCATGCCAGGATTCTCTGGAAGTAGACTCTTGTTTATGTACTCGTTAAGGTTTCTGCCACAAATTAATTTCAACACTTAATAATATGAAATAACAAAAATATCATACCTAAACTTCCAAGTGCCGTTCCATTTTTTGCGATCCGTCCATAATAATCGAACTTGGAAATCATGGAACTATCAATAGAAAAGTTCATGTAACTTGCCAATTCGGAAATAATCACGCCGTCCGAACCATAATATCCAGAAGTGTCGTGAACTTTATCGTAAATATGTTGATCTCTCATATTAAACGGTATCGTTTGAATAGCTGTAGGATATCGTTCAAATATTGATATTTTCATAGGATATTTATGTAAATTAATCACGTTATTCGTAAATACAGAATAACTGTTCAGTATGTTGGACGCATGATGGATCTGGACTTGTCCGTAACCCTTCGATGTAACCACAAATGGTTTATAAATAAAAAAATCATTGCTGTGATTTTTTGATAGAGGATTATGAGCAAATACGTTGATAATACTATATTTATGCCACAAATATACCAACAACCCTCCAACGTGTTCTAAATTAAATTTCGAAGAAGTAAAAATAAGTATGTGCATTTGTCTAGCTCTTGAGAAAATCGTCATTCGATTTGCTTCTGAAAAATAACGATAAAACATATGAGAATCCTCCGCAAACATAACTTGAATTACATTAGCAGTAAAAGGCAAAACGTTATAGAGAAAACGATCTTCAACGGGATATTTTATATCAGTTACTTCAACGTTATCCTCTAGATGCACAAAAATGTCTTCAGCGTAATTCAACAATTTATCTTTAATCCAACTAGTCTTTAAAAATGATCTCTGGGTTAATTCAAGGAAATCATGTGCGCAATCTTGAACACTGTAATCTACATTCCTTTCGCTTATAACTCTAGTTAATTTCAAGCCATTTCCCAAACGAATAAATTTCTCGTAAATTTGACCGTTTTTGTTCATAAAGCACGATGTAAATTCTGGTAACTTCAACTCTGCTTTAACAATTATGACTGAGAGAATAAAGAACAACATAACACGGAATTTTTTCATAGCTGCACGGACTCGATAATGGTGGGAAAGCATTTGAAGCTTTTTTCTGGGAAATTATTACTTTTGCAGGGCACAACACCGTTACAGTAAAAAAAAACGACAATAAAAGAAAGGAATACAATTAGAGATTTAATGATAGCTTTTCAAATGACTTTGATGTCGGTTAGAGCGTAACGTACAATAATCACTAGTTTTATTTGTAAATATTATCTATTGTAATAAACATCTAAGGGCATAACATGTTATTACCGTATATTTAAATTAATATAAGCTATAAAATTAAAATTAGATAATCATATAGTACCATATGTTATTCAATTATAAATAAATTATTTGTGTTAGGTTTACGAATAAGTTTAAGGTCTATAATATTATTTGGTTTTCTGAATTTTCTGAAAAAAAAAACACTATTCGGATAATCGAGTTTTACCATCAAAAATCTTGTTGACTATGGAAACTTGTTTTCTAATCATTTAATCTAACTAAACTATAGTCCATCCAATAAAACAGTGAACTCACATCATCTAACTTCTTCTCCTTTTGTCGCCATGAATGATTAGGTAATATTCTTACATAAAATACAATGGTAATTTACAGTAAATTAATAGTTTCTGTGTTTTAAGACGTTTAATATTTAATCATCAAAATTAAAACTGAAATTAAACCTTCAATTTGGATACTTATTACTTCTGACTTCTCCTATCACCATGACTTTCTTTTTGCTTTTATCCATTATCATTTCATTCACTCATATCTTTTAATATCACATTCAATTGTTTCAGATTTTTTATAGACGCCACTATCATCAATTATACCAAAAGCTATCCTATACCCTACATGTAGTTTTGTTTTAGTTATTTAACATCTTTTATTATTTCATCCATTAATATTATAAACAGGATTATGTTTAAGCTGGTTTTAGTTGCCAGTTTGGGTTTGAACGTTTTTAATTTCATTTTATCAGCAATTATTTCTTACACATTTTTGTTCTAATATATCCAAAGTGATTCTCTCCTTACTCTGCCAAAAACATTTCCCAAACCAACAAATACTAGATATATTTATATATTTTTTCATTATATTATGTTATTTATAATAATTGATGTCTTTATTATAGATATATTTCACAATAGTGTATATGTAATTCTAACACATTTAGCACATACAGTATATTTTATTGCGCAGTATTTATAACAACGATAATGATTTATTTTACGAACAACATAAGATCTAAGAAATTCCCAACATCTCTAATAATCTGATAAAATTTTTCGTCTGCTTCGAAAAGCACAAACCACCTTCAATCCTGCAGACAAAAAGGAGGCAGAGCGTGTCAGGAAGTATACCATCAAGGCCTGGCGAGCTGAGAAATGGAACGCGATCTCGCGGTCCGAAGGCGGGATGGTCCTCCATTCCTCTGGCATTCTCTAGATGTCTCGTGGGGAACTCGTAAAACACCATCTCCCCTTGAAGTCAACGGAAACAGAGACCAGGAAATAGGACAAGGTCGAGCTCTTCGCCAAAACCTATAAAGCCCAGATGGAAAGTTTCCCCCCCCCAGCCATCTGTTGATCTGTGATCTGTAGTCCAGTGGTTGTATTTCAGGAGGTTGCCAAGGTTAAGGCATCACCAATTTGCTGTTCTCGCTCATCAATCGGGTCAGCGGGCTCCCAATCTTCATCAAGACTTCCCTGTATGGATGCTGATTCATTCAGTTGTTTTATATAGTTCCAGTGTCTATTTTAAGTACGCCTCACCCAGTCAGATGGAACGTCTCCAGGTTTTTCAGAATAAAATTCTCAGGAGAATAATCAATGCCTCCTGGTTCGTCAGGAATAATCAAATTCATCGAAAATTAGATGTCCCCCAAGTTTAAGTATGAATTTATCTTATTAGTTAAATTTTATATTCTATTTATTCCTCATATTTATGAATATTTTCGACGTTTTACAGATTTAGAGAATAGCTGATGAATAGCATCATATCACCAAACGCACTTTTTTGTATATACGTCATCAAGGTGTTTAATGTATTGCCTGCCGCAACTAGTAAATTCCTTTCAGAATCGGACAATATTTTCCTTCTCATTTTATTCTAGTTAAAAAGGGACATAATGCTGTTTGGTAAGTTCAAACGTGAAACCGAACTAGCCTGTCAAATTCGACCGGTTGTCAAACGTACGCAAAATTATTCAAAATATTAGTAATAATTATTACAGGTTATAAACCGGCAAACATTATTTTGATAATTTAAATCTCTGCGTAATATATCATATTACTTTGTTTGAAAATGCTGAAAACAATAGATAGTCAGGGTCACAAACTCATTGTGAAACCATGTATCTTGATAAAATTTTGATATTTCAAAATGGTTCATTAGGACACTCTTGGCAAGACAATAACAAAAAAAGTGTAAAGACAACAAAAATTGATGGAAAAAGGTAAAAGTTACAATAGCATTTGATTAGGTTTGTTGTTGGTCATAATATTTATGAATAATTAATTACAGATATATTGTTATTCATGTAAGCAATAAGAACGGTTTTATTCATAGTGCAGAATTAGTGTTCTCTTCCAAACCCAAGGGCGACTACCATGGAGAAATGAACCATAACATTTTTTTTGGGGTTTGAAAATCAATTTATAAAGAACCTGGAGGAACCATCAGTTATTATTATGGACAATACGCCATATCATAGCACACTGGTGGAAAAAATCCCGACAATAGCATCAACAAAGGCTGTAATGAAGGAATGGCTTTCAAAAAGTTAAGTTTTGAAGAGAGTATGCTAAAAATTGAAATATTTCAAATTGTTACTAGGTAAATCTAAAGGATATGTTTCATTGCGTTTTTTGGAATTTACTTTTTTAGAAATAAGCTCGAAAAAAGATATACAGTAGATCAGATGACTGAACAAAATGGACACATTACACATTACATATGGCAGTATTACGACTTCCTCCCTATCACTATATATTCAATCCAATCGAGTTGATATGGGGGGTACCAAAGAGTTATTATAATAGACATGCTGGTCGAAAGGCATATTACATCAAGAACTGTTTGGATAAAAGATACAAAGAAAGAAATTGATAAATGGTGGAATCGTGAACATGTTTTAGACAGATTGGAAATTAACAGTTTAGTGATTGACTTAGACAGTGACTCGGAAAGAGACAGTGACTAAAGGAAACTTTCAGGATATGTGATAATGCCGTGCAATGCTGGAAATTCCTGAAACAGAATGATGAGAGTGGAAACAACTAAAAGTATGCATATAATTAATAGCTTATAACTGTAGAAAATAGTTTTGTACGGTGTGAAAGATTTGTGTGCATAGATATGATTGTAATTATTCAGAATTAAACATAGCACACAGGTAGTACCAAAAAAAAAATTAAAAACACAATGATTTCAAGGTGACTTGACAAGTAAAGACACCACTGAAGGAAACAAGAACTGAACATAAAAAGGTAAATATGCTCTCTAATGAAAGTAACATACATTAATTTGATATATAATTGTTAATTAGGTGGATTAGGCCTCCAGGGGGATACCACTACATAAAAAAACACGCCTAAAACTCTATCTCATGGGTGGTATGGAAAAGAATTCAATGTAAATAGAATAACTAAAACAATTATACCTGCATTATTAATTGTAATTTTAAGTCCTTCGATAATATATTTATTACATGTACTATAATGTTAAAATAAACTATATTTTGGATAACTTTTTTTTTCATTATTTTGTTTAAACTGGAATTTTGTTGCATTTCAAAGCCAAACTGAACTAAAACTCAGAATTTATACGTCACAAATTTAGATGGCCTATGTAAAAAATAACTTTGAATAGACTATATACCCGTTTTGTAATAGATCAAAAGCGTCAGTGTTATTTTGTATCGCCGTTCAATAAGTCACCTATTCTTTATTTGAATAAAACAGTTTTTATAGTAAATTAATAGATTTTTCAGTATTTAAAACCCTTTCCCATTTTATAACTGGGCAGTCGGTAGGGTTCTGGGGAGATCATAAGGCTGTTATCTTTTGAGTTAATTCAATTAGCCGGAATCAAATTAAATATCAAGAAGGTTCAGGTTGACGTTGGATTGGCAATCATTCCGTAGTTCGATGGGCTCATGGATATGATCCTAGACTTTACCAAAAACTTTCTCATCAACAGATCCTTTCGAGTCCGTTCAGGAGGTTTCCTCTCCTCCGCCTACCCGCTCTCGACTAGAATCCCTCATAATTCAGTTCTCAGTCCCAATATATGTATAAAGGCCCTAGATTAAATAACCAAGTTTCTCAACCCAAGGCTTACCTATCGATTTTTTGTAACCGATATACTTATTTATTGCTCGGTCAAGTCTTCAAACTTTGGAGAAAGGCTGCTTCAAGCACTTACTTATCCGCCTCCCTTCCTGGTCCTCCTCCAGCGAATTCCTTATCTCTCCTTCAGTCCTCTGTAATCCACTTGTCGGACAACATTCCAATTCCAACCGTCTAACGATCATAGATCTCAGACCAGGAAACCATGTTCCAGATATATTCCTCCATAATCCTTCCTAAGCTAGACTATGGCTTCCTCCTATTCGCCGATGCTACTCTAACCCATCGCAAATACATTGAATCTATTTAGAATACTAGTTCGGTTCCAACCTTCGTAGGGTAAAGACGTATTTTCAATACGCTCCAAGCTCTAGAAAGATACGTTTCTTTTAAAAAACCAGTATTTTATTATGGTCATTTAATTGAGTGTTAAAAACGCATAACAGATGCGGCTATCCGTCTCTCAGCAGACCTAAAGTGTAGTGAATACGTGACCAGACAAAAAGACTGCATCTCATTTTTATTAGTGTTTTAAAATTATTTCCCCATATTTTACAACAGTCCTTTTGAAATTCATTTATAGTATTTATGGTCAAAAACTAGTGCAAAAAATAACGTAAGTGAAAAATAAAGTGCGTGAAATAAACAATGTATTTATTTTATTTTTTTATCCTCTGGAAGTAAATAAAATAAAATATTAAAAATCTAAAAATGGCAAACCACAGCGATTCAACCAAATCACGTGCACACTTTGATATAAGATTAGAACAAACAGCAATAACGCAAACTCCACCATCAGAATGGACTACAGTCCTTAAGAAAAAACGATTGAGAAGTCCAGAAGAAGAAATCGCGAGGAAACAAACAAGAATCAGTGACTATTGGTTACAAAAACTGATAGAGACAAAAAACAGCTTTAGCAACCTGTCGGAAGAAATTGAAGAGAACATACAACCAAGCAATTAAAAAGTTGTTCCCAAACCACCACCAATAACAGTCTATAAGGTAGGAGTAATAAAACACATCCATGACCTATTGAAAACCATTACTACGAACTACACAATTAAAACAGTGAGCTATGAAACAATTAAAATCCAATTGTTCGAAGCGGATCACTTTACAGTTCTTGTAAAATAATTAGATAAAAGAAACACCCAATAGCATACATTCAGGCCAAAATCCGAGAGAACATTTAAATTCGTGTTAAAAGGATTACATCACGGAACGGACTTTAACACCATCAAGGTAGCACTAGCTGAAAAAGGCCACGAGGCCGTAAATATTCACAATATACGACATCGCACGACAAAAAAAACCTCTACCTATGTTCTATATTGATATAACACCTAATGGATATAATAAGGTGGTGTATGAAATCACCAAATTGGAAAATAATATTATTAAATGCGAACCACCACATCAAGCGCACGGGCACCCAAAGACTTACTGTCGCAAATCATATAGATGCGTAAAATGTACAGGAGAACACAAAACAGGAGATTGTACTCGTAAAGTTCACGATGAAAAAGTGAAATGTGCTAACTGTAACGGAAACCATCCAGCGAACGACAAGGGTTGCGCAGTTCACAAGCAACTACAACAGAAACTCTATCCTGCCTTAAGGGAAAAAAGGCATCAGCAGCAACAAAAACAATCCACACCTACCAGTCTACCCACCAGACCAAGTCAACCAGACATAACTTATGCCCTTGATGAATGGTTGAAAATGGTTCAGCACAAAATCGAGAGACGACATCTCAACCTACTGAAACTAGCAACATCTCTAGATTAGAAAACATGATGGCCAAACTAATGGATTAAATGAGTACGATGCTTGGTCTACTCACAACCGTCGTCAGCAAACTTGCCTAATGCCTGAAACTAATAGCTACAAAATCGCCGTTTGGAATGCCAATGGGCTCCAACAACACGCTAGGGAACTAAAAATGTTCGTAACTGAACAAAATATTGACGTTATGATGTTTTCCGAAACACCCTTTACGGACAAACATTATTTGAAAATTCCTAAATATAAACTTTATCATACAGATCACCCTGATGATAAAGCACATGGAGGTACAGCCATAATAATTCGAGATGATATAAGGCATTTCGAAAAAAAAAATTCCGCAAAGACTACCTACAAGCCACCAGTATAACCATAGAGGAAGTCCATGGATCATTAACAATGTCTGCGATTTATTGGCCACCCAAACATAACAACAAGGCAGAACAATTTCAAGAATTCTTCAGTACGCTAGGTAATAGATTTACAGCCGGAGGAGATTATAATGCAAAACATTTAATGTGGGGTTCAAGAATAATAACCTCAAAAGGTACAGAAGTGTTAAAAGTAATAAAGACAGATAACTTACAACATATCTCTACTGGTGAACCAACATATTGGCCTTCAGACAGAAATAAAAAACCAGATAAAATAGATTTCTGTATTACAAAAAATATTGATCCAAAAAAGTGTCCGGCAGAATCATGTTTCGACCTGTCTTCTGATCATTCACCAATAATAGTAACAATTTCTTCAAAAATTACCAGCAAAGATGTACCCTTCTCTGTGCAATAATAGAACTAACTGGCCCTCATTTAGAGAAAACTTAGACCGAAACATCTCTCTAAACTTACCGTTACAAACTGAAATGAATATAGAAATAGCAGCAATAAACCTTACAAAAAATATACAGGAGGCAGCATATTCCGCGACTCCTAACAGTAAAGCATTTCCCAGAAAAAATACACATATATCATGTACAATACAGAAAAAGATAGCAGAAAAAAAGAAAGTTACGACGAAATTGGCAACAGCAACGGACTGAACAGAATAAAAGAAAATTTAATAAGGCAATAAAAGAACTGAAAGAACTAATCCAAATTGAACAAAACCAAGGCATTCAAGAATACCTAGAAAACTTGACATCAACTGAGACTACAGACTATTCGTTGTGGAAAGCAATAAAAAAGCTTAGGAGATCCCAGCAGCATAACCCACCCATTAAAACAAACGAAAATAATTGGACGAGAAGCAATAAAGAGAAGGCCGACATTTTCTCAAAACACTTTTAGGCTAAATGATATGGCTCGGTGAATTGGCTATATAAAAAAATGTGAAAAATACAAATGATAAAACAGATGGCAGCGGAGTTACCTGTTGACGAGGCTTGGGCAGTCGATGGTGGCACGTCTAAACTAAACGATAGTCCAGTATTCAATCCTGAAAATACCCTTCAATAACATCTCAGATAAACGACTAGGGGTTGCCAGCTATTCGTTATCGGGTTCTAGTTGGCGCTGCTGGCACCCCGCCCGTGTTCATCATCTGGGATTATATTTCTGGGTATTTTGTAGACCGCTATTTCACGATGTAAAATTTGACATGCCTCAAGGTCGCTACAATACTCCCGTGCTAGAATTTTACATACAATTATTTTACGCAACAAATATACAAAAATGTATGAAAAAAAATTAAATACAAAAAAAAAAGATATACCAAAAAAAATGTACTGTATGAAAAGGGTTTTGAAAAATATGATCAATCGAAACGGTTGTGGTTGGTCCGGTTGCGATCTGGTACGGCTGTTGATATCTTCCGGTCCTAGAGATACCGTTGCTTCAATATTGCTTTGGCACTTGAATGTGGTCCATCGACGACGTTGAGAACAAGCTATTTTTCGGACAGGGCTCCCGTAATCGACGCTGTGGGAGGATCGATTGTTCGACGACGTGGTAGCTTATTTTCTTCGACGACGAGACCTTAACAATTCTGGTACCTCGGCGAAGACATGACGAGTCTACGGTGACTGCAATCGGTACCTAACTTCTGGAGCTGCTCTGTGACTAATCCGTAGTCACATACATTACGGTAACTCAGAAAAAACAAATAACGATGGTATTCGACCGAAGCTGCCCAAAGCCTTTCAAATCAAAATATCTGCCATTATGATGGAGACGGCGAGCGAAGGAAGACATTATGATTTAAACATAGCGCCGAAAGAAATGTTTAGCCGAGACGCTGATGACTAAGCAGTGATGTAAAAATATCTATGAGTTCAAAAGATTGTGAAAGAAAATTTTGACAAAAAATTTTTAAAAAATGAATTGGAAATATTGAAATGAAATCGAAGCTTCATTGTTCCAGCACTAAAATAAAATTTAATGAGGTTTGAATGCATGTAATATAGAAGGAATTTGAAAAGGAATAGGAATAAAATGAAAAGGAATATTGAAGGTAAAATCGAAAACGAATCGAATTAAAAATATTGAAAATTTTGAAACAAAAAATATAACGGCCACGTAAAATACAGCATGTTGCATGTACCCTCCATTCACCAGTCCAAACCCAATTTTGCGAAAGGTCACGTCGGGCCCACCACTTTAGGGTAAATGATATGGCTCGGTGAATGAAGGTAAAACGAAATGAAACAGTGGTGTTTACATTATGTGACCTTTATTTATTGGCTATATAAAAAAATGTGAAAAATACAAATGATAAAACGGATGGCAGCGGAGTTACCTGTTGACGAGGCTTGAGCAGTCAATGGTGGCACGTCTAAACCAAACGATAGTTGAGTACTCAATCCTGAAAATACCCTTCAATAACATTACAGATAAACGCCTCGGGGTTGTCAGCTATTCGTTATCGGGTTCTAGTTGGCGCTGCTGGCACCCCGCCCGTGTTCAACATCTGGGATTATATTTCTGGGTATTTTGTAGACCGTTATTCCACAATGTAAAATTCGACATGCCTCAAGGTCGCTACACACTTAAAAAATAAACCTTTCCAGTCTCAGCTACATAAAGATGAGGAAAATAAAATTACTAGCTTTCTAGATTCGCCACTTCAAATGGATTTACCGCACGAGAAATTAAAAAAGTTAAACAAACAATAATGAGAGAGATTAATATTAAAAAAGCTCCTGGTTATGACTTAATTACTGGTATAATTTTAAAAGAACTATCAGAAAAGGGTATAAAACTATTAACATTTATATTTAATGCTATGCTACGAATGAATTACTTCCCTAGTATCTGGAAAGTAGCTAAAATGTTAATGATTCTTAAACCAGGAAAAATACCAGAAGATGTGACCTCCTACCGACCTATAAGTTTATTACCGATAATCAGTTCATCAGTTTGGCTTTCGCAATAAGCATGGGACTATAGAACAAGTGCATAGACTTGTAAACAAAATAAACGCTGACCTAAATGCCAAAACATATTGTTCGGCTGCTTTTCTAGACATATCTCAGGTTTTTGACAAAGTATGGCATACGGGCTTGCAGGTTAAACTAAAGAAAATTCTCCTTCATCCGGACTATCAGTTACTAAACTCGTATCTCACTGACAGACATTTTATTGTAAATCAAGGCGATGAATATACCAAATTAAATCCCATATATTCAGGAGTTCCGCAAGGTAGTGTACTGGGTCAAGTACTGTATCTTCTGTATACGGCTGATCTGTCCACCACAAAAATAACTACTGTGGCAACATATACAGACGATACAGCAATCTTAGCATCCCATGAAGATCCAGTCACATCATCAATAAACCTACAAACCCACCTGGAGCAAATACAATCATTGGAAGCACATACTCTCTAAACGGAAACAACTGGGACTAAAATTATATCAAATGTATTGGCTCATCAAGCGCAAATCTAAGTTATCATTAGATAACAAGGTATCACTGTATGAGTCTATACTCAAGCCCATTTGGGCATATGGAATCCAACTATGGGGTACCGCTAGCAAATCTAATATATCCATCATTCAACGGTTCCAAAATAAGGTGTTGCGTGCCATTGTTGATGCTCCGTACTATATTTCAAATAAAGTGATACAACGCGATATTCCTCTAGAACCTATAACGAGTGTAATTCAACGTGTTTGTGTGAAGTACTTCGAAAGAGTGTCAGTGCACCCCAATGTACTCGCTAATCAGCTAAATATGCGACGTGATAGTGAAGTCCGTAGACTAAAACGTTTAACACCACCTGATCTGATTAGTGGACATATGTAGACTTTAGAATAAGTTTTAGAATAAGATTAATTAATTAAGATAGTATTTTATACAGAAGTTTGCTTAGTGAACTGATTTTCTACATGCCATGTATGTATAATATAGACATAAGAAATACTTATTGCCAATAGGGCAGATTGTGGACTCACGAAGAGTAAAAAAAAATTAGAATACTGCTCATAGAATATCGCTGAGTGCCTTCTGATCGTCCCCGGTAATTAACAAGTCAATTGAAAAGTCCCCGGCCTACCATAGTAAAACACATTTTTTTGGCAAAAATTTTTTTTTCAACATAATTCCCTTCAAGGGTGATACACTGATTATAGCGACCCTCCAACTTTTCGATACCATTTTTGTAGTACGATTTGTCCTTTACCTTCAAAATAAGCCTCAGTTTCGTCGATCACCTCTTCATTCAACGAAAATTTCTTAGCAGCGAGCATTCTTTTAAAACCTGAGAACAGGAAATAGTCGCTAGGGGGCCAGATCTAGAGAATATGGTGAATGAGGAAGCAATTCGAAGCCCAATTCATGGATTTTTGACACAGTGCATTGTCTTGGTGAAGCAGCACTTTCTTTTTTTTTAATGCGGCCGTTTTTCGCCGATTTCATCCTTCAAACCGTCCAATAACGCTATGTAATAGTCGCTGTTGGTGGTCCTTCCTTTTTCAAGGTAGGTAAGGTAACCTTGCCAGCCGATTGTTGCATTTTCCCACGTTTTGGACCGGGTTCATCGTATGCAGTCCACTATCCAAATCCACTCGGATGACTGGCAATTGGACTTTGGAGTGAAATGATGAAGCCATGTTTCATACATTGTCACATATCGACGCAAAAACTTGGGTTTATTACGCTTGATCATCTTCAAACACTGCCCCGAATCATCAATTGTCGTTGTTTTTCGTCAAAAGTCAGCTCGCACGGCACCCACTTCGTGAATGATATGATGTACACGTTCAGTCGATATCTTTAGTGTCTGCTATTTCATTCAGTTTCAATTTACGGTTATTCAAAATAATTTTCCAGATTTTTTAAATGTTTTCGTCGGTATCAACCTCTTTTGAGCGTCCACTGCGTTCACCGTCTTCGGTGCTCATTTCACCACCTCTAAACTTAGCATACCAGTCCTTGATGGTTGATTTTCCTGGGGCAGTGTCCGGAAATTCGGCATCAAGCCAGGTTTTTTCTTCAACTCTATTTTTTGCCTTCAAAAAGCAATATTTTATCAACACGCGAAATTCCTTTATATTTTTTTTTCACAATAACAAAAGTTGCTTCACTCAAGATGCTATAATTCACAAACTAATGATCCGATAGCTGTCAAATGTATACCCGCGTCTTTTGAGGGTTAGGGCTATCTAAAAACACATGGATTTAATTCTAGTAGCGCGTATCAGGCCGAGGACTTTTCAATTGACCTGTTAGATTGTACAATCTTGCATCCACCCCGCCTCTTGCTTATCGTAGGGGTATTCTTTTACTGAAATTTGCCGTGAAATTTCTTGCTTTGTCATTCTCCTTAGATCTGACCTTTACTTGGAGTCATCCACCTGTTCTGGGTTATCCTATCTGGTTAAACTAGAATTATCTTGCTACATCCTCTCCCTAACTAGTAGCCCAATTTTGCCCCTTGGATCTTCACTACCCCATTTATACGCACATGCTTGCATCAACTCTTTAAGAAAGAACATTGTCCGTCTCCTGTTAGGTCCAAGTTCTATGAATTTTACTCTTACCCTGGGCATATCTACACTGATGACTCTAAATTTCACTTGAGTTTGGCAGTACATTTGTGTCGAACAGAGTTATCCCATTCATTTCGTGTTTCGCCAAGAACGAGGTGCAGCGTTGAGCCCAGGAGGCCAGCAATAACAAACTTTTTGAAACCCGAATTTTTCTCATCTCTTCACGTTTCTTCCCATCATTGTCAGACCATAGCTCTAAATCGATTGAGATTGGGTCGTCACTTAATGACTTCGAGCCCGCTTGCTCACTATTAGCTTTCAGAAGTCGCCAAATCATTTTAATATCATGAACGTCAGCTCAACATACACAAAGCCGCTCATACTTACTCGCCCATTATCAAACCTAATAAATGTACAATATTATTATAAGTAAATCTGTATATTTTTAATTCATATAAATTTTTAAAAACCATTTTAAAACGCAAAATTTTCGTTAAAAGTCTTCATTAGGAACTGTCATTATTACTAAAAAAAACTTCAATTGAAAAGGGCATAATTAATGGGTTTAATAATAATCTTTCGGTAAACTCTTCAAGTTTCAGAAATTTTGATAATAGACTAAATATTTCTTTATAGTTTTGAATAGTGATAATACTAACATTTTAATAGTAAAAGTATGGGGTGACTAATCAGTTATAGGGTGATTAAAAAACATATCATCTTATATAAAAATGTTTAATAAATAAAAAAGGAATCTACATAAAGTATGTATACTTATTATTTATGTTATATTATAAAAAGGATACATATAAACTAAAATTATAGTATTGGACAAATATTTGCCTTTATATAATATTTATTATAGGGCATCTATAAAAAATAAATTAGTTATGTCATACACAAAACTAAGAGAATAATAACAAGACCTACTCATAGCAGGGAGTTTTTTTTGCCCGATTTTATAATTTGGTTTAGAGAACTGATTCTTTTTATATCTGACTAGAATCTAATTTTAATGATATTGAAATAGTTTTTATAGTTGTCTTGCCAATCAAGATGTCATGAATTAAAACCAGTTCCATTAAAATAAGGTATGTAAAAGTTAATTCAATCATAATAATGTTAATTCATGTAAACCTATGTATGCATTTAGGCACTCAACAAATAATCATATAAATATATAGATGTTATATTTTGTTACAGTAATATACGTAATAGACTATAAAATAACATGAGTTTCTTTTTTTTTCATGTTGAAAATACAAATATATGACAAATTTTTACCTATATAGACTAATATAGACTTAGGAATCTAGCGGGTTAACTACAATATTCTGTATTTAACCCTTCAAATAAGAATGCACACATATTACAAATACTGAGATTGGAGCCAATACACTTCCAATATAGACAAGTGTCATACTAAACTCATTATGTGTCTTAAATAAAGGGTTCCAAAAAATAGTTCTATGTAAATACTCTGAAATATTAATACTAAGCAATACTCTACATAATTCTAAAAAATAACATATATCACTCAAAATGTAATACTAAATCTAATAGAAAATAAAAAAATATCAGCAAAAATTAACAAAAACATAAATATATTTAATCTTCAAACAAATCAAAATTTTCTTTGTTATAATACTGATTTCCAATACTTTTCGAAAACAAAAGATATATTTGGCTTGATACAACTAACCAAAAAGCTAGTATTACGTTCTTAAATATAAATGTATGCTAATAAAACCCCAAAATTTAAGACACTAATTAATGTCAGAAAAGTTGTTTAGAAAAAACAATGTTACTTTAGTTTTGCATAAGGGGTATGCTTTTAGTAAGTAATGGTAGATTTTACCGTTCTCATAGATTTTCCTACTTTTCTCATCAACTCTTCTGAATTTGCACAATATCTACAGTTGTAAAGCACTATAATTAGGATTGCTGATCAGTATTCATTCGAAATAATTTCAGACTATCCAAATTTCAGTCGGCAATTATGTGAATGAATAATTAGCGTCAGTGCAGAAAATTGTCCCTGTACTGGACCCTGTGTGATATGTTCTAATGCTAACTCTACTTGCAAATATATTTATATGTATATATAATATGTATATTAGAATATTGCATAAGTAATTTATATTATGTTATTTTTAGAACTTTTGGTATTTATCACTGTATCACGGTTTATCTCTGATTACAGAACATCAAAAAAATCATCAAAATATATATGTACTAACAGATCTAAATCAATGTAGCACTTAAGAAATTATACCAAATAGAACAACAGAAAATGATAACATTTCAAATTTAAAAAATATTTGTATCAACTGAAATGCCACTCCATAAACTACTTGGTATAATCATACAAGATATCTACATTATGCTGATGTTTAAAAAAATCATTAAAATGTATCCTTAATATTTAACTGGGAATTAATGTGCCCAATTAATCTAATCACTATAATCTATCATATTAAAGCTTGATAACCGAAGAAATAATTAACTAAACGGCCCATCAGGAAGTGGGAATCAGGTACTATATATACAAAAATATGGAGTGTAAACAACTGATTTCATATTGAATCATCAACTAATTTAAAATCAAACTTTAGAAAACAACAGAAGCTTGGGCATTTTGAAGATTTTTTGATAATAAACATAAAATTATTTTGCATAATACTAAAAATATTATAATTTCTACAAGAAAAATGTTTCAAATATTAGATTTGAAAAAATAAATTAATCGAATGTTCTCAACAAAAACAGATCAAAAACTATTTCAATGATAAAAGATATATAATAAATAAATAAAAATATAAGTCATGCATAATCACAATAAATGGGCATAAAATAATGATAATATATATAACTACTTAGTCTTTTAAAATAATAGAGAAAACAACAAAACATTAAATGTTTTTGTTTGAGGTTAAATACTTATATATTATTAATTCAAAGCTTCTTATAAAACTAAACATTGTATAAAAATCACTTTGGCCTACAACAAATACTCAAAAAGTGGAAAGTTGAATTAAATGAAATTTGCCAACAAAGTACAGTGTAAGTCGATCTTGGTCATCGTCACTATTAGTTTCATTTCACGTTATGTTTGAAAACATAGTTTGTAAATCATTTCAAATAGCGAGTCATAAAAGTAATACTTGTTTCTACAATATTTTGCACTATGTAATACAATCTCTCTTAGCCTTCTAATAAAATATCAATAACTAAATATTAAATTAAAATAAGGTTTTAAGGAGACAAGGAAACTTATTTTAAAAGGAAAATAACATACATAATAGATAGCAAATATTGATTACTCGGGAATAGACACTGTGAAAGACAACATGTAGAGTTGGCAAAATTCACCTTATTAGCAATTAAAAGTTATATTACTTATCATTACTATTTTCGGAATGATCTGAATTATTGTTCATTTTGAGGTCAATTTTTTCTTTCTTGATTAGTGTTATATCTGGGCAATGTGCAAGCACTACACTATTACCACCAGTATGGGGAGAGTTAATATTAGCATTCGCGGCAACCTAGAAAGTAACACATATATTGTTATCACTTTAAAATAAAAGTTTATTAATTTATGAAAATGCAAGATGTTTCAAAAGAACATTTATACTTGTTTAAGTTAGTAACTCGAAGGTTATGGGATGTATATCAATGCCTAGCTCTTGAGAATACAGTCACTAGCGTTACTCGAGAGCAGACCGTGTGTAAAAAATTCTACAATATTCGAGCCACTTCGAGGTCAGGCGCAAAACAGTGCTTGGTGACACTTGCTTGACACAGCTTGGTGAGATGACGCAGTAACGACCACGGCGAATACACGTGGTATAAAACTGCCAGACGCCGAAACCACACAAATACGATTGCATTTCTTCGCTTCGCAATACAGCTGTACACAGCACTAGGCTTGGTACAATGACAATTGATACTGCACTAATAACGACTGAACTGGAATTTGGTTCTAAATCTGCTGAATTCGAATCTGAAATGGTAATGTTTATCTCCCAGATGGCTAGTAAAAGGTCACTGAGAAGATTTTATCTAAAAAAAAGAAAGACTCACGGAGAATTTACTTTGATTAAAGAATTTAGTGACGAAAAATTCAATAATTATATTTGAATAAAACGTATCGTACAAAACTTGTCGAATTCGCACAGCTTCGATTAATTATTCTTCCATTTTTAAAAACACTCACCGTGACTTTACGCAAAAAACTGCTTCACGCCACGCTACAAAGCAATATTGAGCGGTCGCTATTATTCTTTAAACCCATAAAATCTCGCCGTGACTCACACTGCGTCGCCTCACCAAGCTGCAAGCAATCACCTTATTCGAAAATAGATAAAGGTTTGAAAATCGCCGAAAAAAAGGACGATTAAGATTACTAAGAACGCCAGAGAGCGTAAATAGCATAAATCAGTCTGTTGTCGACACCGATCAGCATTACACCGCATCATGCACAAAACCCCAAAACTGTGCAATAATTAAATCCCCAAAAGGTCGGAGAGGCGTAACTACATAAACCAAATAATTAAGCGCTTTTCAATATCTTGAATTATTTAAAAAACTTAACCAGGGTTTTTTATTCCCATGTGAATTTCAAAATCAATGAGTAGTGATCATGCACAAAAACAGCAATATAAATCGCTACATGTTCTCTAACCCTCCGAGGGACTCTGGCAACGTAATAGCAAACGTTGTCATATAGCAGTATAACTTTAGCAGTAAATCACCTTTTTTAAACAAGTTATATGCTCAGTTTTTTTTTTAAATTGTTAGCGTATGATTCGTCAAAGATTCGTTTCTAAGAAATTCATAATAAAGCACCTCGTTCATGTAGAGACAGATACATGGGAAAATCTCTATAAGTAGATGAATTGTTTTGACATCAGAATATACAATTTTTACATTCGGGTTTCTTTTTTTTTGTTTTTTTTTTAATTTCTATTCACACCATTCAATAAATATTCTTTTGATTGTGTACAGATCATCACATGTAAGATTTGAATTTTTGAATTCTAGAAATATTTGGAAATAACCGGATAACTCCTAATTGAGCTGTAAGTTGGTAATTTCGAAGCTGACTAAGTTTTAAATCCTCATTTTCAAAAAGTATTAATAATAAAGATACAACATCGTTATCAAGAATACTGCAAATACAAATCTACTACTTTATACTGAATCCTTGAAAACCATAACTAAAATGAGACTCCATCAGAAAAAAGAAAATTTAATGGACAGTACGTGGTTATTCCACCACTCAAGTCCCACTAACAAGATTCAGGAAAAAGACCGACTGGAAAAAATACCAATCTCTTCTCCTGAAATCCGATCCAATTCCGAAAATTAACACACCAGAACAGCTCGAGGAAGCCGTACTCAAGCTAACTCGTGATATTCAGTCTGCTCACGAATCTGCCAGTCAAAATTTCATCACAACCCCAGCCATGGAAAAATAACCTTCCCGCTTCTCTTAAACGTGAAATTTGCATCAAAAACGGTTTATGCAGATTAGCTCGATTCACCCTTGATGCTGCAGACAAAAGGGAGGCAAAGAGAGCATGCAAGGGGCTAAGGGCGGCCGTCTCGACTTGGCGAGCAATTAAATGGAACTCATTTCTCGCGGACCAAAGACTGGATGGCCCACCTTCCTTCTGGCGTGTCTCCAAATGCCTCGCGGGGAAGACGTACAATGTCATGCCCCCTGAAGTCAGCGGTTACAGGAAATTTCGCAGTCAATGACAAGGAAAAGTCGAGCTCCTCGCAGAGACCTATGAAGCTCAAATGAAGTACCTCCCACCCGCAGAGAATAGTGTTCTAGAAGCTAAAGATAATGACACTGTCATCAACGAATCCAACTCCATCAAAAGACCAGTAACCCCAGCCTTTCTTCTTAACCATTTCGTGTCTCCAAAGTCTCTACAGACTATGATCGGCAAACTTCAAACCAAAAAATCTCCAGGTTTTGATGGAATATCGATTACCCAGTTAAAAAAGCTCCCGCATAAGCAACTCGCAGAACTGGCAAACATCATTAACTCCATCATGAAGCTGCAACACTTCCAGGCGTCTTGGAAACACGCACATATAGCGGTTATACCCAAGAAAGGAGCAAAATCAGCCTTGTCAGTGCCATTTCGAAGCTTGCCGAGATGGCAATACTCTACGCTCTCAACTCTTTCACAAACGAAAACAACATCATTCCTGATGAACAATTCGGCTTTCGCGCTCACCACCCATCCGTCCATCAGGTTACCCGTCTGGCCGCACACATCCATCACGCTCTTGACCAACGTAAAAAGCTTGGAGTAGTTCTTCTGGACCTAACCAAAGCCTTCGACAAGGTCTGGCACGACGCATTGATCGCAAAGTGCGTGCGGTTAGGCCTCCTAGAAGACCTAACCGCTCTCATCAAGTCCTATCTCTCGGACAGATATTTCCAGGTCAAGATCAGGGAATCACTTTCCAGTCGTAAACAAATCGATGCTGGCGTACCTCAAGATTCCCAGCTGGCCCCAGCCTTATTTAATTTCTTTATTTCAGATCTGCCGAGAAAAGAGCACATTGACGTCGCGTTATACGCTGACGACACTGCTTTCTTCGCGGCTGCCAGGTTCGAAGTTACAATTCATGATCGTTTACAGAAGCAGCTCGATCATGCGGTCAAGTGGTTCAAATTCTGGAGGTTGCAAATCAAACCCCTGAAAACCCAGGCCATCCTTTTCGATAAGAGGCCTTACACACTGCGCGTCTCGCAACTTAAGATCGACACCGCAATAATTCCATGGCTGGATAACGTCACGTACCTAGGTCTTCACTTCGACCGGCGGTTCGGTTGGCATTCCCACATCCAAAAAGGTTCGGGGATAGCAAACCTGCTTCCCATCTCCATCAAATGCTTATTTTACAAGATGTTAATTCGGTCCGTACTCCTCTACGGATCTAATGTCTACTTCAAGTTTGTTACACCCAACCAGGTCAAACGGCTTCAAGTTTTCCAAAATAAACTCCTCAGGAAAATATTAAACGCTCCATGGTTTGTGAGAAATAATCAAATTCATAGGGAAACTGACACTCCATATCTCAATCATTTCACAAACAACAACTCAGGTCAAGTTCTTTTGAAAACGCGCTTGTTCGCGAGCTGGTCGACATGCTGGGAGCTTAGCACCGCGTCACCGCTAAGCTCCTCCCCTTTTCCAGGGTGAAACGGCCTCATCCGTCGCTATAGTCATAACTTTTACCCCCATACAACAGTATCCAGTTGTGTGTTAACTCAGGTTCGCGAATCAATAGAATCGCCGGGCGCTCGTGCCCAATAACGGCTGCCCGATCAGCGGGTGCCATATCCCCAAATTTAATGCAGTAGCAGTAGCGTTTAGTATATTGGTAAGCCCAGAGGCAGTCCCATATAACCCGGTCCAACTTGTCACTCCAGGGCAAGTCTCCGCGACCAGGTATGCGTCATGCATTCCACCGCGTGGTTTTTAGGCCAGAACAAAAAAAAAGTTATTGCATACAGGCTTTTTACTATGAGGTTACAATCATTATATATATATACATATATATATATATATATATATATATATATATATATATATATATATATATATATATATATATATATATATATATATTCAGTTCACCAAGTCCTTAGAAAAAACCAATCATTGATAACTTGAAAATTGGTATTAAATTGGAAAATTTAAAGCACGAAATACTAAATTTCTCGATAGCACGCTTCCTATAGATGTCTTTGACAATTTTCGATTCTAAAAATAAATCATATACACTAATATTACTTTAATATTTACAGCACAGGACATTAAAAAAGTTGTGCTTTTCAAGAGTAATTAATTTGTTAAATAAAAGTAAGTGATTTTAACGAAATGTATAAAATAATAAAATTTAAAAACATTTATTACTTTTCATATACCAAATAACTTTGATTTTTTGAAACATTTCTGGTAATTTTACATTTTCATCTCAATGTAGAAGTTCTGACATTTCGTTAAAAAAAATTAATGAAATAGTTTTCACAAGCCACTTTTGAATGGAGCTTTACACCATTAAGATAATTTTGCAGAAACCAGAATAAATGGTAGTCGAGCGCAACAAAACTATAAAGTGAATACATCAAAACTACCCCGTCAACCTTCTTAATCAATCTCGCTTCTTGCCAAGTCTTTAAATATGAGTGTCAATTGATCAATTCTGGACTATTTTTAATCGCCATATTAACCACGTTAATTATTAGCAATAGAGAGTCGAACTAATGGTTTGACCAATATCAACAATGTTGTTTAGACTGGAACACACTTTCCAGCCGTATATATTAAAGTCGGGTCTGAAATAGCTGTAATTCTTACAGGGAAATTTCAGTGATGTTGAAAAACTTTTTACTTGATGTGTTATAACATTATTAAAGGATTAATAAAACATAAAAATCCTTGGTTTAAGTAAAAGCTTAACTCAAAATCAATGATTCTAGCGATTACTTACTAGATTCTTAAATACACTAGTGTTATTAGATGGAATATCAGGAAGTATTGAATCGATCTCATCATCTGTTGTTCCTTCCTCATAAGACTCCCCTTGTATCGATGGCGCACTAAAATAAATTATAAAATTATTATTAAATTAGATATCATATTCGTTAACGTTTACTACGAAAGAGTATAACTACCTGGAATTAGTTTCAGGGTTATCCACTTGGCCTACTGAGACAATATAGTTTGACAATGTTTGAGGTGTGATATTCAGTTGCTCAGCAGCTCGGAGTAGACTAATTTCTTTTCGCTTCAACTTGAGTATAATATCGGTGGGTCCTTGTTCGGCCCAAAAATCCCGTACTCTGCTGAGGAATAAATAAATAATTCTATAACTGATGGTCTCGATTATAATATTAAATTATCTAATATAACGAAATATTGTATTTATAATGCCTTTACTTCATTAATAATATATCTAACAATAGACTTTTCAAAGAATTAATATAACTGTAATTAATGTTTTACTCAAGTATATCACCAGAAGTTTCGCCTATCAATAAGAAAAACACATTTATAGCTTGAAATACATGTTACTATTCGACGTAGTCACCGCGAACCGCATATTTCATTCAACAGACTGTTCCTGTGATCTTCTAATTAGTGTAAAACATTGTTATGAGCACCATCGAAATTCGCTTTTGAATCTTTAATCAATGGAAATGACTTTCTACATATAGACTTTTCTGTTCTGTTCTGGCGGATAGGGTTGATGTTAAAGCTATTCTTTTACTGTCTTCTTTAAATTGAGTAAGAAATGACTTTTTATCTATAATATTAATTTTTTTCTTGTGTAAGTCAGGTATTGTCTAACAATTTTTGCATCAAACTAATTTAAGGTTACTGTAATAATTTGAGTATAATGGTTTACTAATTAGAAAGTAACTCGATAACTAACTTACTTCTGAGCATAAGATCCTAAAGTTACATTCTATTGTATTTTTTTTTCATTCTTATCTCATTGATGATGGATATACGCAATTTCTTGGATGGTATTAAAATGAGAATTTTCTCCAAGATTTATATGACTTTTATATTTAGCAGCCTGTTTTTATTCTATTCTATCTGAAAAGCCCTTACGTCATTCCTGAATGTGCTTGGTATTAGACCTTCCAAAAGTAAACATTTTATTAAGGCATAATATTTCTTTTTTCCATTATAAAAAAAACTGTGATAATAAATTATACCACTGTTAGAAAAGTACGACAATGAACCTAATCGTGTCATATCCTATTGAATGACAAAACTTACTGAACAACCTATTACGGTCTTAAAAAACATAATAACTGAAAAATAAAATAAATAATAAATGACTCAATATATCTAGTATATGAAATTTAATAATACAAGAGCAATTCATTTTTAACTATATTTACAAATCTTAATAAGAAAATACAAAATTACACATGCACATTACACTTTCATGAAGTTTAAATTACAGCTATCATAACATAACAATATTATAAAAGTTGACTCCTACCTTCTATTAAAGAGAGGGTGAAAACTGTAAAATGAAAAATATCAGTATCAATTCTTTCTTGTTGAATTTTAAATTTACTTTACACGTTAAACATGCTTCAATAATTAATTAAACAAATAATATCAATAAATGCACGTGTTAGTTAAGAAGTTGTTTTCAAAAAATACTTGAAAACAGAAATATCCTCCAATATAATGATATAAAATGCTTAGCTGATCTAAATATGAACAGCATTCGAATTCGAAAGCATTCAAGTACTTGCCATTCACTTGTACTAAGCAGTTCGCCATTAAAAAAAAAGTTGCATCGATAGTAATTGAATTGAACTAACTGTGGGAGGATTTGCTTCGAGCAATTTATTTTTTTCCAAAGAATTGGATACTATAAAATTCAAGATCACATAAACAAAAATATTTCAAATCTGGTGATTAAAGCATCACAATAGGCGAGGGGATAAAAAAGTCTTTTGAATAAAATATTCCGCAATCAATTTCCAAAAATATATCAGTCAAGATCACAGGGAATAATTTAAGAAACCCAGATTAAAAAATCTCACGTTTGAAAATTGGTAATCAGTAATCAATAATGGTTATTGAATTGAAATTGAAAAATATTGAAATTATAAACTAACAAATTAATAATTGAATAATACTCACTATAAAAATATATATCTAACCTACCTATAAGGATGTTTCAAACATCCATAAGAATCTCTATATCTTCCGTACAAAGTACCATAAGAAACCCCTAACAACTCCGCTGCAACCTTCATTTCGAGATTTTTTGTTTTAATTGCATCCATTACGCGTTTAGTGAAGGGCTCTTCCCAAAATTGCTGACGTCTGCCAGTATTTAAATATTCGTTCATTTTGATTACGTCTGGCCACTCTTTTTCGATAGCTGGAGTAAGAAATGATTGACCACCTGAAGTGGTAACATTGGATAGGTTCGTCCATCGATCGATGGACGAACCTGACTTTGGACTAGTGTTCGTCTGGCCAATTGTAAAAGACATGTTACTTCGGTCGTCTTCATCATCTTGAGTCTACAAGCATTTACCCACAGGTAAAAAATAGTTTCCGCAACCTAATAACAACTTACGGATTCCTTTTTAATATTTAGAGGAGGTTCTTCGGTATCTGTGTTTTCAGTTGTTTCATTCGGTTGATCATCTTCCCAGATTTGAAGATCGTGTTCGCTACTGGACATGGCATCATTCGAATAGGCATCGTCAATACTGTTCACATTGCCCGATATATTAGCGATTTTTGGAGTCGTAAAATGGGCATCGCAGTCATCTAAAAATATAACGTTTCAAAATTATATCAATAAATATAGTTCTAGTTACCGATAGGTGGACGACCTCGTTTCCTTTTACTCGAATTGTTTGACAGATCGTATTTCGGACTTTCCATAACAGTCGTAACTGGTGGAATGGCTGCTTGAATCCCGTTAGAATTTCCATCATTTTGACCAGTCTGTTCATCATCTCTCCATGAGACCTCCGCGAGGCCTTTAATTCGCAAATCTTCTGCTGTTTTCAGAAGAGTTGCTAAATGGTTCTAAAAAATCGAAACGCATAATGTATAAAACAAAGTATATAAACATTATTACTAAGTAATACGAATTGGAAAAATTTCTTAAAAAACTAATTACGAAATTTTAAAATTAAGTTATCAAAACAATTTTGCATGTTGTAATACAAGTCAATAAAAATACTTTGAATTAAAACAGTTTTATTAGCTTTTATCAGATAATGTTTATATCGATCTGTTTATATGGTTAAATTTGGAACTGGAAGCGTAATAACTGAAACCTAACTTTTAAATTATAAATTATATATATATTTATATATGTATATATGTATATATTTATATATGTATATATTTATATATGTATATATGTATATATGTATATATATATATATATATATATATATATATATATATATATATATGAATTTGAATTTTATGTACATCAAACTCTTTTTCTCATCAACAAAGGACCTTTTAGTAACCAGGCCTTATTGCCTAAAAATGACTCCTAACTATGCACCCTAGCCTAATTAACACTCTGTAAGGTATTAAACGTTAGCAATTCGTAAAAGGCTACTGACTAAAGATGATCTAAATATCGTCTCTCTATATAATCATCTCACAAGTATCTGGTTTTACCCGGCGTGTTCTTTAGTTTCTTGAATGGTATGCTAAGAATGCCAAATTTTACCCTGTTACAACTAACATCCGCAGCAGTATTCAAACCAAAAAGATTCTCGGTAGCGTGGCGAGTGGTCTAACCGCTTATCCACATCATCAGTAACCATTAATAAAATATTTTTAACAAAAAAATTGAACCGACATCAAAAAATAAATTAGAAACTCACTAAAACGTAAAAAATAGTCGAACTCAGATTTTTAACACAAAAAAATAAAATAAAATACGTACATAATAATTATTGAAATAACTAAATAAAAATGAACAAAAAACTTATTTAACCTATCTACTAGACGTAGTTTATATTCTACTATATACACATCATTTAGCTTAATACCTACCTAAATATATTTATCTATTTACAATATTATTTTAACTACTACCACCTGATGACTTTGAAGTCAGTGCCAAACAACAAATTAGATTTATTTTGCTCGTAATTTAATTTTGTGTATATGTGACAAAATAGCATCACGTTAGACAAAAAGTAAAACACATTAGAACCAAAATAAAACAACTATACTGGTTAGTATTATACTCTCAACTTGATCTAAAATCAAAGAGGTTGATCTATAATACAATTATAAAGCCAATTTGAACCTATGGGGTGCAAATATGGGGTTGCACTAAAAATTCAAATCAACTAGTCATACAACGCTGTCAAAACAAGATTCTTCGATTGATTACCAATGCCTATAGCTATGTAACCAATGAAGAACTGCACGATGACCTGGAAATTAAATGGATTTGCGAAGTTATCCAAGATTTCGCCTTGAAACACGAAAGAAGATGACTAAATCATACTAACGTGGAAACAGTACAACTGCTGGTTAGCGCGCAGTATGTCAGGAGATTGAAGCGAACAAAACCATACGAATAAAGTGTATACATTTAGTGTAAACTATAGTTAATAATTAATAAATAATTATAATTTTATAATTGAGGAATACATACTGATGTACTTTCTCGCACTCGTCTTGCTTGCTAATTAATCCAAGCACGTAGGAAAAGTAGTAATAAATTAATTGTAAATTAAGATTGTACTAAGCGTATCAATAGAGATGTTATATAAAAAAAATATATGACAAAATTATATTATTTTGTATTGTTTAGGCTCTGCGCCGACTTCAAACTGATCAGTTGGTAGTAGTCTGCGAAAATCTTCAGTCAGTGGCTATGACTTAATAACCGGACAAGTTTTGAAAAATATACCAGGAAAGGCAATTATAAAATTCACATTTACAGTTCATTAATTCCAATTAAAACATATCGCGCATATTTTGAAAATGGCTGAAACGTTGAAAATCGCCAAATGAATGTAAACCTTATCGACCAATTTCATTACTACCAATAATATCCAATCACCTGTTAAAAAGGTTAAAACCAACCATAAATAGAAAAATCTAATATCTGCACATCAGTTTGGTACAATCAGTTCTAGGGCGTAGCGCAAGCCTTCTGGCATAAAGGACTTCATGTTAAAACTCTATAAAATATTACCGAAGCAATACGTTGAACCACAAAATTCAGCCAAAATGTTTAAAGTTAGTGAAAGAAACAGGGGCAGGTGTAGCGCAAGGTAGTGCTATAAATCCTGTTCCTTATCTACTCTACTCTATACATGTGACATACCACAAAAAAAACAAAAAAATATTACTATCGCTACATTTGCCGATGACATTGCGATACTTGTTATTGGAAACAATAGCGAAGAAACAATCAGAGAACTGCAACACGCAAGTAATAATAAAAATGAGTGGACCCAGAGAGTAAATCATGGTGTGGCGACAGCCACGACCCTTTAGGCCTCCACGAATTCACCACCAGCAAGTACAAAGGTTGGCAACACCGGTGGATTGGTACCATGCAGTTCCAGGCGATAAAAGACCATCACGCCGACGTCTCGTTCTCTTTTCTTTTCTCCATCCCCTTGTGGTGTGCCGCTTCCGTAGCGTACCGTACTTCCTTTGCCTAACCTAATATCCAGTCAATTCTCCCGTCGACCACACGTATAATTTAACATTGAAATAAACAGTATTTCTTCAATCAGCGTTTTCAGTTATCGTGCAAATTCCTTCCAAAAATAGTAGTGAGTGTTCTGACAAATAATCGCAGCGGCAGCCACACATTTCGACCGACTGACCGACCCGGCGAACATTCCTACAATTGGTGACCCCGACGTGATCAAAGTGACCAACAGGTAAATCAACTCAACATAAGCCACTTGACAGATACTTGACACGTACATCGAAGGATAGCACGAGGAACGGAACCCATCAACATCACATGGTCGACGACATCCCACGAGACTAGCCTGATGAACGAAAACCACAGAAGCCTATCATGTATACCATCAACACATGAGCACCCTCGCATCACGAGACGGGACACGTAACATACTTATAGGTACCCTTAAACAAAGCCGAACGCCCCAAGACGAACGACGTCCTGCTGCCACTCCGATGACAGCTGATCCCGTAAAACTTCCTGCTCAGGTTGGGATCCCCATCTCATCAGTGGTCCCCGGGCGTTTGTTTGCGTGATTGCTGGTGCACTCCGGAACCTGCACCACATAGAGGTGCGTTCCACGGCGGTTCCACTAGGAGGGGAGTTGTGTGGCGACCGCCACGACCCTTATTCACCATCAGCAAGTACAAAGGTTGGCAACGCCGGTGGATTGATACCATGCAGTTCCAGGCGATAAAAGACCATCACGGCGACGTCTCGTTCTCTTTTCTTTTCTCCATCCCCTTGTGGTGGTGCCGCTTCCGCAGCGCTACCGTACTTCCTCTGCCTAACCTAATATCCTGTCAATTCTCCCGTCGACCACATGTATAATTTAACATTGAAATAAACAGTACTTCTTCAACCAGCGTTTTCAGTTCTCGTGCAAATTCCTTCCAAAAATAGTAGTGAGTGTTCTGACAAATAATCGCAGCGGCAGCCGCACATTTCCACCGACCGACCGACCCGGCGAACATTCCTACAATGGTATACTGAATGTGCTTACAACCAAACTATTCATATATCAATACATATAAATAATACTATTATTCCATATAGAAACAATGCTAAGTATCTTGGGATGAATATTGGCGCAAAACTTCGTTGTAAGGAGCACATAAAAAAGAAAAGAACTCGAATTACAAAAAAATGTGTCCGTAACGACAGATACTAAAATCTATATGGACCTAAGGAATGCAGTTATGAAGATGTTCTGCGAGAACTAAGATCAACATAGTACAAGTATTTCAGAATAAAGTCCTGAGACCTTCGGATTTCAACTGGTATAGAGGAAATTAAGAGATTCCACCTCCATGTAAACACTAGTGCTGCAACTCTCGGACAACACTGAACTAGCACGCAGACTCAACAAAACCAAACCGTACGATCTAGTGTAGTTGTGTAGTGCACTCAACAGTAGAAATACTGAAAAGTTCTACTAACTTTATTTTATTATAGACTAAGGGGACAATGGATCTTCCTATATAAGTACCTAATTTTCAGTCACTGTAGATACTTGTCAGAGTTAATGCATTTACTTAATATTAATTATTAATAAGACATTAGGAAAAAAGGTACAATTCTGGAGTTATTGAAAAACGACAAGACCCATTTGGGCTTTTGGCCATTAATGGGCTAGGGACTGAAAAGTCAACATCTGTCCATGTTAATTCAATCAAAAACATCTGAAATTTATAGTGGTAAATATTTTCAAAAGTAAGCATACCATCTAGTGATCTTGTTTTCGATAATTTGAAATTATTACATTAGGTGCTTTATTATCTATAGGTGAAAATGCAAACTAATCAAATTTTGCAAATCTTTTCAGAAGTAAGCATACCATCTAGTGATCTTGTTCTGGATAATTTGAAATTATTACATTAGGTGTTTTATTATCTATTCGTGAAAATGCAAACTAAACATGAGCTAAACATAAACTAAATTAGAATTACATTTTCGACATTAGTTTTGTTGTCCCAGTTTCTAAACTTATAGTGGTGCTTCTCCATCATATCCCAATTGTCGGTTTTAGTTTCAATGATTTAAAAATGATGTTAGCACCAAGACGATACATTGACTATAAGACGCAGCTCACTAATGTTTTTCATAGACTAATATTATGCTAATGATTATTAGTGAAAAATTATTATCGGGTTCTTCCCAAAGTTATCCCAAAACACTATTAGTACTGCAACAAACATACTCCTACGTGCCGGTTGACCTAGAGTATTTAGAAGTATAAAAGGTCTGAGGGTTTTATCGTTCTGCGCCTTGACGAAAGCTTCTCTAGTTTCCATCCAATGAAAAATCTTACAAAACATTAGAAGTGAGATAAACATCCCCGTACTGTTACTTTAAAATAAATCCATTAGATATTTTCTTTTTTTTTATAGATGAATTATTAAATAGCTGTTTATGCTATAGCAGACCTGATGAAGACTGCCTGGCAGCATCCGTCTATAATGTTTGGTTTGGCTTGGAAAAGCAACCTGTACTTTGCTTTCTACTTAATAAAATTTTTAAAAGTAGCTATGCATTTGTTGCTTTCTAGTTAACATTATCTTTAAATGTAACCTGTGCTGCTATTGCTTTCTGTTTTGTTAGTTTAAAGTTTATTTTTATCCGCTTCGGCTTTTATTTTCTACTGGCTAACACGTTGCCATAATATAGCTTGAACTTTTATTGCCTTCTAGCTGACACCTTGCCATGATATGGCTTGGGCTTTTGTTGCCTTCGGGCTTATACGTTGTCTCGATATTGGCTGGGCTTTTTGTTACCATCGGACTGACTCGTTATCAAGATATCAAGATATTGGTTGGGCATTTGTTACCTTCGCGCTGATATGTTGTCTGATTATCGCATTGAAATTGTTTTGTTTTCCTGTTTCCTTGTGCCTCATATATTGTTTATATTTAGCTTGTGATTTTATTTAGCTGGTATGTTGTTTAGATATAAATTTGGTCTTACGTTGCCTTTTTAGATGATATATATATACACATATTGTTGTTGACATGTTATTTATTTGTTTCATTGCTAGTAATAACAAATACTAGGCAGTTGGTTATTTTTTAAAATTTAGTCGTTCTTGTTGATAGTAGGTATCAAAAATAGTCTTGTAACTTCATATATTGTCAGGATTAGGGCGAATAACCGAGTCAAGAGCTTCCCAGTATCAGTTTGACTATCAAGTTAGTTCCAAGTCGATAAATTAACTATAACACATAGCTCATTACTGTTATGCATAGACAAATATATATGTTAATAAATATTGGTAAAAAGTAATTATCAGTGCCCTAATAATACTGAAATGAAAGTTTATGTTATTTGAGTTTACAAGTTCAAGGTGCCCCGTTGATATGTGCCCCGTTGACCTAGAATGCTTTGAAAGATCCAAACTGAGGGAAAATTATTTTCACACGAATTGACTGGAATTGCAATTTTTGTATTAATTAACATCTTACATTAGATATGCTTAGTACAATCCTAATTTACACATTAATTTATTACTACTGTTCTGTTGTACTTGCATACACAAGTAAGGCGAGTATAGGATTAATATATCAATATGTATTTCCCAAATTAAGATAAAACTAAGCTAAAGTTAAGAATACATTTACACACTGAACAATTTCGTGCGGTCTAATTCGCTTCAATGTTCTTATTTCCTGCGTGTTGTTTACTAGCTGTATTCCTTTTTTCATGTTTTAAGGCAAAATCTTGCATCACTTCATATATCCATTTCATTTCAACGTGCAGCTCTTCATTGGTTACGTAACCATAAGCATTGATAGTTAATTGAAGAACTTTGTTTTGGGTGCGTTGGATTACTAGTTGGTTTGATGTTTTAATGTAACCCCATAGGCCCAAGTGATGTTTCCAGTTTAACCTACCATAGAGATGTATTCTGAGGTATTGAACTACTTCTGCTTGAGGAATCGGGCGTCCATCAAGTAATATAATAAGGTTCTTGTCATTTCGCCGCAACGCAAAATCAGCATAGACAAATTTGGAGCTATTAAGCTGCATTTTCTAGTCTCTAGACCATTTGTAGTTCGTGTTGATCGTGCTACTTGTACTTTTTCTAAAATATTATGCAGAGATATATATTTTACTATGATACTGAGTCGTCAGCAAATTTTCCAAGTACCGTTTCTTGTTTCTGAGATAGTATCAAATATAGATCAGATATATCAGTATGAGATATCAGCAGTATAGAGCAGATACAAGTATGGTCCCAAGACACTACCCGGGGGAACTCCAGCCAAAACAGATGACTGGCGTTGAAAAATAGATCCACTACGACAATCACAAGAGCAAAGTTATCGCTTAATCCGGAAAAGCCACGTACATCGACACTGAAACGGAATATTTATAACCATAAAATATTCATATGCTGAGATCAGCAAGATGTAGTATTACGAGCTGCTAATGAATGAAACTGTTATCGCAGATACCTACCAAAGTCAATTGGCCACAGTCAATTGCATATTATATTGCATTTGTTCAGATAGATGCAGCATAGCCTGACTTTGTTTTGAAATGTAGAAATACGAAAATGAGTCGACGATTAAATTACTACCTAACCAACATTGTTTTGATCACACATCACATCATTTTAATCGCGGTATCACCATATTGCCATCAAGATGGGAAACAGTTAATAGGAAAATGATGAAAATATTTTTATACATTTAAATTTATCCGAATATCCGTAAATTTATCCGAAACTTTAAACGTGTTTTGTATAAAAGTAAAACTATAACGAAAAAAATAGCCATAACTTGACAAACAAAATGTTGTTTGACTTTTGTACGATAGCAGCACTTCTCTAGATTAAGAATTTTCTTTTGGTTTCAGCTTACTTGGATGGTTTCAATAGTTTTAACAACGGCGCGTCATTTTTTGAAACCCCCCTTGAATTGCCTGTAATTTAATTTTCTTTAAATATTAATAAACATATAGTAAAAAAAATGATGGTATTTTTTATAATTTCACTTAAAAAATACTAAATCCAAGCATCTACTCTGGAATGTCCCCTTAAAACTTTTTAATGAATTTCAGAAAACCCTCCCTACACAATACCTTTCTATTCCAATGGAAAATCACATTGTCTTAAACATTAGTTTTTGTATAAAAAATATTTAACAAATCGACGCTGTACATAAAGCGTAAACTAGATGGAAAGAATTTCGACAATGGATTCATTCGGCCGAAACGAAAAACCCTGCGGCATCAGGCGTCCAACTCTTGAGAAAAAGAGAACCTTTCCAGAACGCAGTTCTAGCCGGCTAATACAATTTTGATGTTTTGTAACATTTTGATATTGCGTGATACCAGTAAGAACCTATTAATTTTTTGTGAACTTTTTTAGTCGAATTGGGTAAAGTTCAAGGTTAACTTTCAATAAATCTATAAAATGTATAACTAATTATTTACGAGAGTGTTTCAATTATTTTTTAGAGGTATTTCGGCGCAAATAAGTTTGATTCGAATTGGCTTAATTTAATTAAAACATCAATTGGGATGAATTCGTAGTGTGACTTCACAATGTGACTTACAAACAGAATACCCCTAAAGTAGCATTTCCTTTTACTTAACAAATGCTGCGTTTGTTATTGACAATTTGTATTCACATTTTCATACTACAATACATTAAAACATTTAAAATTGCAATATATACTTAGTCTGTTACGACAGTGTAGATAAATTGTAAACCAAACTCTGTCGGTTTGATATCACATTTATCTCGACAGAAAAAGAAATATAAAATGTCGATTAAATCATTTTAATTCGTAAAACAGGGTGGGAACAGTTAAATTAGTAAATATTTAATATAATAACAATTCTGTTATAGCAATAAGACTTAAATTATGGTTGATTTTAAAATGAGAAATACGGAAAGTTGATAAGAAAATAAGATTTCAAAAGTAGAATCATAAAGTGAATATCTTGTGCAGTTGATTGTAAAACAAAAAATAATTTATCATCTGTCAAGTAAATATGAACATATATACAAATAACATATTTAAACATTGATATATGGTAGGTGGTTCAATTAGTTCTGTTGTCTGATAAGAAAATAGGAGTTTGTGGTTTGAACCATTTTTTATCGAACACAAAATTTACTGAACAATTATATATACCGTAGATCGATGATATTTTTCAAAATAACATCTACGGCATTGTTTTTTTCATGATATATGAACTATATGATTAATAGTTATAGTTACTTTTATACGGTTAATCTAATCTAAATAAGGAACGTATTAAGATATAAAATATTAATTATCTAAGTATATGTACCATTTAATATTTTATAATTTTTCTTACTGCTACTTTTTTGCAGTACCTTTGTAATTCCATTATGTGTATTTATTATTAGCTTGATTGATTAACTTGAAGACACTTTTCAGTTAACCAATAATACTATTATTGTATTATAAATATTTCTTAAATTAAATAATGTTTATTTATATGTACAGCAATACTGCACTATATATATGGGGATTTATATTATAATAAAGTTTTTAACTAAATACTAAAATATGGAGGCAATAATTAAACATGCGTATCTTCACAGATTAATATACTATATATTAATCTCAATAAGCATATTATATATTAATCTAATGCAAAAAAAAATTCAATTCAATATAGAAAATTTTAAACATCCAAAGAACCAATTAATACACGTCATATAATGTATAATTATTTTCCATTTAATTTAACAGCATCTTAAACAAATTTATTACCATACGTAAATTTGGAAAGATGATGTTATTAGATGTGTATCAAAAAAATTGGTATTTTTGCAAAACTATAACATTAACTCATATATTGATAATGGTATAAATAAAAAGTTATTCCGATACCGGGAATCGAACCCGAGCCTCCTGGGTGAAAGCCAGGTATCCTAGCCACTAGACCATATCGGATATGTGAACTAAGTTAACTTGTTCCAAAATATAGTTGTTATATATAAAACAATTATTTTTTATTTTTGAAATTAATTTTATATAAAAATTGGTACATTTTTAAGCAAAAATTATAACCAAAATATAAATAATTGTTAATGTTTTACCAATATTTTTGTACTTAAACATTCTCCAAAATAAACAAAAATAATCTTAGTAAAGAAATTTATGTTATTGATAAGTTTCTAGATCTATAAGTTTTTTAGATATATTCCCTTGAATGCCATGACACTGAAAGCAATAATTTAAATCAATAATAATAGATTTTTAAAAATGACTTTGAACTTTTAATATCGTAATATTTACATAATAGACCAAAACAATTATAATACCACTATTTTTTTCGAATAAATTAGGACGTGTGAGTATATGTAAGATAAAATTGTACCCCTTTATACACCAATAAAAACGTGTATGTCAAAGGAATGTAATCATTTAAAATAATATAGGAAGAAACCTTGAAAATATTTAAGCTATTCTGAACAAGAAATAATACCCACACACATACAACACAACATAGTGTTAAATTTCATGTAACCACAGGAAATTTCAGCCATTCTACAACTTAAAAAAACTGGAAAATATAAATAGGTCTTATCTAATTTCAGAAAAATGCACGATAAATAATATACAAGCGCTAAATTTAAACAAATAAAGTGAAAAAATGGGAATTTTATTAGTCACCGTTTTCAGAAATCTAGGCTGTGTTTAAATTTTAACAGTTTGTAACGTCGAAAACATAAACAATTTTTCAATTTTTTGTAATTGTATTGACCTTAGAATTAATGTAGGCATTAAAAATAAAAATTTCATCACTATTTTTCAAACACATTTATAACAAAATCGCGTTTATTCCAGAATTATAGAATAATTTCAGAAATACCTATTAGGCTACAAGGTCTTTTGAACAAAAGATAATTGTATTTGGTTGAAAAAAACACAGATAACAGTAACAGCGGTTTCACCAAGAAGTTATGACATAAAGGGGATTTTGATATTAAATACTCATAATTTCTATGAAATCTAAATTTTAGTTAATTGTTTCTCTTTCCCTGGTGATTAATTACAACGCACAGTGACGCATAATTCAAGACACATCATATATTTTTTAATGTTAGATTAAATTTAAATTATAATAAATAAAAACAAACATATCTACTCACATGTTCCACATTAATTTCTCCTTTATACATAAATTCTACCAGACATTTAATGTCAATATATTTTACATCTTTCATTATTAATATAGGATCCTTTTCTTCATACTGTGATAGGATTGTTTCAAAGTATGTGCTACAAGCAGAGAGGACAATTTTATGGGCTTTTATTATTCGCCCTTCACATGCCAATGTAACATCACAAAATGCTTCTCTCTCCAAAAGTTGTGAAAACATAGCTTGCAAATTCGAATGATGATATCTCCAACGCAAGCAATATTGTTGTGGTAGCATTTTTATTTGTTGTTTAGTTTGGTTATGTCAAATAAAAAATAAAAATAAATATCGCAAAATCTGGGTGCGATTTTAAAAACAGTCTACTTCACACAACACTGAATGTCAATTTCCTCCAAATATTTATGAGTCAGCGATTTGAAAAACTTGGAAACATAAAAAAATAATCGATATCCTTACACTTTTCAATTCTTTTTAAATAACATAATATTCTTTTTGAAAACACAAAAACATTGCACTATATTCACTAATCGCTACATTCAACTGATGCAAAATTCCCGTCACGTAGTAAAACATTCGTGCTTTTCTCAAAATTTGAAGACTCGTATGTAAATGTTCAGTCATTTAGAAAATTCCGATAAAAAATGTGTCCCTTAATTTTTTTTATGATTCAGTGAGCCAATAGAAACCACGTAAGACCCTAGAAAATCATGTATAGTCCGTTTATTCGTCGGCCAAGCCTTTGAGGCAAATCAATACATTTCGTCTTAAAAAAAATGCACGTACGAAAATGTCCATTTTTAGAGTCGGTTTTCACATCTTCCACGTTAAACTTCACCGGCCACTATTTCACATCAACTTTTACAAATAATCAGCTTTTATGGCAAAAATAACGGCATCAATTACACAAACGTAAACTAAAAACGGGGTCAAAAATATACCAACTTCGCAGACTGTACTGATTGTAATTAGGCCTTTCATATTTATTTTTATAAACTTGAGATTTTTCCCAAGCCTGGGAAAAGAAATAGAAAATCCGTAGACATGTCAAGTTCAACGAACGTATCGTCACCGTTACCGAATCATAACAAACAAACGTGGTTTCTAATTTAAATATTTATTATGCCAACTAAAAGTCAAGTTCTTTCTTCTTATATTTATTTGATTTTCTTTATATGCAATCGTGTTATCGCAAAACACACGCCTATATCTCATTTGTTCTGTCCCTCTCTTTAAATTTTGAAAATTTCTTAAAAAGAGATAGAAGATTACCATGTAGGGGAAATATTATTTGACATATACTTTTTACATTTATGCTAAAATATCAGGTTTTTTGAAATTTAGGGACTTTATTTTTAGGGATTTAGTAATTTATACATATTTACAAACAATTTTATTTTTCATTTAAAATTCATTTATTTTATGGTATTAAAAGTGTATATAATTTTCTATTACAAAACAATCAAGCTAAATATGTTATCAACTTATCAACACGATATATATGTGCCATGCTTGTATTATCAGACCATGGAGTATTATCACAAATCAAATGCAAAATCATAATATGAGTGTTATTTTCCAGGATGTAAAAGCTCAAATAAAATTAATTATTTCCCATAGGATTCAGCTCTAGTCCTGAAACGGTTTTTAAATGTAAGTAATGATACATTTCAAGAAACCTCATATGATCTCTTACACCAAGTTTTCGAATAGGAAGTTTTATTCTTCGAATTTCAGATTGATCAGATGATTATGGACCCAAATGTAAAGTATCAATGCTTAAACAAATGCAATTCCTAATTGTAATTTTAATAACAAGTTTTTCATTAAAATCTACATTGATAATTGAATTGAAATACATAATATGTTTATATTAACAGATCATTTCCCTTAACCTAGCGGAATGATAAATATGACTATAAGTTAAATATGGGAATAAGCATTTACTCAGCCCACATTGGAATCTTCAATAATTCTGAAAGAAAGTACAAATATCATATTTTTTCAAAGGAAGTAAATTGATATGTTTAAAAACTGAAAATTATAACACATGTTTCTTTGCAGATGCTTTTGAAACAGATGAACCTGTGGCTTCAAATTCATGCTGGTAAGAACCAGACAGTATAACACTAAAAAGTCTATATACATGTATACAGGTAATATTGCAAGCAAGAATTTAACTCGTTTGTGTTGTTTCTGGATTTTTCTGTTTTGAAAAAAATCTACATAACCAGGTATAATGAAAATGCTAATTCAGATATTGTCAATGATCTTGTTTTTTTTGTTTGTTTTTTCTGATGTTTAATTGTGCACAATGTACTAACGGCAATGCGATAAGAAAAATACTAATTTGGTGTTGCTTGTTCTAGTGGATGAAAAAAATAAATAGAATTGCAAAAGACAAATGGATTTTTTTTGACTATATATAATATGGATAGGGCCCTATTAAGTACCTATCAAAATATACATAAAGAAAAAAGGGAGGTTTCATAATCAAAATTGTAACAAGTAATTCAAATACTGTATTTTAAAGTATATTTTGAACAAATCTTTAATTAATAATTTTAATTTTATAATATTTAAGGCAATAACAAACTACAATTAGAAAACAAGTTATTAGTTGTCAGATTAGATATTGTTTTTTATGTATTAAAAAAAATATACAAATATTAACTGATCTTTAACTAAAATGTTATTAAAATTTTATAAATGTAGTAAACCCACATTGCGCGCCCTCAGGTGGCTCGGAATAACAAAGCTTGATAACTTCTGATCTGTTCTTCAAGTCAGTCTATTCTAGGGGTGTTAGCTGTCGAAAAAATATCGATATTTTAATAGATATTTAAAACTAGGTACCAATATACGAATTAAAATTAATTAAATGGTTTTTTATAATGTTTAAGAAATATTTAATTTTTTTGAAAAATATCGATATATATATAGATGCATAGGACATTGTTTACTATTATTAACCTAACTTTATTAATAAAGGTTATGTTTTTATTGCACTGTTATTAGTACTTTTTTTAAAATGTCTGATGATGAAGTGTTATATGTTAAAAAACAAAAAACAATTCATTATGGGTCATTAGAAGATTCTGAAAGAGCCCGATTAGAAGCAGGTCAAGATAATGATGATAGTAATGATAGTGCTTCGGAGCCGGGGGCTCCTCCACCTCCTCCAGATGAATCTAATGAATATATGGGCCTTGAAGAAGCTATGTCCCGAGATAAACAAGCTTTATTAGAAGAATTTGAGAGACGTAAAAAAGCTCGATCCATAAATGTTTCAACTGATGATGGTGAAGTTAAAAGAAATCTTAGGCAACTAGGTGAACCAATATGTCTTTTTGGAGAGGGGCCGGCTGAACGTAGGAGCAGATTAAGAGACATTTTAAGTCGATTAGGAGAGGACTCAGTAATTCGAAGGGAAGCTGAAGAAGAACGGAAGCAATTTGAGAAAGATCAAGAACAAACCTGGTACCATGAAGGTCCTGATTCGCTTAGAATTGCCAGGTAGTATTCACAATTATTTTTTTAAATGTTTTATAATTAATGCAAAAATTGTTTTAGAATGTGGATTGCTGAATATTCCCTGCCAAGAGCTAAACAACGATTAGAAGATGCTAGGCGATTTATTGAACTTCCCGCTACTACTAAAACAGCAAGGTATTGTTGCCAAATATGATTTTCTTTATTTATTAGTTATTTAATTATAGATCACAAGAACTACAAAAAAAACTTCAGCAGATGTCAATTCATTCTTCTCAAATAGGTGATACAAGACCAATATCTTACTGTTCATTTAGTCCAAATTCTAAGCTATTGGCTACAGCATCTTGGAGTGGACTCTGTAAGATCTGGTCTGTACCTGAGTGTGAATTAAAACAAACTCTTAGAGGCCATACATGCAATGTAGGAGCTATAGTGTTTCATCCAAAAGCAACTATTTCACAGGAAGAAACTATTTGTAATATGGCTTCTTGTGCTGCAGATGGATCAGTGAAATTATGGGATTTTAAAGGAGATGAACCTATTGCCGATATAGAAGGTCACATGCCGCACCGAGTGTCAAGAATTAATTTTCATCCATCTGGCCGGTTCCTGGGTAAATAGGTTTAAAATTTATCTATAAAATTATGGATATAACACATAATAATTGTAACTTACATAATTAGTTATTTGAACAAATATGCTGATTCAAATGATCTGTTGTTTAAAATATTATTTAATGTTAAATTTTTTAGGTACCTGCTGCTTTGATAATTCCTGGAGGCTATGGGATTTGCAACAATGTACTGAAGTTTTACATCAAGAAGGTCATGTGAAACCTGTTTACTGTATATCATTTCAAACTGATGGGTCAGTTTGTGCAACTGGAGGTTTGGATTCTTTTGGCAGAGTCTGGGATTTAAGAACTGGCAGATGTATTATGTTCATGGAGGGGCATCTTAAATCAATTTATGGTATTTTGTGGAAATATTTACTTGTACTTATTGTAAAAATATTTTCTGTAGGTATAGACTTTTCCCCTGATGGCTATCACATAGCAACAGCTAGTGAAGATAATAATTGTAAAATATGGGATTTGCGGAAAAGAGCTCATATATACACAATACCAGCTCATAATAATCTCATATCAGATGTTAAATTTCAAAAGATTGAAGGAAATTTTTTAGCAACTGCATCATATGATAATAGAGTAAAATTATGGACAAATAAAACATGGCAACCCCTTAAAACATTATCAGGACATGATGGGAAAATTATGTCTTGTGATATTTCTGCTGATAACAATTATATTGCCACTACTTCATATGATAGAACATTTAAAATATGGTCACCAGAATGAAAATAAAATCTTATCTTGCTCAACATTTATATTTATTATATAAATTCATAATGAAATGTAATACTTTTAAAATTCAAATAAAAACAAATTCAGTTGGAGGCAATATTTCTTATTTGCCTAACTGCAGCAACATATTTGGCTGTATAACCCAGGCTTTGAGTTTGATATTGATCAGCTGGTATTTTTAACAATGATGACAACTGTTGTAAGTTATCTGACAGTAATATACCCAAATCCTGAAGGACATTTTTAAGGTAATCTGAAAATTGAATTTTTGTTTTTAGTAATTGAACAGGAATTGACAACATAATAAAATCAACGACAATTTAAAACTTACTTATATCATGAGCTAACTGTCGACTAGCTGGTTGGCTAAGTTTACAAATGGATAAAATTTTATCTGTAAAAGAATTACAAGTTCCTCTAGCCATAATGACTAAAAACATTCTTGCCAAGGCACCCTCGGTATCTGAGCTTTCTGCATATTCTTGATCTACAAATTTCAATGCACAAGCTAATGATGGATTTTCACTAAATAAAAACGGCTCCAAGTGCTGAGGTAAGGTCATCAAATACTGGCCAATCTGAAATATTTTTAAAATAAAACATGCATCCCACAAATATTCATTTGAAGATAAATTATAAAGTTATAAAAATAAACACAAATAATATAAGTCATCGATTGTAATACTTAAATACGAAAGAAATTACATGTATGTGTGACTTTCACATATTAAACCAAAGAAGCAAGTGAAAACATCATTTCCATTATTTTTTTAGTTTAAAAAAACAAAACATTTATCATAATTTAAATTGTCACTAATGGCAATCTTTGTTCTTATAAAAATGATAAATAAAAATTTGGATCACATTTGATTTTATCCGCATAATCTTGAAAGGAATTTTGTAGGTAATATGTTGTCATTTAAAATCCGTACTTATCAATGGAACTAACAAAAATAATGAATCCCATTCTTTAAAATTACATAAAGTACATAGACATATATAATTCTGGAACTCCCTCTAGAATTACACAGAAAAAATAAAATCTGTGTTGTTAGAATAGATTGAACATAATATACAATTATTACAAAAAATACGATTCTTCCGTGCCTACAAAAATTGAAATATGTCAATATACAGTCTTAAAATAGTACCTGAGTAATATATTCTTGAGGTGAAAAGCTGTAATCAGGCATATTTGAGTTATGTAGTAAAGAAGTATCAAATTGTGTCCATGTTTCAGGATCTGTAACAACGTCTAGTTGTTTAGAAATTGGTCCAAAAACAACTTGATATGTTATATGATGTATATCAATACATAATTTAGAGAACTCCGACATTACAGAATCCATAAGTGAAAGTTGTGTACCTTCAGTTACACATTTTATCAAAGACTGAAACTCGCGAAGATTGTCTGAATCAAGTAGCAAGAGACTATATTTGATATTGGTTGCTTTCTTGTTGTAATCCAAGACCGTCGCAGTTAAGTCTTTTTCTAACTGCTGCACTTTAAGTAGGACCTCCCCTGTATATTGTAATAATGACAGACATAATTGAAAAGTGTTCCAGTCTTCTTCAAATTTCTTAGATCTGTCTATTTGTCTTAAAGCAACTCTATAATATTGACATGTTATTTAATATTAACCTATTGTAAATGTTTATTTTATCACTTTCTAACCTGAAATAACCAGCATAATTGGAGAAAAATGCTTTTAAAGCTACTAAGAGCCCACAAAAGCCACAGTTTTCAGTAAAAAGCTCACATCGCCCTTTAGCCTCTAGAGTATAGTCAAATGCTTGACTTATGCTTAAACCTAGTGCTTGAATTGTTTCAGGCAATTCATCCTTCATACAGTGTATGTTATTAAGATTTTTCATTAAGTTCGCTTGTTCATATGCAGCATATTTACATATATATACAACTAAATGTTTGTAAATTGCCTTTAAAAAGTCGAGAATTTTAGCATTATCCACTTTAGCTAAAATATATACATAAAAAAATTACATTTGTTTTGTTATATTTTAAATTACCTGTTGGGTTTTGTTCAATAATATTTAACATTTTTTCACAAAATTGTTTTGTAGTCTCTTTAATATCTTGGAGGAAAGTTAACTTATCTGAAGTTTGTTTAAGTGTAGCATCAATACACTGATTTAAAGATGGATCCAAAGAACTTAAAACATCTATATAAATTGCTATTAAAATATCTGTAGGGGATTCTCCAGCAAAAACCTGATTAATCCATTTAGTTTGACTGTGCCAATTAGATAATAAATACTCATAGTAATTATTTATCCAATGAATAACTGATTCATCTTGTTCATGTTCCAATTGTTTTCTCCACATTTTCACTAGAATATCTCGTTGACAATTTTTATAATATTTCATTAATTCTGTTTGTCTTCCTATAGAAGAAAAAATGCGAACAAAAGCCAGTGATTTTTCTAAAACATATTTCTTAAATGTTGTTTTTTTCAGTAAAAAATAATTTTAAACCTGTATTGTAAGTTGTAAATGCTTGAACAATAGTTGGACTAGCAATAGCTTCTAATCTATTTTTTAAACCTTCTAGTTGTAATTTCCTATCTTCATAATCAGCCACATTTATTAGCAATTTTAAAGAATTTTGCATTCCAAGTATTTTTGCCGATATGGCCTCTATATTTTTTGAATCAAATATTTCTTCTAAATCATTAACTAAAATCAAGCAACAAAATAACTAGCTATTATTATAAAAAACATTAGCACTATTTCTACCTAAAATTGTCCAATTATCACTTTCATGTAAACCTTGTTTAGCAAGAGTTAAACTGTTTTTCATAATATCCAATTTTTCAATTGTATTTATACTTTTCCTAGTATCCTCTTCAATTTTTATAATCTCTCCCTTTACTTGTTCCATTTTATCTTTTAAAATCATAGCTTCTTGTTGCAACAACTTACTATCATGTACAATTTTAGGTAATGAAGCCAAAACATTTTGACTAGTATTTTCTAAGGCATTATTCACTTGTTGAACATAAAGCTGAAGTTTCATTACTAAAGCCATTGTATAATTGTTCTATAAAAATTCAATTTAAGCCATTTAAGCAGTATATACAAAGATACAAAAACATTTACATCTTTCTTTTCTTGGGTTTCTGCTACTTTCAAAACATCATTTACCCAGGCTTTTGTATCAAAATTATCATTAGAGAAAAGGCTTATATCCTGCAATAATTTATTGTTAGAGTACACTATTATATTTTAAAGTATACTTGCCATTTTGTTATAAAATAGTAAACAAACTATACTCGTTATTCTGTGACACTAATTCTGTATTCAGTCATACAAAATAGTTTGAGCTGGCTTTGACATAAATCTTTAACCTAACATTTAGAAAGATTTATTTAAAAGTCCAGCAACTAAACATACATTTTAAAGTAAAATATAGATTTGTTCATAAGTAGCATTGAAAATAAATAATATAAGAAAAATATGACAATTCTAAGATTAATTTTGTAATTAAAAAACAAATGTAGGGGTGATACTTTTATTAATATACTACCAAGGTGGATATTTATTAGTCTCTGCTTTTACAGACACATCACTTTCCAGTTCTTTCAGTAAATGAAGAACTTTTTGATACAGGAAAGAGAATCTGCAAAAAATGTATTTAACAAAACCAAAAAATGAACTTAAAAAATTAACATACTTGGTCCCAGGTTTACAAATACCTAAATGATCGAGAGGAATTTCGAAATATTCCCCAATTCCTGTATTACCCGAATTCCGTTCTACCAATAAAAAATTGAATTTCATGGCGCTTACAACAGTTGACTTGGTTTCGACGAATGTTACGACCTTTAAAGGTATTTCTTGAGCAATCTTTAGAAACTTTTCGTGAATTGCTGTTAGTTTGGGGCAATCTAAAATGAATGATAAATATAATTAAGGAGTAATTATATTAAAAAAATAATTCATTTTCAGATAAAGAATAATACTTACCTTCTCTTAGTTCTTGCACCTCAACTGATGGCCAAAGTACTAACGACACAGCATTGCTTAAATTAGCTAATTTAGACCCTCTATGTGGAGTACTATAAAAAATTACACCTTTGGTATTTAAACATATGTTTTTCAAAATGCTATTTTCACTTTCATAAGCTACAAATAGGGATTACTTTTAGGATATAGTATATTAGAAACAATTTAACATACCTTTACATAAAATATTTTTAACTATTAGTCCACCCATGGAATGCGTAACCCATACTATTGGCCTATGTCCAATATCACATTTTAGCAGCATTTGCGCTAAATTGTCGCTTCTTTCATTTAGAGTGAATTTTTCTTTTTCTGTAGGACATAAAGGCGTCCACATTGATAAATTTGTATCATAATTTACTCCAATTATTCTTATATTTTTACAATCATTCCCTAAAAAATAAACACTGTAATCATGCAAATAATACTTTTTTTAGCTTTGAAGATTTGAAATTACAAGTCAACAGATCATGCAAGCTAAGTATAACTCCCCCTATCTAAATTGAAATAAAAATTATATTAAATATGAAATGGTTATAGAGTGTTGTAAGACAAATTTCATCAGTAAGTTATATGAGTGTTGATTTTGACACTTTAGAAGTACTGATAGGGACACAGTTGACGAAGAAAGTTTAATATAGAGGAGGTTCAAGAAGAAATAAGAAACTTTATAACCATATAACGACCATTTATAAACAGAAAAATGCACATATTGCATTAACCAGATGATGCTCCTTCTGACTACTTGTTTCGATCGAGTTTATAAGGTCTGAATCAGCAACAAAATAAATTGATTCTTGAATAGCGCCATAATATGCATTAAAAAATATATTTAGAAATATTAGATAATATAATAATAGATAATATTAAGTACTGTAAATAGTACACATAGTACAAAAAAATATCAAAAAAATCACAACAAAATCAAAAAATATCCATTCTTGTTATATGAAAGTGTAGTTATTCAATACCTAACCAGTCTTTGGGCCAACAATACGTAAATTCTTCATAGTTGTCATTGCTGGAGACTTGACAGTCATATGCATCTAAAGGGCATGTAAATGGACCACTACACTCCTTGTTCGCATTTGATGGTATATCATTCAGAACTACTTCATAGCTGTCTATGGTAATTTTGTCGGTAATATCCTTTAAAAATTCTTTGGTCGTTTTTCTTTTTTTCTTGGCGGGAACCGGCTTACTTTCAGTTTCAGGTAAAATGCTTTCTAAGAAAATAAAAATTTGCTTCAGAATTAAAAATAGAAGTATTATATACCTAAAGAGTAAACAATTGTATTCTTTCATAACATATGAACTTCTTACAATACAGGATCTTGCGGATATAGGATCGGGAAGGTGCGCTTGGAATTAGGCATCACGGATATACAGACTCAATCTACACAGTATCTTACCTTTAGGTTTACGTTCCCCCTTACCAATAAGTCCCACCAGGTTATCATCTTTGGACCTTTGCCTCCAAGTGAAAAATACACCTCCAAGTAAGCCATGAACAAAAATCACATCAATTTCCTGGTTCCTGTTAGGTAGGTGAATTGGGTGTAAAACATATAAATTGCTAGAGTATTGTGCAGTGTTATTTTGATCCAAGTTAGCAAGAGCGCGGGCTGCTGGTATTGAAACATGTATGTCTTCGTGATTGCACCATTCTGACAAAACACCTATCCAGCCTAAAACATATTTAGCAAATGTTTTTTAGCAATAACAAACAAAGAGAATACTAATAGAGGGGTCATCAACTGTTATTTAACGGTATCCATAAAGTGAATTGGTGTATTTAAGTATTTGAAATCAATAATACAGAAGGGAAAAATGGCATTGATGACTATAGAATCAGTAAACTTGACTAGGTTTCAAAAGCATTAGCCTAAAGTTGTATGCTTGAGAAAAAAAAATTTTAGTTTTGGATGAAAAACAAGGATAATTTTGAGAAAAAAATAGATTCTCTGAAGCTCTGATTGTTATTCTTCTATAAGTTCATATATTCAATCTTTCCGTTATTTATTCATTCAATTGCTATCTACGCCAAACAGATATTTAAGACGTTTGCTGTCTTATTGCAAAGTGGCATCAGAGACACCAATGTGAGTCACTCATAGAAGCAATTCATATATATGTATAGTAGGTAATTGCAAGTAATTCAATATATCAGTAATATATAGTACCAATATATTTTTTATATGTTACCATACCAAACTTTGACAACAATCATCAAACACAATTATATAACATATTATAGCCCTAATACTAGCATAAAAAGTATATACTTCCCATGAACACATGATTTGGGAAATACATACCGATGTATTAATCCCATACTCACCTTGCTTGAGTATTAATGCAAATACAACAGAACAGTAGTAATAAATTAATTTGTAAATTAAGGATGTACTAAGCATATCTATTTTAAGATGCAATTATTAAAAACATAAAATAAATAAACACATGAAAAAGTTGCAATATTTCTGAAATTCCTAGTTACCTGATATGTGAAAGTATTCTAACAACTGCTTATTAAAACTCATATATGATAAAATTTGACACAATTTTATGGTAACATAGATGTTATCAGAATATCTTTTATATATCTCCATAAGTAGAGGTAGTCCATTCAGATTTGCAATATCTGAAGAATAACGTTCAATACTGCAATGATGCAATAATGATTCCAAACACATTGGTATGATTTCCTTCTCTGACTGAATAAATTTACTTAGTTCCAATGCTGATGAGTCATTATCAACAATATGACTACAGTCCTACAAAAAAGGTTAAAAGAAGCATACATTGTACATGGAATTGAAAATACTTACTTACATGATCAAAGACAAAAGCTTTAGATAGGAAATATCCTATGCATGGATGCTGAGACTTATCATACAATGTTATTAAAAACTCCCTCATTTCATTTATAAGTTGGTCTTTATTATAGTTATGATATCTATAAGGTGGCTCTAAAAAGAATCTTCTATCTACATTTTTTGTTCTAGCTAAAGTCACTGCACTTTGAGAATCTATCATATTTGCAATTAATGCATAATGCCAATTATCCAAATAGTTTGCTTTTGCCAATTTACCTAATGCCTTTGTTCTACAACATAAACATGTTTCTCATTTCAATAATTACACTTTACTTACTTTAGTAAGTTAGTAATGAATCCAAAACAACCTGTAATATTGATTATTGTCCTTTGCAACTGACAGTAATCTTCTAATATAAGCAAATTTTATAGAATCAATTGCCCATCTAGTAAATCCATTTTTATTTGAAGGAGTAGGTTCAATTTCTAATGTTTCCTCCTCAAAAGCATCTTCTTTTAAGATACAATGGTCGAGTGATCTTATCACAGATGTATCAAAAGCATTTTCTAATACATGTTTGGTATGCTTCACTTGATAATAGAACCATCCTACACTAGTAAAAATATATTTTTTGAGCCATTAGATCTAGTTATAAAGGTTTACTTTAATTAATTAGTTAAAAAATTCAATGTTATCAATCAAGCATTTAACAGCAGCTTACCTAGACCCTATAAGTGCTAATGTAGAATATTTCATAAAAATTCTATGCTCTTTCCAAGTAGTTTTCAGTGGCATTTAAATTATTGTTTACTAATCTTTCACCTAACCTTAAATTAAGATATACATTATGTCAAAATTGTCAATGACAAATTTGACAAAATAAAAAATTAATGAATTAAAATTGTTATTGGTCATATTAAAATTATTTAAGGCATTTTTGATCATATGTTTTTATTTATAAAACTCTATCACAAATTATTTTATAATATACATAATAAAAATTTTAAAATTTGTTTTCCAAATGAGATTTCTGAACAAATTTGACAAGCATGTGTACCAACAATGTATTAAATAAGGATGTGTCAAGTTTAATTTTATAAATTTTTCGGGGCAATTTTTGCTGTATCTCCTTGCTGGTTTTAACTGGGAGCTATTTCAAAATCGCTTGGTATGTCAACTTGTTTTTCCCAGTTTAAAGTTTTCAATAGAAATAATCGTTCATCTGCTGAAATTCCAGTTAAAACCAGTTAAGGCTCTGTCAACCAGTTTGCGGTGGTTTCAGTGTAGTTCATCGGCATTGCAACCACGCCATTTTGCACCTATATCACGTTTTTTGGACTTTCTTTCCATTAATTTTATAAAAAATGTCTGGAGAAGAGACATCGGCAGATCGAAATGTTGAGATATGGAAAATCAAAAAACTTATCAAAAGTTTGGAACTGGCCAGGGGGTAAGAACATTTATATGATGTGGCATTGGAAAACATATTGGCTTAATGCAATTTTAAATCACCATATTAAATTTTGTTGCATTATTTTATACCTTCACAATGTATTAAGGATTATTACATTTGTTTGGTCATAATAGTTTAATTCATATAATACATATAATTACTTTATTTTCTGTGACTTTTTTTGTAGAAAGTTTGATTGCAATGATTCTTATATATTATAGAAAGTTGCTTAATATTATAATTAATTTAAACAATTTAATTTTAGAAATGGGACAAGTATGATATCTCTTATTATACCTCCAAAAGATCAAATTTCTAGAGTAAGCAAGATGTTAGCTGATGAATTTGGTACTGCCTCAAATATTAAGTCTCGAGTAAATAGATTATCAGTTCTTGGTGCCATTACATCTGTACAACATCGATTGAAATTGTACACAAAAGGTTAGTGTCTAATTATATATTTGTCAATATATTTCTATATAAATGTATGTTTTAGTACCCCCAAATGGTTTAGTTATATATTGTGGTACTATAGTTACTGATGAAGGAAAAGAAAAGAAAGTTAATATTGATTTTGAACCATTTAAACCAATTAATACATCATTATACCTGTGTGATAACAAGTTTCATACAGAAGCTCTGACAGCTTTGCTAGCAGATGATAACAAATTTGGCTTCATTGTTATGGATGGTAATGGTGCTCTTTTTGGAACTCTGCAAGGTAACATATTTAGGAATTCTTATTTAATTAATATTTTTTGAAACTCAACCGTGTTTAATTATGGGTATTGTTTTTAAGGTAATACAAGGGAAGTGTTGCATAAATTTACAGTAGATCTACCTAAAAAGCATGGTAGAGGAGGTCAATCTGCTTTACGTTTTGCTCGTTTGAGAATGGAAAAGAGACATAACTATGTTCGAAAAGTAGCAGAAGTGGCAACTCAATTATTTATTACTAATGACAAACCTAATATTGCTGGTCTAATTCTTGCCGGTAGTGCAGATTTTAAGACTGAACTTAGTCAATCAGATATGTTTGATCCTGTAAGTTATAAATTGTTCCTTTTAGTTGAAACCTTATTTTGTATTTATTATATATAATTTTAGAGACTTCAAGCGAAAGTTATTAAGCTGGTAGATGTATCATATGGTGGTGAGAATGGTTTTAATCAAGCCATAGAGCTGGCAGCAGAATCTCTGCAAAATGTTAAATTTATTCAAGAGAAAAAATTAATTGGAAGGTATAATGACAAAGACATTTTCATGGGTTGTAATTAAATTTTATGCTTTTCTAGGTACTTTGATGAAATAAGTCAAGATACAGGTAAATATTGTTTTGGTGTTGAAGATACACTAAAAGGTTTAGAACTTGGAGCTGTTGAGACACTGATTTGCTGGGAAAATCTTGATATTCAAAGATATGTTTTGAAAAATCACACTACTGGAACTGAAACAGTACTTCATCTAACACCAGAACAAGAAAAGGATAAGAGCCATTTTACTGACAAAGAAGTAGGTTTTATTTGTGTGTGTTTGTGTGATAAGACATTTTTTAAATGAAATTACTTTTTATAGAGTGGGGTTGAATTGGAATTAGTAGAATGTCAACCATTATTAGAATGGTTAGCGAATAATTACAAAAACTTTGGTGCCACCTTAGAAATTATCACAGACAAGTCCCAAGAAGGCTCGCAGTTTGTACGAGGGTTTGGTGGAATAGGAGGTTAGTATTATTTGTCATTGTCATTTAATGTTCTGTTATTTTTTACTCACGTCGTAAATTTCTATAAATATATATTCACATATCTATTTAAATTATTTATGCAATTTTGGTATATTTCGAACCAAGCTGAAAAATTAAATATTTTGAGGTAGGTTTTCTTAGAGCTTGCATATAAAGAAAATATAGTTACACCTTTTGCTTGTGACTAAATTTTTAAAGATTAAAAAGATGACAAATATATACCAAATTCATTTAATTAAGGTGGGAAATTAAGGCAAGATAATATTAAAGCATAAACATTTCTTGGTCTGTAACATTAATTTCTTATTAAAGCTTTATGAAACTACAAAGGTACATATCCTAAAAAGAATATTTTTTTAATTTGTGCTTTAGTATCTATAATTAAGTTATTAACATGTGTATTTATTAACATCAATAACATACATTTGATATTGACAACATCGATATTTTTACACTTATTGTAATTTAACATGAGATTCATTAGCTTAAGGTAAGCATATGGAGTATTAGGTGAACTGTATTTTATAACATATTTATTATATATTATTGTTAGTTTATTTTTTAAACTAGTATTAATGATATCATTAATTTTTTTAAAATTACAGAGTCATTATATTCTGTGCTAACATTATCTTATTAATCTTAGACTGAATTAATTACCTATGATTCGTCCACTAAATATCTATGTTTGTTGTCATTTAAAATGTGCCACTTTGATATCTTTATCTTTAATATTTATATAAGACCCTTCCTAAATATATAAAAATAAGTGTAGAACTATTTTTGTTGGTAACATTGGCTTGATAGGTAGAATTTATCTGTGAATCTATTTTTGGAATTAATCTAACACTACAGAATTTACAGTTAATTGAATCATAATACTAACAAAAAGCTTGTTTACGGGAATTTTAGTACCTTGATTAACCACGTAACTCTTTTCTAATTTTACGCTGCTTATTGGACACCTTAGGCATCCTTCGGTACAAGGTTGACTTTCAGTCGTTACAGGCTGATGAGCCGCTTGACGACGTCGATCTGGATGATTATTAAATGCGTAGCTGTAGTTAAATGTCTGACGATCCAATATTACCCCAATGAGTTGGTTCAGTTGTTACCTTATTGGTTTAGATCAGACATTGAGCTACAACTTCTATCAGCATCTCATCTTTAAGGTACAGTGTTTGGTGTTGTAGCACGTAGATTAATGCTTTTCATTTTGGCATGAAATTATTTGGCACAGTAGGTTAATTAAATGGTACATGAACAACTGATAGCCGAACTGGGTTCAGGTCATAAATAATTAAGACATATTTCAACACATACATCTGTTTTTGAGTATTTTAGAATTAGTATTTAAGTTAATGTTTTTTTTTAATTAGTTTTATTATTTCTATTGTGCTATTATTTCTAATATGTCTAATATTTAAGACATCTAATATACATTTGTTGTCAATTGTTGTTTAAATTATTTTATGTTCTCAAACACTTAGTTCCTAACAATACATCTAATTGGATTTAATAGCACATCAGTTAATTGTTACCTTATTTTATTTTGTATACTTTTTGGAATCCTTTCAACTGCATTTTTCAAGCGAACGTGTATATATTGACTTTGAATATCTCCCTGTTCTGTTTTGTTAAATTTAATGCATTATTTAAATAGAGGATTGAAAAGCCTAGCCTATCGGTAACAACCGAGTGTTCCAATTATTTTATTTACACCAAGAATTGACTCATCTTGTGCAATACTAGTAATTACTGGGCAATATCTTGGAACATTGGTCAATACCAGTCATAATTGAAGAAGATAATATTTAGAAGGTGAATTTAAATTGTTTCAAGTAATTTGATTTTGCAATGTATGGTAACATATTGTTATAAAATCATATCTTGTCTTACATGTAATATTTTTTATTTTTACATTTTTTTTTATTGTTCAAGAAGTGTTTATATTTCTTAGCTTAAGAGTTCTTTCTGAAGTCATGTTTTCAATTTTTCATATTTATTTTTATTTGTGGTCTCTGAGCATTCCTTTTTTTAAATGCAAGTTTCTATATGCTGTTTGACAAAATATTAAATAACAGTGGGAATTTATTCAAAGTATGTAGTGATATATTTACTTACGTATTACATTTGTTTATATTATACATATCAATATTTATGTATTTTCCTTATAGGATTGCTGAGATACAAAGTGGATTTCCAAAGCCTTCAATTAGACGAAAATTTCATTGAAGGAGAATTTGATCTAGATGATTATTAAAATACCTCTTATCGAACTGATATATAAATAAATTTAAAAGCAGTTGTAGGAGTGGTGCCCATAGACAGTGCGCGGCTCATATCGCTCACATCAACGTGCAAAGACCAAGTTAACTCGAGTCTGTTTTTTATATAATTTAATATATCTGACTTAACAGTTTCTTTTTTGTTAAGAATACTTTTCCAATAAATCTACTTTGTTTTTCGTTATTTAAATTATTTACTTACCAATTTTGTGGTGTTCATAAAGCTCAAATAAATACTTTGTTATGCAATTATATGGTTACAGAAAGATTACAGGATGTCACTTTTTATATTTTACAAAAATACATTGTCCACCAGAAGTTTATATAGACCTTTTTTTGATACTCGAACCTATGTTAACATTTCATAATAGATATTGTTTTACTAAATTAATTACAACAAAAATTTATTTCAAGCATGCTTTGGAATTAAATATTTTTAATAATATCAGTTCAGTTATGTAGTGTTAATTGACTTGATTAAGATTAACCTATTGAAAGGTTTATTGTGCAATTTATTGGATAAATACGGTAGCAAACTTATATTTTCGATGTTAAATCCTTCAAGGAAGTTAGTGATTTGAATTTCAAGAAATAAAAGTAGTGAAATTTTCATAATTTGACAATTAGTTTGTCACATCGAAAATTTTAGTTTGAAGGTCTATCAATAATGTGATTTCAGATCAAGAGATATAGAATTACAGTTCATTTTAATATGTATATATTTTTGTTTATGTTATTGGAATTATAGATTGTACTTTCACTTTTATTGATATTAGCAAAAAGTTGTGTTTCCAAATGCATTTGCCTCAGTAGTCTTGTGTCATTTACATTCCTAGGTAGTGGCCACTACTCTTATAAAAGCTGATAATTTTTTCTAAATTTTTTTATTAACCCTTGAAAAAAAAACACTTTTTTAAGATAAGAGAGTTTCAGTATTGATTCTTATTACTGTTACAACTCAAAAATAACTTTTTTAACAATATGGTGTTTAACACTGTATTGGATATAAACATCTTAGTATTTCAGTTTATTTATTATATGGTATAATTGTAAAAATATAATAAAGTTTTTACATATATGTATTTTTATGTACTAATTTTGTTAATACCCTCCTATTACCTGAAACTTAGATCACTAAACTAGTACTTAAGTTATTTATTTAAATATATTTACTATTACAATTATAAATATAGCAAAAGTGCAAATTCATTCAACAAATAACACAAAGTACTAAAAGGACAAAGGTTCAACAATAATTAATAAAGTATGATTTAATCTACATAGCTTCTTGTTTGGAGATATTGGGGCTTTTTTCTGGAACATTAGGCAGATTAATACATAATTTCTTAAACCTTGTTTCCAGGTCATCACTGAGGCCACTATCATCATGTGGAGGCGGTTCATCTGTATTAGTATTAGCAATATCACTATCTTCTTTCATTAAATCTTCTAGTTCTTTTTCTAAGTCTGATGTATCATCAAGAATACTAGTAGGACGGGCTAATGCTGATTGAATGTCTTCGTGTTGATCTAACGCCTATAAAAAAATAATTTATATTTAACATTAATATTAGAATAAAAATTACATCTGCTAAGTCAGCCAAAGTATTATCCACAGCCTCTTCAACCAATCCAGTTTCTTTGTAAGTACTGTTGAATGCATGCAAAGCATTTTTGTAAGTACTCCAAATTGTTACATTTTCATGAGTTCCTTTCAACTGCTCTAAGCAGTTCTGGATGTTTAGCAAAGCTACTGATTTTTTTTCTAGTTGTTTTTCCAGAGCATGTTTTTTAATCAGACTGTTTTTGGCCTAAAATATAATTGACATATATATGATTCAAAAAAATGATGACCTACCATCTGTTTATGATTCTTTTGTAGATGACTCTTTGCCTCTATGATACAATGATCAATTCGATCTTCCAAATCTTCAATGTTATTTGACAAGATTTGCTCATTTTCCTTCAGTTTATAAACCCCTATATCAATATCTGTAATATTCGCAGAACCTCCATCTTCACTTACTTTAATTACTAGAGAATCTAAATCATTAATATTTGTTCCAGTTATTGTTTTTATGGCTATCTTTTTTTGTAGATTTAAATTATGCAATAATAATTTAATATTATCTGCATTTGAAATATCCTTATTTAAAATGTTTAATAAATCTTTAAAGCTCAGTAATTCATTTCTGTACTTCGCTGGTAGTTGTGCCAAAAGTTCTGTACTTTTACTATTTATAACATCAATATGCACATAAACAATATCTTTTGTTGATGTTGTAAAAATGGTATTCTTGACTGTGTTGTATGACCAATTAAATGGCCTTTTTATCATAATATCAGTAAGCCAACCACTCCAAGTTATATTACACTTCTTCATAAAAGTATCTTTAGATTCAATTTCATAGTTTCTAGCCATATCATCAAGTACCTCTTTAAGGCACGGTGGTGGTCTACCATTTCGTATAAAAGTATTGTTCAAAGACGCCAAAGAGAAAAAATAAATTTCGTTTGCTTCGCAGTAAGTTTTAATTATATATTTCCATGTGGAAATTTTATCAGCCCAATCCTTAGGATTAACACTTTTATTCCTTAATGGAGCAAACAGGACATTTAAGCGACTCTCATCTTTTAACGGAGATGGAAGCTGGTTATCTTTTATTCCAAACATAATTATACTAAAAATACGACTGCGATCATTATTTTATTTTGTATTGCAATGACAGATAATTTTAGGTTAGTTACTGTTCTTTATAATTTTAAAACTGATTAGTTTGTAACTGTTTTAGTTTGTGTTGTTTTTTCTATGGTTTGTAATAGTTGTTTTACAGTTGTAAAAATGTTATTAAAATTCATGTGAATAAACAGTTCCTGGTTAATCAATAAATTATAAAAAAATGTAATAAATTCAATATAAAAAATAAAAACTAACGTTGGGAACTATCGACTGTTTAGTAACTGAACTACATTTTTATTGCTCCTATTGTTGTTTCATTTGACTACTTTCAGTTGTGACTAGTTCATTCGAATGTTTTATATGTTTACTGTTATCAGTTAATACGACCATACACTAATAAATTACTAATAATCTAATCTACTGTCGCAACTACTTCACGACTACTTCAATGAATAATTCATGTTTACTCGTTATTAATTTGATAGTGACTAATACTTTTTCTTGATAAATAGTAAAACAATTTTGTTTAACAATACTACTATTTTTTTAATTTAAATTTAAATTTTTTATTTAAAACTAACAATTTTACTATTTATGTTACCTTGGCTATATAATAGGTAATGTAATGTAACGCCCTTTTTCATTGTCTATTTTTATTTTCTAAGTCTCTCAATGTTTATTCATGTCTTTTCAATGTTAAAACTTCTTTCATGAAGATTTTAACGCATAATAATTTAAAAATATTCTTGATTAACGATAAAAATAATTATTTGATTTAAAAAGGGCGCGGTAGTTAAATAATTGATAAATATTAGGTGTGCTGGGGCATAGCCGTAAATATATGTTTGTGATACAAATGTGATTAGCCCAAAAGGCAGTAGTGCAAAATCAGACAAGGAAAATGATCCCAGTGACGCCAGTAACCAAGCTGGATAAGAATGGATGTTTTCTAGGATAATCTTCAAGTTGGCCACTCGACATTAGATAGGCTTAATGCTGAAGACCGTGATTCGGTGCCCACTTTACGTAATAGGTCCAATCCAGATAAACCCTAGTTGGTAAAAAAGGGGTTTTGGAATATAAAAAGATTACTTTTTTTACTTTATTATATTATCTACATTTTATTTTATTTATTATGTTATGTTATTAAAAACTAACAATTTCAAATATTAATAAAAAACCAAAAAAAATTGGGGTCGTCTTTTCTATAACCCAGTTGTAATTTTTTCTATGATTGTAATCTAATATTCCGATTGAAATACAACAATCCTAATATAGAAGGTATACCACACAATATACTTTGCGTTATAACCATAAAATATAACCGCAAATATAACAGTAAAACATTATCTATATTTTCTTTTCATGAGTTTATAATGGATAGCCATGAATGTGAAATTGATAAATATATAAAAGATTTGAGTATACCTATTTTGGAGTCAATCGAAAAGACAGAAATAGAAAAGTTTCAGCCCTACTATTTACGTTATTATGAAGATAAATATTGTGTGGAATTTAACAGAGATGGTGTTAATAACGATGTTTTATTGAGATTTCATACCAATAGGATTGTTTTAATATCACTTGCTAAAGGCCATGATGTTATTAGACAAGAAAAAATAATTGAAGGCATAAATTTTGAAGTGAAGGGTGTAAATCGTACTGAAATTTGTTTATCGGGTAAGAAGAAACATGGTGCGAAAAAGCTTAGACAAGATTCAGTGTTGTGTTATATTAAGTGCAAGGATGATGACAGAGAATATCCAGTATATACAAGCGTACCAGCTTCCTTTATAGAAGTGAATTCACACATATTAAAGGACCCACATTTACTTGTTAGTGATTATAAGAAACTTGGGTATATTGGAGTTCTGTATCCACAATGTTATGGACCAAAATCTATGTCAGTAGATGTTATGGCAGAAAAATATAAATTGTTGTCAGAAAAAGAATATGAAGATTACTTGTTATCTAACATACCAAATAAAATTATAAATTAATTTACTTTGTCATTGTTAAAAGACCATTGTATAATTATAGATTTAAATTTAGAGTGAAGTTTTATTAAAGCCTAAGAAACCATTAGTAATATGTAAGAGTTATTGTTTATAATTTAGTTTTACTTAATGGAGCAATCATTTTAGTTAATTTAATATTTTGTAATTTCCTCTACTTGAAACCACCAAAACCATATTAAATCTGTTGTAGATTAAGTACAAATCTAATGTTTAGATTAAATTATTATCAATTTTGACTAAATTATGATCCAAGAGTTCTTGTTGCTCTTTCTTTTGGATCATGTTTAAAGCTATGTTCCAAAATTCCTGGGTTTTCAAATTTTTTAGTGAGGTATTTAATATTAGCCAGCACATATACTGCTAATAGAAATCTATTCTATTCCTTTTTTAGGCCACTTAAGTATCCTATCTGATAATTAAAAAAATATGTATTTGATAAAACTGACATAATTGTTGTACCAACCTTTACCTTTTTCACATCTTTCAAATTCATTAGATTAGAACATTCAAATAAATTAGATTTATAAAACAGTACATCACAAACAATGGGTGAGCGTAAAGATAAAATGAACGGCTATATATATGGGCAGTAAATTAAAAGACTAGAGGTTGGGTGGGAGAAGTTGGCGCGATGGAACTGGATAGAACGGCCAGGGAAACAATAATTAGTTGAGGGTTAATACAAAAGATTCATGTTGATATAGCAATACTTAAATCCTATATAGTAACAACTCTTTTAAGATATTAATTAGTCTATTACTACTGTTACTTGTGAGAGTGTTTTGAAAGTCATATAATCTGTAAGGGAAACAATTCGCAGTTTGGCAGTGAATCAGAAGCCATTAGGTGACCATGTGTAAAATAAAAAACAAACAAACAGTAAACAGTGGCGGATGGGAAGAATGCTAAGTATAGTAAAGGAGTCATTCAACTCAATTCTCAACACTGTGGAATGCATGACACATACCTGAGAGACTTGCCCTGGAGTGACAAGTTGGACCGGGTTATGTGGGACTGCCTCTGGACTTACCAATACACTAAACCGAAACCGCCTCACAGTTGACCCCTATGGATCACTACTGCTACCGCATTAAATTTGGGGATATGGCACCCGCTGATCGGGCAGCCGTTATTGGGCACGAGGGCCCGGCGATTCTATTGATTCGCGAACCTGAGTTAACACACAACTGGGTACTGTTGTATGGGGGCAAAAGTTATGACTGTAGCGACGGATGAGGTCGTTTCAGCCTGGAAAAGGGGGAGAGCTTAGTGGTGACGCGGTGCTAAGCTTCCAGCATGTCGACCAGCTCGCGAACAAGCGCGTTTTCAGAAGAACTTGAGCTGAGTTGTTGTTTGTGGAATGATTGAGATATGAAGTGCTTGATTTCTGGAGTGTCAGTTTCCCTATGAATTTGATTATTTCTGACAAACCATGGAGCGTTTAATATTCTCCTGAGGAGCTTATTTTGGAAAACTTGAAGCCGTTTGACCTGGTTGGGTGTAACAAACTTGAAGTAGACATTAGATCCGTAGAGGAGTACGGACCGAATTAACATCTTGTAAAATAAGCATTTGATGGAGATGGGAAGTCTGCTAGAAGGGCAGATCAGAGAAGATAGCAGGTTTGCTATCCCCGAACCTTTTTGGATTGCTTTCTGGATTTAGGTATGCCAACCGAACCGCCGGTCGAAGTGAAGACCTAGGTACGTGACGTTATCCAGCCATGGAATTATTGCGGTGTCGATCTTAAGTTGTGAGACGCGCAGTGCGTAACGCTTCTTGTGGAAAATGATGGCCTGGGTTTTCAGGGGGTTGATTTGCAACCTCCAGAATTTGAACCACTTGACCGCATGATCGAGCTGCTTCTGTAAACGTTCATGAATTGTAACTTCGAACCTGGCGGCCGTGAAGAAAGCAGTGTCGTCAGCGTAAAAGGCGACGTCAGTATGCTCTATTCTCGGCATATCTGAAATAAAAAGCTTAAATAAGGCTGGGGCCAGCGGGGAACCTTGGGGTACGCCAGAATCGATTTGTTTACGACTGGAAAGTGATACTCTGATCTTGACCTGGAAAGATCTGTCCGAGAGATAGACCTTGTCGAAGGCTTTGGTTAGGTCCAGAAGAACTGCTCCAAGCTTTTTACGTTGGTCAAGAGCATGATGGATGTATGCAGCCAGACGGGAAGCTCGATGGACGGATGAGTGGTGAGCGCGAAAGCCGAATTGTTCATCTGGAATGATGTTGTTTTCCTTTGTGAAAGAGTTGAGAGCGTAGAGTATTGCCCTCTCGGCAAGCTTCGAAATGGCGCTGAGAAGGCTGATAGGCCTGTAATCAGATGGAGATGATTTTGCTCCTTTCTTGGGTACAACCGCTATATGTGCGTGTTTCCAAGACGCCGGGAAGTGTTGTAGTCTCATGATGGAGTTAATGATGTTTGCCAGTTCTGCGAGCTGCTTATGCGGGAGCTTTTTTAACTGGGTAATCGATATTCCATCGAAACCTGGAGATTTTTTGGTTTGAAATTTGCCGATCATAGTCTGTAGAGACTTTGGAGACACAAAATGGTTGAGAAGGAAGGCGGGGGTTACTGATCTTTTGACGGAGTTGGATTCGTTGATGACAGTGTCAATGTCTTTAGCTTTAGTGTTCTGTGCTGGTGGGAGGCATTTCATTTGAGCTTCGTAGGTCTCTGCAAGGAGCTCGACTTTTTCTTGGTCAGTGACTGCGAAATTTCCTCTAACCGCTGACTTCAGGGGAGGGATGACATTGTGCGTCTTCCCCACGAGGCATTTGGAGACACGCCAGAAGGAAAGGGGGCCATCCAGCCTTTGGTCCGCGAGAAATGAGTTCCATTTCATTGCTCGCCAAGTCGAGACGGCCGCCCTTACCCTCTTGCATGCTCTGTTCGCCTCCCTTTTGTCTGCAGCATCAAGGGTGAATCGAGATAATCTGCATAAACCGTTTTTGATGCGAATTTCACGTTTAAGAGAAGCGGGAAGGTTGTTTTTCCACGGCTGGGGTTGTGATGAAATTTTGACTGTGGCAGATTCGTGAGCAGACTGAATATCGCGAGTTAGCTTGAGTACGGCTTCCTCGAGTTGTTCTGGTGTGTTAATTTTCGGAATTGGATCGGATTTCAGGAGAAAAGATTGGTAGTTTTTCCAGTCGGTTTTTTTCTTGAATCTTGTTAGTGGGACTTGAGTGGTGGCGCAATTTCCGAGTTTGAGAAGGACCGGACGATGATCAGAGTCTAGTTCGTCAAGGACTTGAACTTCGGAATTGCGATTTACGTCTTGAAGAATAAAGAAACCAAGGATTCTTGCTGCGCCTTGAGAGACTCTACTAGGGTGATGGGTGGGTTCATCTGGCAAGGCAAGACCGTAGCCCAGATCTGCACTTAGAGCTACGATGGCGTTACCTGCGGGATTCGCTCTGGAACACCCCCAGGTGGGGTGGTGGGCGTTACCTATTATTTTCGCCACCTGTAAGTCGCCACCTATTATTTTCGGAAATTTTCCTTCGACGAGTGATCGGTATTCGGCATAGTTGAATGCAGATTTCCTGTACAGGGATGTAATCACAAAGGGATGTTCTTGGATATCGATTTTAATGGAGGTTGTTTCGAAGTTGTTTATTGATAACGATGGAAGGAGCTCGGGTTTGACTCCTTTTCTGACGAGAATGGCGGTTCCACCGCCTCGACCCGGAGTTCTATCGTTTCTGTAGATAAAAAAGTATTCGAAAGAGAGACGATGCGAAGGTTTCAGGAAAGTTTCCTGGATGAGCACGATGTCGACGTCATAGAATGTCATGACGTCTTCCAATTCCGCTTGCTTTCCGCGTAAGCTATTTGCATTCCATGTCATCAGTATAAGAGATTTCGGAACAGCCATTGCGAAGAGTTAAAAGGCTGCTGGAAGTTATAGAGACAGGTAAGTGTTGCCGATTAGGCGGCGACATTTGGAAAAAGACGAGCAAGTTGGTGAGCCAGGGCGATCACTTGCAGGAAAGCCTGCGGGTCAGTAAACGCCTGCATTGTGGAGTTAAGGTCCGGTGTATTGGTTGGAGCAGGAGTTTGAGTTGGAGCAGGCTGAGTGGCGCGGGCTAATTTTTGGGCTAGCTTCCTGCCACCTTGGTTACTCCATGCAGAACCTTGTGGAGGCCTGGTTTCGGTCGGAATTTTTGGTTTTCTTGGAGCAGGACGGCAGCTGCAACCGCTGAAGTTTGCGGTATGAATTTCACCGCAGTTGCTGCACTTTGGAGGAGCTTCTGGGATTTTGGTACAGGATCTAGTGTCGTGATGCCCGTCACATTTGACGCACCGTGGGGGGGCTCGGCAATATGAGCTGGAGTGCCCGAAAAGCTGGCAATTGAAGCACTGCACTGGCTGGCCGTTTCCCCTCTGGACCTCGACCTTCACTGTCATGACGCCGAGTTTGGTCATATATATGATCTGTCACTCTTCGCGAGGGACCACTACCTAAACAATTGGTAGTTCTATCCCGGATTTTAATTTCCATCTTTGCACAAATTTGGGATGGAAGCCTTGATCAAAGAGAAGTTCACGTACTTCGTCAATGCAGAGTGATTCTGGGAAGTTTTTTATTATTACCCGGAATGCTCTCTCCTCCGGATGACAGAAGGAATGGTAAGGGTAATTCCTTTCCTCGAGCAGGGTAGTGAGTTTACGGTAATTGTCGCTTGTGGCGACGAATAAGAAAATGCCCTCCTTTTTGTTTCGGGTTATAATGTCTATTGATTGTGCCTTAGTAATTCTGATGAGCTCCATGAACCTCTTCTTGTCACGGAGCACTATAGGCGGAATTTTTTCCTTTGGGGGACTTTGAGAAACAGTCGCCGAAACGGTTGGCACTGTTTTTGCTGTGGAGGTTAAGACTTGTTTAGTGGCCTGGCTACTTACCTGCGCAGGCTGGGTTGGTCTTGTGGTAACTTGTTTCGGTACTGGCTGTGGGGCCGTCTTGGTGGTCGGCTTGTTTTGCACTGGTCTGGTGGCAAATTTTGTAATCGAAAGCTGTACGTTAGCCTTGGCTTTCGATTGGGTAGATTTAGTGGCCGGCTTGGCTACCGGATTGGGTTGTGATTTGGGAGCCTGTTTTCCCTTGTTGCCGGCCTTCGGCAGCTGGCTTTCCTGAGGTGGAGTGACGGGCCCTCTTTTCCTTTTTCCCACCAAGGTGAAACCGTCGTCTGAGTCTTCAATTTGGTCTGACTGTTGTGCCGGTTTAGCTGGTGCCTGGGTCTGGGTTTCTATGGCAGCGGGAATCTTTACTTCCATGGCATCTTTTTGATGCTTAATGAATTGTGTAATCGTAGCTGTGAGAGCTTTGATTTCTTCCTTGAGATCTTCGGAAGCTTTTTCGCTCTTTTTCAGCTTTTCCGTCTGTTTGTTCAGGGCGTCTGTTTGGGCTTTTGCGAACGTTTTAACGTCAGATATCTGCTTTCGTAGGTCTTCGTTCTGTTTTCTTAATTCTATTATGAGCACTTCTCGGCTGTCTTCTAAAGATGGTCCATTTCAATTAGGAACACTGGGGTTATGCTCAGGAGGCGACGTCGGCTCTGACGTACATGACGCCATTGCCTTGTCTGTATATGCGCCTTTTCGGCGCTTACAGACGCTTTTTTTTTGACGTAGGCACTGGTGGAAACGTGATAACGGGTCGACCGTCTTAGGGAAAGTTTCGGGTAATTCTCGGAAGCGCAGGTAGGTTCGGACCGGGCACGACCGTTCTCTTCGAGAGCTAGCACGGAACTGCAACACTGTGGAGCTTCAGTGAACAGTCAATGTTGCTGTAGCGTCAACACTCTTATTGCCAGGAATACCGACATATGCGCAGAAACCAGAGGCTGATCATATTTTTGTTTGTCTAGTGAGCTATGTGAGTTTCTGAGAATTAGCTAGGTTTATGCGATCGTGCAGAAACATGGACAAGGCTAGGATATATTAATGAATAGTTCTGCAGGTTTTAATCGGGGAATTTAATGAAGATACACACAGAACTTGGAGCTGTCTGTGTATATGTGATTGTACTCCGGGTAGTGCAAAAGCAGTTGATTGTTGCGAAAAAGGGACTATGATTCTTGGTTGAATATTACCGCAGATATGTATTAATAAAAAAAGCATTGGGAATTTAAGGAGTTGGACGAAGAGATCGAAGCGAGTAGTAAGAAGGGTGCATAGGTGATAGCAACTAGGTCAGAGGAGGAAGGCAATGCCAGGCATGAAATCTTACTGCAAATTTTAAGCAGAGGAATTCAAGTAAGGTTTACAGTGGAAGTAAGGTAGCACAAGCTTATTGTAGGTCATAAGTGGAAGCCCCCCAGTGATATTCTAATTCTAATCCTTCGCTGGTCTTTTATACCATTTTTGTTCTTCTTTTCTACATACTGGGAATTGGCTCTTGTATCGACAAGAATCATATATTTAATATCCCATCTCTATTTAAATGTTCCTAATAGGGGTGTTGGTCACCGAAAAAAACATCGGTATTTCGATATATCGATATTTAAAAAAATATCGATATATCATTTTCGATATTTTTTAAAAAATATCGATATATCGCAGGAAAAAAATATCGATATTTTTTTTGCTATAAGTATACAAAATATCGATGTATCGGAGGAAAAACATACCGGTATTTCACAAAAAATATATCGACATTTTTAAGAAAAAATAAAAATAGTGAAATATTAACCTAATAAAATATATATTTTTTCTAAATCTCTTAAAAAGTTATGATATTTTTGAGAAACCGCTAAGCTTTTAAAATTAAGTATCGATTTTAAAAGTTTTTTTAAAAATCAGATTTAATCTATTCTGAAGAAATATCGGCTAAAAAAATTTCGATATATCGGCCAAAAATATCGATATTTTTTTCACAAAATATCAATATATCGATATTTTTTCTGCATCCCTAGTTCCTAACGACTAATCTAATTAACATTATAAATAAAGATGAGTACAAAAAATACATTTAAATCGCCAGAACAAAACTATTTTTTCTTTAGAAATAATTCTTTCTTTGGATGTTCTTAAAATCTTCGAATAATCATAGAAATAGCCGTCAAAAAACTGTCCACTTGTCCTCCAATCCTCTAAAACTTTTTTTCTAGTGGGTCACCGCCCTACTTATACGTCCACATCAGTTACTCCTTCAAGTCCACTATCGCCTTACATTAGTCCATGGTCTTTTGGTACCTTTTGGGTTTTCAATTATTGTTTATTCAGCTATTTAGATATGGAGTACTATATGCAACATATGATCTCCTAACTAACGAAAAGTACATAAAACTGTATTTTAATTTTCTACACAGTACGTTTTAAATTATTTCTCCACTTTTGCTGGTGTTAAAATTAATTTCAGTCGGTGTTGCTATCTTCCATATTGAATTCCTCTAGTAGTTGTTAAATGATGAAACATTAAACCTTTTTTTCTGTCTTTCCTATTTCTATTAAAAGAAAACGTTCTACTTCTATCACTCTTCATAAAGAAGTTCCATTAAGTACATTGTTTGCTCTCATACCTTAACTTGTTGAGGTCTACGAACTGCCAGTAGCTGTTGGGAGCCAAATCTGGCGAATACGGTGGATGTGGAAGCAATTCGAAGTTCAATTCATGTAGTTGCCATTGTTTTGATGGACTTGTGACACGGTTCGTTGATTCGATGAATCATTCGATGAACTATTGCAATTTCGGGCTTCAAACGCTCCAACAACGCTATATAATATTCACTATTGATGGTATTTCCTTTCTCAAGATAGCCGATGAATATTACACCACGCACATCCCAAAATACCGAGGCCTTAACCTTTCCAGCCGATTGTTGTGCTTTCGTGTGCTTTGGACGAGGTTCACCAGTTGCTGTCCACTCAGATGACGATCATTTTGATTCCGGGGTGAAGTGATGAATCCATGTTTCATCCATTATCACATATCGACGCAAAAATTCCGGTTTGCTACGTTTAAAAATGGCCAAACACTGTTCAGAATCATCAACACGCTTTTGTTTTTAGTCAACAGCAGCACGAACTTTAAACAGAGTCTTCTCATAGTTAATGAACTCACGCAATTTCACTTTTCAATCATTTAAAACGATTTTGTGGATTTTTTTGATGTTTTCTGGTGTTACCACCTCATTTGGACGTCCACTGAGTTCTGCATCATCGGTGTCTCTACGACCACGTTTGAAGTCAGCAAACCAACGTTTTATTGTTGTTTCTGATGGAGCGGAGCCCTTGTAATACTTTTGAAACTATTGATTCGCTTGAACGGTATTTTTTCCCATCAAGAAGCATTCTAAAACTAAAACACGAAATTGTTTTTGATCTATTGTTTTGAAAATAACAAAAGTAGTGTCTTAGCACAATAACTCACAAACTTGTGAGTAGAGTATCGTGAAATTTTAACAGCTTTCTTTTGAAGGTTAGTACTAACTGAAAAGGCAGCGAATGCAATAAAACTAGCGCCATCTGTGTGTTAGGCCCGGGCCTTTTCAGTCCATGAGTTACATCGCTAGTCTTTTATACCATTTTAAAACAGCTTCGAAACAAATTACAACACCCTCTATTTGTTATTATTCTTTTCTACATACTAGGAATTTACTCTTCTATCGATAAGAATCATATATTTAGGTTAAGTGAAGGGTCTTAACAGAGCTAAGAGGTGTGAAGGAGCATTGTTAGAGGTACCAATAAGCTTCAATTATATTGTATGCCTGTGTATGTTGGGGATAAGATGGGATAGGGTGATAGTTAATAAGGATGGGGAGGAGATCGTTGCTATGGATATTGGGTAGGACAGGCCACGACAGAGTAGAGAAAAGGAAAGAGGAATGAAAGACTCTCTTTGAGAGGGTACTTGGAAGAGAGGCACAGAATCCTATATATTGGGCTAGTTTTGAATCGTGTAGATTCGGTCTAAAATTTATTTTGAACTCGTATTATTTAAACGGAAAAAGTGAACTGAACTCTGCTCTGATTCAATTATGATGTAAACAAAACCCTTATAGTCTAAATACATTACTCCACATCACCAGACACTAAACCAGTTTCCTAGAAAACCCCACAAGAAAAAGTCTACTATAGTCAAAGCGCATGATCTACGGTAAATAACAATACCCTGAAAATGTTCATGCAGAATAACCATCATTGAGCCCGCTTTTGGTTACGGAGTCTTCGTAGTGACACCCTCGTGTTAGAACCACATGCTGTCGTCTATATAGTTCAATTTAGGACTCCAAGGATCACCATTATCACCAGACTGATAGCCAATCCTCGAAAAACTACAAACCAATGGCGCTAAAGATTATTTTTTAACCGATTTACAAAAAAGAGAAGGTTCTATGTTCTACTGTATATGTTTTTTATGTATGTTCACCTATTTCTCCGTCAATTGTTTTCCCATTTTCAATAATCTTTTTTTATTCGAAAGAGTGCACTTCCGAGGTGTTCCCATTCGAACGAAGTTAGGATCATGATGGTGGAATTCGGAGAAATCGAGGGAAATCTCAAATTTCAAAGGCCCATACGATGTTTTCACATACTTTTTTATCTAAAATAATCAAATATTTGTGTAAAATATAAGCCTGAGCTGATATGATGGAAAAGACAACTCTTCAACTGGTAGAAGTTAGAGGATATTCTTTAAATATTAATAAAAAATTAATTGTGTAAAAGCAGGGACCCGACCGCTATACCTTTCAGTGGTTTTTGAGGAGTTTTTAGTAAGGGTTTGCTTACCAAAGTCGTTCAATGTAAACGCCGTTAAATTTACTTTTTAAGCACTAAAGAAATGTTTCAGGCAATTGTCTCTATAGAGAGGTTAGAGCGTTCAGCTAACATGGGTGAGAGGGGTGCCAAGCCCAAACAATGCAAAAATAATACAATTTTGTGTCATATAGACATGGTATGTGAGTAGCTAAACCAGGCAAATAGGGTAGATGCTTTTATTTAGGTTATGTACATTTAACTAAAACCTACTCAATTAGCACAAAACTCACAAGGACGCAGGGTTAGAACAGTAAGTGTGCAAATAAGTTACTTCAACAATAAATATTCCAGCTCCCAGTTTAATTGATTTAAAAGTTTATGTCGTAATATTCGACATCTGTTAACAACAAACTCATTAACTTTATTTATAAGCGATTTTGTATAAATTATCGCACATTTTATTTTCTACTAGATTATTTTGTACTAGATCTATTGTGTACATATTTCCGACAATAATAATATCTATCTGCTGTGTAGCCACCAAGTGTTTTATAAGGTCTTATGATGGTGTTACGGCTGTCAGATGGTACCCGATCCATTTTCCATGCCGTTTTGCTTGGTTGGCGCAGTGGTAAAGGCGACAGAACGGTCCTTCTGCTGCTGTGATAGTTGCGGGTTCGAAACCTGCTTGGGCATAGTTGTAATGTATGTTTGTAATTGTTCTTAGGCAAGAGTATAAAATCTGACAAGGAAAATAATTCTAGTGACGCCAGTAACCAGGCTGGGTAAGGTCGGATGTCTTCGGAGCCCATGTCAAACAGTAGGTCCGGCCCAGGTAAACTCTAGTTGGTAAAAAGAATACTCTAATATATATATATATATATATATATATATACATATAACATATATATATATATATATACATATAACATATATATATATATATATATATATATATATATATATACATATATATATATATATATATATATATATATATATATATATATATATATATATATATATATATATATATATATATATAGAGCACCGCCAATTAAAAATGATCGAAATGAATGAGTTCGACGCAACGATGAAAAAGCCGAATTGTTCGCAGAATACTTAGCTAACATATTTCAACCTAATGATATAGAACCTACAGTGGATACATCTCCTGTTTATCATCCCGATGTAGATCTAAATATAATTTCTCTATTGGAAGTTGCCACTGAAATTGATAACCTCAATCCTAAAAAGGCACCTGGTATAGATGACATTTCATCTGGATTATTGAAAGAATTGCCACGAAAAGCAATCATCATGTTGACATATATATTTAATGCCTGTTTAAGACTGAAGCATGTTCCCGAATGCTTTAAGGTGGTACAAATAATTATGCTCAAAAAACCTGACAAACCTGCAGAACAAGTCGAATCTTACAGGCCTATTTCGCTGCTACCTAATATCAAAACTATTTGAGAAATAAATATTTAAACGTGTTAAAAATTTTGTAATAATACGAGATTTCCAGTTTGGTTTTCGAAATCACCATTCAACAATCGATCATGTGCACAGAGTAACTGCGGCTATTAAAAGAGCGTGCGAGGAAAAGAAATACTGCCCTGCAATATTCCTGGATGTCTCACAAGCTTTTGATCGGGTTTGGCATTTGGGATTAATCTGTAAGATGAGCAAATTGTTACCGTGTAACTATTGCCAATTGCTGGAGTCATATCTTTTTGGAAGAAAATTTAGAGTATCGCACGAAATGGCGTTCTATCGTAGATATTTAAAACTATTTTGGCTGGAGTTCCACAAGGTAGGGTCCACGTCTTAGGACTTCTCCTATATCTGCTCTATACTGCTGACATTCCAACAACAAATGAAACGCTACTTGGAACCTTTGCAGACGACACAATTCTTATGGCAAACGAGATATCTCCGCCTAGGGCAATAGAAAAAGTACAAGTGGCAGTTAACAAAATCTACAAATGGACGAAAGATTGGAAAATTCAACTTTATAGCTCTAAATCGGTCCACGTTAATTTTGAATTGCGGCAAAATAATTAAAACTTAATTATATCACTCAATCGATGCCCGATTCCTCAAGTAGAATCAGCTAAATACCTCGGAATCCATCTTGACGGTAGATTAAATTGAAATCATCATGTTAGACAAAAAGTAAAACACATTAGAACCAAAATAAAACAACTATACTGATTAGTCGGAAGGTACTCTCAACTTGATTTAAAATCAAAGAGGTTGATTTATAAGACAATTATAAAACCAGTTTGGACTTATGGGGTTCAAATATGGGGTTGCTCTAACATTCAAATTAACTAGTCATCCAACGCTGACAAAACAAAGTGTTTTAGTGTAAACTATAGCTATAAGTTATTGTAATTTTATAATTGAGGAATACATATTGATGTATTTTCTCGCACTCGTCTTGCTTATGAATTAATCCAAGTACAAATGAAATGTAGTAACAAATTAATTTATAATTAAAATTGTACTAAGCGTATTTAATAAAGATGTTATAAAAAAAATGTAAAATTTTAGTAGTGGTAACACTGCTCCTAGTAAGTGATAAATTTGTCCTTCCATCTGCAATTTTTTAAAATGTTAATTTATTTCTACTAATACAAATTTCATGAAATTGAATTGTATAAGTTAATTATATTATAGAATAACTTCCTATTTCAGAAACGAATAGGCGTAATGGGTCTGGTGGTACGAACAGTTGTGACAATTTTACTTTTTATCGGCACAACTAAATCCACTAGATTCACGACTGTGTGTTAATGCCTTGTAATATTGGTTAACATTTGTCATTTCTTCAATTGTAACTTATTTTTAGGCACCATAATCTATTTGCAGATCGCAGTGGAGAGCTGCTGGATCACTACTTCTGCGGAATTGCTCAATCTCGCTGTCTTTGATATGCAAGATCTCGTTGGATTCTGGTCTTATGCACTTCATTTCCAATCACACTCGAACGAAATTGTGTAATAAAAAACTATTATTTATCATTTCCTTTCTCCCACCCAATTAGAAAATGATTCGAAAATACCGTTACCAAATAGTTAGCATCAAGTTATATCATATTTGACATATAAGTCATTATTTTTATTGATATTGATTTTATACAAAAAATATCAAAATTTTTATAAAATATTGCGGTATCTTCAATCACCAAAACAAGTTACCTTGACGAATGTCGTCATTTTACGCATATAAGTACGCGATAGATGTAGAAAGGGACGAGGACAAACAGAATCAATTAAAATATTAAATAGTGTATATATGATTTAAAATGAACATAAATTCAAGCTAACAAACACGACTACGGTAAAGTAGAGATCCATGTAGATTGCACATATTAGCGTTTGCATAGAAACGGTAATGATGATTCGGTCAGTAATACTAACTTTAGTATGGGTTAGATTCTGTGAAGATTCTGTTGATTTCTCGCAGAATCGGTCTGTATTCTCTCCCATTACGGAGTCTCCCGTAATTCAGAAAATCATCAAATACAAACTGGCCTGAAAAAGTACGGGCGATACTCACAAATATTTACTTTATTACAATAAGTACAACTATAAGCTGTCCAGGCAGGACTATGGTCATGTAGATTCTTTTGTCGTCTCTTTAGGCCAGCACTAGATCGATTTGGTATCTGGTAACATTAGGTGACGAGTGAAGCATTTATATTGTAGCGACCTTGAGGCATGTCGAATTTTACATCGTGGAATAACTGTCTACAAAATACCCAGAAATATAATCCCAGATGCTGAACATGGGCGGGGTGCTAGCAGCGCCAACTATGAAACGATAACGATTATCTGGAACCCCGAGATGTTTATCTGGAATGTTACTGAAGAGTACTTTCATTCATTGCGTAACCGACTATCGTTTGGTTTAGACGTGCCACTATCGACTGCCCAAACCTGTCAACTGTGTCAGATAAACCTAGCACCGATACATTTATTTGTATTTCCTTAATATTTTTTATACAACTTCAATCACAATGTAAACACCACAGTTTCATTCCATTTTACCTTTTTTTTTGTTCTGGCCTAAAACCAAGTGGAAACCAAAACCAGTGGAATGCATGACGCATACCTGGTCACGGAAACTTGCCCTGGAGTGACAAGTTGGACCGGGTTATGTGGGACTGCCTCTGGTCTTATCAATACACTTAGTCTTCTGAGAGGTCTGACGACCCCCAGAAGACCTAACCGCTCGCATTTTGCGATCAAACCGTCGTGCCAGACCTTGTCGAAGGCTTTGGTTAAGTCCAGAAGGATTGCTCGACGCTTTTTATGTTGGTCATGGATGGATATGTGCGGTCAGGCGGGTAGCCTGATGGACGCATGAGTGGTGAGCGCGAAAGCCAAATTGTTCATCTGTGTTGTTGGAATGATGTTGTTTTCCTTTGGGAAAGAGTAGAGTATTGCCCTCTTAGCAAGCTTCAAAATGGCACTGAGAAGGCTGATGGGCCTGTAGTCACATGGAGATGATTTTGCTTCTTTCCTGGGAATAACTGCTATATGTGCGTGTTTCGAAGATGCCGAGAAATGTTGCAGCCTCGTGATGGAGTTAATGATGTTTGTCAGTTCCGCGAGCTTTTTATGTGGGAGCTTTTTTAACTGGGTAATCGATATTCTGTCGAAACCTGGAGATTTTTTGGCTTGAAGTTTTCCGATCATAGTCTGTAGAGACTTTGGAGTTACTGGTCTTTTGATGGAGTTGGATTCGTTGATGACAGTGTCGTTGTCTTTAGTTTTAGTGTTCTCTGCGGGTGGGAGGCATTTAATCTGAGCCTCGTAGGTCTCTGCGGGGAGCTCAACTTTTTCTGGGTCAACACAGCGAAGTTTCCTGTAACCGCCGACTTCAGAGGGGGATGATATTGTGTGTCTTCGCCACGAAGCATTTGGAGACACGCCAGAAGGAAGAGGGGCGTATCCAGTATTTGGTTCGCGAGAAATGAGTTTCATTTTATGGCTCGCTAGGTCGAGACGGCCTACCTTACCCCCTTGCAGGCTCTGGTCGCCTCTCTTTTGTCTGCAGCATCAATCGAGCAAATCTGCATAGACCGTTTTTGACCCGAATTTCACGTTTAAGAGAAGCGGGAAGATTGTTTCTCCACGGTTGAGGTTGTGATGAAATTTCGGCTATGACAGATTCGTGAGCAGACTGAATATCACGAGATAGCTTGAGTACAGCTTCCTCGAACTGTTCTGGAGTGTTAATTTTCGGAATTGGATCGGATTCCAGCAGAAACGATTGGTAGTTCTTCCAGTTTTCCATCCGTTCTTCCATTGGTCATTTTCCTGAATCTTGTGAGTGGGACTTGAGGGGCGCAGTTTCCGGGTTTGAGAAGGACCCGACGATGATCAGAGTCTAGTTCGTCAGGGACTCGAACTTCGGAAGGGCCATTTACGTCTTGAAGAATAAAGAAATCAAGGACTCTTGCTGCGCCTTGAGAAGCTGAACTGGGGTGATGGGTGGGTTCATCTCGCAGGGCAAGACCGTAGCCCAGATCTGCACTTAGAGCTACGATGGTGTTACCTGCGGGGTTTGCTCTGGAACACCTCCAGGTGGGGTGGTGGGCGTTGAAATCGCCACCTATTATTTTTGGAAATTTTCCTTCGACGGGTGATCGGTATTCGGTATAGTTAAAGCAAAGTGTTTTCTATACAGGAATGTAATCATGAAGGGATTGTTATGTTATTGGATATCGATTTTAATGGAGGTTGTTTTGAAGTTGTTTGCTGATAACGAGGGTAGGAGCTCGTGTTTGACTTCTTTTCTGACGAGAATGGCGGTTCCACCGCCTCCGCCCTAGGTTCCGTTTCTGTAGACAAAAAAGGGTTCGAAAGAGAGACGATGCGAAGGTTTCAGGAAATTTTCCTGGATGAGAGCGATGCCGACGTCATAGAATGTCATGACGTTTTCCAATTCTGCTTGCTTTTCGCGTAAGCTATTTGCATTCCATGTCCCCAGTATAAGATATTTTGGAACAGCCAGTTCAAAGATTTAAAAAGCTGCTGAAAGTTAAGGAGACAGATAGATGTTGCCGCTTAGGCGGCGACATTTGGGTAAAGACAAGCAAGTTGGTGAGCTAGGGAGATCACTTGCAGGAATGCCTGCGGGTCAGTAAACCGCCTGCATTGGGAAGTTAACATATCCTACAGTCTACTAAATAATTTATGTCATATATATTTTTATTATTTTCAAGTCTTTTTAATATTTTTGTATAATTTCTATGTAAAACAACGGAAAAGTTTTAATTTGTTTTTCATCATTTACATTACTTGTTCTTTTTCGCTGTAGGCGTGACGGTCGCCACTTCGTGCCCGTAAGCTAATGACGACTCTATACCACTTATCACTTTTTAAGTGATAAGTGTGGTGTTCGAGTTTATTGAATGAATTGTTTTCTTTCATCTCAATGAGATGCTTTTTTACATTCCTTTAATCCATTTCATTACTAAGGGTTACGTTAATATCATCGTTAGACAAAGTTTTAAACTGCACCTTCAATGCAGCTACTCCCTTAATTTGTGATCTAAATAAATTAAAATTGCCAACATTGCTTACCTTGATCAGAGGGGGCAGAGGGATTTTGTCTTCTTGCTTCTTTTTTTAATGTTTATAGCACTTTTTGCGATTGGCGAAGGCGTCATTTCTGTCTTCTTTCTCTTTTTATTCTTCTTGCTTCTTATTTCGGTCCAATCAGACTGTTCCCCTACCTCTAATGCTAGTTCGTCTTCATCTGTGTAGTAGTCTTCTGCATAATTAGTATGCCTTTTTGGTGTATCTTGCGTGTGACCTTGCAGTTGCAAACGGATAGCAGCCATATCCTTAGATAATTGCAACAGTTATTGGTTCAGACGCTCATTATTCGTTCTTAATTCCTTGTTTTCTTTCAATAGTATATTCAAATCCATGTTGTTCTCCATGATGTTATAATTAAATGTTTTTTTCACATTCAACTTTCACTTTTTCCCTTTTGTGGAAAACGTAGAACGTCTTTTGTTTGAGAGCACGTATTTCCTTCACTTTGGGTTGGCCGTTTCACCGTATCCCGTACCTGGAAGGTCTTTGAAACCGTTAACCGAAGTTGACCGTAAAAAAATACAGATTTATTTTTATTTAATTTTTACAGAGACTCATTTTTGGAAAGGAAAAACACGTCTTGATTCTATGAAGGTCGGAAACGAACTATCTAAATCTCTTGTAGAACAGTTATTGTAATCATGTTCTTTTTTTTTGGAAATGATTTTGATGGAGCCTCTTTTAATGTGGAATTACTTGACAATCCTTGTTTCAAAGGGCTAAACTGTAACTTCTTTCTAGATTCTTTCTCAGTTGTTTCCAACGGTTGAGTAGTTGCTGGCGGCTTATATCCGCTGAACAAACACTTAGCTCGTTTTGCTTTCTGTTTCTGAAGCTCTTCCAAATTTTCCATCTTTTCAAAGCGCCTCTGATGGATTTTCTTAAAATTGGGCATTTTGACTCTTGATCTCATTTTCTTAGATACCTTCTCATTCTTATCTTAGTTAATACTTTTTTTAATAGACTAATATCTATTTTTGAAAACGGAGTACTTGTACTCGTAGGTGAAGATTTTGAAACTAAAAAATAACCTTTTATCATGATTTTTTCATTAAAAGAATAATTAATAAATCGTTGGGTTTTAAAGGTTTGTTAATGTTCGAGAAGCTATCGGTCGTTCCGTTTTATCATTGTCCCTCAAGTTGGAAAGAACTACACAGGTTACAAAATTTTAAACATCTGTTGTTAACATGAATTATTTATCAAAGTTAGGATACATTAAAATATGTATTGTTTCACAATTTCATCGAAATTTTAAACAAATCTTGTATAATATTCAAAAAGACCTTCATTTCTTGGTATATGAAATGTACCCTAGATTTCATTGTGTCAATTGGTCAAGTACTTTCGGCACTACCCAAATTGGAGAATTCGATGGCAATATTATACGATTACCTAATCAAATTCCTTTTGAATTTGTTTTTTAATTTCTTGTTTTTGAGCATAATAGTACCCATTGCTTTTGTAATTATGGGATTTTCTGAATTTGTTTTTATGTGATATTTTCTTTTACAACTGAAAAGTAAAGGTTCATCTTCTATATATATATACATTTTTAATTTTATTTTGTAAATCAAAATTTACATATTTTTTTAAAAATGTGTTTCATATAATTTATTTCTTTGCGTCTTTAATAATTGGATAAATATTTGGATGAGGATTGTCTTTGATTGAAAATAGTTAATAGCGTTCTCCGTATATAAGCGATGAGAATTCAAAATCTAAAATACATTCGTTACTCTAAGAAAATATAAACCCAAAATACCAGCTAAAGAAGATTTTTGAAAACATATTAAGATTTATGCTGTCAGAGAGTGTAATAGAGATTGCGTTTATTCCAAATATATTAAAAATTTCTTTAGTCAGTTTACAATAAAAAAAGAAGAATTGAAAATATAGAAGCTCCCGAATTAACAAGTAGTTTTATATTTAAGATATATATATATATATATATATATATATATATATATATATATATATAAAATAGCGACTGATTACTTATATGAAAGATTGTAATGCACTCTGGGTATATTAGTTTACCATAAAGCTTTGGGGGTAAAAAATTAATCTAGCTCTATTGCGATTTAGACGTTTTTATCAACATTTTCTTCAGAGAGTCTTATTGTATTGTAGGTTCTACATTTAAAAATATTTAAGTCTTAAAGGACAAAAATATTAATTACACTAACTGCTTTATTAAAATATATTAAAAGTATAGCAAGTTTGAGTTGGTTTTATTAAATAATATTTCATATTATTTTACTAATTTAATTTATTATTCACTTTTATTTAATAATAAAATTTGATAAATATCTCAAGATAATACAAAAAGCCGTATAATAAAATTGAGTTTCATATGGAATTTAACTCACCGAAAAAACACTCTCTACTATCTGTCCATCTTGACTATCTGTAGAGCTTTTGCCAGGGTTTCGTTGGTTTCAAATTTCGTATATTTGCAGGATAGGGGTGGTTTTAGCAACTTCGGAGCAACAGTAGTTTCTTCCAAATTATATTGGTTCTAGCTAAATACCAAGAGATTATGTGAACGGGTGATTTTCGTAACTTCATATTTTCTGAATTCCAATTATACGCACGTTAGCGACACTTTAAGCAATCTCGAAAGAGCCGCCAATCTAATTTCAATCCGCGTTCTGTTCTCAATAATTGTCCGGTTCCGGTAAATTAAGTAAATTCAAAGAAAAACAGCCTCGTGATCTCTTCAGGATGCTATCAATTTCAACGGTTTTGGTTTGCGTAAAGATAAAAACACAGTTTTAATTCAACAAAACAATTTTATTTAAATTTTTATTTTTTTAAATTTTATTTATTTATTATTATTTATTATAATTTTTATTTAGACTAAGATTGACAGTGGTGTGAACGATACTGCTTTTTTCGCCCCAATTCTACTAGAAACAAACCTTACTGTTCTATCTTAAATATCTTATTTTATATATTTTTAAAATATGATATAAATATATTCTAACGATGCTTTGGAATTATATTCTAATTGATATCGAGTAATGATTTACCAAGATTAGACATTCAATATGTGGTGACTTTTTTATAAACTATCCTTTTTAAATGTATTTCACATTTGTTATAATTTAGCCACAAAATTAGGATACGAGAACTTTTTTGACTTTTGTTTTTAGAAATACCAAGGAGATGACCTGATTTCTGGTCGTCGAAACCGATGAAATATGCAACGTGCTACTTCAGTTGTTAACCGTAGCGATGACCAGCGAAAAACGGAAAATCAGAATAGTCGTACTAGACAACACACGATGACGATGTTCGAGAGTAACTGGAATTAAAGTGGATAGGCTTAGAAGGCGATGAGTTCGTGCATATTAACAACAATAGCGATTACCATACAATGAAATTGTGACAAGATAAAAAAATCCGCATGATGATGTTCCTGTGATCTAGGAATGAGCAGCATTCCACTACCATCTAATTAGGGAAATTATAATGGTTTGTCTATACTAGAAGGCCTTAAAAACTTAAAATTGCAAGAATTGTTTTCACCACCAGGTCAATAATAACTCAACCATTTCTTGGTCAATGTTAAACACCATAATAGTTGCTTCCAAATAACGTTGCTTGGTATACGCCTATTGTACAGAGCATTTTCACGTCCACTTTTAACAGCGAGCGAGATGTGTTTATATTAGCCAAGTATAGATGATTTTTAAGAGGCTCTGGTACGGGATAAGTCCTAGGCAGTGTGTTTTTTAAATAGTTAAGCTTACACCCTTGTATCGACGGATAGTTCAGAATTATATAGTGTGGTGCCTAATTTTACTTAAACATTTTTATTTTTAATATTTTATGTAAAAAACCCTCTCAGATAAGTTAAAAAAATTGAAAAAATTGCAGATACAAGAACAATTTTGTAATGTGTTAGGAGCACGGTTAGAACTACCAGATGTAGATCATTTAATCTCAGAAATTTATTTTACGAGTTAATCTGATACGGACATTTTGTAGGCGTTGTGCTCAGTTCTACTCTCCAAAAGCTGCAAACGCTTCTTCATCAGAACAACGATTTAGTTAAAATAGTCAATAATGTCATCAGATCTGACAAAAGGTCTGCCGGTGATTAGGCGAAGAGATTTAATTAACTGACAATAGATGAAATATAATTGTCTGAAATTTGTAATTATTCCCATATATGTAAGGAACGACTGCTAATTAATATAGCTGATGTTCTTTATTGCTTCTAGCCCAATTATTTTCATATATTTTAATATGAGGGTTATGCTGCTGGGACTCTTTGAATCGTGTTGCCTTACACAATGAATAATCTATAGTGTCAGTTGGTGTCAGATTTTCTAAGTATTCCTGAATATCTTGGTTTTGTTCATTTTGAATTAACTCTTGCAGCTCTTTTATTGTTTTATTACATTTTATTTTATTTTCTTCAGTTCTTAGCTGTTGCCATTCTTTTCGCAATTTTGTTTTTTCTGAATTTTTTCCTGAATTGTACATCTGTGAATGAAGTGTGTATGTTTTTTTGGAAATGTTTCACTCTTAGGAGTCGTGAAATATGTTGCTTCCTGTGTATTTATTATAATATTTATTGCTGCTGTTTATATATCAATTTCGGTTTGTAATGCTACCTTTTGAGGTTTTTTTTGTTCTGGCCTAAAACCAGGCGGTGGAATGCATGACGCATACCTGTTTGCGGAGACTTGCCCTGGAGTGACAAGTTGGACCGGGTTATGTGGGACTGCCTCTGGGCTTACCAATACACTAAACCGAAACCGCCTCACAGTTGACCCCTGTGGATCGCTACTGCTACTGCATTCAATTTGGGGATATGGCACCCGCTAATCGAGCAGCCGTTAGTGGGCACGAGGACCCGGCGATTCTATTGATTCGCGAACCTGAGTTAACACACAACTGGATACTGTTTGGCGGCAAAAGTTATAGCTGTAGCGACGGATGAGGTCGTTTCAGTCTGGGAAAGGGGGGGAGCTTAGCGGTGACGCGGTGCTAAGCTCCCAACATGTCGACCAGCTCGCGAACAAGCGCGTTTTCAGAAGAACTTGAGCTGAGTTGTTGTTTGTGGAATGATTGAGATATGAAGTGCTTGATTTCTGAAGCGTCTGTTTCCTTATAAATTTGATTATTTCTGACAAACCATGGAGCGTTTAATATTCTCCTGAGGAGTTTATTTTGGAAAACTTGAAGCCGTTTGACCTGGTTGGGTGTAACAAACTTGAAGTAGACATTAGATCCGTAGAGGAGTACGGACCGAATTAACATCTTGTAAAATAAGCATTTGATGGAGATGGGAAGTCTGCTAGAAGGGCAGATCAGAGAAGATAGCAGGTTTGCTATCCCCGAACCTTTATGGATTGGTTTCTGGATTTGGGAATGCCAACCGAGCCGCCGGTCGAAGTGAAGACCTAGGTACGTGACGTTATCCAGCCATGGAATTATGTCGGTGTCGATCTTAAGTTGCGAGACGCGCAGTGCGTAACACTTCTTTCGGAAAATGATGGCCTGGGTTTTCAGGGGGTTGATTTGTAACCTCCAGAATTTGAACCACTTGACCGCTTGATCGAGCTGCTTCTGTAAACGTTCATCAATTGTAACTTCGAACCTGGCGGCCGTGAAAAAGCAGTGTTGTCAGCGTAAAACGCGACGTCAATGTGCTCTTTTCTCGGTAGATCTGAAATAAAGAGGTTACATAAGGCTGGGGCCAGCGGGGAACCTTGAGGTACGCCAGCATCGATTTGTTTACGACTGGGACTGATTCCCTGATCTGTCCCTAGAAAGATCAGTCCGAGAGATAGGAGTTGATGAGAGCCGTTAGGTCCTTTGTGAAAGAGTTGAGAGCGTAGAGTATTACCCTTTCGGCAAGCTTCGAAATGGCGCTGAGAAGGCTGATATGCCTGTAGTCAGATGGAGATGATTTTGCTCCTTTCTTGGGGATAACCGCAATATGTGCGTGTTTCCAAGCTGCTTATGCGGGAGCTTTTTTAACTGGGTAATCGATATTCCGTCGAAACCTGGAGATGTTTTGGTTTGAAGTTTGCCGATCATAGTCTGTAGAGACTTTGGAGACACGAAATGGTTGAGAAGAAAAGCTGGGGTTACTGGTCTTTTGACGGAGTTGGACTCGTTGATGATAGTGCTATTTTCTTTAGTTTTAGTGTTCTCTGCGTGTGGGAGGCATTTCATCTGAGCTTCGTAGGTCTCTGCAAGGAGCTCGACTTTTTTTTGGTCAATGACTGCGAAATTTTCTGTAACCGCTGACTTCAGGGGGGATGATATTGTGCGTCTTCCCCACGAGGCATTTGGAGGCACACCAGAAGGAAGGGGGGCCATTCAGTCTTTCGTCTGCGAGAAATGAGTTCCATTTCAGTGCTCGCCAAGTCGAGACGGCCACTGTTACCCCCTCGCATGCTCTGTTCGCCTCCTTTTTTTCTGCAGAATCAAGGGTGAATCGAGCTAATCTGAATAAGCTGTTTTTGATGCGAATTTCACGTTTAAGAGAAGAGGGAAGGTTGTTTTTCCACGGTTGGGGTTGTGATGAAATTTCGACTGTGGCAGATTCGTGAGCAGACTGAATATCACGAGTTAGCTTGAGTACGGCTTCCTCGAGCTGTTCTGGTGTGTTAATTTTCGGAATTGGATCGGATTTCAGGAGAAGAAATTGGTAATTTTTCCAGTCGGTCTTTCCCCTGAATCTTGTGAGTGGGACTTGAGTGGCGGCGCAGTTTCTGAGTTTGAGAAGGACCGGACGATGATCAGAGTCTAGTTCGTCAAGGACTCGAATTTCGGAAGGGCGATTTACGTCTTGAAGAATAAATAAATCAAGGACTCTTGCTGCGCCTTGAGAAACTGTATTGGGGTGATGGGTGGATTCATGTGCACTGCACTTAGAGCTATGATGGCGTTACCTGCGGGATTCGCTCTGGAACACCACCAGGTGGGGTGGGGGGCGTTGAAATCGCCACCAATTATTTTTGGAAATTTTCCTTAGACGAGTGATCGGTATTGGGTATAGTTGAACGCAGAAGATTTCCTGTTCAGGGATGTAATCACGAAGGGACGTTCTTGGATATCAATTTTAATGGAGGTTGTTTTGTGTTGTTGATTGTTTCGAAGTTGTTTACTGATAACGAGGGTAGGAGCTCGTGTTTGACTCCTTTCCTGACGAGAATGGCGGTTCCACCGCCTCGACCCGGAGTTCTATCGTTTCTGTAGACAAAAAAGTGTTCGAAAGAGAGACGATGCGAAGGTTTCATCTAGAGTTCATCATTTCTATAGAAGGAAATCATATAGTAATACTTATTGCACACGGGCAGATTGTTGATGTTCTAAGAGATTAATAAAAAATATATTTACGTTACTGTGAAGATAAATATTGTGTGGAATTTAATAAAGATGGTGTCAATAATGATTTTTTGTTGAGATTTCATACAAATGGTATTGTTTTAATAAGCTTTGCTAAAGGCCATGCTATGATTAGACGAGGAAAAATAATTGAAGGTGTAGGTTATAAAGAGAAGGTCGTAAACCAGACTCAAATTTCCTGTTAAATTAAGTGTAAGGATGATGATAAGGAATATCCATTATATATAAGCATACAAGCTAGAAGTTAATTCACAAGCCTTAAAAGACCTACATTTACTTGTTAGTGATTATAAGAAACTTGGGTATATTGGAGTTTTATATCCTAAAAACGATGTCAGTAGATGTTATGGTTGAAAAATATAAATTGTTATCAGAAAAAAGACTATGAAAATTATTTGGCTGATATCAAATAAAATTATAAGCTAGTTTATGATGTTGGCAAAAGAACATGGTAATGGTTAATTATAGATTTGTATTTAGAAAGAAGTTTTAATAATATGCAAAACTTACTTTCCTTTAGAGCTTTTAATTCTAACCGTAATATATTTTTTGATAATACTTTTCAATACAATTCAATTATTTTATAAAAATAAAAATACAAATTTCAGATAAAATAATTTTTTTATTTATTTATGTAGTCTAATCATAAAGATCTAATACATACATATATTATAATTTTATCACATAAGTCAAGGTACCTCAATTTAAAACATCAGGCTATAAAATCACAATTTTGTTTTAGTAAATAAAAATAATAATTTTAGATAATTTAAAACAAAAACAATACAAATACATTACATTTAACCATTTTAATATAAAATGCTTAATTTAGTTTTGAAACGAATTAAAATATAGATAAAATTATAATTGAATGTATACAATTTGTTAAACGATATAAATAAAAACAATTTTACATTTAGCCGCAACTGCTGGAATTTTGACTAGTGTTTCCCACAACTTCAAACCATTCAACACTATTGAATTTGTTAAATTCTGTTGTAGATTAAGTACAATATTTTATGGGGCTCTGTTTACATTAAGTCATTACCGACTTTAACAAAATTATGATCTAGGAGTTCTTGTGCACTTCCTCTTTCTTTTGGCTCATGTTTAAAGCATAGCTCTAGAAAGTCTAAACCTTCATCGATCATGTCATCTGGGGGATCTGGACTTTGTCCCATTCCAACTTTGAACATAATCTGATAATTAGAATCGTACTGGGCCCATGGACGCTGTGAAAGCAAACTATATTAGATTTCATTATTTTAGTTAAAAAAATGTGTACCTTTCCAGATGCCATTTCAACCACAACACATCCGACTGACCAAATATCAGCTGCCCTTCCGTGTCCTTGGTTTTGTGTGAACACTTCTGGAGCCATATAAGCTAAAAAATAATTTAAGATACCTAGCTGTATTATGCTTATCATTGAAAAAATACAGCATATTTCGGAAGGATTGCTAATTTTGAGTTTAAAATAAATAAGTCATAGAGACAAAACCGTGCTCACTTATAATTTGTTAGAGACTGTTACTAGAGAGAGGCCTGTTATATAAAATGCTGATTAGGATGAAAATAAATGGGGTAAAGTTATTTTCTTGGATATACTCTGGTAGAAGAGTACATACTATATAAATAATGATTTAGTAACGGCAAAAACAAATTCTATTTGATTAATCTGAATATCATTGAAAAACATACTGGTGGCGCTACTAGTTATGACAGGTTTGTGTTAATGTAATAGTGTTCTTTAATAGTAATTACAGAAATATAGACTGCGTAGTGTACCTAGCGACCTTCAGGGAAATTCTCAAATGCCGTAATAGACCTTAAAATCCCGTTATTTAATTCAACTGTAACGTTATTAATCGCTTTAAAAAATATATCCGAAAGAAACAATCCGCGAAGCATACTCAAAGGCTACATACTGTAATTAAAGCTAGAGGACTAAACATCCAGTATGTATTAAGTGTTTGTTATTCAATGAAGCACAGCCAACTGATGCTCTTAATGAAACAAATAATTTGTTCATGTTGTATGTTATGTGAGTGCAAATAAGGTTTATTTGAAAAGCGTTAATTTGGGAAATAATTTTTCAGTATTTCTCAAAGTTATTCAAAATTAAATGGTTTCTACATTTACATTTTCTCAATAAAAACGAAATATAGGACAGGGCAGAAAGAACAGAAAACACTGATACATATGGAAAATGCATACACTTGGTCGATATATAGACTTTTGCTAAGATAGAAAACAATTAGAAAGTATTTTAAAATTTGATCATTAAATGAACAAATAAATGTAACCCAAAATATATTTACTAATAGTATAATATTTCCTTCAAATAACCCATTTAATATATATTGCTTCAATCAGATTTATTCATCACAACTACGATCAACAATCAAAGCTAAAGGAGTGTTAAACCGAAATTCATGCAACTTCATTCTGAAAAAATAATGTGAAATATTTGTTAGGATAGCACTGTTATACAAAGTGTAAAAGGTCATCCAAATGAAACGTAAGATTAAGTATTATATTCACATGAAACCTTTCACCATAGTTTTAGATATCATCAAATGTGGCATTGAGATTACGGGAATATAGTGGTCGAATGATCCTCAGTTGTAACAATAAGCAGCAGATGTACACTGAGGAACTACGCTGACCTTAAAAATCTTTGGTCACGAAGAATTTCAAGCCTATGTTTCTTATCGAAATAAAAAAAGGAAAAATCATTGCTAGGAACCCAAAGGAGCAGTAGGATTTTATCCCACCCACGAGGTATTCGTTAAAAATAAAGGAATCGAAAACACTTTTAAATGCTTAACAAAGATTTTCGTTAATAATTGTAAAAATCAGTAAAAAGTTTATCATTTGTTTTGTGCTATTTGTGTTAGTCTTTTTCGGATAAGTGCGTGTGGAACTCTTACCCAAAACAAAATTATGAAAAAAGAGGCAACAGTTTTGTCAAGCAATCCATTTGATACCCTAATAATACCAACCTTGTGTTCCTACAAAACCTTGTAATTCTCCAGGCATTGTAATATTGTTTTTTATTTTTACTGCACAGCCAAAGTCGCCAATTTTTAAACAATTTCCTTCTTGCGTCAAGAAAATATTGGCTGGTTTAATGTCTCTGTGTACAATTCCATGATGATGCAAACAGGCAACACCACTCAACAATTGATAGGTGTATTTTCTGACTAACAATTCAGGTAAGCCATTTTCAGTTGCTCTTATTAAATTTTCTAAAGTACCTTCAGCACAAAATTCCATAAAAAGTAGCATTTTATCCTGAAAAAAATTGTTTTTATATGTAGCCAGTATGTACCTTAGGATTGTACTTACTGTATAAACTTCAATACCATAGTATTTTACTAAATTCTCGTGACAAATTCCTTCGAGTATCTTCATTTCTTCAGATACTCTTTTAATTGCTAAATTATCATTGTGTTGGACAGATATTTCTTTCACAGCCATCATTTCACCAGTGTTATTATTAACAGCTGTATATACTTTTCCAAAACGACCTTGGCCTATAAAAATATGAAAATAGGCAATATTTATATATAATACTGATTATGCTGTTTGTTATATAAACTTACCAATTTTTATACCCCTCTGCCAAGAAAAGGTAACATTCCTGCGACGAATATAACTCTCTTTCTCAGTATTACACTCCAAAATAGTTCCTATGAGATTTTGTTTATGTAAATTTTCATCAATTTTCTTTTCCAATGTTTCTATGGCGTCTCGAACTTTTTCTGAGTAATTTTTTGGTGGCAATTTAATTTTAACAATAGGACTAATTGATATATCTTCCTTCTTTAAACTGAAATAGATATGAAACAATATTAGGTTAGGTGCAAACTTAGTAATGCACTTTAAAACCTTAATCAACAAATTAACAAACATACCTATTAAAATTTATATTGTCAGTCACATCGGTGTTAGGTGATTGTTGTTCCAAACTAGTTTTTCTAAGTGGAGCTGATCTCTGACTTTTATAAGTTGGTCTAGGGCTAGGCGAAGAACCTCTTGATCGAGTTCTAATGTGTTCTAAAGACATCCTGGGGGAGGCTGAATAAAATCCACTTTCAGGAGTCGATGGTGCTGTAGTACCTATTAGATGCGATATACATTCGTCCATATTTTTCTTCAGGTTTTCGAATTCTTCTTCGCTGAGATATTTAGTATTGGCTGGTTCACAAACTGTTAATAGAAACTCCATACCTTGATTAGCCCATCTAGGCCTCATACCTGATGATAAAAATATGCATGTTCTAGCTAGACCTGTTATAAGCAATCTTTATATTAAACTGACCTCTACCTCTTTCGCATCTTTCAGTTACAAAAGTCATCCATAATTTAGAAAATTGTACCATACTGTGAACTATTTTTGATCTGTAATCGTTGGGAGAACCGTCTGTCATTTCTTTATAAAACTAAAAAATATGTATCATGAAAAATAATATTTCAAAAAATTAAATTTAATATTTGATTTTAAAAAATTAATAAATATTTCTATGAATAATATATTATCTGTATATCCGACTTTTTAAAGGAATGGTTTATGGAAAGATGATATTTTGTTTGTTACTTAATAAAATCAAACTAATTTAAAACGAAAAAACAGTTCATTAATAATTAATAAACATAACCATACTAATACCTCAAATCCAAATCGATATATTTGCATTAGGATTTCTCGAATTCTAGACGTTAAAGCTACTCGATCTTGTTCATCCAATGAGTCTGAAATAACATAGTTAAACAAACTCTGCACCTTAGCTATAGCTTTGGGTATTATGCATTTGAAAGCTACTATAGAGTTCTGAAATATAATACATTTTATATAAAAGCTTTTGTTACTTCTTTAATTTATGTTGAATTACCAATAAGCTTTTTGATGCTTCTCTATCAATATCATCCGAATTTCTAGAGAAAATCATTTTAGTAAAAGCCATTGCCTTCATACTCATCTCTCTTTCTTCATTAAACATGGCCTGTAGTTCTCTACATATCGAAAATAAGGTTTGTCTGTAAAATTGTACAGAATTTTATTTCTAGTTTGTACATAATTTTTAATTTAATAGAAAACCTACTTTATCATATTCATATCTTCTTTACTTATTTCCTCTAAGCATTCATCAATCTTTTTCAGCAGTCTTTCAGTAATTCTCTCCAAAATCGTTCCTAGTATAGTTCCATATTTTGTTCCTAATAATTGGTTACCATTTTCAATATTCTTAATCACGGATACCGAAAAATTGTATTCCTCTTCCAGCAAATTCTTTTGGAATGTGTTGTGGTGAAAGAGCACCCACTGTTCTAAATAATCTAGGTAATCTTTGAAGACTTTCGTCATACATTCATCAAATGTTTTTAAACGTTTTACGTGACATTCTGGAACCTTATCTGTTCCAGATTTAACCGTTTCAATATACTTCTGTGTTCTTTCACGTTCTTTAGAAGCAATCTTTAGCCCTGTAAAATGAAAAATTCTTCCTAGATATATTTATTTTTTTAGTACAAATTAGACATTTTTTACAATAATGGTAATATAAATCTAATTCAATCAGATGTACATAAAAAATATACGCTTAATGCAAGCTTTGCCTTTATTTAAAGCTGGCTGTGCTCGGAATGCATTTGTTTGAAGTGTTCCCTGGAAGTGTTTTTATACACCGACAGATAATAAGAAATTTAACCTTATAGACAATTTCGGAGAAGTGTTTCGCGACATCCAATATCTAGATATCATTACTCGAACACGTTACTTGTTTGAATTTGAAAGGAATTTGATTGGTTCATTTTATATAAATATGCATATATATATATATATATATATCGGTGCTTTCCGATTCCTATTTAAAAAATTGGAAAAAGGATTAAGCCTGTGCGGTATATTACTCAGCATTGTTTTTACCTGGTATACATATACAACTATATGCGTAGGGATTTTACATACATATACATATAACAGGTCAATTGGAAAGTCCCTGGCCTGACACATAGATGGCGCTACTAGAATTAGATGCGTGTATAAATTGACATTTGACATTGACAGCTGTCGGATCATTAGTTTGTGAATTATAGCATTTTGAGTGAAGCAACTTTTGTTATTGTGAAAAAATGTATACAAAGTTGAAGAAAAAACTTGGCTTGATGTCAAGTTCAAAAAAATGTGTTTTACTATGGTAGGCCCGCGACTTTTCAATTGACTAATATATTGTGGCATAAAGCTACTTAATCAAGACAATTTCACTTCAATTTTTCAATTTGGATCTATTAGAAATCATGGGGTCAAAAATATACAACATGCTTTAACTATTATGTAAAAAAAGAGGTGAAACTTTTGTTTATATGTTATGGCTAACTCTGTAAACCCAGGTGAGATAAAGTTTATAGAGACAAGGCAAATATCTCATGCCACACTTAGAAACTCTGTCAAGATTGTTTTATTATATTGTGTGTAGATTCATAAACCATCTGCTTTATTTTATTTGTAGATTCTGCCCTTTCAATAATGTTATAGTAATTTTACACATATTTGCTTAAAAATCTAAATTTTAAACCTTTTCGTATAATATATAATGGTTTTCAGGATAAAATATTATAATTATTATATTAGGCATGTGAATGATAAGTGTATGACAAATTTTGGATTAAAGAAGTTAATTAGAATTAGAATTAGAACTATAACTATATATATTAGGGAAGAATGAGGAATTTGTTTATCAATTTTTAATAAAACAAAAAGACAGAGCTGTAATATATCCTATTAAATTAAATGCACTAATGAAATGTGAAATGCAGTAAATTCATTTTTTATATTTAAATTTCATTGGGCAATGAAATGTGACGTCAGATATGTCACGTGCCGCACCTGAATGTCAAATATTATCAAAAAAAAACCAATCAAGTCCTCACAGTAGAATGTTTTCTCTACAGTTGTCTATAATAGAGATTTAAATTGACCAAATTACTTTAATGGGCGATTATAACACCATCTAGATACTGGACGTAGCGAATTTTTTCTCCAGATACCCCCATTTGAGTTTACTCTCTATTACTATATGGACCCACCGTATTTTTTTGACAGGTGTGTCACAAATATGTTAACGTCTCCCGACGTTGGAAGGTACTATGTAACAAACATCGTTTTCCAAATTGAAAGAATTCATTCGAACAATACACCAAAGAGAAAGTTATTACCAAAATTATTATTCAAAAAATTAATATAAGGAATACATGTTGATTGCAGCATTGATAGTCTTTCTGTCTCGTTTGATATTATATTTTGAATAATGTGATTAATAGCACTGACATATTGTTTTTTGGCACTGTTTTTATCTCCTTATATAGCACGTTTACTAGAGCCATTAGTATTTTTCGTAGATCTGTGCGATGTTTTCTCTCAGCACTTTGTGAATCATTTCATCTGTGGTTGCCGTGATTTTACAAATATTTATTGGCGAAGTGATATATTGTGTGGTTTAATTTTACTTGCATTTCGATTTTTGACATTTCATTAATATCCAAAAATGATGTGACTTATCTGTACACATGAAACGGAAACAAAAATAATGTTTATACCAACATGTTTCAATAAATAGGTTATTCAACCAAACAAATAATAAAGAAAAATCGATATTCTCTTTTACCAAACTTCATGTAATATTGTTAGATTATATCTTATCAGTTAGTTTAAAGAACAGATAGTGCTCTCCTATTTTAGTTGTTTATGAACAAGTTAATTATGTGTACTAATAAGTTTCTAACGACGTTATTGAATCCTTGGATTAAGTTATTTGAATTAATTGAAATGACCAGTACAATATAATATACACACCTAAAATTATTTGAAAATAAATTAAAATATCATTAAACATAATTTATCAGTGTTTTTAAGTGAACAGTAAAATATTAAGATTTATATATGGCATACAGGGAGTCTTTTGTATAAGGGTAAGTTTTATGACATTCTAGTTTTTAAACATAAATTTCATTTTTAATAACTTCATACTCATCATAATAAAAAGTAAATAAAACCTACCTTCTTTTAATTCTCTCATTAATTGCCTTACACTTAAAGGAGATGGATTATCTGGCTTCTGTTCCAATCGCATTTGTAAGTATTCCTGTATGACCTCCAATGGTATACCAGTTAAAAATAAAAACATAGATTTATAAGAAGGCAAGTCAATGTTCTGAGCTTCTGGGCTCCAACAGCCATATCTTTGTAGTTCTTCTGCACTAGTTTCACATACTATCTATAAATAAGGTAATATTCGATATATGAAAATATATTAGATATAATTTAGTAAATATTACTTGAGAAAATATGTCCATATTTGTGGGTTTTTCCAATGTAATTTGAACTTTTTCAAGAACATTATGATGTAGAGCTTCGAGAAAATTTAAACTTTTATATAAAGCCCTGGTTTTTAAAACATTCTCAATGTATCTTCTGTAGGGCGAAATGCTTTTGTCATTTTTCTTAGAAATTAGCATAGCTAGGCTCACAATATTGTATAGGTCATTTTTGTTAATGCAGTAATCCATTACTGATGATCCAGTACTATTGTTACTATCTGTAGATGAACCAGATGTTACATCTTCGCAAAGAACAGGCCAATTTGAGTGTTTGGACTCGAGACATAGTACCAAACGGGCTAGTATGTTCAACTTGAGCCGCTGAATTTTTGTCATATTAAACCATAAACTAATGGCTTTGACCTAAAAGTAAAAAATGTTAGGAAATGTTTTCTCATTTAAAAATATTACTTGCCCTACTAACAAAAGCGGGACTACTGTACAGAGGATACAACTCGGCAAATGCTTTTGAAGACGGGAAGAGGCTTTCTATATCTTCTAATCGTTTCATTAAACCTTCAATCTCTTTCAGAGCTTCATTCTGTGCTTCCATGCAAGAAATGCAAAATATTGAAGTGCAACCTGGACAATCATCTTCAACTCCACTATCACTGTTTTGAGAGCTGTATTTTTTCGATGGCCTAAACAAAACATTTGTTACTCTAAATAACTTAGATTTTATATTAATATGAAACAAATACTAATAACTAGAATATTTAAAACTAAATATTTGCATGAACGAGCTTTATACCATTAAGAAATCTTAGGAGAGATCTGAATAAATGGTAATTAGAGAGGACTATTATTGCGAAGGTACATTCTCCAGACTATTTGAATCAAAAATGTTTGCAATGTTAGTAAAGTAAATGTAGTGGTTTAGCATTGTCGTGAGCGAAGACAAGAATAACGATTCTTCTGGCACATTCTTGTTGTACGTGATACTTTTCATCGCCTGTAAACTCTGTTTATTAAATGTTTATCCTATTACTTCATATGGAACTCAAGTATCAACCTTTTTTGGTATTCAGTCTTATATAAATGGTCCAACATTTTTTTTTTTCGGAAAAAATATCCGATGTTACGGAACTACCTTTGTCATGTCACGAGATGAAATATTTCGGTTCATCGAATTTTTCAATGATTGATCACACATATCACTATAAAAACACAATTTTAGATCATATGCATTTTTCAACTTTCGGAAGTAAATAAGAAAAATACGACCTTCTCAACCTCAATTATCAAAACGCTATGATTTTGGCTGAGTAAATGAATGTTCTAGTTTTATTTCTAAAATATTCTAGTGCATAGCTTCATTGAATAAATATTATTAGAGATATGTACTTTTAAAGCCATCTGTCAAAAAATCCTCAACCTAATATCTAATATCATTTATTGCTTCACCTAGCTCCAATTATTGAATTGAAAATACAGTACAAAATGGTTACATTTTGAGTGAATTTAAGTTACACATTTATTGAAAATTTGATTTTTTTTATTGGGAATATAATTATCAATATCATCCCTGAAGTGTAAATCCAAAAGACAATTTATCAAATCCATTCATTAAAATATGCGCTTCCTCGGTGTCTGCCTGTCAATGGATGTATTTTCTGAGGTGGAGTACAACTGGCGAAAGCTAAATACGACTAATATGGGGATGTTGCAATATGAACTCTAATATACTAATTTTTGTGATGGTTGTTGAGTTGTATAAGTTTAATTAACCTTTCTCATGAATATTTCCTAGAGTTCATTAACATATTAATATCTGGAGGCAATCCACGAAACAAAACACCTTCTTGGTCAATTCTTAAGTCATAACTTGCATTATAGCCGAAGTACTAATTTCATATTACTTATAAGTCTCTTGTTCTGATTCAAGGCCAGCCTAGTAGACATAAGTCCTCTTTTTCTTTTAATAATTTTAAACTCGCAATAGTTCCGTTGTTAGCGAATGCGTTCAGAAAGTTCACATATTGATATGTTTAGTGATATACCTAAATATTCGGCTAAATATCTACTGGTTATTCAACTACCTAGTAACTAACCCAAAATTAAAATGACGGAGCTAATAACAATATCACTTATTTAACCCCACGAAACTTATTGAAGAACGTATTAGATCGATTTTGGGATTATATGATATACATTATTTAAGATGTATATAATGATTACATAAAGAATGCCGAATTTGTTATACATTACCTTCTAAATCTATAATTCATTATATGTTTTAAAAAGGGCTCTACTGATTCTCTCGCAGAACAGAGGTACTCGTCTTCTTCTCCTGTTGTTCGATCAGCGTGGTAGGCTTGCAGCTCTAACCATATTAAGTCTTTCAGCTCGTTTTGCCATAGAGATTCTTCTCGGCTTATCTAAAAACAACAGTAGACAATAATTAACAGATAATTATTGACATTATATATTATAATCAATTTAGAATTATTAAGCTTCAGAAAACATAATGAGAGGCATAGGACTAACATAATCGAAACATGTTGTCAGCTTTACATAGGGAGTTAAAGTTAGTAAATGACGTTTACCACTCTTCTAGGGTTTCTTTCATCCTTGCCGCCACCCATTCGAATCAGAAGGCTTAGGGTTTGAAAAAAATCTACTCGGCTTTGGGGACATTCTTTCATATCTGAATTACCAATCATGCATTCATTCTTGTTATCGCACTGTTTGCCAATTGCAGTTTCATTTCCTTCCACTTGTTGCTTGTGACATGGTACTGTGCGACACATCAAGCTCATGAACCTGAAAATAATAATTTTCAAATAATACGGTGTATAAATAATACACCATATCTAACTGACGTTAGTGAACTGGCTCAATGCCATGCTATTTTTGAATATCTAATAATTTTAGAAAGTAATGATTCCTTATTTTTCCAATTGATTAAAATAGTAAATTTATACAGATAGTTTTATTTCAGCTTTTTTTTTAGTATAATACATACCTTTTTCCGCTTTCGATATGATAACTGGGCGTCTTTGGTACGTGATACCACACATTCTGCGTTGTTTGTTTTGTACTCGCATATTCGGCCGAAGCTTGGGCACTGCTTATATCTAACTTCAAATCTCTTTCTGACCCTCTAAGTAGTTTATAATTTCTCTTGTTATGTTTCCTCGATTGCCCTGAAAATAAAGTTGAAGCTGAAAATAAAAAAGTTACGTTACAAAAATAAGTGTATTTTCAGTTATTCAATAAAATATAACAAACAAACATGAATACTCCACATACATATGATAGACATCCCCTCAGTCAAGTTTTCTTTTCAGTATTAACTAACAGAAGGTAATTATCCAGATGTAACATGTATGAACTACTACCAAGCTGTAATATGTTTGAACTAATAAAACACTCGTAAATTTGGAAAAGCATTTGTTAGAGGAAAAGCACTATTAAACACGAAACATCTAACTGAACGATTCACTCGTTCGGATTAGTCCGACAGTCAGAAATAGGTGAGTCAATGGAAATAATTTGGCTACAATTTTTAATATTCTACGTCTAAAGAAAACCAAATTATTTAACTTAGTTTCGGTAGTATTTGGATGTATCTCCTTGTAAAATTAATAATAAAAAGTAATATTTCAAAGTTGATAATGTCTACTGGAGTTTAAACTTAATACTACATCAATTTTATTGATATTAATCTTATACAGAATATTTAACATATGAACTAAAAAGTTCGGGCTTTATTATATAAAAAATTACCATATATAGCAAAATCATGCATTTTCAGAAGATAATAAAATATGAATGATTATTCGAATTGTTTTTTTAGCATTTTAATGGCCGCAACTGACAAGAAATGTAATTAAAATAATTATAGTTTCAATTGATTTATGAAAAGTATCACCCTATAAAAAATTTTGTATTAAATGAAGAAATCTTGAGCAAAAATAAATACCTATAATGAGAACAAATATGCATCATTACATAAAAGAAATATATAGAAACATTGGGATAATTATACATTTGCTGAGAAATATTATATGAATGAATAAATTTGTCTTTACTGTTCTTTAAATTTTATTCATGTATAAATTTTAAAAATGTCTATGTATTAGTGCTGTATTTGTTTTTGAATCTCAAATATGTTAACAATTAATTTCAAATACTGTTCTATGATAAATTATTATATTATAGAATTAATAATAATGTATCCGAATTTATTGGAAGTAATTATGTTACGGTCTAGAACACATTAAACTTTTATATACCACTAAATAAATGTATGTAATGAACTATTGTGACTTTAATCGTTAACTTTAACTATAAAGTATTAAAAAACACTCCGAGTATAAATTGTATGTGTTCAGTTTTCAGATATCCCAGATTCTATTTAAGAAATCGTTTAATTAATCCAAATTCTTGAACTCAGTATAGGTTACGTCAACATTTGTCTGGAAATAACGATACCAGGCAACTCTTATTTCTGTTTCAACTCTATGAATCATTTTTGGGTTTTTCGTAATTTCTTTTTTTTTGTAATATACAATTCTATTTGAAGGTCGAGTTATATTAAATATTATTTGAATAGAATAACTTAACAGCATATCCAAAAAGAAATTATGATCATTTACATGCAATGTTGGCTCACGTAATAAAATAAAATTTGGCTTGTCTAGACTGGTTTTTCCACCACATCTTCTACGTAGACCGGTATGTATCAATTATCATTCGAATTCTCAAACATTTTAAAGTTTCAGTCGTTGGACACAAATAAAACGAAAAAGTGTAAATTAAATATGTTATTTTTGAGATATAAGAATGGTATGAGCTAGCAGTGAATACTTATAAGTTTCCGGAATATTTGTTTTCATGACAATTTATTATAATAATATAAACGTAGTTTGAAAATGTATTAGAGGTTTTTATGTTAGACTATAAAGTTCGGACATGGCTATAGTATGGGTTTTTAAAAGCATTGAAAAAATATTTGACGTCTCAGACGTAGAATACAATATACCATAAAGTGTAAATTGAATATGCTATTTTAAGAATGTTGTGCATGTAGTGCATGCTTATAGTAGTTTCCAGAATATTTGGAAGGGTAGAACTGAATTTTTTATCTGAATCAGATTAAAGACAGTCAATTATGATGGTTATATTGTTTAACGCAGTAGAAAAGCAGTTTCGATTTTACGATTTTAATATTAATTAACTTTAATGTTATGATACGTTGATACATCGTATCGATTGATAGATATAGAATATTTCCCAAAGTGACTACTAATAAGCAATGGGTACGACAGGTTACGATCTAAGTAAACCGTTAACTATAAAGCTTAATCAGTGGCAAATAAGCTCACTCTGAATAACTCATTTGATTGGATAAAAGTGAGCGTTACGACATTATATTATCGGTCAAAATATTAATACAGATCTTTGCCTTCAATAATTAAAGCACCTCTGATACGAAATATTATATTTTCGCCAAGAAAATGTTCAACCGGATTACTCTCAACATAGCATGTTAAAACTATTAAAATTTGATTAATTTATTTAAAGGATTGATTAAAACTTCATCGTTAAATGAAGCTCTACGCCTGAATGTTATCGAGAAAAATAATATTAGTTGAATACAACTTCATGTGAATAAAAATAAAGGTATGTTACTATTAGGTATATGATTTAATTATTATATTTTTTCTTGAAACTGTCTTAAATTATATTTAAAATAAAAATAATTTTGCCATGTGCTGTTTTGAAATGAAGGAACATTCAACAAGGTCTACGTGAGCCACACTACCTCTCAGAATAACAAAGTTCACGATGGAAATTGTTGAACAGCATATTTCGCACTGCATTCTATAGAAATTATAACAAGAAAAATGCTTCTAAAGCACGAGAATCAATTTCTAGAATTTTTAGTGCCATATTCATCAAAAAAGAGGTTAAAAAGTTGCATATTTAACAACTCGAAGTCTGCAAATATCTTTATAACATTCACATAAAATGTAATCTAACAGATTATAATCTAAAAATATAAACTCTAGTTAAATAAAGGTATAGACATATCACTCCAATGAACCATAATTTTGTGATATTCATATGTACATCTAACGGGATATTTAAATTTAACGATTAGTAGATAAGAGCCAGTACTACATCACACATAATATTAAACGGTTAACATTTGCGTAACAATTTCTAGAACTATCTTCAGTCAGTTCTCATTAGTATGATTATTCTTATTCGACCATACAATAATTGGCAGAGACAAACCGTCTAAGGTACTGTTACGTGACGTTTAACACCAATGAACGTTAGCGATTCTTAGTCTTTTCGAAGAAAACGTGATCATTCCAAAAAATACTTTAATGAAAGAATACTTTTTTTAATACTGTTCTTATTGTTCTGTGTATATAACTCATTTAATAACATATTATTTTAATTTTTTATTGCAGTACTTGACTTATTTTATTAAATATTTTACATCAAGAATAGAAACCGTTGAATCAAGGATGTTTAATAAACTTGTCATACTCTTTAACTTACTTTTATTACATGTTTCATTTACATATTTAGTGACGTGAAATTAAGCACATAAGACTGATGAAGTTTATTGACTACCGAAAAAAAGTTATATCTTATATTCAACTAAAACCGATATTAAAATTTGTTTTAAATTGATTAAAAATAAAAATTGATGAAATGATTTGAAATGTTCTGATTTAAACCGTCAAATCTATCCACTTAAATTACATTAACACATCAACATATGGCAGCAACATAAGTTTCAAATATTCATGATTTCCTATCAGGATAACATATTTATTCTTTAATTTGAGTTTGGATCGAGCAAACATCATTTGTGGCGAATTTTTACTTTTCTTTAATTCCAAGAAATCTGCGCATAGGGCTCCTATCGATTGTTTTTAGAATAACAAAAGTTATAGCTAACAGTTGACAGACAATACTTTGAATAAAATACGTTGTATCAATTTCTCTGAATAAAGGTTCAAATTTACAAAAAAATTCTCAAAATATTTGTTCATCTTATGCTACTTTTCTCCATTGCATGTTTATCTTCAATGTTATTTTCTAGAAGTTTCTTTTTTTTAATAAAATTTGTTTTAAAAATATATAAAAACAATAGAATAGTATATTATCATAGATATTATCGGAGATAACATTAATATTTTATAAATATATTTTGACAAAACATTATTTTACTCTAGAACTGATATGTTATTATTGTTGATTTTAATTGTTAGTACGTATACGCTTATTAGATGTATCTATCACTAGTGCTTAGCAATATGTAAGTATATACGTTGATTTTAGGCACGACAAACTCTTTGTGATTGCATTGTTTAATTTGTTGGGGAATCAGTTAATTCGTAAATTAACGAGTAACAAAGCTGCGACATCATTTCAGAATGTATCTGGTCACACGTAGCCTGTCTCCGATTTAAACCGTTGCCTATAAACATTTCCAAATATTCATGCCCATAGCTGAATTATTAGAACTCGAACTGTTATTGTAGATGTATACCAATGTTAATTGAACAATTTTAACGACGCATTGTTAGAAAAAAACTAGCTATAGCGAGTAAGAGATAACAGGCATGACAATGCTCACACCTGCAGAAGTTCTGCCGCACCCAACGTATTGACCAGACGTAGCGTCTTCTCGTTAGCACTTGTCAAGATCGATACAGCATGGCTTGATTGTGTCGCCATGTTGTCTGATTAATGTGTTTAGCAATTATTCTCAACAAATGCCTTTCCAAAATGAAAAAAATGATTAGACATGTAAGTACCTAATACTAGCTTGGGAACGTGTAGTTCCTAGTATCCTAGGATAATAGAAAAAAAAATATCCTAAAAGCGAATCCTCAATTAAATGAGCGTGACCGTTATTGCAAGAGGATTGACTTTTCATTTTAAGATGAGTTCAAAAACAGGGCAACTGTTTTTCGATACTTGCGATTGGATCATTTAAATAATCAATATTTGTTTGTATGGCTCCGTATGGCTTTGAGTATATTGTGAAGCAGTTTGTCTAATTCTAAATATTTATCTATTCCTATCAGAAATTCCACTTTTTCTTTCTATTTTTGATAGAAAATAATGAATACAGCGTTATCAATTAAATAATTAATAATTAATAAATTAATAGAACTAAATTATTCGAAAAAAACAAATTAAATAAATAGTGCATTCTGCGCCAAATAAATTCATTTTTATTCTTTTAGTAATTTTTCTTAATAGATGATTTTAAAATCGCATATCTCTAGTGTACTTATTTAGTGAAGTCATACTATAGCGTAGTTTCAATGTAATAATCCATAGAACACTTTAGATATAAAGGTGGTGTCATTACTAAGTCAAAAGTTATTGCGCTTTGAACATGCAGAATCTAGGCCATTTTTACTTCTTAAAGCAAAGTAGAAAGTGTGGTAGTGACTGCAAAGTGAACACTAATTCTGACAGGATTGGTTTGGTCGTTTTTGTTCCACTAATTCTGAGGTTAAAGATGAACCTCAACCTGGCCGGTAATCGCGGAAAAACCTCACGAAATTCTTTAAAATATCGAGGCAGATCGATATATATCATCAAGTGATACCTTTACAGAACTAAACATTTTAACTAAGGACCTAAGAGGTCAATTGAAAAGTTCCCGGCCTACCATAGTAAAACACATTTTTTTGGCAAAATTAGTTTTTTTTATTCAACATAATTCCCTTCAAGGACGATACACTGATTATAGCGACCCTCCAACTTTTCGATACCACCTGTAGTACGACTTGCCCTTTGCTTCAAAATAGGCCTCAGTTTGGCGATCACCTCTTCACTCGACGACAATTTCTTCTCAGCGAGCATTCTTTTGAGATCTAAGAACAAGAAATAGTTGCTGGTGGCCAGATCTGGAGAATACGATGGATGAGGAAGCAATTAGAAGCCTAATTCACGAATTTTTGCCATCATTTTCACTGACACGGTGCATTGTCTTGGTAAAGCAGCACTTTCTTTTCCTTCAAATGCCGCCGTTTTTCGACGATTCCGTGTTTCAAACGGTCCAATAACGCTATGTAATAGTCACTGTTGACGGTCCTTCCTTTTTCAAGGTAGTCAATGAAAATTATTCCATGCGCATCCCAAAATACTCAAAAGATGCAAATACTCAAGAGACGCCATAACCTTGCCAGCCGACTGTTGCGTTTTCCCACGTTTTGGAGCGGGTTCATCGTGTGCACTCGGATGACTGTCGATTGGACTTCGGAGTGAAATGATGGAGTGATCCATGATCACATATCGACGCAAAAACTCGGGTTTATTATGCTTGATAATCTTCAAACACTGCTCCGAATCATCAACTCGTCGTTGTTTTTGGTCAAAAGTGAGCTCGCGCGGCACCCACTTTGCACAGAACCTTCTCATACACAAATATTCGTGAATAATATGATGTACACGTTCAGTTGATATCTTCAGTGTGTCTGCTATTTCATTCAGTTTCAATTTACGGTCATTCAAAATCATTTTGTGGATTTTTTAAATGTCTTCGTTGGTAACAACCTCTTTTGGGCGTTTACTGTGTTCACCGCCTTCGGAACTCATTTCACCACGTCTAAACTTAGCATACCAATCCTTGATGGTTGATTTTCCTGGGGCAGTGTACGGAAACTCGGCATCAAGCCAAGTTTTGCTTCAACTGTATTTTTTTCCTTCAAAAAGCAATATTCTATCAACATGCGAAATTCCTTTTAATCCATTTTTTTCACAATAACAAAAGTTGCTTCACTCAAAATGCTATAATTCACAAACTAATGATTCGCCACCTGTCAAATTTATACACGCATCATTTGAGGGTTAGGTCTAACTAAAAAAAATGAATATAATTTTAGTAGCGCCATCTATGTGTCAGGCCGAGGACTTTTCAATTGACATGTTAGTTTCGATTTGTGATTTTTGTGAAAATATGCGAAAAAGATCGTGGTTGAAGTAATTAGTTCGAGTTAGAGCGTATACTTCACCAGATGTACCGGAAAGTTATTAAAGTATTTTTTGAAGAAAAAAACTACACAATTTTCAAGAAAATGGGTAATTATATTTATTCGAAGTATTGGCCATTTGATTCTATACATCTTGCCCATCTTTCAGGCAAATGGATGTCATCCCAAAAAAACTGTTCATCCTTTGAGCAAAACCATTCACCGTGCCATTTGCTAATTTCTTTGAAATTGGCGAAGTGCTGGTTTTGCGTTAAGAGACGACGTTATCGTGCTGTAAAATAACTTTACCATGTGTTCCGGCCCATTCCACTGATCAATGCATGGGTTATATTGACCATTTGTTGTCGGTAGCGATTACTATTAACTGTTTCATCAAGTTTCAATAGTTCGTAATACACCACGCCACTCTGATCCCGCGAAACACAGAGCATTGTCTTGCGACCAAAATGATTTGGCTTTGGAGACCATCGACCGGCTTCGTCAGGCGTTAACCATGATTTTTTGCGCTAGGGTTTTCAAAATAAATGCACTTTTCATCACCTATCATTATTTGATCCAGAAATGACTTCCGATCATACCTTTGAAGTAGCACTTCACAGACGATTTTTCAATTTTGCTTTGCCTGTCATTCAATTGATGTGGCATCTATCTTCCCATCTTTTGGATTTCCATCATTGCTCGTAATCGGTCGCTAATCGTTTCTTATGCCATTAATGCTTCTGCCAATCATTTTTGAGTTGGGGACGGGTCTTCATCCAATAACTCTTGCAGTTTCGCATCTTCAAACTTTTTCGATCTACAAGAACGTTCTTTGTCTTGCACATTAAAATCAGCACATTTAAATTTTCGAAACCACGCCTCACATGTCTTTAAAGTTAGAGCATGCTCACTATAAGTTTCTACAAGCAAACGATGACTTACAGCGGCTTTTCTCTTTGATTAAATCAGAAAAGTAATGTACGTTTTCAGAGACATTTTCAAACAGGTATAAATCTATGACGGTGTTACTTTCATAAAATATAATATATACAACTTTGAAGCTTGATATCAGTAGAATCGTATGAAATCATAACATTGCATACTTAAGCCTAGCGACATCTATTACAAGATCCGATAAACCTAGTAGTGACTGGACAAAAGAGAGAGAAGAGAGACAGAGAGAAAGCATATATAGAGGTTGGCTGAGTTTTGATGTCTTATCAGAGAAGTGGTAAAAGGTAATCGCAAAATGGTATATATAAATTATGAAATGAAATGAATGAAACTTTTATTTTAATAAACTATTGATGACCTGATGGTTCAAGAAACCGCGGTACAAAATGGTACTGATGGTTTAAATCTACCCTTACATAAATCCAACCCCTATCTCTAAACGTCTCACTCATTAAGACATTTTAACATAAGACATCATCGAATACACAGTCCGTAGCAAGGGCCCTATTAGTCACACCATATAACACAAATATGATGTCGGTGAATTGTCTGAAATGTATACGAATAAGTTCGCTCTGAAAAACATTTAAAACTTTTTCGGATCTAAATCATATTTAAAATAAAATTTAAATTTTTAATCCAACTGAAGGCTCTTTAATCCTTCAAATTATTTTAAAATATTTACCTTTCACGCCTGATGAGAATAGGCAATTATTTAAAACAATTTTGTGTTTTTAAATTGTTTTATCTAAGCCGATTAGAATGTCATCGTAATTTTAATTTATGTTATGAAATTAATTACGGTTAACATTATAACAATAACCAGGCAACCTAACGAAAAACTGTAAGTCAACGTATAAACCTTATAATTTTTTTTTCGACTTCTCAATAAAAAGTACATAAAAAATAATAAAAATTATGTAGTATAATAAGTATGTAAAAATTTATTTTTTTTACGTTAGAACACGTTCATTGCGGCCAAAGTGAGAATCTGTCACTGGCATTTTATTCTTACACACTGAATATTAGGTTACTGAATGTGAATGTGTTAACACACATAAATTGATGTCAATCCACACAAGATTCACCAAGTGATAAATAGTATAAAAGGTAAAAATAATAACAATGAACTAATTTGAATTTTAATACTAACGATTTGAAGCTAAATTACCACCACTTTGTGCTAATCACATATTATTTGTTTAAAATTGTATTGTAATTATGATAAGGTGCTATCATCTACATATAACATTCTTTATGTTTTACTTAGATCCAATGTATTATTTAATTGTGTATTTTTACATTTTAAAACATATTGATTGACACAATTTATTTAACTAAGTTAGAAAAAGAGTTATAAGAATATCTGGGATGGTCCCTAAGTTACTCAGTTGGTATGCTTAATGCTGAGGAGCATGGTTCAGAGTTCACGTTAAAACTGTAATTTTTATTAATGACATATTAAATCTCAATGTAAATCTAATCATAATAACATATTAATGTGTTGCAATTAAAATTCCTTTATACTGATTTGATTTCTTTGCATCTCTGTGGCAAAAATATTGCATTCCATGAAGTTTAAAATGATTCAGAATTTTAGATAAGATAATACTGTTTTCAGAGCTACATATACCTTTTAATATCCTGTTATGTTTTTAACAAGACCATTTTTTTATATAAAAAAATGAATTGTAAAATAGTCCCTGCTGGATGCTGTGGCTGATAATTAAATCTTATATTTTTACAGAGCTCACCTTGTTCTGAATCAGATTTATCAGCATTTGCAATAAGTTCATCATACATTGTGCTGACAGTGTTTCTTCTTACTAAACTATGTTTAGATTTGTGGGAATGACTCTTCTGGTTTATAGATATATCTGATCTGGAAGAAATAAAATGACAACTTAAGACATCTATATTAATTTGTTTCTTATTATTTTGAGCATTTTTGCAATTTTAATTTGCTTTGCACATTATAATAGAATTATATATTACATGTTAGTCTTAGTGCTTACCCTCCGGAATACTTCTGCTTCTTTTCCCGATGTTTACGCAGAATTTTCGTTCTGGGAGGTGTTTTTCCATAAAGGTCATATAAAGATGTATCATCATTTGGGCTTAAATCATCCATTTTGATTGGTTTTATTGAGATTAAAAAATTATGTTATGTAAAAATATAACCATATTAGAACAAATTTGCTGCGCCACTTTTTACGTAAAGAAATACTATGACACTTAATACCACCACACCAACTGGTTAAAGTAAATACATTTTCCAGATAATGGGAAAACAATCATTGGATCATTCCGTTATATTTGTTTTCCACTCACTTTTGCGAGTTTTTAATTGAGTATCACTATGGAATTATATATTCTATTGATTATTCGATAAGTTCAGAAGCTTCAGAAGTATCATCCTAAAATGTTATTTCACAACATTCGTTTTTTAGTAATTTAAAATAATCCCGACGCTCAACCCACAGCAGACGTCATCTAACTGTCACCTGTAAACATTTTCTAAACAGGTACTGAAAATTCAAGAAAATAAATGTTGCTATTTTTGTTGTACTTTAAAAATAGCTATATATCTTACTCTTTCTTTAATTTAACCTCAAATGTCATTGGTAATTCAAAAGTCGGTCTACTATATTCGACCTTGGTTCCGTAGTTCCGATTAGTATTATTAAAGTTTAAAGTCCTTTTATTTTTTTATAATATTCTGTATATTTTATAACATTAATGGCTTTCGTTATACGTAATTTTTTAAACACTAAAAGTTTTATTAATTTTAATCACATACTTTCAATTCCCATTGTTAGGGTTAGTTTTAAATCAAGACAAGTAATATATTTTTAAATGAATGTTTTTATTTAGTTCAGCAGTGAAGTGGAAAAAGCTCAACAGTCTAAATATGATAAAAATGTTGAAACTATATTTGACAAAATTTTGGCACGAAAAATACCAGCTGACATAATCTATGAAGATGAGCAGTGTTTAGCTTTTAATGATGTATCTCCTCAAGCACCAGTTCACTTTTTGGTAATTCCTAAGAAAAGGATTCCTATGATAGAGAAAAGTGATGCAAAAGATAAAGAGGTAATTATGGAGTCAAAGATTTTGACTGAACTTTTAGTAATTTAAAATATATTTAAGTTACTTGGTCATCTTTTGTTAACTTCAAAAGAGTTGGCAAACAAAAGGCTTCCGAACGGTTATCGAGTAGTTATTAACAATGGAAAGGATGGATGTCAGTCAATATATCATCTACATATTCATATTTTGGGTGGCCGTCAAATGAACTGGCCTCCTGGTTAATATTTTGTTTTATTATGTCAGATTTATTAATATATTTTATCGTTGTAGTGTATTGTGTAATTCATTGAGTAAATAATTTAAATAGGTTCCTTTTACAATTGGGTATTATATTTATTTTTTAAAGGCAAATAACATCAATTTTAATTATTATAATTTACTTTTAGCTGTATTTGTAAACTGTTTTTCCCATTCAAAAACTTCTTTTTCTTTTAGATTATAAAACTTGCCATGTTTACCAATTCCACCCATAAATTTTTTTGCACCTTCAATTAAATCTGCCAGTTCTACTTTTTTAGCATTGGTTTTCTCATTTTCTAATAGTTCATCATAAACTCGGTTAAAAGAAGCAAAATATGTTGAATTACGGTCAATTCTTAAGCAGTCTTGAGGAAATTTAACTAAAGATGTAGCAAGTTGTATGGCTTGTCCTAATCCTAAAATTATGTTACTCTATACAAAATATTATTTAATGTTTCCTGTATTACGATACCCGCACCACAAGCAACTATTCTATTAGCTAAACCCCAGTCAAAAGCTTCTTTTGCTGTCAAAGATCTTCCTGTTAAAATCAGATCTAATGCTCTAGAAAGTCCAATTATTGCAGGCAACCGAACACTACCTCCATCCATCAAAGGTATTCCTAGAATTTTTGTTTAAGTGTTTTATAGCTCAAACAATGTGATACTTTTACCAAATCTTCTTCCATATAATCCAATTACAGCAGTTTCTTCCATAACACGTAAATCACAAAGAAGTGCTAGTTCTAAGCCCAAACCAACTGTATAACCACTAAGAGCTGCTACCATTGGCTTAGAAATATATTTTTTTGAAGGAAGCTAAAAGTATAAAAATATGATTCCTAAATATTATATTATTATATATGAGCATACTACAGCCAAGTCCCATTCATTTTCATTGTTAGACTCAAGATTTTCTATCTCTTGTAAATCATGGCCAGAACAAAAATTTCCCCCTGTTCCGTAAACTACAGCAGCATATGAACTACTATCTTCTTCAAATGCAGATATAGCACCTTCTAATAATTTTGCGGTATTAGAATCAATACAATTCCTTTTCTCTGGTCTATTAATCCCTATTGTAGTTACATATCCAATCTTTTCTATTATTATGCCTACAATAAATATATTGTAATGTAATCGCTATTTTATTAGGTAAACTAACGTTTGGGAGTTGGAATTATTTGTGTGCATAAATTCCTGGTCCATGACTGAAACAATAGTCTCTTAATCATTGTAAATATCTTGGCATTTTACAATCTTCTAATGCTAAAGTTAGTAAACATTTTGCATTTTATGTTTAATTTAAAATTACAGGTTATTTTCTTTATCTGCCAGCTATTTTTATTTATTTTAAATTTAAATTAGGGATGTGAAATTCTATCGTTAGTTATATATAAAATGTATATATCGATATTTTTTTCGAAAATGTTAATTTTGGCCGATATTTTTTTGACAATATATACCGATATTGTTGTAAGCCGATATTAAAAAAAATTAAATATATTTCTTAAACATTATAAAAAACATTTAATTATTTTCAAAAAACATTTTAAGCTGGTACTTAATTTTAAATCTTTATATTATTTTGAAACTTAATTGAAAAGGTTTATTAAAAATATTAATATATATTGCAAAAAAATCGACATTTTTTTCTTCGATCTATCGATTTGTTTTAAAAAATATCAAAATCGATATGTCTCTATTCTAATAATAATTATAATATCAATAATATTTAAATTAACTAAATATCGATATTTTTCCTTAATTTCGATACCCCTAGTTTCAATTTCTAAAGAAATAACTTCCTAACTTCAGGAGAATACTCTAACCTCAATCTTTGGGATGGTAGTAGGATCTATGGTACGGATTTCCATGTAATTTAAAAGAAATGAAAGTTAAAGTTATAACTCGTTCACCTGATGAATATTTACGGGAGACAAAACATGATATTCATAAAGGTATAATTAATGTTTTAATTTAGTCTATTACTATATTTTAATTTTAATAGTTTTCAGGAACTATGATCCAGCCTTGCATCCCTTTGAAGCTGCTAGGGAATATACAAGGGCTTTAAATGCTGTTAAATTAGATAAAGTTTTTGCGAAACCTTTTTTGGGTAGTTTAGATGGTCATCGTGATAGTGTCTCGTGTATTGCAAAACATCCCAAGAGATTATCTACGGTTGTAAGTGGCGCTTTTGATGGAGAAATTAGGGTGTGGGATATTCCACAACGTACATGTGTTAGAGAGTTTGTAGCTCATAATGGAATTGTTAGAGGTGTTGTTTATGTACCTAGTGGAAATTCTTTTATATCAGTTGGAGATGACAAAACTATCAAAACATGGAATGCTTTAATACCACAATTTGGTGAAGATGAGGAGCCAGTGAATACAATTTTGAGTAAAAGTGTACTAACAGGAATTAGTCACCATAGACAAAGTAATATTTTTGCAACTTGTGGAGAAATTGTTCAGTTATGGGAGGAATCTAGGAATGAAGCAATTCGTTCATATGAATGGGGAGTGGATACGCTTCATGACATTGCTTTTAATATGATAGAAACAAATACTTTCGCAGCTTGTGCAAGTGATCGAAGTATTATTTTGTATGATATGAGGGATAATGGTCCATTGAGAAAAGTTATCATGAAATTAAGAAGTAATAAAGTAGCTTGGAATCCAATGGAAGCATTTACATTTACTTGTGCCAATGAGGACTATAAGTAAGTCTTTTAGTTCAACATTATGAACATGAATTTTATTTTGAGATATTTGAAAATATTTTATAAAATTTTGTATATATTGTTCCTATGTAGTTTATTATTAGTCAATGTTTTAGTCATTTTCCATTACATACTTTTAATGTGAATATTAATTTAGTTATTTTTATTTCAGTTTGTATACATTTGATACTCGTAATCTTAAAAGCCCAGTTAATGTCCATATGGATCACGTGGGAGCTGTAACATATGTAGACTATGCACCAACAGGAAAGGAATTTGTTTCTGGCAGTTATGATAAAACCATAAGAATATTTGAAGCTGATCATGGACATTCAAGGGAAATATATCATACTAAAAGAATGCAAAGATTGACTAATGTACAATGGACTTTAGACAATAAGTTCATTATCAGCGGTTCAGATGAGATGAATATCAGGATTTGGAAAGCTAGGGCGTCTGAAAAATTGGGACCTGTAAGGACATTCATTTACTTAATATAACTTTGTGATATTTATATATTAAATTTTTTTATCAGTTGAGACCACGTGAACGAGCGGCCTTGCGTTATAGTGAGGCACTGAAGGAGAAATTTGCTAGTCATCCACAAGTTAAAAGAATCAGTAGACATAGACATGTACCCAAACATGTTTATAATGCCCAGAGTGAACTGAGAACCATTAAAACAAAAGAGAAGCGCAGAGAAAATAACAGAAGAATTCACTCTAAACCTGGTGAAGTTCCTTATGTACCAGAAAGAGAGAAACATGTTATTAAGGAGGTTCAGTAATTATATTACTGTGTCCTTAACAATAATGCATTGTATTTTTAATAATAAAGTGATTTATAGTAAATATTTTTCTCTTATTTATTACTAATTTTCTTAATAGATAATAAATTATACTTTAAACGCTAAATAGTTGCAATAATTGGGAATTAAAATGAGCTTATCGAATTAATTTTCGGATAATGTTAGTAACATTCTAATTTCGTTGTTCCAAATTAATTTAAACATCTTTGTAATAATCACAGGATTAGTAAATAACATTTGAACAATATACATCAAGTACAATTTTAATGTATATAACTATAACAACCAATAACTTATAATAGTGAATTATAGTATTTTTATGTTCACTATTATAGAATAAAAAATTTGTAAAAAAATCATTAATCAACATGATTTAAATTTAATATGATATATAGAATATAATTAAAATAATTCAATTTCAAGAAACTTTATTCATACAGCAGCTTGGTGGCATTTAATCACAAAGAAAATAAATTCCTAACATATCTATATCTATCTATCTATCTATCTATATGTCTATATATATATATATATATATATATATATATATATATATATATAGAATATTACATCTTTTTCTCAATTGTATCACCTAGACTATTTGCGAACACATGTTATTCGATGATTAACCTGATAATATACTATTTAGTAAGATTGATATAATATCATAAGGTCCATGATATCATATTCTTTCGGTTATATAATCAATTAAAGTTTATTTTTATATCGATTACAGCATATTAGTATATACTTCTGCTAATTGTATCTATATTTTAATATGACGATATTTTGTAAAAATCAAATGCTTTAATGTTGCTTTTTTGCTATAATGCTTAAAAGCAAGTTAAAGTATTATTTAAAACGAATGGTTGTTATAAATACAGTCAAAATATAAATAATAAAAACATTAAAATTACTTTAATAAATTGTCTTATGTACCGTTGACATCAACTTGAAAATATTAGAAACGTCTTTGGAGTATAAAATAATCAAGTTAAATATTCCATTCATTTTATTTTTTGAATACATAATACGTTAGTATATGACTGTACTTTCTTTAAACTCATTTTCTCTAATAAATATATTATGTACAAATGAAATATATAATATTGAGTTACGATTCTATCGATACACCTCTTGGTTGTATTCTGTTTCTATCGCTAGCGGTGTTATAACTTTGACGGAAAACCGCATCATCAGACTTATCCCTCGCTCCGTTCTGGCTCTTCTCTCCCTTCATCCCCTTGCATCGCTCTACCCCATCGCCGCAGCCGCTCTGGAAAATCTCTCACGTCTTGGGAAAGCTCTTCGTCAGTCGGATGCTGCATCCCGTGTAACGTTCGCACATCCTCTTCGAATGGTCGGAAGTCGTACGCGAGATATGTCGTTTGCGTAAGGTTTGTGAACGAAGTGGTGTGTTGAGAATTATTTGTTATACTTGTTCGTAAAGTGAACCAACTTCGAAAGTGATTTTGACAGGTGAATATTTTTAAGCTATTGTCAGGTTAAAAATTTGAAAATTATTTGGTTAGAAAGAACTGATTATTTCAAATTAATATGTATAAAGTTTAATTTTATAATAATTAATTTTTAATAGATTGTTTAATTTACTTTTGCTTATATATGTATATTTTATGTTTCATAATGTGTATCATGTTCACAGTTATGAAAACAAAAGGTAGTTTATACAGTCCTGATTATTTTGGTTAGATTAATTGGTTCTTAGTTATATCTGCAACGAAAATAAAACTTAATTACTTTTATTATTTTTTCTATTAAATACATTATTCATTGTATTGAGTTATTGTAACATTTTTGGAATCAAAAATGTACTGCTACAGTAAACCTTGCATGATTTATTGTAGAAAAATTAATTTCGTTTCAAGATTACAAGTGGTAAAATAAACAAACAATACCAAATCAAGAAATTGTCATAGTTCCTTCATAATGAATTGGATCTATGTTAAAATGTTATATCTTACCCTGTACTGTATCATTAATAGCGATGCTTTATAATAATTATACATTAATCTATGATATGTATAATTTAAGATTATTTGGGCGTCCTATATTTTCTTTATTATTGATTTATAGTGATTCACAAGTGTGGTTAGGTAGAGTTGAATGCTTGCTAGCTTTGTTACTAAGGTACCGCAGGATTTAATGCCGTTGGGGCATAGAGGCTTGTATTTGTTTAGACTAGATGCCGCAGTCCTGATGATAATATTCACATTAGTCTCTTGTCGGCAAGCTTGAATTGTTAAATATAGGGGTTTTATATCTTTGTGTAATTATTTCTTATATTTATTGCAGATTTTTAGCCTTTTTATTTTTTTTTATAAGTAACCTTAAGATATAAAGACAAACAATATATAAATATTCGAAAAGCAGAAGTTTGAATAAGAGACGTGAGACGACAAATATATAATATATTATGCCTACATATTAGTTTTTAAATTTAAAGCTTTATTGTGAAAAATTATTCTCTACCATTAGCTGCTACTTTTTTTCTACCTTTAAGGTAATTTACGGATTCCATCCCGAAGGAAGTATATATCTTTTGAAGGTATCTACGAATTGACCCATATTTTGGTATATTTGTAAGAAGCAAAGCGGTGCTCAAACAGGTCACGACTCATATGTCGGAGCAAGTTGTAATCAGGAGAAAGGTTTGGAGAATATTCCATTTTAATACTTCCAAGTATGTTTTAACTGGTTTTGCAACATGGGGTCGGCATTATTGTGTCCTTGCTCGTATTGTGGCCGTTGTTTGTGCAGTGTTTATCTCAAACACATCTATTGTAGTCGGTAGCAATCATCATTAATGGTTTAATCGAGTAATACCTTCAAATCCTCATCTTCTAGTTTTTTGGCTGTTCAGAATGGTCTTTATCCTCGATGTCAATATCACCACTTTTAGAACGTTGAAACCAGTATTCATATTTCGATGAAATCGAGCATGGCTGCCATAAGCTGCACACATAATTCAATTATCTTTAGCCGCCATATTCAACATGAAGTTGGTAAATCCTTTAATATTGATGTATACTTGATATTTTTAAAGGGAATTAACAAGTATATTATAATAGATAATAAACCATTTAAGTTTATAGTGTAAAATGATCAAATTAATTATTCTATCTACCTTTATTTTGGTTTACATAATACGTTAGCATATGAATGTCGCTTCTTTAAATCCACTTTTTTCAAATAAATGTTTTATGCATACATGACGTATATGATTATGAGTTATGGTTCTATAAATGTATATCATGGTTGAATTTTATCTCTATGTCTAGATAACAATATTAAATCAGATAAGCTCAGATCAAAACTTATAAAAAAAAGATAAGGGCCAAATAAGAAATAAGAAGACTAAACAAAAATAATTATAATAAAACGTAACGACGTAATTTTGGCTGATATAGATGTTAATACTTCTAGTGAAGAGCAAAATTCTATAGGGCTTGATATTTGATAAAGACAATACTAACGCGTTTACGTAATATAAAAATATTTTCTGTCTTTGGATTAGCGAAAACTATATTTTTATGTACAATAGCACTATCTTTAGAATTATAGTTAGTTTTTCTAATTATGCAGGGGAGACATTTCTTAAGACTCTTTCTATATATATATATATATATATATATATATATATATATATATATATATATATATATATATATATATATATATATATATATATATATATATTGCACTAATTGAATATATAACTTTTGTAACTGTTTTTAGGCTGTGATATTATATTATGTTATGTATATATATATATATATATATATGTATATATATATATATATATATATATATATATATATATATATATATATATATATTATAGCATGTTAACTGTTAAATAATGAATTAGGCATGTTTATTGGTCAATTAAATATTGTTTTACGATACGCTTTTGGATTACGCATATGCATCACTGAATTTTTAGTGGCTATTTTGAATCAAATTGTTGATAATTTTGTGATATTCAGTCACCAACAATTATGAGTTTTCCAGGTTGAAAAAACAAAATTATTATCCAATCACCGATCCATATTCGCACTTATTCAGCGTTTCGAAACCATGTCATAGTCAAGCCATGCTGCATCGATCTGAACAAGTGGTAATTAGAAGGCGCTATATCTGATGTTTCCAATAATTCTTCTAACGTGTAACCAGTTACGTCACTATTACTGCTTTTTTTGCAATAGTACGTCGTTTAATTACTTCATATTATGATATATTATCATGAATATTATGCTTCTGTGTTAATGTGGGTAGCTGTCCTGGACTTACTTGCATTTTTGCACTTTGCACTTGAAATTTCCGCAAGAAATCCACTATATTTTTTACTTGAAAAGGAAATGCAACGTGGAAACAGTTTGAAGTGGCAATTTCAGTCAACTCGTTATCAGTAATTCAGTCAACTATTTTCCATCATTTTGGATAACTTTCATCGTATTTAAATGTCTGGAATTAGTTGATTAATCAACTTCTTAGCTGTCCGAATGTTCTTTGAGAGTTTCAGCTAGGCTTTTGCCCATTAAGTCTTCATTTCATTTCATTACATTCATTGACATTCATTGTCTTCGAACTTTCTTGGTTTTCGAGGCCGTTTCCACAAATCACCACCTTCAAATCGCTGAAACCAAAACAGGAAATAGGGATATGACGTAACACCGCCACAACTTTTTAAAATGGCTGATGGTAGGAGATTTCTTGATTATACGACAAAAGTAACTAAAATATCAAAAATGTTATTTCGAACGTTCCGTTTACTGAATGGTTCAATAACATTAAATAGAAACTATTGTTTTATGTAGAGAAATATTAAAACTATCGAAGTTATCTGTTAGGTTATCTTTGATAGTTTAATACTTGTTTACATTTATACTTCGCATTTTCACTAATAGAATAGTTCCTAATATAAAACATGATAATTACAAATTCCTTAATTCTCGCTAATATAGCAGTAGGACCTTTGTTCATAATTCTGATGGATTGACTCAATACATTCAAATATTGCTTAAATGTGTAGATAAGAATGTTATTTTCATGTGTCCTTACGCAATTTTGGCAATTTTAGAGAGTATCATCAGGAAGAAAGTAATAATTGTTTTTTTATTGAAAAAACAAGCCCGTAAACAATGTAAAATCTACAGAGGTATAAGTTGCCTATAAGTTGTCGGGAAAGTATTTATAAAAATAATACAAATGAGATCTCAAAGAGTTTGAGGAGCTTGCTCGGCCTATCTGAGAAGATCAAAAGGGATTTAGAGTTAATGGCGGTTATGTACATAAGATTTTCGCTCTTCGTATTGATATTATCTCTGCCAGCGATTGTCTTCACTGGTCTTTCCTTAATTTTTAATAAAACATCGCTGCGTGCCGGGGCGAAAGTATGTGTTAAAATCGTTTGAGATCCGAGCCGGTGTTCGCCAAAGATATGTCTGCTGCTATTCAACGTTATACTTATTCAAGTTCTTGACAATATGTATGGCGTTCATTATGATGCTACAAACTCTTTGAAGTTCTGATGTTCTTTGGTGATAGCGCTATATTGGCTGATGCAAATGTTGATGCATCTAGAGAAGAACTGCTATATGGTTTGATAATTAATGAAGACAAGACTAACGCGTTTTCAACTGACTGAGCGCTTTCTATTGTAAATTTCAATGGGATCTAGTTAGAGCAGGAGTTCAAGTAGTGGGGATCAGCAATTCAGGAGAAGAGGTGTCATGTACTGCTGAACTAATAAGCCGAACCGGAAAGATGCTGGAGCTTTTACTTCTCTAAGGTGGTGAGCGTGGAATAGACCAAATATTATAATCTTCTGCATGGATCGGAGACTTGGACAGTGTCTGATCTATCCGTCCTATCGGATTATATTTTTTAATCTATGTAAAATATATTTTGTATTAATTACATCTTACATTTGATATGTTTAGTAAAATCTTAATTTACAAATTAATTTATTTCTACCGTTTTATTGTATCTTCACCAATACACAAGCAAGGCAAATACGGGATAAATTAATCAGTCTGTATTTCCCAAATTAAAATAAAATAAACTTAGGCTAAAGTTAAGAGTAATACTTTATACTACAAGATTGCGTGGTTTGGCTCGCTTCAATCTTCTAATTTTCTGCACATTGTCGTGATTTAGTAACTTTATTTCATGCTTAAGGCGAATTTTTGATAACGTTAATCTATTTGATTTCGATGTCATTGTGCAGTTCGTTGGTTACGTAGCGATAAGTCTTGGAATTTAATTGCAGAACTTTGTTTAGGTTGCGTTGGTTTAATGTTTTAGTGCAATCCTTTATTTACACTCCATATGTTATTGGCTTTATGAGCGATTGATAAATAAATCTCTTTGATTTACACCAGGTTGTTAGTATTTTCCGACTAACCAGTACAACTGCTTGAGTTTGAAACTAATCTGCTCTCGTTTTGAGGATGTTTCTAATTTAATTTACCATCAAGATGGCTTCCAAGGTATTTAACTGATTCTGCTTGAGAAATCAGGCATCTGTAGTGATATAATTACGTTTTTAAAATTAAACACGGACATATTTGAAGCTTTTAAGTTGTCCAAATTCCATTTATACATCTATTGATTCAACTCAATTTATCATAGCTTTCTGTGGTTAAATAAACTTTATGGGCTGAAGACGTAGCGAATAGTTACGAAAAAAAATTGGATCGACATCATAGATATATTCATCAATCATAGATTGCCAATGCAGGACTAACAACTTTGGTTGAGAAATATACACTTTCCTCGAGCGTCAGCTATGGACTGATGATGATGGTGACTTTCACCTCCCATCTGGCGAGTTTCTGAAGACCATTTCACTCGCGTTTTATAGGAATGTGACGTATAATACATTAAATAAATAAATATCTACCATAGTAATTAATATTACTTAACTATCAGTATATATATACATATATCTTTAGAAAACTGAAAAAGAAATTTGCGATTTGGAGCTACTTCCAGATATCGAGCGTTTATTTTCAAGCAGAAACTGACAATTTGAACTTTAAATGCTGAATTTGAACTAGCCGGGCAGGGCAATCTCCTGATAAAGGATAATTAATTGAATTTGTAAAATGTCTTTATCAATATAACAAAGTTTGTTTGCTTCTTCGGAGAAATATCCAATTTCTTTGAATTAATTAAATTAGTTGGGCTAAAGAGCCAACGAAATAAAAAACTCCTAAAATTTCATTTACTCTGAACTTAATGTCTGTAACAGTTTGGAGAGTATAATTGTATTTAAATAATTAAGTACTTTTTAATTACAAATTTAAACAATTGCATTGCTCTAATTATACTGGACAAAAATATTTTTAAATGTTTTTTTTTTCAGTTTATGATTAAAATTTTATTAAATTGCAGTACATTTTTGGTTCCTATAATATATTCTCTATTTCTTATAATATGAAGTCGAAGATCATTTCAGTAAGTCCTCTGTGTAAAATATAGTGTTCTAAATCTTGTTCTAAAGTCTATAGATCTAGTCCATTCATCTGATCGAATGATAATAAACCTTTCAGTCTAAGCACTTATATTTACCGATTTCTCCGTCAGTTGTGGACCGGTTTTCAAAATTCTTTTGTTTATTCATTTATTTATTATTTTAATTATTTTATTATTTATTATTTATATTTTTTATTTATTATTTTTAATTATTTATTCTTTTTATTTATTTATTAAAGTGCATTTCCGAGGTGGTCCCATTGGAACCAAATCAGGATCTGATGGTGGGATGTACAATGTTGTCATATATTTTTGTTATCTACCATATACACAATTTAGCTTAATACCTACCTAAACCTATTTATCTATTTACAATATTATTTTATCTACTACCAACTGATCAGTTTGAAGACAGTACGGGTGAAAAATTAGATTTGTGTTGTTTGTAAATTAATTTTGTGTATGTTCCGTTCAAACTACCGCGGCGTGCAGACGTACCTTTCAGAACGCTCTGTTGTAAAAAAATCTGTGTTACTGTTAGTGTTATAAAAGTGCCGGTCATAAAAAGGGTAAACCTAGTCTCAACCATTGAGAACGTGATTTAAAACGTGCACTAGTGAACGTGAACTTTAAAATTTATTTTTTATAAGCAAGACTCTACCTTCTGGGAATTTTCTTTGTTATTTTCGGAACGGTAAACCGAGCGAGCAAAATATGACGCGCTTAAAAAATAATTTAAATTAAACATTTAATAACTACTAAGTGATCTGTATTGTAATTTCAATACGTAATGGCTAATCTACAACATCTTTCTGTTGATTCGTCAATTGAATCACCCGTTATTCGAAATAACAATTAACTGTCAATAACTGAAACCCCTCAAATGCACGAATGGAACATTGTTACAAACAAAAAAAGCATAAGAAGTTTCGAAGAACAATTAGTCCGAAAACAGAAGAAAATCAGCGACTATTGGTTTCAAAAACCCCTCCCAACATACAACAGTTTCAGTGCCTTGACAGAAGAGATAAAAAAGAACCAGAACAACAAATAAAACCAACCAAAAGCAATTCCCAGACCACCCCCAATAACAGGTGTTGTTAAACATCTGCATGACTTGTTCAAGACAATATCCAATCATTATACAATAAAAACAAGCGGATCCGAAACAATGAAGATTCAAATGTTTGACCCTGAACATTTCAAAATTTTAATAAAAGAGTTGAACAATAGAAACACGCAATATCATACTTTTCGGCCAAAATCCGAAAAAACTATTCGTCATAGAAGGACTATATCATGCCACAGATACAAACACAATTAAAACAGCCCTAGCTGAACAAGGCCACGAAGTTGTAAGTATACATAACATAAAACGTCGTGCAACAAAGGAGCCACTGCCAATGTTTTATTTTGACTTGAAGCCTAAAGAAAGTAATAAACATGTTTACGAGATTAAATATTTGGACCACAATGTCATTAAATGTGAGACACCAAACACAAAAAGAATCATTCCACAATTCGCCAGGTGCCAAGCATATGGGCATACCAAAACATAATGCTAATGCCATGCTAATGGACTTCATCAACATGCCAGGGAGCTTAAAATCTTTTTATATGAACAAAATATTGATATCATGTTGGTATCCAAAACATATATCACGGATAAAAATTATTTACGGATTCCGAAATACAAGTTGTATCACACAAAAAAAACAGATGATAAAGCACATGGAGGAACATCAATAATTATGCGTGAAAACATAAGACATTGTGAAAAAGAGAAATATTTACAGCGAGGAATATTTACAAGCCACCAGCGTAACTATTGAAGAAGTTCATTGGCCATTAACAATTAGTGCTATATATTGTCCACCTAAACACAACAACAAGGCACAGAATTGGTCAAAGCAATGAAGGCACATAATTTATAGCATATTTCTACTGGTGAGCCAATATATTGGCTGTCAGATAGAAATAAAATTCCCGATACCATAGATTTTTGTGTTACAAGATATATTGATACCAAAACATGCAAAGCTGAGTTATGCTTCGAACTCAAATATTCTCAACAAAACAAAATCACCTTCTTTGCATAAAACTAAAACCAACTGGCCATTATTAAGAAAAATTAGACAGTTTGTTATCACTAAATTTACCTCTCAAAACAGAAAGAGATACAGAAATAGCAGCAAAAATATAACAAAAACTATACAAGAGGCCACATGGTACGCAACACCTAATAGAGCGACATACCAAAAGTTTAATTATATTTATATTTCATCTACAATTAAACAAAAAATTGCTGAAAAGAGAAAACTGCGAAAAACCTGGCAACAAATCAGAACAGAAAAAGCAAGAAAAAATTCAACATGGCCACAAAAGAGCTAAAAGAGCTAATAAATAAGAAACAAAATCAAGGTATTCAAAACTATTTAGAAAACTTAACGCCAACTGATGTAACGGAATATTCTCCATGGAAAGTAACAAAAAAGATTAAAGAACCTCAGCAACATAATCCACCCAATAAAATTGACAACAATACCTGGGCTAGGAATGATAGAGATAAAGCGGAAGTTTTCTCTAAACACTTAAAAACCGTATTTAATCCGTACCCATCTGAAATACCCGCAACAGAAGAAAATTAAATAATTGACTTTCTTAAGACTCCGTTTCAAATGGATCTACCACATAAGAAATTTACGTTTAGGAAGTAAAACAAACAATACTTCAAAAATCAAATCAATGATAATGCTCCTGGTTTTGACCTAATTAGTGGAAGAATCTTGAAAGAGCTCTCAGGAAAGTGCATCAAATTAATAACATTCATATTTAATGCCATGCTAATACTTAACTATTTTCCTAGCACTTGGAAAGTGGCTCAAATCATTATGATTTTCAAACCTGGGAAAAAATCAGTAGACGTCTCCTCTTATCGTCCTATAAGCCTGTTATCTGTCATCTCAAAACTTTTCGAAAAACTATATATTAAGAGATTAAAATTAATCGCAGAGGAGAGAAATATTATTTCAGACCGTCAATTTGGCTTCCGTAATAAACACGGAACAACAGAACAAATACATACCTTAATCAACCAAATTAACAAAAACTTAAACGATAAAAATATTGCTCCGCTACATTTCTCGACATTCTCAGGCCTTCGACAAGTTGTGGCAGACTGGACTGCACTTTAAATTGAAAAAGCTTTTCAATTTAACGTGTAATTCCCCATACGCACTTTCAATTGCTGAAATTGTACCTCTCAGATAGACATTTTATTGTCAAACAGGGTGACGAATACACTGACCTACAGCCCATATATTCGGGTGTTCCGCAGGGCAGTGCTTTCGGCCCATTATAGGTTATATCTTATGTACACAGCTGACCTACCGACCTCACGAAACACTACTGTTGCAACATATGCTGATGATACAGCGGTTTTATCATCACACGGGGATCCAATATCACAAAAAAACTGATCTTAACAAAGTCGAATTGTGGTTGAAAACGTGGCGTATGCAAATGAGACAAAATCTGCCCATATGACATTCACCCTTTGCGGAAGAACATGTCTCTCAGTAAATTAAATAATCACGAACTTTCGCAAGCAGACAGCTTTAAATATGTGGGAATGCATTTTTATCGACGTCTGACTTGGAAAAAACATATAGTGATAAAACGCAAACAGCTTGGGCTTAAACTAAACCGAATGTATTGGCTGATAGGGCGTAAATCTAAATTATCATTAGATAACACGGTTTTGCTGTATAAGTCAATGCTTAGGCTCATCTGGACCTATGGTATTGAACTGCGGGCTACTACTAGAAAATCTAACATAGATATCCTCCAGAGGTTCCAGAATAAAGTGTTGCGAGTCATCGTCGATGCCCCATATTACGTGTCCAACAAACTGATTTAACGCGATATCTAGTACGTAGAAAATACTCTGAAAGACTATTAGTGCATCCTAATGCACTCGCCAAACAGTTAAATGTGCGCGATTACAGTGAAGTGCGTAGGTTCATACGCAAACTACCATACGAACTGGTTAATAGACACATAGAGTGAAATTTAATAATTTCTAGAATAAGTTAGAATAGTCATTAGAATAAGTTAGGATAGGCTTTCAAATAATTGAATAGTATCTAGAATAAGATTTAGATTGTAAATTGTACAGCAGATCACTTACTGAAGTGATCTTATACGTGTTAGGATGGTTATATTATATAACAAATCAAACAATAATACTTATTGCCCACGGGCAGATTGTTGATGTTCGAAGAGATTAATACAAAAAAATATGTTTATATATTTTTTATAACATCTTTATTAGATACGCTTAGTACAACCTTAATTTACAATTAATTTATTACTACTTTTCCTATGTACTGGGATTAACTAACAAGCAAGACGAGTGCGAGAAAATACATCAATATGTATTCCTCAATTATAAAATTATAATTATTTATTAATTATTAACATATAGCTATAGTTTACACTAAATGTATACATATTATATAAGTTCGTATGGTTTTGTTCGTTTCAGTCTCCTGACATCCTGTGCACTGTCCAGCAATTGTATTGCTTCCACGTTAGAATGATTTAGTAATCTTCTTTCGTGTTTCAAGGTTAAATCTTGGATAAATTCCCAAATTCGTTTGATTTCCAGGTCATCGTGCAGTTCTTCGTTGGTTACATAACGATAGGCATTGGTAATCAACCGAAGAACCTTGTTTTGACAGCGTTGTATGACTAGTTGATTTGAATTTTTAGTGCAACCTCATATTTGCACCCCATAGGTCCAAATTGGGTTTATAATTGTATTATATATCAACTTCTTTAATTTTAAATCAACTTGAGCGTATCTTCCGACTAACCAGTATAGTTGTTTTATTTTGGTTCTAATGTATTTTGCTTTTTATCTAATGTGATGTTTTCAATTTAATCTACCGTCAAGATGGATTCCAAGGTATTTAGCTGTTTCAGACACAGAAGAGGTCCTAAGATGCTACCTTGTGGAACTCCAGCCGAAATAGTTTTAAATGTCAAGAACGCCATTTCGTGCGATACTCTAAATTTTCTTCCGAATAAATATGACTCCAGCAATTGACAATAGTTATGCGGTAACAATTTGCTCATCTTACAGATTAATCCCAAATGCCATACCCGATCAAAAGCTTGTGAGACATCCAGGAATATTGCAGGGCAGTATTTCTTTTCCTCACGCGCTCTTTTAATAGCCGCAGTTACTCTGTGCACTTGATCGATTATTGAATGGTGATTTCGAAAACCAAACTGGAAATCTGGTATTGTTACCAAATGTTTAACACGTTTAAATATTAGTTTCTCAAATAGCTGTGATATTGCAGGTAGTTGCGAAATAGGCCTGTAAGATTCGACTTGTTCTGCAGGTTTGTCAGGTTTTTTGAGCATAATTATTTGTGCCACCTTAAATCATTCCAGGACATGCTTCAGCCTTAAACAGGCATTAAATATATATATCAACATGATGATTGGTTTTCGTGGCAGTTCTTTCAATAATCCAGCTGAAATGTCATCTATACCAGGTGCCTTTTTAGGATTGAGATTATTAATTTTAGTGGCACCTTCCAGTGGAGAAATTAGATTTAGATCTACATCGGGTTGATAAACAGGAGATGTATCCATGGTAGATTCTATATCATTAGGTCGAAAAATGTTAGCTAAGTATTGTGCGAACAATTCAGCTTTTTCATTGTCGCGTCGAACCCATTCATTTCGATCATTTTTAATTGGCGGTACTCGAATAATTGGTCTTTTAAATCTTCGAGTTGCTTTCCATAGCGTATAATCTTTGTCTGCTTGTGGGCTTAATTCACTTACATACTTTTGAAAGCAATTCTGTTTATATTCTTTGATGTATTGATATGTCTGATTACTAATACTATTACAAGTAGTTTTGTCTGCAGCATTTCTAGTTCTGTGCCATACTCTTCTAGCTTTTCGCTTTTCGTTTATCATTTCTCTAATTTCGAGGGGGTAAATTACTTCATATTCTGATTTCTCTCTTGCTATTGGGGTAGCATCTTTTGCAACTGACCAAATTTATTCAGTTATATTTTTGGTTTGTTGCTCAAGATCATCTATACTTTTAAGTCTTACTTTTAAACTGATTTGCAGTATTAATCTGAATTTGTCCCAGTAATTATATTTGTTGGTAAGATTAGGTTTTTTTTGCTTTTCTCAGGATTGTCGTGCCCAGTGTTAACAATACTGGAGTGTGATCAGATGTTAGATGGCACAAGCTTTCTGTACTAATTTAATTTAATGAGATGTCTTTTGTAATGTAGAAATCCAGCAGTTCTGGGACTTTATTACTGTCTGTGGGCCAGTAAGTGGGTTCGCGCCTTGAATGATTATTACAATTTGCAAGGTTCATGGCTTTGAGTAATTCGTTTCCTTTTCCAGGTGTTATTATTCGTGATCCCCAAGCGTATGTTTAAGATTAAAGTCTCCACCAATAATAAACCTTGGGCCTAATTTTGAAAAGATATATTTATATTGTTGTTGAGTCATTTTATGTCTTGGTATACAATATATAGCGCCAATATTTATTTCAGCCCCGTTTTTTTCTATACTAATTATCGTAGGTTGTATTTCTTCATATTTAATCTCTTTTTGTTCGAAATGTTGTATATTTTGTTTAATTATTAAAGCTGTTCCGCCTCGAGCCCGTTCACTGGGGTGTAATGTCCAGTAAGCATCATAACCCCGTATTTTAATGTAGTTCTTTTTAGAAAAATATGTTTCCAATATGAGAGCTATATCTATGTTATTTGGTTTTTAAGAATAATTCTAATTCCCGGACTCTTTGATTTAGTCCGTTTCCGTTCCAAGTTATAATTCTTAAAAACGAATTACTCATTTTTGTTTTTCTTTAGTTTGTTTTGGGTAGTTTTGTCTGCTAACTGACTGAATTTCTGTCTCATTTCAGTTTGGAATTCTGTGAGCAATTTCATCATGTCGACGATAGTTGGCTCGTTGGCCGCAGCTTTCTGCGGTTATTTGTTTATCATTTGATATTTTGGTGGCGTTTATATTTTTGATTGATGGTCTTGCGGTTTCTTGGGTTTTTTATTTTCAACGGTATATGTTGTTTCAGAGTTTTTGGCTTTGTCACTTTGTCTTAAGCGTTGTTCTGCTATAGCAGTTTTTTTATAGCGTTTTCTGCACTGAGTTGTGTGATGTTTACCGGTACATTTCACACATCTTGGATCCCTACTGCAAAAATTTTTAGTGTGTCCAAGATTTTAACAGTTTGTGCATTGTGGTATATTATTATTTTTCTTCGGAGGTTCCACGTTTATCCTACAGTCTAGTAAATAATTTATGTCGTATATATTTTTATCATTTTTGTTTTGTGTCATGTCTACGTAGAACAATGGAAAAGTTTTAATTTGTTTTTCACCATTTATATTAGTTGTCTTTTTCGTTATAGGCGTGACGGTTACTACTTCGTACCCGCAAGCCCGTAATTCCGATTTAATTTCGTCTTGATTTGTGGTGGACGGTAATCCTCTAATGACTACTCTATACCACTTATCACTTTTTAACTGATAAGTGTGGTATTCGAGTTTATTGAATGAATTGTTTTTCTTAGTCTGTCTTCTGTAGTCCGTTTCATTACTAAGGGTTACGTTAAAATCATCGTTAGACAAAGCTTTAAACTGCACTTGGTCAGAGGCGACTCTCTTTATTTGTGATCTAAATATATTGAAATTGTCAACATTGCCTTGATGCCTTACCTTGATCGGAGGGGACAGAGGGATTTTGTCTTCTTGCTTTTTTTTAATGTTTATAGCACTTTTTGCGATTGGCGAAGGCATCATATCTGACTTCTTCCTCTTTTTATCCTTCTTGTTTGTTACTTCGATAAAGGCAGACTGTCCTACCCCTAATGCTAGTTCGTCTTCATCAGTGTTGTAGTCTTCTGCATAATTAGTATGCCTTTTTAGTGTATCTTGCGTGTGGCCTTGCAGTTGCAAACGGATAGGAGCCATATCCTTAGATAATAACAAGCAGTTGTTGTTTCAGACGCTCGTTATTCGTTCTTAATTCTTCGTTTTCTTTCAGTAATATATTCAAATCCATTATGTTGTATTATTATAATTAAATGCTTTTTTCACTAACTTTCACTTTTTTTCCCTTTTTGAAAACGTGGAACGTCTTTTGTTTGAGAGCACGTATTTACTTCACTTTTGGTTGGCCGTTTGACCGTATCCCGTACCTGGAAGTTCTTTGAAACCGTTAACCGAAGTTGACCGTAAAAATATATAGATGTAAAGGTCGGGACCGAACTATTTGTTTATATGACACAAAATTATATTATTATTTTTGTATTATTTGGGTTTAGCAGCAAGTTTTTGTGTGTAAAATAGGATATAAAATGCGGGTAATAGATAGGTTAATTAAAGTTTATTTTTGTTTAGTTATTACAGCGATTATTTTATACATATTTTATTTTAAATTTTTTTTTTGTGTTTAAAATCTAAGTTTATTTATTTTTTACATTTTAGTGAGTTCCTTATTTATTTTTTGAAGTCGGTTCAATTTTTTAAAACATATTTTATAGTCTAAAAGTATAAATTGTTTTCGCTTCGCAAAGCTATGTTATTTTTCCCAGTTAGATGTCGCTTTATATTCCATTAAAATATTTAGCATCCTCTGCCTGGAAGGTTTGGTAATTATTAATATTCACTGCTAGGTTATGGAATGTTCTTTTACGTGACGTAAAAACGTACTATGGGCTCTCTAATGACGTGATTCTTCTAGGACCCATTAGTAGATTAAAAGAGTGCCAGGGCAACCTAATGTATTTGCTAATCAGCTGAATGTGATAACAGAGAAGTGCCTAGACTAGAACGTTTACTATTATCCGATCTGATTGTTAGACAGGTTTCTAGTGGAGTCAGTGTTGGTCACGTTTTGTAAATTTATATTTAGCGCATAGAGTGCTCTTTTTTTGATATATTTTACCGCTGCCGTCTTACCCCAAATCTTATATATTTCATGGAAAATACTTCTCAGGGTTTATACGTATTTACGGGGAGTATTAGTAAATCCGTTGATGACATAAGGTATCTTTGAAAGTATAATATTCTCTCAAGGTAGGGTTGTATATCCGCCACCTTAAGATTAGTAATACCTAAACAAAGCCATGGCCTTGATTGATTCCCTTTGTTCTGTAAATAGTATAATTTATAAATTAGTAGTAATATAGTAAAGTGAGTGCTTTAATTTACACCTAAGTCTAGCTGAAATCGCCAGCTGTGACCAATCAAGAGTGGCGTCAGTTTGTGATTCTTTTTAAAAAATTATCTATTATAGCAATCTAATAAATGAACACTAATAAACTATTTGTTTTTGTGCCAATTTTCTATGGTTTAAATTACAAAGTACTTATTCTACGATAGACTTATTCCGCTTAAACTCTATGTCGCTGTTTTTACTGTGCATTACCGAGTATTACTTATAAATGCACTGAACTAGATCAAATGGTTTTACTCTCTTTAATATTTTGACTTCACATCGTTATCTAGGAGTCGGATAATAACAACATTGATGTACTGATGGAACCTCTGTTCATATCTTTGGGCATAGTTCTTGATAATGTATTCGACAGTTTCAATAGTCTATTCAAAATAGCAGTGAACTAGTCATCTCAAATTTAAAACGTTAATACGTCGCAATGTTGCCGAATTTAACTTTGACTTTTAATAATTTATTTTAGCTTTTATATATTACAACATTCTAATGCAAATAAGAGACAAAAATTTTGTAAAGTATAATTTATTTTAACATTATCGTTCAATGTTCACTATTTTGAATAGATTATACCATCAGGTACTAAGATGGAAGGTACTTATACAGATTGTCATTACGAATATACCATCTCCAACAATACCTCGCTGTACCTTGTTTTGGATACTTTGAGTGATATTTCTATTGCTTTGGCTGATATAATCCCAGAAATGAACACCACAAGCCCCCACTACGTTCCAAACTTAAGTCAAGTTTTCGAGACAAGAAGTAAAGCAAAAGCTTATTATATACTGATACAGCTAAGTATCTACTCAATAACCCGTAGATTTCTTTGTGCCTCAGCTTGAGGTTTTCAATTATTTTCGTAGCATGTGGCTTCCATCTTAATTTAATATCAAGGGTCATGCTAAGATATTTGGCTGTATTTCCATACAAGACTATTTACTGATTCATATATACTGGATTATGCTTGATTCTTTTGTTGATCAAATTACTATTCACTGACTTATTTGTATTTAATCTTATGTGCCATTTTTCTGTCTAGCATTGTATTTCGACAATAGCTTTTTATGACTTTTCGGTTGATTCACTGTTGTTTTTTCCAAGGGTTAGGATTGCAGTGTTATTTGCAAATGTAGCAACAACATTTTAATTGAGTTCATTTATGTTCCGAGTGTACAGTAGATAAAGGACTGGTCTGAATGCACTCCCCTGTGGCAAACCTGGTTGTATTTTCCTCAAATCGGAGTCGGGCACCTTCTTGTTTTATTTATTTATTTTTTCTTGCGATTTGTCTATGGCGTTGGCAATGCTGTGAATCTGATTAGTCGTAAAATGTTGTTGCCTTGAAACCAAATTGAAGATCTAGAATAAGATGTGAAAATAAGATGCTTTTTTTTAATGATTGATTTTATACTTTTTAAATTATTTGAAGATTTTCGACAATAGTGATATTAGTTGGTATGACGTTGTTTCATGAGGTGGCTTTCCTGGTGTAGGAATATTAATTACTTCCATCGTTGTGGTACATATTGTAGTTTGAATGAAGCATTTATTAGGTTGGTGATCTTAATTATTATTTTCTTGGAAGTTTTTTTAATAGTTTCCCGTTAATAGAGTTAAAACTAGTTATTGTGCTATAATTTTTTATTTCTTTCTTAACTTCGGTTAAACTGATGAATGGAATGATTATCCTTTCCTATTAAATGACACGGAATAATCACTTAACGTTATCTAGTGTATGCGGTTGAAAAGTCCACGTCGAAATTTATTAATGGTATCATTCTTAATTGTTTAATTTCATCCCTCAGTTGGGATTCAGCTTAGTTTTATCTTGCTAAGCCCTGAAATAATGTACTTTCTTACTCGTTCTTCTTTTTTCTGATATTAGGTCTAGGATTTTTTTATGCTGAATATCCTTGATCAACTTCTCTACCTCTCTCCTTGGTTCCAAAAAACAAATAAAAAATCTCTAAAGAAAATTTCACTACGGAGCCATCGAAGAGGTTCATCATTACTGACAGGAGAATAATTTGTTAATAGTTTTGGTTCTTTGAGTCAGTTGAAGAATAAAACATCCACTAACAATGATTAATGAGCAGATTTTGGAGCAATATTTAGAATAAGATATTTTACATAGAAAATCACTTACTGAAATGATCTACACATTAAGTATGTAATAATTATAGAAATATACTAGTTGTTGAATTATTGAATGACTAAGGGCAATAAAAACTTTTTATTTTACTCGGTAATTTTTTTATTTTTGGGATCAAAATATTTCTAATAAAAATAATATTGTGTTACCATATACCAAACGAATTTACGCTGATTAATGTGAGGACCTTAGAGTGATATTTAGAACTAGGGACCGCTCTGTGGTCGACCACATTTTATTAAATTAATGATGTTTCTCTCATAATAGAGTAAAATGATTAATGTAAATAATTATTAAAATGATATGTTACCAAAACTTGTTTTTACAGTATTTTCAATATAAGATCAGAAATGTATTTGATATGTCATGTAATTAAATCTAATTTCCATTAAGTATCAATAATCAAGAGAGTATTGATAAGTTTAAACCACTATACTATTGAATATTATAACAACCATAAGTAAGATTATTTTCAGAACTGTAACAACTTTAGAACATCAAATTTAAGTATACATGACTTTTCTTTAGTTTTATGTTATAAACATAAGTATGGAATAATAAATAAAATAATACATTTTTTATAACATCTTTATTAGATACGCTTAGTACAATTTTATTTAAAATTAATTTATTACTACTATTTTTTTGTACTTGGATTAATTCACAAGATATTTACGAGAAAATACATCAATATGTATTCTTCAATTATAAAATTATAATAACTTATAGCTATAGTTTACAATAAAGGTATACACTTTATATAAGTTCGTATGATTTGGTTCGCTTCAATCTCCTGGCGTCCTGCGCGCTGTTCAGCAGTTGTATTTCTTCCACGTTAGTATGATTTAATAATCTTTTTTCGTGTTTCAAGGTGAAATCTTGGATAACTTCGCAAATCCATTTGATTTTCAGGTCATCGTGCAGTTATTCGTTGGTTACTTAGCGATAGGCATTGGTAATCAATCGAAGAATCTTGTTTTGACAGCGTTGTATGACTAGTTGATTTGAATTTTTAAGTGCAACCCCATATTTACACCCCATAGGTACAAGTTGGCTTTACAATTATCTTATAGATCAGTATCTTTGATTTTAGATCAAGTTGAGAGTATCTTCCGACTAACCAGTATAGTTGTTTTATTTTGGTTCTAATGTATTTTGCTTTTTATCTAACGTGATGTTTCCAATTTAATCTACCATCAAGATGGATTCCAAGGTATTTAACTGATTCTACTTGAGGAATCGGGTATCCATTGAGTGATATAATTAAGTTTTTATTACTTCGCCGCAATGCAACATTAACGTGAACAGATTTGGAGCTATTAAGTTGAATTTTCCAATCTTTCATCCATTTGTAGAATTTGTTGACTGCCACTTGTACTTTTTCTATTGCCCTAGTCAAAGATATGTCGTTTGCCATAACAGTTGTGTCGTCAGCAAAGGTTCCAAGGAGTGTTTATTTTGTTGTTGGAATGTTAGCAGTGTAGAGCAGATATAACAGAGGTTCTAAGACGCTACCTTGTGGAATTCCAGCCGAAATAGTTTTACTAGAGAACGCTATTTCCTGCGATACTCTAAGTTTTCTTTCGAAAAGATATGACTGCAGCAATTGACAATAGTTACGCGGTAACAATTTGCTCATCTTACAGATTAATCCCAAATGCCAAACCCGATCAACAACTTGTGAGACGTCCGTGAATATTGCAGGGCAGTATTTATTTTCCTCAAACGCTCTCTCAATAACCGCAGTTACTCTGTACACATGATCGATTGTTGAATGGTGATTTCGAAAACCAAACTGGAAATCTGGTATTATTAAAAAAATTTAACACGTTTAAATGTTAGTTTCTCAAATAGCTTTGATATTGCAGGTAGTAAGTAGCAAAATAGGCCTGTAAGATTCATATTGTTCTGCAGGTTTGTCAGGTTTTTTGAGCATGGTTATCATTCATCTTAAAGCATTCCGGAACATGCTTCAGCCTTAAACAGGCATTAAATATATCAACATGATGATTGCTTTTAGTGGCAGTTCTGTCAATAATCCAGGTGAAATACCATCTATACCAGGTGATTTTTTAGGATTGAGGTTATCAATTTTAGTGGCAACTTCCAATGGAGAAATTAGATTTAAATCTACATTGGGTTGATAAACAGGAGATGTATCCATGGTAGATTCTATATCATTAGTTTGAAATATGTTAGCTCAGTATTGTGCAAAGAATTCAGCTTTTTCATCGCTGCATCGAACCCATTCATTTCGATGATTTTTAATTGGCGGTACTCGAATAAATGATCTTTTAAATCTTCGAGTTGTTTTCCATAGCGAATAATCTTTGCTTCTGAGCTTAATTCACCTACATATTTTTGAAAACAATTCTGTGTATATTCTTTAATCTTTCAATTCGTCTGATTACTAATTCTATTAAAAGTAGTTTTGTCTGCAGCATTTCTGGTTCTGTGCCTACTCATCTAGCTTTTCGCCTTTCTTTTAACAGATCTCTAATTTTGAGGGGGTAAATTACTTCATATTCTGATTTCTCTCATGCTATTGGGGTAGCATTATGTGCAGCTGACTTAATTTGTTCAATTATATTTTTGGTTTGTTGCTCAAGATCATCTATGCTTTAAAATTTTACTCTAAAACTGATTCATTCCTGCAGTATTAATCTGAATTTGTCCCAGTCAGTATATTTCTTGGTAAGATTAGGCTTTTTTGCTTTTTCTAGGATTGTCACGCCTAGTATTAATAGTACTAGAGTGTGATCAGATGTTAGATCGCACAAGCGTTCCGTTATTATTCATGAACTCCAAGCTGTATGTTTAACATTAAAGTCTCCAACAATAATAAACCTTGGGCCTAATTTTGAAAAGATATATATATATAAGTTATTGTGACATTTTATGATTTGGTGGACAATATATAACGCCAATATTTATTTAAGCCCCGTTTCGATACTAATTATCGTAGCTTGTATTTTTTCATTTTTAATCTTTTCTTGTTTGAAATGTTGTATATTTTCTTTAATTTTTAAAGCTGTTCCGCCTCGAGACCGTTCACTGTGGTGTAGTGTCCAGTAAGCTTACCCTTACTTTAAAGTAGTTTTTTTAGAAAAATATGTTTGTGATATGAGAGCAATATCTATATTATTTGTTTTTAAGAATAATTCTAGTTCCCGGACTTTTTGATTTAGTCCGTTTGCGTTCCATGTTATAATTCTTAAAAACGAATGACTTAATTTTGTTTTTTTTAGCTTGTTTTGGGTAGTTTTCTCCAATCCAGATTTCTCCAATTTTTCCACCCTGTCATATAGTCACATATCATTACATTTCATTAAACACCTTAATATTTATCAATTCCTTAAAATTTCTAAAAATGTACTGTTCATACTTCATAATTTCTTCTATTTGTCCTATGTACATTTTAAATATTGCATATATTCATTACTTCATTTATGTATTTATATAGTCCTTATCTTTTATCCATATTTATCAACTAAAATACATTTTACAAAAACAGTAAATATACCAATCTGATTAAAAGTATAATTTCTTTAGCTAAATTTTTAAATAAAATTACATTGGTCTTTAGTTTAGTTATTTATTTCACTCTTCGATTTCGCCCTTGTAGATGGCTCATCTTTAGTTTGTCTTCTATGATTTTCATTTATCTATTAACTGTTAATATTCTATGTAATGTTCATTTTAACTCTTGATGTACAAATTAATGTATTTATTACCCACAATATTAAGATAGTGTTTTGTTAAGAAATGACCAGTTGAGAGTGTTAAGAAAAATAATTCCACTAAAATTTACAGAAATATCTTAACATTCATTAGAATTACCTTTAGTAGAATGATAATGTATGTTTTCAAAACCATATCAATTAACAACAGTCCTTTTTTCATCAGACATCAATATTGTGATTTCGAAAATCTAAATATCTTTTAAGCAAAGGAAACACACGATTCTTGTTATTCTCGAATTTTGTTGATATATTCGTTTAATAATGTTTTAATCACTCATTTTCCATTTTGATATCGTTTCAACACTATCCTTTATTTTATATTAAAAAACCTTTTAACCCAGCAAGATTCCATATTTCTACGTTACTGTCAGCTATACTCTTAGCCCGCACTGCTATACGCTGGGTTTGTTTAATATTTTGTGTCACCGATCTGACAGCTATTCTAGGTTGCTTGATTTCAGCGTTTTATTGGAATCTATTTATTTGTAGTGCATATTGCACAAAATTATTAGGCCTAAAAGTTTTTCTTTTCTTTTCTCCAGGTGTTACTGTTTTTTCCAAAAAAGGAGACAAAATTTTTGTTAAACCGATTTATATATAGATAAGATATATTATATAAAAGATCACTTAAAGCAGTTATCTACATGTTATGTAAGTAATAATTATTAAAAGAAAAACTTTTTAGCTGGGTAAATTGTTAAGTGTTAAACTAAGGCTAATAAATACACCTTTTGTGTAGTTTTTGTTGTAAGATTTACTTTGTTTTTAGGATAACAATATTCCTAATATAATAAAAGACACTGTGTTATATTAAACCATATTTATTATATTTTGCACATTTACTCTCAAAAATAAGAAAAATATTGAAGTATTTAATTCGATTTGTTACTGACCGGCGTCATAGTCTGCTGCTAACATGAAAATGTTCCAGAGGTTATAAATGATGACCATGATCGAACTCCAAGTGTCAGACGCATAACCGAAATTCGCGATATTTTGTCAGTTCTGATGCCGGCCACCGTATCTCTATCATCCGAATTAGTCACGTCAGAATCGCTATTCCCCCTTTGGTTTGTTGATCGTCGGCCGAATGAGGTGGAGGTGGAGATGGAGGGGAGAGCGAAGCGCCCGAGCTCCAAATATCAATTTTTCACGGCGTCCGTTGCGGTTGCGGAAGGGAAAAAGAGAACGAAATTGGCTAATGAGATTTCGGGCAACAACTTTAGGTTTATTTTTGATTTTTGTTTTGAATGACTAATGACTTTATAAACTAATTAAACAGGATTAAAAGGACGAGGACCTTATAATTTACCTTTTTGATGCAGGTACATAATTACAATTATTTGTTTAATATCGGAATATATAGCATTTTTAAGATGATTAATTAATATTGATATTTATCTTTCATTATTAAGCATATTAATTAATAAGCTTTTATTTAAAATAATGAACACGTGTCTTTTACAGATTATCCGACTATAAAAAATAACGCAAAATGATGACAGAAGATCTTGAAAGATTTTCAGAAATATTTTTTACGAGAATTTATAAAGTCGCGAGTACATTCTGTGCCAAATCAATATACTGACCTCAAACATCTGACATCTGGTACAGTTTCTGGTAGGGCAAGAGTGGAGTCTTTTTTATATATTTTAAAGTCACCTTTTTACCAACGAGGGTTTATCTGGACTATTAAGCCGACCCACTGGCCATTAACTAACTTGGAGACCATCCCTGAGCACATCCGGTCTTATCCAGTTTTGTTACTGGCATAACTGGGATGGTTATTCCTTGTCGGATTTTCCTTTATTTCACATAGACAAATTTATCACTTATTAGGAGAGCTGTTACCACTACTAGTGGCAGATTATTAATTCTCACAAATGTATTTTACAGGCAATCCGACTGTGGAAATCGATAGGCATGAAGTGAAATACAACCGTTTTTTCATCACAACAAAGATTCAGTCAAAATATTCGAAACTATGTGGACATCTCCAATATTGTCATCATATCATATGTTGCGACGCAAATTTAATTATTTATATTCGGAGCAGTCATGTAAATTTAAATTTGCGTTAATTGTAGACATTTTTTGGTTTTATAGTTTATGGGTCTAATTTACTAATCTTTTAACTGATTTTCCTAATATGTATGACATGGGAAAAGAATTATGGCTTCAGACAAAATATAACAATATAACTATGCGAACCAAGAAGGGCATCGAGTAAACAGAACAGACGTGTTCACTAAAAAGGATATCCATCGGCTCGTTGTCGAATGTATTGGATAATGAGGGTTTACGTACCGAGGCTAGTCGAAAGGTGTCAGAAGTTAGACCTGGTAGAGGACTCATTATGGCGTCTATAATCATAATTATCAAGAAGGCCCGAAATCGTGGAATTTTTGAGAAATCCTTAAGAGTCCGAAACGCATGTGTTCTATCGGCGTGAGAAGTTCCTAGCTGGAATAATATTTCCCATCCCGATATTCAGAACGAATCGGGATCAGGGGTGTGCAACTGCAATGGTAAGTAGTGGGGCAAAGTTGCGCTTAGTCCAATCATTGGCGGCGCTGACAACGCGAATTTGATTGGTTAGTTTAAAGTAGTTATGTAGAAACCTGTAAGGAAAATACTTTGCTTTGATTGGTCTGCCATTTCCCCTGATTATTTTGTGACGTCACATTTATTGACCAATAGTATTTAAATAAAAATCAAATTTAAATTTTAAAATTAATTTATTAAAATAAAATCCTATACAAATATACATAAGTGTAAATAACATAAATATATATAAACAAAAAGCAAAAAAAAAACAATTATGAACTCTATTCTAGGCAATATTAAAATATCTATAATTCTTCTATAATGCCTTCCCATATATGTTTAGTGCCATCAATTTTATGGGATCTATTAGAGTTCTAACTTATCTTGTTATATTGAAGGTAAACTTTAAATTCTTCCCTGTTGATATTGCATTAACTTCATTAAACCAAAAATACAATCACACCTCATAATAACTTAAAATTTGGTCTTGAAAATCATTATGGATTGGACAGTCGAAACACTAAAAATTTATGTGTTTTTTAAAAATATTTAGATTTTAGAGTATTTAATCTGTGGAACTACTTAATATAGAATATAGACAAATATTGCATGTTGTCTCTTTTTCAGAAGTTTTGTTAAATAGCCTGAAATAAGACTAAAATACAATATTAGACTCTTGTTTTCCTCAGAGCAAAATTCTCTGGAACTGAAAATATAGACTCAACTGGTGATTTAACAACCTCAAGTGGTACTAGATCTCCCGTTAAAAAAGAATATAAGTTATCAAACATGTTCATCTTCTTCACAATTTTCTCTGGGAGAATGATGTGAAAAAATTGAAGTGATGAGCCATTTTAAAAATTTCTCGAACATACTAGGGGAAGGATGCTGTTTCTACCTCCATGACCTCTAATAGATCCAACAAAAATCTTTAAGCAATCTTGGTTAAGATTTGTTAAACAAATGTAGTTATTTGTAAATTTAGACAAAATAGATTTCTTTAAGGTAATAAATCCCCTAAAAGTAGTGTACCTGATAAAACCAATAATGGATATGCATTTACCCAAATACCTGTTCGTGAAGGAAGGATAATTCTAAATTTTTCACTAAAATGCCCATAACAAACACCATGGCGTTGATATATTTGCATTGTGGTTTATCCAAGTAACTTACTACTATTTACTTGATCAACCCATTTTTGGAAAGGAGCGAGATTATTCTTTGGGAAACGATGTCTAATTTCCGTAGTAGAATTTTACCCCAGTACACTACATCTTTTACTACACTGACGCATTGTACTCAATTTTTATATTATTACTCCATAATAATTAATGTAAAACAGAAAATATGCACAACGTAAAACGAAAATTTCGTGATCTAAACAAAAACCATAACCTACAAACAACAAATATAAAAATGGACGCCCATAAAAAATGCTGATTTCACACAATTTGATCGACCAATCACATTTCATGTTAGTGGCGGCACCAGGAATTTAAACTAGCCAATCACAATTTGCGATCGCAGCGCTACAGTTGATTGAACTAAACAAAACATTTCCCCAAGGTCGCCTATACCGTGAAATTTGTATTTTTTCTATGATCGGGATATAGAAAAAGGTTTCTTGAACCAGTCTTGTCCACCACCACCAAGAACCCGAGGGAGGAGCTTCAGCGATAAAACACTGTGCATCGACAACAAGAGACAGTGTTGAAGTAAGTGACAAACGTATTGAAAAGTTTCGTTAGAAGAATTGAAGAAAGTATGGTTAACCGTATTGAAAATAAATTTAGAACAGAAGAAATATTAATAATCAAAACCCAGTAGACTTTCGTAATATACATAATTCGTACATACGATCTGAATCCTAATCCTAAATAGTCCTTTTCCCATAACGCATTAATAAATATCTTTAAATGTATATATACAAAATAAGTTAAATTTTGTTAAAAAATGCCAAGATATTTTTCCCAGATATTTTGATTCAATTTAACTTTTAATCAATTTTAAAGCTGAAACACATGTTAGCATATATTTCGATGTCGTTGATCAATCTTTATTTGATTTTTGTATTCCTTTATATCATAATTTTTCGTTGCAATATAATGTTGCTTATGTTCAAATTATTCTATTTGTCATTATCGTTGCTATATTTATGCCTTGAACCTATTATTGAATTCTTGGTTTTCTGTTAAAATGCCTAGGTCGTCTCTTAAAGCCATTAGCACTTTCACACATTTATTATTCCTTTATTTCATAATTTACTATATTTTGTTTCTCTTGTTTCTTCATCATTGCTCCGGTATTTTCAAAACTGGACCAGGGCAATGTTACAATTTGATTTTTTAATATAAAGCAATTTTGAAATATCAATAGAGAAATATAGAACAATATGCCTTTTTGGTCCTATAAAAGACATAGTTTTACTTATATAGTATGAATTACATTTTTAACGCATTATTTTAATATCTCCCATGTAAAATGTTTTAAAAGAAGGTGAATTCATTAAAAAAAACGTTGTTTATGAGAAAATATTTATTAATTATTAAAACGCGCAACAAGACTCAAGGAAAATCATTACGGGATAGAATTTGGAGATCAATACTTTCCATAATGAACAAATTATAAAACTAAATGCTTGTGTAATTAATTCTTAATTTAAAAACTCAAGGAATTAGAAAACATATTATACCTAAACAATACAAATAAGTTAAAAGAACAACTGTAGCAAAAATGTTTTCCCAGTTTCATGTAATGGTACACCTTTACTTCAAAAAGTCCTCTTCGTGCCAAAATTGCACTTTCCTGTCAGTAAGCAGAAACAGTTCCCTCTCACCCTATAACATCTTCATTAATTAATACCAGTTTCTAATTTAATCCTTCAGTTGTTTGTGGGCTATTAAACATTATTTGGCTACCCCTCTGAAGGTAGTTAATTCTTCCTGTGTTACTCTTGCTAGTTGCTTAGCCTTGACGCAGTTTAATATTCTAAACACTTCTACATTAGGTTTTTTTTTTAAAATCCCTCTATATTCTAGTAGAAGGGGAAGAAATTTCCAGCAGAAAGACAAAAGTAAGATGAGCACTTGAAAATTATCTACATGTTCTGCTAAAGATTCTGAAGAATTCCTGCTGAAGAAAATCCGAAACAATATCCTTAAAAAATACTCTACGCCTAAATCATCATCTAATGAAATCTAAATGGTCTCAATCTAAAAATGTAAAAAATATATGATGAATATAGGCATGGGTCTGGTCCACTTGGAGCCTAAGTTTGAGTTTACTGCAATTAGATCATGTTGGCTTTTCCACTTCACTCTTTGTTTTTTTCACATTTCTCGTTCATAATTTGATAATCCCATTGTGCTTCGGAGATTTGGATACGCGAAGTCCACCTTGGAATCTACACTATTTATTCAGGTAATATTAAACTTCTTCTTTCTGGAAGGTATCTACAGACCTTCCATTGTGTTCCTCTTCATTTTCTTCCTCATTACAGTGATTTCTTAGATTTTCTTAGACACTTTCTTCTTTTCCCCTACCAAGATGGATTTATTTAGGATCATATGCTACTAACTCTTATTTCGATCTGGAAGATTAGGGATGGTACCCTCAAGAACACTAACTACTACACTAGCTCAAAAGTTTGACCCTTTTAAGTCTTCTCATTATTCATCATACTGGACCGCTTCAATGTTTTCATGGTTATTAAGCCATTTTTCATGCTTCTTTGCAACATTTCTTATCTTATCTGCCACCATCTCTACTCCTTGGCCTCTGTGTAGGTCGATGTTTCTTACGTATCAAGGGGCATTGACAATGCCCCTTAACACCTTGTTCTGGAATCTTTGTATGAATTCTATATTGCTTGCATAGATACACCCCCAGAGTTATATGCCATAGAAAACACATACTTGTGTACCTGTTTGTATATCATGAACTTATTTCGAATTGAGAGTCCAGAGTCTATATTTGAGATTCAGTTCTTCTCTTTTCTTCTTAATATGTTCTCTCCATCGTAACTTCGCATCTAGTTTCATACCTAGATACTTAGCTGTATTTGCATACGGACCAATACGATTGTTAATTTGAAGAATGGCACAGTTTTACTGTTTTCGTGAGTATAGAAGAAATATTTGACCTTATATGGCATTAATTAATTAATGAGCAACTCCATTTCTGGAACATTAAGGGCAATGTTCTTATTTCAATATTTTATTCAGAAATGTTTGAGCCCTCGGACCTTAATATAACTACCTCTCCCATATACGCATGACAGTGACATTCCCTGGCGTTTTATTTTCAATCCTTCCTACTAAGTGTTATTGATATAAATCCCATCCTTCATACAATTTGTGTAAATGTTAACATTCGCTATTTTGCTGGTGACATAACATTTTGTTGCTTCTAGTCAAACGAGGATTCCAAGATCATGCAGAATTGTCTTAATACCATCGCTTAATCGCCCCTTCCTTCAGATTTAAAAATTTCCTCTCACAATGAGTGTTACTCAGTTTTGTCGAATCAGAAACTTTCCAAAACACTACTCTCTTAATTTGAACAATGATTCTACACAAGTAAAACTAACTACCGGGTACAATTAGTGAATAAATTATATATTCAATATGATGATTTAATATTTATTTACTGATAAAAAATTGATGTAATTGATGAAAAGAATGAGAGAATTGATGTAATTATTTATTTATATATATATATATATATATATATATATATATATATATATATATATATATATTATATATATACATATATATATATATATATATATATATATATATATATATATATATATATATACATATATATATATATATACATATATATATATATATATATATATATATATATATATATATATATATATATATATTTATATAATTCTCTTCCACATCTCAACAAAATAAGTTAAATTTTGTTAAAAAATGCCAAGATATTTTTCCCAGATATTTTGATTCAATTTAACTTTTAATCAATTTTAAAGCTGAAACACATGTCAGCATATGTTTCGATGTCGTTGATCAATCTTTATATGGTTTTTGTATTATTTGTTGGCAGACAAATAATACAAACTTTTTTCATGCTCACGAGCATTATCCCATTTTCCTACTTTATCTTATTATTCCTTTATATCATAATTTTTCGTTGCAATATAATGTTGCTTATGTTCTAATTATTCTATTTGTCATTATCGCTGCTATATTTATGCCTTGAATTCTTGGTTTTCTGTTAAAATGCCCAGGTCGTCTCTTAAAGCCATTAGCACTTTCACACATTTATTATTCCATTATTTCATAATTTACTATATTTTGTTTCTCTTATTTCCTCATCATTGCTCCGGTATTTTCAAAACTGGATCAGGGCAATATTACAATTTGATTTTTTAATATATAGCAATTTTGAAATATCAATAGAGAAATATAGAACAATATGCCTTTTTGGTCCTATAAAAGACATAGTTTTACTTATATAGTATGAATTACATTTTTAACGCATTATTTTAATATCTCCCATGTAAAATCTTTTAAAAGAAGGTGAATTCATTAAAAAAACGTTGTTTATGAGAAAATATTTATTAATTAATTATTGAAAATATTTATTTATTAATATTTATTTACTGATAAAAAATTGATGTAATTGAATCTATTATTGGAGAAAAGTGTCACATTTTCAGAATAAAATTTTAACTATCTCTGGTTCTGTTTAAATTTGCCCCGTTCAAATTATTCAATATTTTACATTTTGTTTGCGAGGTCATTTCATTTTAATATATGTTACTCAGCAGAATATCTTCTGTGCGTTAATATTTGGAGCACCAGTACCTTTAATTTTCATATAAATTACGTTTGAATAAATAAATATATCTGCATATCATTCTGACGTTTGATTAATTTAACAACTCCACCACTGTTTTGATGTTTTTAAGTTCTTTATTTTTTGTCGGAGTTTTTATCTTTGTTTATGCTATATATTTTTTGAAAATCCTGAAAATTCTGAAAAGTTACACAATTTAATTGGTTTCTTACATTTTTATGTTAACATAAGCTAGTTTATATTTTTGAACAAAAAAGAGTGCATAATCAATGAGAAAAATAAAAAGGAAACTAATATTCTGATAATTTTCGGTCAATTCGCGTGGTAGCCATTTTCCCTCCTTTTTCATATCTCTCATCGCCTGCAAACATCTGAAAACAGTTGATACCTTAACTACTGTGAGCTTGAGCTAGGTTTTCGTCTAATAAGTTTCGCAAATTCGTTATCTCCAACTTTTTATGCTCATTGTCATTGACTTATCATCATATCACATATCACATATTTCCATGATTATATTGCATAAATGTGGATGAACTCGATGAACAATGAGTCCATTGAGTTCAATTTTCTCCTCTAATACGGATTTTGTCACAGGCCTTTGAATTTAATAAACATAATACTTATAAAAGGAAATTAATTAGTTTTAAGTAAACCTGTAATTCTCGTCAATATTTATGCAGGATGGTTTATCAGGCTCATTTTTTAGGAATGAATAAATGTCCAGTCCAAAATCCGCACTAAACTGTGACACGTTGGGGATATATTTGTTTCTTCATAACAATATTTGAAACCATAACTAGCACTGCGTTTCCAGAAAGATGGGAAAAAGTTGAAGAAAATTATGGAGGATATATGGATAAAATACATTTCTATTATGGAATGTATCTTTTTTGTGGAAATCAACTTTCATCAAGAGCTTATTATATATTTATTTTGTTTAAAACGTAATATTTAGATCTTTGTTATGATTGTCGGTATAACTGGATTCTGGTTCTGTTGCTTTAAAAGTGAAGGTGAAACAATGAAAAATTAAGAAATGAGCCACTTGTTGAACACCTTATTTGATCTGACAACTAAATAAGACGGCAACTCATTCAATGCCTTTAGACATAACTTTATCTTAAATTGTTATGCATTGATTTAATGAATGATTGAAGCTCGCGGCTTTTATTTATTTTAGATTTTTTTACGAATATTTTTCTAAGATTTATTTTAACACATACGCTTATTGCTTAAGCAAATAATTCTAAAAAGATTTGATTTTAAATTAAATAAATATTTTAAAATCATATATTTTTAATAAAATTTAAAGTTCTAAAATTAACAACGTTTTCTTAAAAAATATATAATTTAGATCTTTAAAGCGATTGGATTTGATTAAAGTCTTTTAATTAACAGAATTTTATAAAATAAAGTCAAAATAACATTACTAAGGATTTCATCTTTCAAGTAAAAAAGTGGTTCAGAAATCTGATAAGAATTATTCATGGGAATTAGCTGTAAATAATAAGTTTTTAGATCAAATGGATGCAAAAAGTTGTGGAAAAAAAAGAGGAATAGAAAAAGGGAAAAAAAGTTGAGAGAAATTATTCTGAAAAAACAAAATTATGCTTGCCCTTAATGCATAAATATAATATAACCTTATCATTTAAATGTTTTTTATCTTAGTTCTGTTTCAGTAAATTCTTTTTTTCGATGGTAAAGTAAAAATAATTTTACAATAAAAAACAATAAACAATAAACGAATAAATAAAGTAATAGACGTAGTGAATTTCTTCTATATAAATAAAAATGAATTTCTGTTCGTTGGCCTCGCCAAATCTCGAGAACGGCTGAACCGATTTGATTAATTTTGTATTATTTGTTATTAAAATATTCATCGAAGTCCTGGGAAGGTTGTTATGGTGAAGAAATATGGCATGATCACAAAATATACACACTTACAATGCGATCTCCCCTGTATAAGACTGTGACCAAATTATGCTCTGCTACGCCACGCCAGAGGTCGCGCAAAGCGGGTTTATTTAATATGGGCGGAATTAAAAAATAAGAAAAATATTATTGATATTACAGGGGGAAATAAAAAAATACAATATTAATAAAATATTTTATTTAAATACTAGTTAACATTTGTTTAAAATATTTTCTAAATACATAAAATACAACATGTAAAATGACATGTAACTTATTTTCTAATTGTACATTAATTATTGTCGTAAATATTATAACAAAAAAATGTATAAAATAAGTCCAGGATACTAGTTACAGGTTACAATTTTGATTGGGAAGCCTCCTTTTCTTTTTTATGTATTTTTCTAGGTGCTTAATTGGACCCTATCCATAAGATATGTAGCCATGTAAAATTTGTGTTTACTTTTTTCATCCACCGCAAGGAATACTAATTATTACAATTATTACTTTTCTTATTATGTTTCCCCCTTCTCGATGTTGAACACAAGTAATGGTTTTAAAAAAAGAGTGACATTTGATGGCATAACATTTTATCAAGAATATCCTTAAAATTTGCGTTGGCACATACTTTGTGCAATACATAAAAAATTCTAGAGATGGCTTCAAAAACATATGAGTTGAAACAAATTCCAGGTATCGTAAGACAACATTTTTCATACTGTCGAGCTTTAATAAATCGCTTTCCCGATGCAGAATTTTTAACCTACAACCTTCACATTTAATTAACTTTAATAATTTTCTGGCAAGGAAACCAGATATATATGTTCTAATATTCCTTTCTATTTTATTTTTGTTATATGTGTAGGAACTGTTATGGAAGTCATGGACGATGAGGTGAAGGCTGTTGTAGATTGGTTGCCAGTTACCACATCGTTTGTAAAAAAAAATTGTAAGTTATCCAAACCTTCTTCTGAACATCCTCTTCACAGTTGGCTCCGGTGATCTTTGGGACAAAAAATTGTTAATAATGAGGCTTTTTAATGCCGAGACAAAATGGCCAGGTGTCGGAGAAACCTTTCTAATCCTCGAGCTTCTAATATTTACTAAAAAATTCCAAACTATTCTGTTGAAATAACCTAATTATTACGAATTTTCTCTTCTGTAGTACTATGTATGTACTATTTATTCTATTAACTTCTTTAAAAGCAGTAACTACTTAGTATAAATGTTGAGATTTTTGGAGTTAATTTAATTTGTCGAGTAACATTAACTGCAGATAGTACCCGAGCTCTAGATTCTATAAAATAAAAATTATAAAAATTAACAAAATAATAAAAAGATATTACACAAACTTATTTTTACTTTTTGGTATTGTACGGTCTCCTAACTGCCTTCAGTTGAAGGCACATATTCCCCTTTTTCTATATGATCTATATAGAGACATAATATAATTTTAAGTATTGAGGTATTTTTATTTCCAAAATAAATTTATTTACTTTTTAAATTATTTAGGTTGCAACTGGGAAATGCATTTTTGTTAAACAGTGGATTAACAAAGTTTGGGTCTATAATCTGCTCTAAAATGCAAAAAGCAAACCCTTATATGCATATATAAATAGTGGTACGAGAGTCCCTTAAGTTTATCATTGTTTAACTTATTAAGATATTTCTGGTTTAAAGCAAAACTCTTGGGAAAACGATGCATTCTGATAGAACCTTCACTTGACAATCGCTCACGTAAAGCATTCTTTGTAAATAGATTTCACATTTGTGATCATTTGGTTACACTTTTAGTGGGTGACAACCTTTGCTAACAATGCTAGAGAGAAGACTGTAAATAGATTTCACATTTGTAATCATTAGGTTACACTTTTAGTGGTTGAGAACCTTTGTTAACAGTGCTAGAGAGAAGACTGAGTCGGGTTTTTTCTCGTCGAAGTCAATAGAATGCCCGACGACCTATCTCATGTGCTAACCGCATTGATGACCAAGGAGATACAGAGCATGATAACATTGGTATTGGTATGTCCAGGAACGAGCATTATTCCCCTACGACTCGGAAAAAGATCACACAATACGTCAGTTAAATTTGTATTACAATATTGTGAGGCATTAAAATATAGCGGTGAAACTACTGTGTTATGTTATGCCGGTAAAGAGGTAAAATATCAACTATTGGCCCCAATGTTGACAACCAACAACAATGTAAATCCTTTGTTCACGATCACAACTTTATATGAGAAAACAAAAATTGTTACTTTTATAATTTTCCTTGCAATCTTTCCGTATTTGCCTGCCATGCAAGCCTTTCCTGGATTGCCATAAATAAATAGCGAGACTAGCGAATAGCAATTCATTGTTATATATAGAAGATTAATTGTTTTATTTCCGTTTTACTTTTGCGATCTTATTGAACAACATAAGCTCAGAAATTGTTTAGCTGCATTTCTCATAGTTAATTGGCTTTTTAGGTTTTGTTTACGAAAACAATTTTTTTTTAGTTCAGTTTCAGTAATAATGGACCCATATAAGATTATTTATTTCCCCTAGAAATTGCTTTAATTATTATTACTTACGTCAGATATGAAATGTAGTTTAATCAACTCAGGAAACTTCTATATTGAAATAATACGTTCGATTATTTAAACCGGAGCCGCACTAATAAAGCACAGATGCCGTGAATTAAGAATAAGACATAACTAGTTTATGTCACCTACCCGCGTTTAAGACCCGAGTTAGGTGGAGTTAATAACTTAATGTAGTAGACTGTTCCATCTCCCCTAAATTTCACAGTAATAATGTTCAATTTTAACATAGTTAAACCCTACCATTAGGGAACTTAATTAGCATTAAGCATTGTCTTCTGGGAACAACAATACTACCGCGTAAACACAACGACAATTTCGTAAAAGGCCTTCAGTGAGACGATCGTAATTTTACGCATGAAAATGTCACTATTGCTGACAAACTGTATTCGAAAATAGTAGTAGAAATCAATTTCAGTTTGATTTTATTATTACATGTCACAGTAATATCTGGCTTTTTCAATAAGAAATTTCATTTCGCCTCATTTTACGTTTATTTATTGTTTCCTTTTTACATATAATAGTATCAGTAACGATTTTAAGAACATAGCGAAGTCAAATATTTGTATTTAAATTTTGTAATTGCAATACAAAAATAGACTTAAAATATTGATCCTATTGGCTTATTAAAAACTAGCTTAACTTATATAATAAAGGTATTTTTGACTGAATAGGTATATAGGTAAAATACCAAATTAAACTATGAGGTGCGCAAAAAAGTAATTTTATACATAGATATTTTTTTAAAATTAATTTCCTAGAATGTCAACAATCTGCCCGTAGGCATTAAGTATTATTATATGATTTGAGTTATATAATATAACTATCCTGACATGTAGTAGATCACTTCAGTAAGTGATCGTACAACTTATAATCTAAACGTTATTCTAGATACTATTCTAACTTATTTTAAAGTCTATCCTAACTTATTTTAAAAACTATTCTAGCTTATTCTAGAGATGATTAAATCTCACTCTATGTGTCTATTAATGTGTTCGTATGGCTGTTTGCGTTTGATCCTACGCACTTCACTATCATCGCGCACATTTAACTGTTTGGCGAGTGCATTGGGATGCACTAATAGTCTTTCGGAGTACTTCGCACTAACACTCCGAATTACACTCGTTATGGGTTCTATGGGAATATCACGCTGAATCAGTTTGTTGGACACGTAATATGGGGCATCGACGATGAGTCGGAACACTTTATTCTGGAACCTCTGGAGGATATCTATGTTGGATATGCTAGTAGTACCCCACATTTCAATATCATAGGCCCAAATGGGTTTAAGTATTGATTTATACAGGAAAACCTTATTATGTAATGATAATTTTGAGTTATGCCCTATCAGCCAATACATTTGGTGTAGTTTAAACCCAAGCTGATTGCGTTTTGTAACTATATGTTTTTTCCATGTCAAACGTCGATGACGACTCAATTTACCGTTTCGAAAATAAGAAGGATATTCCTAGAAGGTAGAGCCTTGCTCATAAAAAATAAATTTTAAATTTCACGTTCAATAGTTAACGTTTTAAATCACGTTCTCACCCTACAATGGTTGGGACTAGGTTTTCACTTTTTATGACCGGCACTTTTATGTCACCAACAGTAACACAGAGTTTTTTTTACAGCAGATAATTCTGAAAGGTTTAAATTAACATTTTTTAATTCATTTTAAAACTATTTTATTTTAACGGTGAGTAGTGGCGCTTTATGGGAACGAGTCGTCTGTTAAATTCTGTTCTAGTGTAAACGAGACCTTTATAATGCCACACCAAGTCATCAAACACCAGACCAATTTTCCTAGAATATTTAGTACTACAGCCTTAATTGCGCTATATAAGATGAATATGATAATGCATACAAAATAGATTTTTGATTCTTTAAATATCTAAACCATTCATTAGGTATAACGTATAATTACAAATAATATTTAAAAAAAATTCAAATATATATGTAAAGATAGAACAATTAATTACTAAGTTATTAAACTAAAAAATGTAAATGTTAGTGTTAGTACATGAAAAAAAATTAAACTTTTGGAGTGAGTAAAGATTTTACCACTAATATCACTGCTTTCTTGCTTGTTTATTTAAGATAATTTACTTTTACTGGAGTTATATTTAGAAGCTTTTGAATAATAAAAATCGTTGTGAATACACATATAATTTATATGATATACATTAATTTTTATTTGCTACTTTTAAATACGGCTTAAAGAATTATTTCCGTTCCGTGTGGCCGAAATTCGACCACAATTTATTAAATTAATCATGTTTCCCTCATAATAGGGTAAAACGAATTTAAAAATAATATGTTAATAAAACATGTTTCCACGGTATTTTCAATATAAGATCAGAAATGTGTTTAATACATAATATTAAGTGAAACAATAATTGTCTGTATATTAGAACATATTAAAATATATCCAAATTATCTCAAGAACAAGTTCCACTGAACAATTTAACAAAGTATCATAAATAAGATAATTTTCAAAACTGAGACAACTTCGGAGCATTAAATATAAATATACATGGTCTTTTTTTACTTTTATGCTATAAACATAAGTATGGAATAATAAATGAAGTAATACATGTTTGTATTTTAAAATAAAAAATGTACTAATAATACAATTTTGTAATTGATATATGACTTATATAGAATGTATATTAAAACAATAGCCAACACATTTAGATAATTTATTTTTTACAATTTGGAAATGTATGTTAAACGTATGTCTTAAATTAATTACCGATTTTACCGGTTCAAAGAATAAAATGTCATATAGTCCCATATCTTGTTGCATTATTCATTAAGCACCTTAACCTACATCTGCTATATCAAATACCTTAATAATTTGTAAAATTTTTAGACAAATTTAATTTAAACGCTTCCAAATGTTTACAAATGTATTGTTAACAATTATTAATAATTGTTAATGAATTACTATTCATAATTTCGTCTATTTTCCTATGTGTTCCATTTATGCAAATTATGTAGTTGGTTTCATTTTAACTATTGTATATTTTCATTACTTCATTTACGTATTCATACAGTCCTTGATATTTTATCCATATTTGTCACCTAAAATGTACATTGTTACCTAAAGGTGTAACATCGTTACCAAATTTTTAAAATGTATAATTTTTAAATAAACTTGCTTTGTTCTTTGCTTATTTCTTCCAATCTCAAATCTCGCTCTTGCAGGTAGCTCTTCTTTAGTTTCTCGTACTTATTTACGTACGTATTTATTACGTAACGTATTTATTACCTGCAATATTCAATTACTGCTTTGTTAAAAAATGCATTAACCAATAAAACCTGAAATTAATCGGAAGTCCATATTTACAGAAAAATCTTAACAACCTTTAGAATTAACTTTAGTAGAATGAATCTCCAGAAAAATATCAATTGAAAGCAGTCCTTAAGCAAGGACAATTTTTCTTTCTGTCATCTTCCGATAAAGTTGACACATTAATTTGTTTTCTCTGCAAAAAATGTAAAATATGTATTTACGTGGTCATACCATTCTGTATAGTTTTTTTTATCCAAACTTGCAATAACTCTTTAATAATTCCAACAGGAATAATCGAAAGTAACACAAAATCTTAAATAACACTGCCTAAAATTAAATAACCTTGTTTAATAATGTTTTAAACACTGACTTTCTGTTTTAACATATTGCACAGAATGTACATGTACAACGGAAACGAGTAATAGTTGGTGCAGGCAGCGCGTTGGTCAGAGCCTAACATATTTGTTTAAACATATATTTTTTTAAATGTATGTATTTACAGTCGCGTTATTTAACAACTTCAAACACTAACTTGATTTTAACGAATACTATTCTTTATTTTATTTCATAAACTTTAAAAAAAACCTCTTGCCCAGCGAGATTCGATGCCAGGACGTTATTGTCGGAGAGCTAATCTCTTAACTCGCACGGCTATACGCAGATTTTCTTTATATATTTTGTGATGCTGGTCTGACGGTTGCTTGATTTGGGCGTTTTTATTTTACACAAAATATTAGGTCTAAATCTCCCTCCTTATGAGCTTTAACCGTGCGAAATTTCTTTCTAAAAAATTCTCGGTGTTCACGTTTTCCTCAAAAAGGGAGCCAAAATTTTCTCTAAGCCGATTGATATATAATAAAAAGATACAGCTAAATATACTTGGTCAGACCAATTTTGAAGTCCACTTTTCAATTATTTTAGCTGAACTTAACTTCTGGTAATTTTGAAACTCTGGTTTTGGTAACACTGGTAGTGTTTAATACCATAAAGTTTAAACTAAAAAACATTAGTTCTTGTGAATAAATTTTTGATTTTTTCGACATTTTGAAATAAAAAAAGTAAATTGTGAAAAGTATATATATTCAATATTGGGATTATTGTCTCAAATAAATAGCACAATATTAGATGAAATACTGAACAAAAATATAGTGTAATAAATAGATATATGTACAGTGTATTCACCGGGAATAGTCAAATTTTATGGTATTATAAATAAAACAGAAACAATTGTAAAAAAATATTTATGTATTAAAATTCTCATAATTTCAGAAGGTCTTATTGTTTCTATACGTAAGCATACGTAAAGCCTACCAAACTCTTGATTTGATCTTCGTCGCGCAAGCCAAATTTAAAATATGAACTGTCCCAATGGGTACCTTCAATTTTGTTTCAAATAATATTATTAAAATCTATGAATAATATAACTACATACATTTACTTTTTTATACATTTACATTATATATTTACATTTACAAGAACTGCCATTTTAAATTTTTGTGCGTCAAAACTCGATGAATGGAGATAGGATAAAATAAAACAGTATTGCTACATTGTCTCTTATTTATTATATCAACAATCAAAGAAGAATAGAAATACTAGAAATTAAGAAAGTGCGGACAGTGTTACCTGAGATATGTAGTGCTTGGGTAGTCGATGGTGACGTGTCTTTATTCAATGATAGACAGTGATTGAGTGGTGAATGTTTAAGAGTTGCCAAATATTCGTTTCCATTGGTTCGCAGTTGCTGCTAGATATGTTCAAGATCTGGGATAATATTTTGGCCATTTTGTAGGCCTTTATTGTAATATTTTACATGATCTAAGGTTATAAAGTAGTTAAAAATGTTACAGAATCAAATTGAAATAAATCATTTTACAAAAATTGACGTTAATAGATAAAGGTGGCTCATGATGACCCGAAATTTGGCAAGGTAAAACATTGCCACAATTTATCATTACATGCGAAGTGGACACACAGTATGCGTTCCGTTTTTGGTATTATTGTAAAAAACTACAACTGAAGGGCGTAAAATGGTAATTAATATGATCTTATTAGTAAAAAAAATGAATCGGTATGTTTAAATTAGATTATTTGTGCGTTGAAAACAAAGAAAGCTTCGGAGCAATAAATGAGTTTGAAGAGGCGGAATTGGAATAGTTCTTGGGCGAATATTTTTGGCAAACTCACCAAGAACTTTCTTATTTATTAGAGATTATTCAACAAATCATTTCCCATCAATTAAAATACATGGGAATGGGTTAACAAGGATATTAGCTACGAGAGATTTTGTGAAATTTGACCAAGAGTATGTTTTGACCTGGACGTTGGCCATTTTGGCAGCAGCTCGTGCACATTTATAAGCTATAAAATCTTTACAAGGCATTCGTTTTCTGTCCTTATTTACTTGAGTACATCTGTCATTTAATTAGGGAACAATGAAATAAGTAGGATAGGAGGGGGAAGGAAGGATTTTCTTAAAGGGTCATTAGCGACAGGCTTAGGAAGTAACAACAAAAAGTGGTAGAGTGGCTAATCCGCTTTATCTATTTTGTGCGTCGGTCCTTGGGGAGGAAGGGATGGTGGTAAGGTGCTTGATATGATAGTAGGAAAGTGGTAACTGCCGTGGAGATCAGCCAGATGAGTCCATGATAAAGTATTGAGAAGACTGTGTGAGACTAGGGTGAGGTCTATATGTTATAATGTGCCCGATGCTAAGTAGAGGTGAGTGGGCGCACCAATTTTAGTAGATGGAGGCTCAAGTGCTTCAGCACTTCAGAAAATCCCTGTCTGTCCTGTTTGGTTAGAGATGGGCGTTGAAATACAAAGTACAAAGGGAGAGGGGAATTGGGAGATTAAGGAGGCGAGTTATTTGGGTGAAATGTCCGCGGAGGATGAAAGTTAGATGTATCATTTGATAACCGGAAAGTTGAGGTGGAATCTAACAGCAACAGCTTCAAGCTTTGTATTAAGGAGAGAAATTATTTATTGGGGGATGGAAGGGAAGAGGAGAAAATTTTCAAAGAGGGGACCTTAGGGAAAAGAGAGTCGACACAATCGCCGGTATTCCTTGAAGATATAGGGGTGAGTGGGTTCAAACGCTGAGGTGGGGTAGTATGACGTGCTGTTGTGTACACTGTACTACTGGGTACTGAAGTTTCTGTTGCCAGTGAGCATTGCATAGCAATTGTAGAAGTGGGAGATGTTGCAAGTGGTGTAGTGTTGCAAGTGCAGTAGAATAGTTCATTGTTGTTTTCGGGAAAAGTATAAAATATATGTCCTTATAGCTTCCTGATAGGAGACTTTGTTGTTCTTATAGGCTGAATTGCCAATTTTATCTTAAACTTATCGCATCCCTTATACCGGGTGAATGGACTTCCGTTTGTCACTGAAGAGGGTTAGTACATGAGTTCTCATGTGATATTTGTCCACATGATGGATAAATAGAGTCTGCGGAGCAAGAGGAAGACGATGTCCGAACTGACGACACTTTTAGCAGTGCAGAGGGGAAGAAACGTATGGACGCACCAGAACTGACAGATAGGTGACAGGTTAGTTAACAGTTTCAGGCAGCGATTTCCGTTTTAATTTAGTAATATAAAGTATAATATTGTTTGTAGTTGTGGTTTTGTTATCTCTTGTTATGTTAATATGTATTGTTAATGAACATGATGTATTATATCGTGTGTTTAAATTATTTATAAAATCGTAATAATTCTATTATTTTAGACTGTTCATTATTTCAGCCGCAACATCTTTACCAACCAACAGATGTTCCAAGTTAATTATATTGTATACCCAACTTATGTCATCCTTTCCTTATTATAAAACCCAGTTACAACAATTAACTTGACGCAGTGCTATTGTTTCGTTCGCTAAATTTTGCAGTATTAACGTTCAATTTAGTAGTTCATAGCTAAGTCCCAACAGCGGACAATTTAATTAGCTCTAAACATTTTCTGCCAGAGGCAACATAGCTACAGCACAAACACGAAACTACCGTTCCGAGTTATTTTGGAAGCGAAATTTTTAAATGCACGAGCAAACTTTTAAATTAAATATATATGGAATCTACTAATTTGTAAAAATAAATGAGCAAACATATAGTCTGTTGTTTAAAAATTATTCTTTATATATATATAATTATATAATAATTTCCACTTTATTAGCTAGACCGCTAATCGCTAGACTTATATCATCATCATTAATACATAGCTGGAGCTTGGGAAGAGTGTCGATTTCTCAACAAATGCGCAGTTATTGGTGCATCAAGAATATGATTCTGATAAAAGTAAAAATAAAAATATTATGGAAATCTTCTGATCGTTGATGTTCAGCAAATCCGGCTGGACTTCATACTATTCTGGCTTCTAACAATCTTAGTCACATATTTTTCAGATCGCTTTCTTTGGCCCCGATCTATTTTTTTGTTGCTGTTCGCTGCGTCTCCCATCCAAAAGGTCTATTTTACTACAATAGTCGGTGAGGAGTTCTCCTTTCATTGAACAAGGCATGTCTAAACTCTGTCCATGTTTTTCAACTGATTTGTTGAACAATGTCAATTGTAGCATATGTTAAACGATTTGCTTTATTTATCTGTATCTGCCTTAATACATTCGGTGCGTTTGGCGCCACGGTAGCATCTGTCAATTATTTACTGTGATGCTAAGGATGCCTATTTGGCGCCTACAACAGCATAGCATTGTGCGTTCCAGTATTTCTGTAGCGTTATAGTAGGTATATTGTTCGAGAGTTAGTGTGCGTGAAGGTTTAACCTGAAGATGCGTGAAGGTTAATAAAAATAAACCACAAAACACAGCTAATGTGTTAAGTATTAATATTATATGTCAAATACTTCAAGCGTACCGATGTCACTACTGTAAGAATGTTCCCGAATCTTGGAACCATAAAAGGAATTTGCAAGATACTTTTTTTAAAGATAAAGTATTTGATGTTGATTGAAATATTTCCTATTCGAGAGTAAGAAATTACTTTTTTTGAGAGGCTATAGTAACTAAAATAGGAAAAACAAATTGTTATTAAATAAAAAAAAAAGTAATTTGTGCTTGCCGAGTAAAATTTCACTGAAATTTAAATAAATATGGATATAAAGAATTTGAAGAAAGTTGCTACACTTCAGCTATACTCAGTAAAAGAGCTAATGTCTTCTTTTCGCTTTCGTATCTATTATGTTTAAAATGTATGTAACGTTTTAAAAATGTTACAAGACCGTTTAACAAAAAGGAGTATTTTCATTATCAAAAATTTCAGAATTTGTTGGTATCTACCTTCCATTTTCCAGAAAATATGTTTTTATGTTGCTCTAATTTAACTGAATTAATTATATTTCTTATAAAGCAATTGCTTATACATTTCAAAAAATACCATTAAAATTATTAAATGTACATGATGGAAAATTATGCTTTTCTTCTATAAATCTGAAGTAACGTATCTAAATCACCCCTTGACATATTGATTTGATTCCAAATCAATATGTTGTTCAATATGAAATTCATGGCAATAGATATAAGTTCAATTGAGTTGACACAAACGACACACAAAATTTATTTAATCACTCGAATGTATTTGTGTTTGATGATGATCCACCAGTGAACTTTTAAAGAAAAATTGTATCTATTTTCTCCCGGTAATTGTAGCTTGAAGATTCTTTAAATTCGATTATATATAAACTAAATGCAACGGTCCAAATAATAGTGAGAAAGAAAGAGTAATTTACTTTAAGTGGAATGTTTAAGTGTCCATGAAAACAAGAATTCCAATTCTAGCGCGACTCTTCAACTGGCGAAGAATTGAAACGTATAAAATACGATCTTGGATTGTTCGTGTGGTAGTTGTATGTGTGTGTGTGGAGATGTGTTGTGCTGTGTTTGAATAGGGAATCGGTAAACAAAAACACAAATGGAAAATCCTTGCCCGTTTATTGCTTTGATTCTTCGCTTTTCGTCGCTTTTGTGTCGTGTCGGTGGAAAATATTGTTTTGTGTGTTCTTTGGGAATTAGACCAGGTGTGAAAGGCAATACGCTCTCATTCATAGAAGTGCCTCTAATTAATTACCAAATATATAGCCCAGAAAATTATTGCTTTTTTGGGCGTAGAAAAGCCCAGGTAATTATTTAATTATTTGATGAAAAAAGGTATTAGATATAAAGCTTTATCTTTCTACTAATATTAATCTAATGGAAGATGAAAATCTGTACAAGTTGTATTTAATCATCTCTTTTCATTAAGAACGTATTATGTCGGTCTAATTTGCTTTAGTTTTCTCGGTGGTATATATTTCTTGTAATTTTTTCCGTCTATTTTTCATTGCCTTTTCCTAAAAACAACTTGCTGTAAAACTTAAAATAAAAAATAATATCTTACACTGACAAACATAGATCAATAGAGGAAAAATTGTTGTTTTCGCGCATGCATATAATTAAAAATTAGTGTTGGGAACTATCGACTATCGGCTGTTTAGTTGACTACTTTTTACTATCGACTGTTTTAGTCGCTATTTTAGGTTTGACTGATTTGACTGCATTTTACCAGTGACTGTTTCTAGTCGCTATTTTCAGTTCGACTGATTTTGTTACTATTTACTATCGACTGTTTCGTTCGTGTACCTTTAGTTACTGTTTTTGGTTCTACTAGTTTCATTAGACTAATTTTTAACGTTGTGGCTCTGTCGTCCTGGCCGCGACCTTGACAAAAATGTACCCAATTTATGCTTACATAGATGTATATGTGATATATATATTTTTATTGTGATTTTTTTGGTAGTTTGTTTGTAAATAACAATATATTGTATGTTAATATAGCTTCATTTTGGAACGATATTTTTTAAGATTATAATAGACTAAAAAGATTAAAATTGACAATTATAAATAATAAAATACTTTTGACTATTTTTATGGCAATAATAGGTAACATTTCGATTACTCTTTCGATTTTTGTTAAAAAATAGTTCCATTCAATAGCAAATAAAGTATTTACTTTATATAAAAAAGCTATAGTAGTTATTGTGCGATTAGTTTTAATTATGTCATGAATTTCTTTTTCTTTGATTAGGTATATGTTTAATTTTTATTTAGTATTTTATTAATTTTAATTTTTATTTTTATTATGCTTATTGTATATCTTTAGTTTTTAGGTTTTGTTTAAGTTCTTTTATATTGTCTATATTTATTATGGATTATTATTTTTAAAATAGCAATTGTACGATAAAACATTTGTGACGTATTATTCCATTGTATAGAAAAATTGCATTAATTTTTGCAGATTGGCGGAACATTCATTTTTTTTTCTTTTTTAAAGTTACGTGAATTTTTGTCCTTTCCTCTCTTACAATGTATACAGGAAATAGTTCGTATATCTTCGTCTGACATTACGAATTGATTAAAACAGTCAAACCGTGTATTTGACTGAAAATAGTAATTACTATTTTAGTAGTTTTTTTTTAGCTAGTTTTTGACTATCCACTGTTCATTCGATAGTTCTCAACGCTATTAAAAATATATGCCTAAAATTAAATTATATCAATCATATATGACTGATAGTTTTATTCAATTTTTTTTCTTATTTTTCGAACGAATGGGATTAATATATGCTCAATGCCCTTTATTACATTTGTTTACACTTAAATTGGATGTGTCAATTAAGTAGATAATTGTCTCATAACCAATCGTCATCATTTCGTTATAAACTTTCGCTTATTTATGTAATATAAACACTATTTGCTTATTTGACGTCGTTCTTAGTATAATATAATATTGTTAAAACAATAATAGGATAAAGGATTGCAAAATTGCACAATTATTTTATTAAATCAAGTTTTAATATCAGATAAATTCTGATATTTCCGTATATTTGTATGGATTGAGTTCTTAGGTATCTCCAGCTTCGATTTTGGCTTTAAAAAACATTATACCTTTCTATTCTTTTTTATGTAGTCTAAGTTAGTCAACTGAATTATTCACTATACAAAAAGAATAGAATACCCCTAACTCTCTTAAGATTTCTAATAATAATTCACTTCAAAAACTTTGTGTGACTATTATAAAAGCCTAAAGAGGGAGTTTTTAATAACTTCTAATCATCTGTGACAAACAAAAAAAAAAAGAATTGTATTTATCCTATCGTACGAGACACATGTAAGTTATTAAATATTTGTTCTATTCTGACCTGTAAGCATTGACACTCGTAATGAATATTTTATTTCAAATAAAATGAAAACTCATATTTTCATTAAAACATTCTCTGTAAACTTTATATTTGTACGTATGAGATTCATTAAATTTTTGGTTGATTGAGATGATTATATTACAAAAAAATAACAACGTGATTAAACTATGTCATCAGTCTTGAGCGACATTGAGTATATAACCTATATAGTGCAGTTTTTAAAATGTAAAATTCGAATTGGTCTATACAATTTGATTTAGGTTGATATACATGTTATTTTTGTTAAATAACATCATGTTAGACAAAAAGCAAAACACATTAGAACCAAAATAAAACAACTATTGTTTCCAGTTCAGTTTGGCTTTCGAAATCACTATTCAACAATCGATCAAGTGCACAGAATAACTGCGGTTATTGAATAAGAATTTGAGGAAAAGAAATACTGCCGTGTAATATTCCTGGTAATAGTCCCACAAGCTTTTGATCGGGTTTGGTATTTGGGATTAATCTGTAAGATGAGCAAATTGTTACCGCGTAACTATGGTCAATTGCTGCAGTCATATCATTTCGGAAGAAAATTTAGAGTATCGTACAAAATAGCGTTCTCGACATTTAAAACTATTTCGGCTGGAATTCCACGATGTAGCGTCTTAGAACCTCTGCTATATCTGTTCTACACTGCTAACATTCCAACAACAAAAGAAACACTCCTTGGAACCTTTGCTGACGACACAACTATTATGGCAAACGACATATCTTTGATTAGGGCAATAGAAAAAGTACAAGTGGCAGTCAACAAATTCTACAAATGGATGAAATATTGGAAAATTCAACTTAGTAGCTCCAAATTTGTCCACATTAATGTTGCATTGCGGCGAAATAATAAAAACTTAATTATATCACTCAATGGATACCCGATTCCTCAAGCAGAATCAGTTAAAATACCTTGGAATCCATCTTGACTGTAGATTAAATTGGAAACATCACGTTAGATAAAAAGCAAAATACATTAGAACCAAAATAAAATAACTATACTGGTTAGTCGGAAGTTACTCTCAACTTGATCTAAAATCAAAAAGGTTGATTTATAAGACAATTATAAAGCCAATTTGGACCTAAGTGGTGCAAATATGGGGTTGCACTAAAAATTCAAATCAACTAGTCATCCAACGTTGTCAAAACAATGTTCTTCGATTGATTACCAATGCTTATCGCTACGTAGCCAACGAAGAACTGCACGATCATCTGGAAATCAAATAGGTTTGCGAAGTTATCCAAGATTTCGCCTTGAAACCCGAAATAACATTATTAAATCATACTAACATGGAAGCAACACAACTGCTTGACAGCGCGGAGGATGTCAGGAGATTGAAGCGAACCAAACCATACGAACTTATATAAAGTGTATATCTTTTGTGTAAACTATAGCTATAAGTTATTATAATTTTATAGTTGAGAAATACATATTGATGTATTTTCTTGCACTCGCCTTGATATGAATTAATCCAAGTACAAATGAAATGTAGTAATAAATTAATTTATAATTAAGATTGTACTAAGCGTATCTAATAAAGATGTTATAAAACAATTTTTGCTAAATGCCAGTCGCTTTTGTTAAAGTAACAATTCCCTTTGATTTTGTAAGAGTGAATTCAAATCGTTCCCCTTAGATCTTGTAATATTCACAACATGCTTCCTCAGTTTGTTGCAGCGTAGCTTTAAAACTATTTATTCGTCTACTTAAAATATATTTTGTAATTATTATAGATAATTTAACATCGAGACAACCAACAATCTCAGTTCTTAAATCCTACATTTCGAAAAGGTGATAAATTCACTAGCAACTGACTGCAACTGATATCGTTATACTTTAATTTATTGAATACAAACATCAACATTTCATGAGAACTTAAGTTACGTAAGTGAGTAGCTCTTTAATAGTGAACGGTATATTTGGTAGTACTAAATTTTCGCCAATCAAAGAAAGAATGCATTTAAAGAATGGCGTTTTGTTTTATAAAAAGTATAATTTGTGGTATAAAATATAAAAACAAAAAATGATTTCGACCTTAGTGACTAGTTGTTCTATGAACACTCAGCAAATGTAACATGCAGCTCAGTTATTAATTATCCACACTTAGTTCAGTTATGTAAACATCTATTTTTAAATGTCTCTGCTAAATGTAAAACTTGTATTTGTAATATCTGACACACAAGCCTCTTAACAATTATTGGACAACAAACATGTTCTTTTTGTGGAAAATTGTGTGAAAATTAAACCATACGTCTAATACTGTACGAGCCGACTTGGTGGCGCAGTGGTAAAGGCGACAGGACGATCCTCCTACTGTTGCGATAATTGCGGGTTCGAAGTAAAATTTATGTTTGCGGTTGTTTAATATTTGTGATTGTCCTAGGCAAAAGTGTGAAATCCGACAAGGAATATGATCCCAGTCACGCCAGTAGCCAGACTGGGTAAGACCGGATGTCTTCTGGGATGATTTCTAAAGTTGGTAACTCGGCAGTCGATAGGCTTAATGCTGAGGACCATGGTTCGGAGTCCACGTTAAGCTAAAGGTCTAGTCATTAAAAAATCCAAGAGGTTGACGTGACTAAAATCAATAGAACTTTACTTTAATATTGTACGAATTTTTGCAGTTTAATATTCTAGAATTAAAAAAAGTAGTGATTTTTTTGTTTTTTAATCAGATATTAGCGATGACGAGTCAGACGAAAAAATATTTAAAAAAAAGTCATATAGGATAATATCGAACTATTTGTTGGTCTTCGTCGCTTTATCCAGGCCAGATTGTCGTCGCCCTACAATGTCTCATATTAATTAAAGTTCCGCTCCATGGGTATAACTAGGTTAAAAGAGCGCGAGAAATCTCATAAATGCGGCCGTTAGAACTGCTCTAATGAACGGATGAGCTTAATATTACTTTAAAGTGTTCTCGCCAAATTGGCCAATAAATGAAGATCAATAGATTGTGAAATAACGGCAGTACATTATTGGTGCTATGATATACTGAAATCATTCGAAAATAATTTGTAAACGCTGATAAATTACTCACTTGATAAATACTATAGCGCCTTCATTATAAACAAACATTTCATGGTATTACATATTAATAAACTTTAACACTAAATTTAATTCTAATTTAGTAATTTAATTTAAAAGAAATGCATTTTAATATTTAATTTTTTTTGGTTCTACTCGTAGTTATAATTTTTTATTAGTTTTTTTTAAATAATTAATATTATAATTACAACAATTTTACCATAATTATTACAATATTTATTCTGATGACCTTGCCAGTTTAAAATTATAAGAATTTTATTTTCTGATAACCATTTTTATGGGCGTTTATATGTCAGTTTATAAATAAAATAACGTATTGACTAAAAAGCAGATCTCGTTGAATTCTTAGTACTGAACATATCATATAATAGATATAGAAGAAACTAATAACGGACAGGTTTAGTTGAAAACAACTGAACCATTGGACAGAAAAGCATTGTTGGTGGTTAATTCACAAAAAGTACCAAAAGTGACAATAATACCTAGATATCAAATAGTACTAGTGATGAACTACCCAAGAGGAATGAGGGAAATTGCGACAACAAAGTGTAAAACATGAAAAAAATTACAAAAAAAACAACTCAAAGAAAATGATACTTATATGCAATTGTACTTATAAACAATTGTACTGATGGGTAAATACTGATAAATAATTATTCTGGTAGGTCATAGTGTGGATAACTAATTGTACTGACAGGTCATAGTAATGATACTGTGACGACCGCTATGACCCTTTAGGCCACCACGCTACAGCAAGTTCAAAGGTTGGCAACGCCGGTGGATTGGTACCATGCAGTTCCAGGCTATAAAAGACCATCACGACGACGTCTCGCTCTCTTTCAGAGAGACAACTTGAACCACTCCAAGTGTCCAATTCAAAAAAGTCCGTGCGTTACTTAGAGTCCCATGGTTTATCAGCAACGTCAATACACACCTCGAATCAGGTATCCCGTTGGTGAAAAATTTCATAAAAATGCTCAGTGTGAGGTTCTCCATAGGAACCTTAGAACACGATAACACCTTAATTAAATCCCTACCCGTCCACAAATCCCGGTAGTAAACAAACTACGACAATCTCAGTCGTAACCCAGGGTCTCTGTCACCCACAAAACAATCACATCCCGAACATGAAGCGATATCAGCCGAATACCATTTGGTTCTAGCTGGTCATTCTAGTAAACGAAAAAAAAACGTCTCGCTCTCTTTTCTTTTCTTTTCTTCACCCCCTTGTAACAGTATCACTTCCACAGCGCTACGTACATCCTTCACTTTAACCTAATATCCTGTCAATTCTCCCGTCGACCACATGTATCAATTTTAAACGAAATAAACAAGTATTTCTACAACCAGAGTTTTTAGTCTTCGTGCAAATTCCTTCCAAAAATAGTAGTGAGTGTTCAATTATAATTTATTAACTATAGGATCAGTTACCTGTATCCACTTTGGTATCAGTGTCATCAGTAACTAATTAGTAATTAGTAACCAATTAATGACAAACAGATAGAATAGAACGGCGGACGAAAGTATAGATATATTAGATGTATCAGATACGTTGGGTATTATCGAATAAACAGTGGGTAAGGACGTTGCTGTCAACTCAATTTTGAATTAACTAAAACTAAATTATTGTTGAGGTATCTTCCAATAGCCAAAAAAAGAGGATTATGATTTTCCTTTTTTCAATATTAAGCTCGGCTTTTCTGACAATGCTTCTGAAATTCCGTTTCTTTTTTTTCCTTATCTAGTTTTCAGTTTAATTAAATCCTGTTACTGAATATATCTAGTACTAGAGACTGAACATGATGCTAGTAGTAATGTGTGCTTTATTTTGGAGATTTCTTTAACCCGGATAACATGTATATGATTTGTTTTGTATCAAATCAAATTTGCCTAGTATCAAAACTAAGGAAGAACATATCTGAGTTTTAGAAAACTGCTTGTTTGTGTAATATATATTTTTTTACTTTTGAGAAACGTTGGAAATTTTTAAAATTAATTCGAGAGATGAATTGTGATCATTAAAACAATCCACCAATCCAATCTGAAGTATTACCTTATTATTCTTAGTGATTAGCTTTTATACTCCCGGTGTGAGCTTTTATAAATGTGCCCTTATATCACGCATGACTCAGAAGAGTGCAAGAGTGGTCTGAAGAATTCTAGATGTGAAAAAACACAATTAATGTACAGCTAAGTGCACGTTCGCGTGATAAGCGTTTGACTTGTGGGTAATATATATTAAAGCAGATTGAAATAATTTGGTCGCAGGATATCTCCATAACTGAATTCCTTAAGTGCCTATATGTTTAGTATTTGCCTGTACATCAGCAACTTATTATGTAAGAATAATTTAATTTTTTTTTCCAAATAACCAATATAATTTTCAATATATATATATATATATATATATATATATATATATATATATATATATATATATATATATATATATTTTTTTTTATTCAAGTTCCTTTTTTTATTTTTGCTATGACTCTTTTAACAAAGCTTTGCATAAAGATTCATCTCCAGGTACTTAACATTGCTATTGTATGGAAAAATTGAATTATTCATATTTATTGGTAGATGGACTGATTTGCTCCCGTTGACTTTTATTTTCCATGTTTGTGCTCACTTATTTATATTATTATTGTGCATCAGTTTTATTGCAGTTGAAGCAGTTGTAGTTTTATGGCTGTTTTTTTCGCTATTGTCTCCAATAGGCGCATTGGGCGTATAAGATATGCTGGGTATTACTGAGTAAAAAATTCTATTTGTTTCTTCGCGATTGAATTCAATAGGAAGTATTGTAGTGCCATCAGCAACTGTAGCCGTAGTAACATTCTCTAAAACACTACCTTGTGGTACACCTGATATTATTTCTTCCACTTCCGGACAAGCTTCTTTTGGTTTAACTATAAATATCTTGGTTAAAATGTAGTAGTTTAAGAGTTCAACGTTTTGCTTCGATAACATTTTATAAGAATATAACTGAGATAGAAGAAATTTTTGCATTAGCTGATCGGCAGATTATTTTCAAACTCACTTTCATATGTTTAAGGTTTGTTTGTTCTAAATGATCGGCGAATGTTTAATAATAATATAACGATAATCGTTATTATATATTTTGTTTATATAGCAATAAATAGCAAACAAAGATTATTTTAATTATAAATATTAACAAGATATACGTTAAACATAATATGCTTATATAATACCTATATTAAATTGATATTCAAAAATATGTGATAATCATTTTATTTCTTTAAAATTGTATATCTTCTAACAGAAATTCTATATTGGACGACCGAAAAATATATATGGATAAATAAACAATTTTTATTGATAAAAAGTGAACTTACTTGGTTTAGTAAAGTCGATTTAAATGCAAAATCAAAATCTGCGAATTTACTGCCAATGAATCATACTTTCTTACAGCCAAAGAAAATACCTTTCGTCAGAGTCAGTAAAAGCTGATTTTCTTTTCCGTTTTATGAAATTGCTTAAAGGTATGTGAAAAGAGTTATCGCTGATATTGAAAACTAGCTGTTGGAGTTTCTAACATAAATTTGGATAACAAATAAAAAAAATCATATTGTAATGGTTCAGATTTGTTTGTTTGCTAATTAAAATAATGACGATGAGAAACTCACGATTAGTTTTAGATTTGCGAAACTTGAAAAACCCGTAACATCTTTTTTGAATATCGGTGATTGATTGATAATAAGTTTAGGCAAAATACAGAGATAATTTTTATTCCTGTGGTTGAAATCAAAATTAACAATTTATGTATGACGGAAGAGTATCATGAAATGTTCTAAAATTGATAGATGCGTTTTGGCTGCAGGTGACTTTTAACTTTTTGGTTGTTTATTGAGTATCATTGTATTATTTAACAATTTTTAGACCTAATAGTAATGAATGCCGAAAATGTAATTTTTGTCGTCCCATGATTAATAATACTAAATAATAAATAAGTACTAAATTGAAATCTGTTTTCTTATGTAAAAAACATTGATGTAAAGAACAAAGAACTCGTGGTCAACATTGATTCTACTTTTGGTGCCTTCCGTCCACACAGTACAGCTTTTACAAACGGCTGTCAGCTGATGACGTTACATTAAACATCATTTGGAATTTGTTTTTGTGCTGTGATTGTCCTTCAGAAAATCGTTACAAAATCGATTCAAAGTTTTTTGTTTAATGCGTATTTTAAGTACTTTTGGTACTACTGGTTTTGCTGTAATACACTTTAGGGTAAATGATGTGGCTCGGTGAATGGAGGTAAAACGAAATGAAACAGTGGTGTTTACATTATGTGATCGTTATTTATTGGCAATATAAAAAAAATGTGAAAAATACAATGATAAAACGGATGGCACCGGTGTTACCTGGAAACGAGGCTTGGGCGGTCGATGGTGGCACGTCTAAACCAAACGAGGGTTGAGCACTGAATGAATCGAAATACCCTTCAATATCATCCCAGATAAACGTCTCGAGGTTGCCGCCAGCGATTCGTTATCGGGTTCTAGTTGGCGCAGCTGGCACCCCGCCCGTGCTCAACATCTGGGATTATATTTCTGGGTATCTTGTAGACCGTTATTCCACGATGTAAAATTACACCGACAAGCTACAACACTAACACTGACCAGCTTTGGCTATCGAAATTATTTTGTGACACGTGCAAAGCAAAGTTATAAACAAAGTTATAGTGGTTACTTGGTGAACTGAGATGACTTATCAATTTCTGTTTTAACGTTACGGAGAGCATTATTGCCATTTTTGTTTTTTGATTGTGGCCAGTATAGATGTAATTAAATAGAACAGTGTCGTGCACATTTCTTAACGCTTCATCAATGCCAAAGCCAGTTCCGTACTGACAGTGTTCCATTGCCAATTTGTTCAGTTAAAAGTCCCAAAAATGCCTTAAGAACTTCGTCTTTACCACCGACGGGTAATGAAAGCTAGTTTGTTATGGAAAATATCATTTAATCACGATATTTGAATACTACTCGTGATAGCTTACAAAGTTTACAAGACGTTTAACGCCTGACGAAGCAGCAGCATAATCACCGAGTGCGTAATCGACAACGACATTTTCTGCAAAATTACCGCGATAGTGGAGCTCACTTGTCTTTCAAATTTTTTTGCATTATCATCTTGGTTTTGTCTACGAAACCTGGGCAGCACGAGTACAGTATAATAGACTCAGTTCAGCCTCTATTCGTGGTAAAAAATAACACAATAATGAATTTATTGAATACTTGAAAATCAGAATCAATTTTAAAGAACGGGTTGCTAATTTGGATCAAGCCCTTTTGACTTTTCGGTGCTCAGGTCAAAGCCGTGTACGCTTGGGTAAATTATAATTAATTATAATATAATAATTTAACTTAAATATTCCTTCAATTTAAATGAATAAAAAATCGTTACATAATATCACTTCAATTACATTTTCCGTCATTATTAATACGTAATACCTCAGTACGTCTAATAAATATCATACACCGAATGCGATTGGACTTTGGAATAACCCTTGTAAACAGTCAACCCTACAGAGGACAGCTCCAAAGGCACAGAGCTATTCCGAAAATGTGGCTGTAATGTCGCTATTTTATCGTGGTTTCATCCCCAGAGAACGACCTTAATTAACATCAGATTGTTGTTGGCCATTATATAATGTCAGAAAAGAAGAGAGTCCTTCGTCACTATCAAAAGATAGCTGTAATTTTATTCCTGCTGCTCAGCTTTATTGTAAAGAATCATTTCCTATTAAGTTTTAAATTCCGCGAACAATAGTGTTTCATATGGTATAGTTTATAGTCTTGAATCTTACTAATTCTGTAATACTAAACATCAGGGGGTTTTAGATTACTGTAATGTTCCCATTAAGAAAATGTATATAAATATAATTTAATAAGAGATTATGTATTTTCGTAGTTATGTACGTAATTCATATTTTTCAACAGTTATATTTCTATATAATACATATATTTTTTAATGGCATATTTTAAATGAATCATTAATTTGTCTAATTCTTTCATACTTATCATTATTTAAAAATGTTTGTCGAATATTTTGAAGAGTTATAATTTTCTTGGTCACTTCTTTAGTCTGACTCTTTTGGAGTAGACTGAAATTCTGTAAAAACGACATTATCATAAAATATTACGTAATCTGCATGTATGTAATTAATCTGCTTTTTTATAATAGATCTACGTTCCCCATTACTTGGTGTAGAAGTTCGTACGTGAAGAAGCAGTTTCGTTTTCACACCAATGGTGATTTGAAATTGCTTGTTGAGGTTTTTGTTGGATTTCAGGGAGAGTTTGGCATGAACTTTGGTTCAATAAATCCTCCAACGCTGCGTTCTTAATATTTTTGGAATCTTACATTTTGTTGGAATGTTCCCGTTCATTTCTATCAACGTTGCCAACCGGAATCAGTACTTAGTAAATTAACATGGCAAAATTAATTTTTTAACCGAATTATTGGTTCTTCAACATGAAATAGAAGAAGGAGATTGACTACCAGTTACGTCATTCTTTGATTTATTTGAACATTTTCGAATTTGTATCAGAGTTAAATCATTATCACCTTAAAATATCTCAGGAATAATCTTTAAAATAAAGGTACTGATCTGTCGGATCAAGGGGTATCGATCAAAATACTATGGTATAACATAAATAATATAATCGAGACACTCTCTTCCTCGGATTCCGTGGGGTTATATAGGGAAATGTTTCCAAGTAGATTTTTACATAGTGTGTAAAATGTGATCAAGCGTTGTCATGTCGCAAAATCCCTTTCTTGCGTTTGTTTTCTTATAGCAACCAATTTTGTTTGACTTTTATCAACTATATTGTTATCACCTCTAAAAGTTACACATTGACTGAAAAGTCCTGGGCGTAATAAAGAAAACGCGTTTTTTTGTTCAAAATTAGCTTCATTAAGTAATCTCCATTAAGAGCCACACAATCATTCCAGTTTCGCTCTAATATTTCAATACCATTTTTGTAGAACGATTTACCTTTTGCCTCAAAATAAGCCTGTCACCAGTTGTTGTCCACTCAGATGACGTGTTAATTCCAGAGTGAAGTGATGGATCCATGTTTCATCCACTGTCACATATCGTCGCAAAAATTCCAGTTTGTTATGTTTAAACATGGGTAAAAACTGTTCAGAATCTCAACACATTTTTGTTTTTGGTCAATAGTGAGAAAACGCGGCACCCAATTTGAACAAACCTTTCCCATAGACAAATGCTCATGCAATATAAAACCAAGACGTTTTTTTTGATATCTTTATGATGTTAGCTAACTCACGCAACTTCATTTTTCAATCATTCAAAATGATTTTGTGGATTTTTTAAATGTTTTCTGGTATTACAACCTCATTTCCATGTTTACTGCGTTCTGCGTCATCGGTGACTCTACGACCACTTTTAAAGTCAACAAAACAACATTTTATTGTTCTTTCTGATGGAGCGAAGCCCTTATAGCTCTTTTTAAATCATTGCTTCGCTTGAACGGTATTATTTGCCATCAAGAAGCAGTGTAAAATTAAAACACGAAATTGTTTTTGATACATTGTTTTCAAAATAACAAAAGTAGTGTCACTCTTAGCACAATAATTCACAAACTTATGAGTGGAATATCATGACATTTTACCAGCTTTCTTTTGAAGCTTAGTACCAACTGAAAAAACGGTGAATGCAATGAAACTAGTGCTATGTATGTGTCAGGTCTGGGACTTTTCAGCCCATATAAGAGCATATTCATAATAATTTGCTAGTAACGGTCAATGATTCAATGAGTAATTTTCGATTAAATATTGCGATATTGTAATAATTATAATTATAATTTAATTAACTCTAAATGATATTGGCCGTTATCCGGAATTTTTTTGAGGCAACATATCCAATGTAGATCAGTTCTAAAGACTCTTGTTTTAGTACAGGACCATATGAAAGTTTGATCCATAGTAGCCCAAAATTATTTTAATATTTTTTGTGGCATTGGAGTGTATTTATTTTATTGCTATTCGTGCTATTTAATATACATATACCTAATGTGAAATCATGATTATTATAAGAATAAAATAATGAACTTAATGGAGCTAATATAATGCTCTATTATGACGAGTAGATAATATATATAATAATTTACTATAACTACAAAAATGTATATTTCTAACTATTTAATAGTTTTTCAGTGAAAATAAATAATATGTTATAACATGACTTTCTTTATGGACATTCCGTTGAGCTGCAACCGTTCAAGCTTTGGACAATATCTCCTACTTTTCAGATCTCTATGGTTTTAATTCATGTAATTTTCGGAGCTACTCGCTGTATATTCTAGCCGAAAGGCTGATTTCGCTGCAGAATTTTGTGAGGAATTCGTTTACCTTACACTCGACATATATCTTTAAATGATTGTAATCTGCGTTTCTTGATATATCCCTCTACTGTGTACCGATTGCCGCATCTTAAATGAATAACTTCATATCTAATACAAACTCAAGCATACACATATCAGACTGCAACAGTGTCCAAGTCTCGGAGCCGCATTGAAGGATTGGCAAGATAAGCCTTTGAAATATGGAGTATTTTAGTTTTGATTGTACAGTTTCCTCTCTTCCACAAATATCATCGTAGAGAAGCTAAAGCTCTTGAAGCTTGATCGATTCGGCTTATTATTTCAGCACAAGATATCACTTGCTTCTCCTGCATTACTGGTTCCAAATACTTAAATTCGTAAAGATTTATGATAGCTGGCGATCCGTTGGTTGTCAATACAATTTTAAATTTCAATTCAATTCAATTCTCAATCATTTTCATCTTCACTTCAATTTCTTGTCAGTCTTTCTGGTTTTTTGGTTGATTCTTGTTTATGTTAAAGAAATAGTGTGTAGGCGACATCCCTTCGGCGAATATCGGCTGAGATTTCAAATGAGTTTTACAAATAATTTTGTATTTGTAAGTACCTGAAAGAACGATTGTAAGATGACTGAAGATATTTAACAATTTTTCGTAATACATGTTATGCTTCCATAGCTGCTTAAAATGGGGACCAGTCTATTCAATCGAAAACAGAACGAAGATCAATCAATATCAAAAACGGCAATAGCACGCTTTTTATGTCTATTCTTCTATAAGCTGGTGGGATTAGAACCTCTAGAAGAATCTACACCATCGCGCCTGCTTGCTGCCTAAGCTTCTGGTTCAAGAATACTTATTACTCGATAGTTCTAGGGCTCGGTTTTCTATTATGTATGTGTGCTGGTGGATATATATTAGTGGCATACTCAACAATTGTTTCAAATATCCCAGTTATTCTCTTCAGCAACTAACTATTCTGTTAATGGATTTCGCTTGATGAAAATGATGTAGAACATGGGGCAAAAATCCCGATACTATTTTGATTGCTTAAAACTTTGCTCAAATTTTTCTTAACGTTTATTTTTTCTTTACATTTTTTTTTTCGTTATGATTGACAAAATATATCTACCGCGATTGGCTATGCAACAAAAATGTTGAATCGTTTGGGGCTTATTCACATGTTCATGTGAATAAGATAAATTTTCTGATTTTAAAAAACCTCATAACAAAAAGTCTGGTGCTGATAAATCCGGAGATCTGGCTGGCCATGCTAAATCGCCACTTCGCAAAATTAGTCTTCGTGGAAAAACGTCATTCAATAATTGAATTGTTGAACGAGCTGTGTGTGCTGTGGCCCCATCTTGCGGAAACCACATGTCCTCTAGTAATTGCTCTTCCAAATTATGCAGTTAAAACATTCAGTGTAATCGCAGAAATGTACGTATTTATCATCAAATTAACGCCAACAAAACAGTGGTTGAAATTTATACGACGAAATTGAACAAATTGTTCGCGTCTGTGAGAGTATTAAGAGATAACTGGACCAAATTTTCGTTTAGTCGTATTTAACAAATAAATAGTTAAATAGATATGAGTGAGAAAAATATAGCATTTCATGTATCCTTGTATACAAATCATGTTGGTATCTGTATATTTTCAATCTTAGTGCTTTAATTTTGCCTATCTTGGTCTCTGTATGTTATTTTTTTCTTTTTATAAGACCCCTTGCTTTAGGTTATTAGTTAATAAATTACATTTAAGCGACGTGCAAAGCTATTTATTCATTTTATTAATGACGTTGATACTAGTTGATAAACATTCGGCTCCAGTGCTGCGCCAAGAGAGATATTTATTATCGATTCAAGGGATGTCCGAATTTATGGTGGACATCCTATCACAGCCGTGCTCCGTGCCGATAGGGTCATAAAATGCGGATTGGCTAATATAAGTTCTATAAATTAGTGGCGCTAAACCCCGCTCAAACATCGACAACTCCTCGGAGAATATCCACAAAAGCACAATGCAATATTCCGCTAATCTCGACGGTACAATACCAAAACCGTTTGTGAAATTTCGCGCAATAATCCACCTTACAAGTCCGCTCTTAATTAACATGAGGCAACCTGACGATCAGCGGCAATCTGACTAAATCCGTGCTATGCAGATAATTTAGACATTTTCGGTCTAAGGAAGATTTCAAGCGAAAAAGTGTAAAAATTAGAATATAGGAGATTACGAATGAATTATAATTCACATTTATATAAATCTGTGCACTATAAATCTCAAAAGTTTTCAAACTCAGTCATGTTAATGTTATATATTATAAAGAGTATCTTACCAACCAATATATTACTGTTGCTATGCAGGACTTCGAACATTTTTCAATAAATCTCGTCATAGCAACTATTCTGGCCTCGTATAACCTTAGTTTTATATTTTCAGGTTACTTTCTATGATCTTATTCCATGTTTTTTTTCGGAGTTGTTCGTTGTATCTTTCACTCAAAAAATCTCTGTCATAATGGAAGTGTGATGAATTCGTTCTCTTTGCACTCAATAGACATGCCCATTGTGAGCTGCGCCTCTGAACTTGTTTCTTAACTTTGCACGAATTGTTCTATCTTGAACGAATTACTTTATTTTTGAGTATGATTTCGGAGAGTAGCCTGTAGGATTTGCCTTAAATATTCGTCAATTTGAAAGACCTCAAGCTAAAATTTAATTGTAATATTTTCGTTTCTTCACACGCACCATCTTAGAGAAGCCAATGCTCCGGCATCTTGGCTGACTCGGCTTGTTAAGTCAGTGGTAGATCCCTTTATCTTCTCCTCTACCACTGATTCCAAACACTTGAACTCCTATACTTACTTTAGCTGTATCGCGTTGAGATTTACAACAGTTGTCAATATTTATAATGGTCTTTTCTTACTTAAATCTTAAGCCATATGATTCTAAAGTAGGCACCATATCATGAAGAATGGTAGAGGCCTTACATGGATTTGCGAATCTTGCGACATAATTACGTTTATTTACATTTAAGGGAATTATTAATTTTAAGTTTGCGAAAACCATAATGGTTTTCCTCTTATATAGTTTAGGGCTCTAATTTATTACACCATTTACTGATTTTTGCAATATTTGTGACATGGGCAAAAATTATGACTTGAGACAATATAAAATATTGCATTGTATCGAATGCCTGGTGAATCGAATGCCAATATAAGAAAGGTACTGAGCAAACAGAAAACACGTGTCTAGCAAGAAGAATATCTAATCGGCCAGTTGTCGAGTATTCCGGATAATGGGGGTTCAGGTACCGGGACTGGACGAGCCGAGTTAGAAGTTTAATCTGTTAGAGGACCCCTTATGGTGGCTATAACCACAAACTTCAAGAAGACCCGAGATCGTGAAATTGTCGCGTATTCCTTAAGAATCCCTAATGTACGTTTTTCATTGGCGAGTTTTTCCCTCTCCAAAATTCTGAAGGAATCGATGGTATGCAGAAAAGGGTTTATTGAACAAATCTTCTCAGCCACGACCAAGAACCCAAGGAGGAGCTTCGGCGATAAAACATATGTATCGAGAATGTGAATCAGGAATTTACAAAATAATTAGAAGTACTTACAGAACTAAAAACGAGAATTAATTAAGAACATAAGCAGTAAAATGTTAAGAGGCGAGAAATGATACAAATAGCAGAATTTGTTTAGAGATATGAAGAATGTAGCAAATACAGAATTATCGAGAATAAGATAATTAAAAGAGTAAAAGAATTACAATTAGTCAAAGAACATAAATTAAGAAATAATCAAGAGAGTCAAGGTTTAATCAAAATTAAGAAGAAAGAAAAAGTACTGAGAAGAAAAAGACAAGAATCAAAAAAAGTAGATCTTTTTATGTCGTGTGTAGCCATCACTTGGGTCCGATGACGGAGTCAGTATTATGCCAAACCAAATAGACGATTAGTAGGTCATTTGCATCCAATTCATAATTCTTTTCACCATGGCGTGTCGATTTAACATCTTTAATTATATATATTTTTATATTATTCATTTAAATAAACAAACTCAACGAGCATCAGATGGATCAAGGAGTTTGTAGCACCATATTGAACGCCATGCGTTTGTAAAAACCTTTTGTACTCACTGCAGTGTTGAAAAACGTTGGAGAGGCAACATTTTCTTGACGAACACTGGCTTGGATTTCAAATGGATTTGATAAATCATTTTCTTATCATTCAGTTAATTATCAGTCTTTACTAGCATTTACTTTTATTTGTTATTTGATGTTTTCTCTTAACTGTTATCTGTTAAGTGTTATATATATATGTAATCTGTTATCTGCTAAGATAACAGATTATATATATATATATATATATATATATATATATATATATATATAACACTTAACTTAACTGTTATTAACTGATTTATTACCTGTTCTAAATATTAAGAATTGTTAGCCAACAATAGAAAATTAGTGCGATTTAGTTCTCATATTTATAAATGTGCTACTGATATTTTTGTGTTATCACTCATTAATCACTTTTCATTAATTAAATTGTACGGGTATTTGGGTAGACGAAGGATGCTTTGAATAATTTGAAACGGTTGAAGATGAGAATTTGAAAGAATGACTGGACCAAGATGTCTGTTAAATACATGAAAAACTTATTATTATTAAATCTTTAATTTATATTGTACAACGCTGTGCAATTACTGAAATTAATTTTCTGTAATTCAAAATGAAGGAAACTGAGTACTATCTGAATTCAAACCAAGGAATTTTGGGCACAAGGCCTTGAAGTTTGTTATTGAATTTGTTAGTTATTGAATAAAATAATTTTGAGTGAGTCTGGCCTTGTATTTATATATTACTGGCTATATCTTTGGCAAACATGGGCATTCATGGCTTTTGGTTAATACTGTTTATTTGGTTTCTATTTAAGGTTTCAATGGAATCAAATGATGGGTATACTGTTGTACTCAATAGTGCACTCCATATATATTTGAATTTTACATTTTTTACATATAGTTGACACACGTAACTAAACTTATTCGAAAGGTCTTCAATATTGACGTTGTCTTGATATGTTTGGACAATATTCATAGCGAATATTTTTTCCTTTACATTTGCACATCACACTGGTTTTGAAGTTCGTTAATAAAATATATTGGTCTGTTACACTTCTTAAGAATTCATTTATAATTTCATTTTTGTCCAATTTTCTGATTGAGTTGTTGATTTAGCTTATTTAGTCTTCTTATTCTTATTATTTTTCTTATCTTTATTTACTAGTAAACTAGGTAGATAGGCAGTATATAGAAATAATTGTTTAATTCTTTTTTACGTCAAATAAAAAAGACACTACTATATATAGTGTTTCAAATATAGACAAAATAGAAATATTAGCAAAAGATTTTTGCGGGTGACGTACAAATAACAACTGAGCCAACTCAGAAAATTTAAGAGGAAAACTGAATCTTAACAGCGGAAAATTTTAAACAGATATAATATGATATTGGATTATGAAAACAGAATACAGAATGATAAGGAATTAAAGTAAAATGAAAGTCATGGCCATGAAGAGCCATGACAGTAAATGCATTTAATATCTGGGTATAAAAATCGAATTTATTGTTTCCCAGGAAGAGAAAATTAAAAATTAATAATTAATTAGTATTAATTAGAAAATTCATGAATTTATACTTCGCTATAAATAATACATTCAGTAACAAAATCCGTTGGCGATACATGGCTATTGTCAAGGAGGAATAAGATATAAGAAGTAGAAATAAAATAACTCAGAAGAGTCAGGAGTATAACAAAGTTGGACTGGACGAGCAGTAATATTTATGAAAATACTAGCTGGCCCGGCAGACTTCGTACTGTCTAAATCGATAAATAAAAGACCTAATTATCCATAATTAATAAAAAAATGCTAGGTGTTTGATGTTTGAAATGATGTTTCATCCTTAAAAACAGAGTTTTCCTGATATTTATAAGGTTTCAATTAAATATTTACAGACACACACAGTTATGATACAGTTTGTTAATCTATTTAAAGCTTTCTAATAAACTATATTTTTTCGTCCAAGCGCGAAACAAGGAAACTCCAAGTTGATTCCGCAAACTTCCAACGACTGGCCTTGAGATTTATTTGTGGTCATCGCAAAGGCCAGATGTACTGAAAATTGTAAACGCTTAAAATCGAACGGTAAATCCGTTTGAATCATCGATATACGCGGGATCAAGACATTCGCTCCTTTGTATTTTCCCTTTTTGATTGTTGCCTCACTGACGTTATTCATCAAGCAAATCCCTCTTGATTTCGGACTATTGTGGGTTACGGACGAATGTAACAAATAAGCTTGGGTAGCCATAATGCCTAACATATGACATAGCACCCTGAGCATATTCGTGAATGTGGCGCGGGCTTCCTATGTAAGTGGCTGGCAAAATTGTCATTCTTCCCATATTATTCACATTACCATCTGCATTTATAGCATCGCGGAGATGAATGTATTCCTCTGATCGAAGCTGGTGTTGGTTTAAACGGATGTATGTCAATCGTTCAGTCTCAATTTTGACATACATGTCAACTGTTAACTGATGAAAAAGTGTTCGAAATTTCAAAATATTATTTATTTCACCTTCACGGATCATGAGTCTGTATGAATAGAAATTCATAGCACTAACTTTTTGTTGGTTTCAGCACCTGCAATTAAAAATAATAATTTTTTTATTTGTTACTTAATGAATTTAATTAAAAAAATTATTTAATCTTGTTCAATCTAGTTACCTGTTAGTTGATTTACCGTTTTTATATTAATTTTTTATTTAAAACCATTATTATTATTTAAGTTTGATTTACCATTTTTCTCCATATTCCCCCTGCCAGAAGATCAAAGGATATTGTAACGCATCATAAGTCCTATTTGTTTCAGATACACGTTTTAAATACAGTTATACGTTATAAAACAGTCACTTCGTCAATGGTGGGTGAATTAAACTTCCTTGTGTGTTCACCTACAGGTGCTCGATCAGCTTGAATGACAATATGGCTTTCAGATGGCATCCGATCCAATGCTATATTGAACATGTTTACTAATTAGTTATTCTGATGAAGAAATATTTGCAATTTTTGGACAATGCTTCTCTTCACTATTGTATTATGAGCACAACGCTTATCAACTTCAGCATCTGAATTGCCCATAAAATAAATTTGTAAAAATTGATGATCTGCATCTGGTCCTTGTACCTGTAATTTTTAAAGATTTGTCCAATAATTATTTCTAATATATATTTTAATATAAACTTGAATATTATTAAAAAATGTTTGTAATACTTTATTGTACATCAATAAGTAACAAAGATATGAAGATACATAGTAACTAAGATAAAATGTTATGGTATATCTTGAAAGTGGGCCTGAAATTGCTCTGTATAATATGTGTAGCGTCAAATGATGTCATCTGGAAACAACTTTTATATTTCTGAATGTTAGCCAAGAAGTGCTTAGAATCAATTCCAATCCCAGAAACTAAAGAGCGTAAAGGTTCTTGTGGTGGGACCAATTGCGGCAATTTTACTTTGCTTCCTGTACAACATAATCCAGTAGATTCACCACTGTATTTTAACGCCTTGCAATATTCACAAATTATTGTCATTTCCCCAATTTTTATCGATTTGTCGATACAATAATCTATTGCCGCATCATAGTGGAATGCAGCTCGTTCCAGGATCACAGGACCAGGCTCGCTGTTGTTGTGTTTGATGTGTACGAACTCGTTGCATTCTAATCCTATCTACTTCATTGTTACTCTCTAAAGAACGCAATTCTGATATAGCAATACGACTATTTCCTTGATCTGTCTCTCTCTGATTGACTGCGACGACCTAAGTGAGGTCGTCTTCTCCTCGGCATCGTATATTGTAACTAATCAAAGTGAGAAAAGTTCTCGCGCACTTAGCAGTAAAGTGTCACTATCACAAAAAATCAAATAAAAAAAGCACATAATTTCAAATGTTACTATCACAAAGGATCACCGAAGTTAAGAAAGTTCTAGCGCACGTAGCGGTAATCGTCACTGAAAAAGATAGAAGGATGCACTCTTTGTCTGAGGTATCGATCGACATAGAAGATGGATCGACATATTAGTTGGTTTTCAAATCTCAAATATTATGGTAGGGTTAGAAATTTAATTTGTGACCAAAAGACATATTAGTTGGTTGTCAAACGTCAAATATTATGGTTGGTTTCAGAAATTTAATTTGTGACAAAACTTAAGATTTATCAATCTATATAGAATAATATGATATATAGTTAACAACTCTAGTTAATCTACATAAAAATAATCTGATAATTAACAACTGTAGTTAGCTAAAATTAAGTTTATTTTTTACCTCCTAAGAATAAAAGATATACAAATTCTAATTAGTTATTCATTTTAAACTATTCATTCTTTTTGATTTCTGAACGACGGGGAATACATCAAAGAAAAAACAAAATTGTTGTTTTTATTTAATTTCGAGGATTTTCATATTTATTCACCTTTTAAACCTTCCCTGGTTTTCCACAAATAATTCCAGACCAAAATTACCCAAATCGGTCCAACCATTCTCGAGTTTTAGCCAGACTAACGAACAACGATTCATTTATTCATATATCTTGCACTGATAATATATTTGAATACTGATATCTATATATATATATATATATATATATATATATATATATATATATATATTTAATAATAATGTAAAAAATATATTATCAGTGCAAGAGTTCGTAGAAAGGAGACAATTCAGCTGGTGGGGACACTTCGAGTGCGAGGAGGATACAAGACAAGTAAAAAAAATTGTGTATATATATATATATATATATATATATATATATATATATATATATATATATATATATATATATATATAAATCTAAATAAAAAAAAAGTAAAGCCACTGAACATTTTTTAAAAGATTAATTTAAAAGTGCTTGGGTTGGACCTGTTAACAAGATTGCTTAAACTAAACAGAAGCAAACTTGTTCCATTGGGGAATCTTTAAACAAAACCTGATTAATTAATTTCATGGAGTTGTTTTATCTATGTAACGGGCTGTACGACACTACATAGCCGAAGAAATATCCAATTTCCCAGAAATAATTAGATCGGGCCACAAAAGAAGGAACGTAGTTTATCTGCGCATAGAAATTTGTTTTTAAGTCCTATCCGTTAATCTATGTTTTATACTCTTTTAGATTAAAAAATATAATTTACTAGAATACTCTGTCAGTTTAATTGAAAATGTATGTAATTATGTATAGTTCGTTTAATTATAATCATAAAGAAATAGAGATTTAACTTCATAGGAAATTGTGGCGAAATGTTTCGCGGCGTCCAACTTCTAGATATCGCTACCTTTAACATATTACTTGTTTTATTCGCTATGCTAAAATCTGACACGGGATCTGATAAAAAAGTACGCGGCGATCTTTAAGATATGAGTAGAAAACATTAAAAATCCTAAACTGATTGTGAAAATCAAAATGATATAGAATTGTTATTGAGGAAGTCAGTCACATTTCTGTTCATAATTGTTGCATTTATAAACTGTCTTTATTTGTAGTGCCTATTTCCATCGTTCCAGGCTCACAACCATGGTGTTCGAAGCAAGTATCATCGACATTTGAAGAAACTCTAGAAGGTAATGGTAAAGTTTGTATTCTTTCAGCCAGTATCCCCCTTTCTGCGCATTCTTACCGTTAATTACTTGACTCTATAACTTCAGTCCAGATGTTCCTATAAGAGCAAACAAAGTTTTACGTTGTACCGTAGTATACATCTAGTTATTTAGTAATACCTTTCAAGAAAGAAATTAAGTGTGACATTCAATTATGAGTAAATCAGTAAACCCACAAATTGAGACTGATTCGATAGAAGCAAGACAATATCTCGTGTCTTCTGTCAAACGTTTTTTTTTTTAAAAAGTAAATTTAAAACCCTTCAATTGTACATTCCATAATGATCTTTTGGATAAAATATTAAAAGTACTAACAAGGTGTTTTATATACTTTTGAGTAAAACAGATGAACAGAATATTAAGAGGGAAAGACTCAAAGTTTGCTTTCAATATAAGAAAACAAAAAGACAGAACTCTGATTGATGGCACTAAACAAATATGAAATAGAAAAAAGATAAGAGAAGAGATCATTTTGATTTGCAATGCACCAAAGTTTTTTGCTTATGGTTTTATATATATGTATATAATATTTATATTTTATAGATATATTTATTTTTATAGTATATTTGTATTTTGTACATAAATTTACATTATATATTTATATTTATTGTTATAGATTTTATTTATATTTATTTATTTTTACAGATTATATATATATTTATTTATTTTTAAATATTATATCTATATTTAATTGAATTTAATTTAATAAATTTATTTCAGAAAAAAATTGTTTTTTACTTAAATTTCATTGTCTATTAAACATGACGTCAAGGCTGTCACGTGCCAAACATTACTAATGAGCCAATTAAATGTCTTCACAATAAAATATTTTTCTTACAGGTTTCTATAATGGAGATTTAAATTGACCAATCAAATTATTTGAATGACCCATTATGGCGCCCTCTGGATGTTGGGCAAAGCAAAACTTTGCGCCAGAGTCCCCTATTGAGTTGCATCTTTATTACTCTATAATTATAATATAATATAATATACACCAATAACAACGCATATTATAGAATGAGGTATTATCATTTATTATATATTAGGTAGGGCATTTATTGAAAAAATATGGTGTAATCTATGTTGATCAAAATATTTCATATCATATTGAAATCTATTTAAATTATTTAAAAAAATTATATATTCCTATATTATCATTTAGTTTATCCATTTTTCTGGCAGCATAACAATGCTGTGTCGAAAGATCGGTGTTACACCCGATCATCGGTTCATTTCTTCAGCACCTTGTAATCGTGTTCCAGACAAGCCATGCTACATCAATCTGAACAAGTGGTAATCAGAAGGCACTCTATAGAGTGGAGTATATATATAGTGAGTATGCTGACTGCAACAGAACTCTGTTCGAGCTGCAACAATGTGTCCTTGACAACTTTTGTATCCTATTGTTAATCGCTATTTCTGGTATTTTTTCAACAATACATTGTCCAATTAACATCAGCAGTTATCTGCAGTAATAGTTTCATTCGATTTTAACAGCTTGTAATAGATTATATTTTGCTAGTCTCATCATATGCACAGCAAGACTTGGGCAATATTCTGCTTTGGAGTCGATGTGTATGATTCCTCTAAATTAACTCATGACTTCCCTTGCTTGAGGTTGTCTTGGTGTGTTAGTTAAAATGTACTGCCGAAAACTCTTTATTCTTATGCGACAAGCCATGAAACTCCTATGTTGAAATGGTTCGAAATGCCATTTTCATTCAATTCGTGTAGTCATTATTTTTCTTCTCTTTGGATCATTTTTTATCACATGTAAATATTTGGAAATGGCTGATTGAGTAATTAATAATCTGTTTGAAAGTTTTTTTGTAGTTTGAGCTGAGTTTTCGTTCAATAAGTTTTAATATTAATTACTTTTTTCGTCATCCCGATCATTACTTGTCAGTGATAGCAAGCTCATCATTTGTAAGGAGCAGCATCATTTTAGATTCATCAGATATATGTTTGATGTGCTTCAACAGCAGACTTCTTTAAATCAAACTCCAAAGGTTCTGTTATTAGCGTCAACATACATCATTATATGTTCAATTTGATCAAAATAATGAATGGTGTAAATTTTTAGCAGCTCCACAAATATTGAATATGTCAAAAAATATTACGTTGCACGTTATTCAGTCTGCACAAGAGACGTCGGGAAATTGACGTACCGATTTTGAGATCTGCGGATGGGCATTTTCGGGCTAAAACTGATTTTGTCGTGTTTTTGGGAGTCGTGTACTTATCTAATTTAAGGATTTCAATTGTAGTCGGTAGTGATTTTTAATTATGGTTTCATTTGGTTCTAGTAAGTTGGATTGGAAACTCATATTGGTAGTTTACCGCGATCGCCTACCTTTGGGATTATTGATCAAGATGCATTTTCATTACCGGTTATAATCTGATACAACGATTTTTTAGTATGAGGGAGCCGTTTTTTTTGTTTATACCAGGCGTCTGACCACGGCTGATTAATCATCTCTTAATGATTTAAATAATTCTTGTCATAAGTGCTTGACACGAATTTTTATCGAGCAATAGTTTTAATTCTGCATGACTGACTCTGCCAGTTGACCAAGTTTGGTCAGCTTTTGATTGTTGATAACTTTAGATTTTGGATCTTTTAACGGTGACAGTGACGTATAGGGTCCATCAGCCGTAAAAAACTCGTGTTTGTTTTGGGTCTTATATTGAAATACAACATTCGGTAAGGTCTTTCAAGTTAAAGAATTGAAATAAAACTGCCCGCATAAACTCTTTATTTGGAACAAATGTATAAATTATTGTTTTATATTCTATATAAAATCAATGGTACTTAAATTAATTAATAGTACTGAACGATTATTAAGGGAGGAAGAAATAGAAGATTGCATTATTATCTACGCTATTTTATAAAATGTCCAAATTGTTACAATCACTAATTTATATAATATCTTTAAAATATTTTGATTCATATTTCAACAAAGATACGTATGAGGGGGGAATCAAATATAAATGGTAATTTTGTAAAATAAATTTATTGATCAATGGTATATATCAACTAAACATTTAACATTTTCAATATAGTCACCTCAGTGCTCAAAACACTTTTGCCACCGATTTGGAAGCTTGAATAATCCTTCTTCGTAAAAAGTTTGAGGGTTAGTTCTCAGCCAATTGCGTACATATTCCTCTACTCTTTTATTGCTGTTAAATCTTTAAGCCTTTTGTAAGTGATTCTTTCAAGCAAGAAAAAATAATCACAAGGTGAGAAGTCAATGCTATAAGGAGAGCGCTCGAGGGTTTTCCAACGCATTTCCTCCAATTTGTTCCTTGTCAAAACTGCGGTATGTCGTCTCGTGGTGACATGAAGGATGACGACGTCTCGAATGGGCATACCACGTCGTTTGCTTCGATACGCGATTTGAGATGAGATTTCTTTAATCTTTAACCGGCGATCACCTTCAATAAGCTCTCCAATAGTAGGGATGTTATCATTTGTTAGACTTATTCGTGGCCGTCGATCATGACTTTCATTTTCGACACGTTCTCGACCATGCCTGAATTCTCTGACCCACGTAGGCACTCGATTCTGAGACAGTGTAGCATCTACAATAATCATATATAAACGTATTTATTAATTTAGTATGTGCGATGAATGTAATAAAAATGTTGTCGATTCTCATATATATTTTATTTATGCGTCATAATCTTATTTTGTCTTTAGCGAAAACCGTCATTTCCCAACTATACAATTATTAGTTGTAATTGCAGTAATTTCTGAGCCGGGTGGGAACTTAACACTATCGATACTTGGGATATGGATCTTGATACGGAGGGGGTTTTGACGGAGAGGATCTTGATACGGGTACAGTGGAGCCTTTGACACAAGTATATTTCATATTATTTGGGTTGGAGCGGGTGTTGTGTTTCCATAGGGATAGAAAATCCGGTAGAGAACAATCTTGACGAAATGTGGTTAAGTGCCCTTAGTACCTTTCGTCAAGGTTCGGTTCTTTGACACAGCAGAAATTAGTATATCTTTAGCAAAAAACTGTTGTAAAGGCTAGGATCCGGAAATTTGGACCTACCTATGAATTGAATTGCTGAAGGATTGCTGCTTGTTATCATGATTATTATTAACATTCTGCTAAGTTTAAACTGGGGATAGTTGTGGGCAGTGTAAATGAATATTGATATAGGGGCTATTCAGCTTTAGTGATGTTGTAGGATTGTCTTTGGAATAGGCAAGGTAGAGGTGGGTATAGGCATCCTTGTCTAGAAGATGGAGCTCCATATACTCCAAGAAGTTGGAGCTTACTAGTACCGTAATATTTAATTTAATGAAATCCCCAAGAGGGTGGGGTTATATTTAGTTCCCCTAAAATGATAGGGCGGAAGTTGGGCGATGAGATTGGAGCCTGAGTCCAGAGAGATATCAATTGAAGGAGAGATGTAGATACTGATCATGGCGATGTGGTAAAAATGCGAGTACAGTAATACGATAGCTTAAAGGTTTGTGTTCAATAAGAGGGGCTGAAAATCAAGGTATTCATGGATAATAATTGACATTTTACTGGAGGAACAAGAGGCATCTCTTATTATTCTTTCCTGTGATGATGTATGATCGGAACGATGGACGGATATCGGGGAACTCGGGTTATAGAAATGAATACAATTATGAACAGAACATTCCATAAAATACAATATATTTAGAATGATTTCAATTTTCAAACAAAAATAAAACGATTTTGGAACAGAGGACAAAAAGTATATAAAATCAGAGGAAAAAATCTTAATTTAGAAGTAGTATTTTAAATTGTTTTTTTCAACAAGCACATTAATTACTACATTAATTGAATTAAAACATTATTGCTCTTTAAAACTGTGAAAACTCACGGTTTCGTTAGCAGTTCGGCGATATAAGGGTAAGGGTAAGATGTAAATCTGCCAACTATCGCGAAACGTAAGATAATATTGGAGATGGAGATATTAACATGGAGGAGGTATTTCTACTTGAAACGGCAACTAAATTTTAGTCATTAGAACAGCTGGATGATTCAGATATTGAGGCAACTCAAACCTACATATCTGAAACAATCGTTGAGAAATACAGATATTAAGCAAACACTAAAAATAGCAATGTGTTTACTGGAATGATGTGGTTGTTATTTTGGAAGTTACTGTAATGGACATTGTAACAAATGCTTAGAAGAGCAATCATGACTCACCACAGGGTTTAGTAGTTCCGCGAGTAATTAAAAATTGAAAATAAAATGACAATCATTATTCCAATATTGAAAAATAGAAGATAATAAATATTGTAAGAACTATGGAGGAATAAGCTCCTACAATTGTTGGTAAGTATTTATGAAATTTATGTAGAAACTTCAAAAAGAAAACTAAGAAATCAGGAGAGATTTAGACCGAATCTCGGTTCTATAGATACAATTTTTCCATTCGGCCAGTTTACGTATTTGATGTGGAAAGCTTGAGATTGGCATTATAGAAATAATGGAGTAAAGGCCATTATTGACAACTAATGGATCATCTGGTATTGTAAACCTTAACCAGATCTAGTTAGAGCCAATTCCTGCAAGTACTTGGAATCAGTAATACCGAAGGGCAAGTGGCGTCTACGATTGGAGCAAGAAGTTGTATCGATCAAACTGACTTGAGACTTGGACTCATTTGCAGTCTCACACCTGTAGAATTTTAAATGTTTTTTCCTGATATCGTATTACAAATGGAGTTATTAGTTTAAGATGCTAAATACAAAAACTATAATGGTTTGGACGTTTCTATTGAAGGAAATATAAATGAATTCTTCACAGCCATCAAATGGCGTAATCGACCATTTGATGGAAAACGCAGCTACTAGCTTCTAAAAAGGCATGTATTATGATCATAGAAAGCGACCTGAAAGATCGGAGACTAATTTGAAGGTGATGTCAAACTCACTGTATTCACCAGAAATTTAAATTTATATATGTAGTCCTACACAGATTCACAAGTCGAAAGGCATACCCAAAGTATGGCTGAATATTTGAATAATGAATATCGTCTAAACAAGAAAGTTATTTAACGCATGTTTTGTTATTTTAAGGTTCAACATATTTGAATTATAAATTTATCAAAAAGTACATCCTATATTGTAAAAGTAAACAATTTACAACACGTATTTTATTATATTGATTGAATTCAATAAATTCTGTATTTAAAAATATTTCCGTTAAAAAAAATCAAATTTATTTTTATTTTTACGTAAAATAAATAAATGTCATGTAAAAATTTATTACGTAGTATACATAAAATTTAGAGCTAGAAAATATCGATGGTATAAATGTCAATTGATATCGTTGTCGTTGAAGATTTATCGGAGTCCACAATGGGCGATTTTCCACCCTATAAACGCCCTACCAAGCAAATATCCGATGCCTCGCAAATTCTTTTATGATAATCATTATTTTCAATCCAATTTCGTACGCTCTGGTAATGACGATTGATGTTTTATAGGCTCTGCATTATATCCAGCACGATTATTCATGATCAAGCTCGAAAACTGAGAATGGCAAAAAGTTTTTATGGATAATACCCCGCGGGATAAGTCAATCGGTCAGGTAGTATTTGGCTACGGAAACATAAAATCAGATAGACTTTTTTTCATGAAATCCATCAAAACTTAAAAGAAATAACTTGATTTCCCGATAGAACATTTTATAGGGAAACATACATACATTCATATATTTCTATATAAAATTGGGGATAAAGTAATTTCGGGTTCTCTTAATATATGGTCTTAAGGGTCTATCTATAGTCTACCGTATAAGACAGTGAAGGCAAGTCTTTGAATTTTGTGGCATCAAAACGTTGCAGTGTTACCGCATTTAACTTTGACTTTCAGTTTATTTTAGTTTTGATATATAATAACATTCTAATACAAATAAAATACTTAAATAAAATTTTTATAAAATATAATTCATTTTTACATTTTAGTATATCCATCTGATGCCTATATTATCGAAGGACTTAAAGTACAATTAATTATACATCAACAATAGTTTGTAAATTAGATTTATTTTATTAGATTTATAATGAATTCTTTTCCAAACCACCAATGGTGCCGCCTGGAAGCTTAATTAACAATTGTAGCTCTTGTTCCTTTCATTGTTGTGTTTCCTTGTCAGGTCATTTTGATATCGCTATGAATCTCCTTGGTTTCTTCTGTTACTACCTATTTATATTTTTTTTATAAAATTATATTTAAACACTGCATTCTCCTTAATATTTTTAGCATATCTGCAAATCAGTTAGTATTCATTCCCTCTTCGTAGATTTTAACTAGCGTTGGGAACTATCGACTGAAAACAGTCGAAACATTCGATAGTCGCAAAACAGACGAAACAGTCGATAGTCAAAAAACTAGCAACTGAAAATAGTAATTACTATTTTCAGTGAAATAAGATGTAGAAATCCGTTTCTGTATAAATGGTGAGAGAGGAAAGGACGGAGATAATTTCTTGGAGAAGCTAATTTTAAATGTGCTTATATTTTCCAACGGTAGTATAAGCGAGACGGAGATGTGCATATTCCTTCACGTACTAACTTTAAAAAAGTAAAAAATAATTACTAAGTACTATTAACATGCAATAAATAATTTCATTATAAAGGAATTAGAATTTCTTTTATATTTGAATGTTCTGTGGATCTGTAAAAAGGAATGGAATAAAAACCCCACCAATATTTTATCGTATTTTAATATATTAATTGTTATTTTTAAATAACATATTATAATATAATAAATATAGAAAATATAATAATGTAATAATAATAAGAATGCTATATGTAAAGAGGGTGCTTCGCGAGCTCACTTTTGACCAAAAACAATGACGAGTTGGTGATTCGGAGCAGTAAAGATGATTAGGAATAATAAACCCGAGTTTTTGCATCGACATGTGACAATGAATGAAACATGGCTCCATCCTTTCACTCCAAAGTCCAATCGACAGTCATCCTAGTGGACTGCACACGATGAACCCGCTCCAAAACGTGGGAAAACGCAACAGTCGGTTCGAAAGGTTATGGCGTCTATATTTTCGGGATGCGTATGGAATAATTTCCATTGACTACCTTGAAAAAGGAAGGACCATCAACAGCGTTACTGGACCGTTTGAAGGACGAAATATCCGAAAAACGGCGGCATTTGAAGAAAAAAAATGTGGTGCTTAACCAAGACAATGCACCATGTCACAAGTCAGTGAAAACGATGGCAAAAATCCACGAATTGGGCTTCGAATTGCTTCCTTTTTGCATCCACCGTATTTCCTGTTCTCAGATCTCAAAAGAATGATCGCTGGGAAGAAATTTTATTCGAATGAAGATGTGGTCGCGGAAACTGAAGTTTATTTTGATGCAAATCGTACTACAAAAATGGTATCGAAAAGTTGGAGGGTTGCTATAGTCAGTGTATCACCCTTGAAGGGAATTATGTTGATTATGAAAAATGTAATAAGTGTTCTAAAGGCCCAATAAGTGGCATTTTCAAATACTTCTTAATTTGTAAAGTTGTTGTAGCACCTTGTGTATTATTTCTTTCATTCTAGCTAGTGTTTTATCCAAATGTCTTCAGATGAAATACATTCTTTGTTAGTATTTGTATCTTGAATTTTGAGTTGTGGTAGTGTATTTATATTTTTTGAAGTTTGAATGGAATATATCTGTTTTGTGATAATTTTTCGTATCGCTGAATGCATCATTCTACTGCAAAGTTATAAAATAATAAAAACAGAATAAAAAAAAATTATCTGCCTTAACTGCTGATGAAATAAATCTTAACTAAAAGTGTGGCGACCATCGTTATTTTCTTGCGTTTCGAATCTAAATTTAGTTGTTAAGATTTTAGGATAGAAGTTTTGACAATCAAAGGACTTGAACAAAAATCCAGAGAATTGGATTTAAACGAAAAAGTTAATCAAAAAAAAATCCTATTATTGCCATAAATGCAATCAAAAGTATTTTACTATTTATCATTCACAATTTTAATTTTTTTACCATATTATATTAACAATCTTTAAAAATAGCGTTCCAAAATGCTGCTATATTAATATACAATACAATATTGTTATATACAAGAAAACTACCAGAAAGCGGCATATTTTTGTTAAGATAGCGGCTAGGACGACATCCAGAATATTAAAAAGCAGTTAAATGAAACTTGTAGAACTGAAAATAGTAACTAAATGTATACGGCTGAAACAGTCAGTAGTAAATAGTAATAAAATCAGTTGGACCGAAGAAAGCGACTGAAAACAGTCGACTGAAACAGTCACTAGTAAAAAGTAGTAAAACCAGTCGAATCAAAAATAACGATTGAGACAGTCGGTAGTAAAAAGTAGTCAATTACTAAGCAGTTGATAGTCAATTTCAGTCGAAAGTTCCCAACGCTAATTTTAACCAAATGCTCATGTATATTCTGAACAATTAAACATTTACCCTATCTGAAGCATCAGTTATCAGCATTGAATCAGTGAAGACAATAACTAAACCGTTCATATCCAATATAATACTAGTTCACAATCCTACCATTTGTAATTTTTTTCTTCTGTGTCTGATAGATTTCTTCTAAATCGAAGGCTTTTAAAGTTTATTTCTTTTAAAATAACAACATGCTGGTTTCTTTTAGTACCCTTTGTGCATAGTTTTAATCAAGTAGCTCCAAATTGTGAAATTGTGAAGTGACCGAAGCGCTTGAAAACAGATAGGAATGGAGCATAGATGTTATTATTTATGGAAAGAGAAGTTTATATTTAAGTCTGCAAAATAATGATGCTGCATGGTTTTACGCTCGGTCATTATGATTATCAGTATGAGAGAAGGTTAACACGAAGGAATCTCTTATGTTTTTTTCAGAGGAGCTGACGTTATAATTCAGGAAGTTAATGCAATAAAAATTTACAGCAGAAAATCTCTGTTTTTGTTGCTTTTTCAGTCCTTGCCTTGGAGGCCTTGTTTCTTCAACATTTTTAAGTTATAAAAACAATAGCAATATGTAAATGAGATAATGTTTTACAATATTTATTTTAGTTTAATAAATATACTATTAGTATGAACATATTTATAGCTCACTAAGTATTATAATCGAATGTATGTGCAACAGGCATGAAATGCCACAAATGTAACTTCCTAAAGTTATAATTAGAACATATTTTGAAACTAAAATTACTGAAAGAGATCGGATATTTTTAATATATTTAACATTTATATCGTGGGTCTTAATTTAGGGATATTGTATACTGCTTAAAATTTAAAAATATTTTATACAGATCTATTAACATAAAACTAGAGATATATTTAATAATACACATTTCAGTTTTAAATAACCATTTTGTTTTATTTATAAAGCACGTGCAGAATAATTATCAAATTATAGGAATCTTTATTCTAGAGAGTGGTACAAATTTAAAATAATATATATAAATTAATTTAAAACATCTGTTAATGACAATATTTTTACCATTTTCGCCACGGTTCTCTTTCATAAAATAGAAACAGGGTTCGTTTAAATTGATTTTTCGAATTTATTGGATTTGGCGGCCGATATCGAGACAAATCTGCGGTTTTAATTTGATTTATTAATAAGTTCCGCTTTTATGCAAAGCCGTCTGTTTTAAGGCCAATGTTTGCCAAAATATTGTCGTTGTTTAATTTTAAACTTGGCAGCTTTGGCAGAATTTTTAATTAGAATGATGAATTAGCTGTAGGACGCAATAATTTGTTTTGAAAGTCTGCTTTAGATTATGAAAAACCAGCTTAAAGTTACTTGCCGGCCCGCAAAAATTAATAAATCTTTTAAACGTAATTACATGTATGTTACTTTCTAAATATTTTATTAACAACATCTTGAATATGGATAAATATTTATAATAACAACATGCGACAACATTATTTATCCGTAATTTTGAGCTAATTTTCATATTTTCATAACATATGGCATTGTTTTCTTTTTTAATGTTCCAATGTCATTATCAGAAACATTGTCAAAAAATTGTTACGTTTTATTAACATAGTACTATTTTTACTTTAGAATTAATGTCATATACGAAAATGTGTAAAATTTGGTGTTGTTTCCTGATATTTTCAGAAAAAAAATTTAAATATATTTTAAAATCTCCTATTTATCAACGAGGATTAATCTGGACTTGGCCTACAGTTTAAAGTAGGCTGGGAAACATGGTCCTCGGCGTTAAGTCTACCAACTCACCAGTGACCAACTGTGAGTCCATTCCAGAGGACATCCGGTCTTACTGAGCCTTGTTAATGCCGTGATTCGGATGGTTATTCCTGCGGTTTTTCCACTGTTGCCTAAAGACATTTAGAATTACAGAACACATAATTATAGACATAAAGTACATCCATGCCCTAGCAGGATTCCAACCCGCGACTATCGTGATAATCAAAGGACCGTCATGCCACAACGCTAATGAAGCCGGCTCTTAAAAGACTAATCTAGATCTGGAGATATATATAGTTAGATAATTGAAATTCTGTGAAAATTATTTATATTTTATCTCCTATTTTAGTAAAGAGAAAAATATAAAAAATATTAATGAGTTGGTTAGCGTATTATATTTGTTTTTTAATATGTATCTTATATCACTTAAAAGAAATAAAACTGGGTGCTCGTAATGTGATAGTTTAGGATACACGATTTCTTAAAGAAAAAATTGAGAAATTATTTATATTTTTCCGACAACAAGGACCTAATAAACTAATAATATAAGTTATTCAGCTGCCAAAGTGTTATAATAAAATACAACGACAGATGAGTAAAAATGTTTTTATGCACATGGTTACGTACTAGTGACGTGAATAAAATATGATCAAAATTCCAGTAGGTTTTCGTTTTATATTATTATCCTTTTTTTAAATAAAACGCAAAAAGTTTGCTTATTTTTCTCTATTATTTGTTTTCTCTCAATGTATTTCGTCTCCTTTAAAACAATCTCTCCTTGGTATAATATTTTAAAGTGGTTTATTTCATGTAATTATTGTGTGTTTAAATATTCAATGTTCATACATGAGTGACGATATAAGTATAAATATTATCGGGCCATTCTTACGGGTAGCTTCATCTAAATAACGTGTAATTGTATATAATATGTAGCTTTATTTTAAGACATTTCATGAGTGGTATTACAATTTCAATTTTATATAACTTTATATATAATAAGATTATATTAGTAAATAAAGACGTAAATTAATAATTATCTTAGTTTTTTATATTCCTTGGCTTTTTAATTCTTATATAGTGTTTTTTATTCTATTATTTTTGTCGGTATTTTCTTCTGTATTTTCTTTATCCTTAGGTTATTTACTTCTATATTTATTTCATTGCTTTATCTGTTTTATTGTCAGTTATTATTATTTTATTTACTAAGGACCTCATATCAAGTTTCGGTCACAATCAAAGATGCATTTATATAAACTACAATATACTGGGGATAGACAAAACAATATGATCACCGTGCATTTTAGTAAATCTTGTTGCATTTTGGAAACCCTGCTTCTCAGTAAATAATGAGAGGCGTATATTGCACACTTAGATGTCAAGTCTTGTAGATTATATTTTAATGTATTATATTTTGTTCTGCGACGGCTAAAACAAGTAATCGGTAAAATAAGTCATATCTCAGAATTCAAAAGAGTAAATCTTTGATGCTCGGTTAGTGGTAGCATCTGTGAGAGCTCAATAGTTTAGCGTTAAACGAGTGACAGTATCTATGGCGATGACAGTATACACAAAACATGGCAAAATATTATCGGCAAAGAATAATAGTGAGAGAAATCCAAAGTTAAGTGATAGAGGCCGATAAACATTAAAGATAATTGTGACCAAACAACACTCACAACATTCTACAAAGTTAATATTCATGTATTGCGAAACTCTTGGTGCAACTATCACAAAACTTGGACATTTGATGATTGGAAGAACGAGGTATGGTACGATGATGTCTTGGCTGAGATGCATCAAAATATCATCAGATATCTTCCCTGGTCAACAAAATCGCCTGGTATCAGCATAATTAAGTTGTTATGGTCGGTTTTGAAAGAAGGGCTGACGAATTGAAGCTATATAAATTAATATTGTGTATATGTCAGGTCTTCATATTATCTTGTATATTCCTTGTCTTCTTTGATATGTTTGGATGCTTTTTACTTTAATGTTGATGCTCTCCGCTCTTTGGTTCCTGTTTATGCAGTTACTATTTTTTATGTTTTTGATCTATTGTAAAGTCCATTCGGGAATGTTATTGACTGTTCTATCATTTGTTTTTTTTTTAAATTTTGTTAAATAAAATATTCATAAAGGTCCTTGTTGCTAAGTTATATTATTGTTTACTTGTATTCTGTTTGTTATAGTATTTTATTAGTGATATTTCCATTTTTAACAAACAACTGTTTATTGGGTCTCTATTCCAAGTAAAAATAACCATTTTTAAAGATATTTGCTTTTTTTATATACTATATATTCCGCCAAGAATCATGTATTAATTCCAACGCTCCCTTAACTTTTTGATGCCGCAATTGGTATTGTCTACTCAGTAGACTATTTTCTTCATTCAGGTTTCTAGCGGAAAATTAATGTTTCATTAGTTGTAACATACTATAGTTAGAAATTCTTTTTATTTCGCATCATTAGCTTTAAACAACATTCTGGCCGTCTTGTTCTGGGTAGATGTGGATAGTCGTAGAAGCAACGTAGTAAACATACAGATGATGGGGAAGCGAAGAAGTTGTATATAATTGAATACATTGACGTTGTTACTGTAATATTGAAATATAAAATAATATTCGGCATCAAATTTGTTTCGTTCTTTTAGTTCTAATTAATGTTTCCAATACCTCAGTTAGAAACTTTTTTATAATATTTTAAGTGAAGAAAAAAGGTATATGGTAAATTTGAGCAACACGCAAGAATCTTTCATAATGTTTTGATTCAAGTTTGATTTTATTTGGAGTTAAGTTTTTCAACTTTAAATTCTACTGATTAACCTAAAATGTTGATAATTGTAATCCCAATGTGATAGATTGCTTTTTAAAAAGAAACAATATCTTTTGGTAAATTTAATTATCAAGGAAATATGGGCTTGTAAATAACGAAAATCATACATAACCAAACTAAATTGAAATATTATTCATATTGTTTAAGTGCGCATATGCATAGCCAATCATACATGTGTATTAGTTCAGTGTTTATCTTGTTCACTTGTTCTATTTACAGGGAAAATAGATAAATTTTTAAAATAAACTGCCAATTTTTTTGTTAGATAGTTTATTATATTTAAGTACACTTTAGGCTATTATTTTTATTGTATTAAAATGTATTGTTAGAAATTTAGAATAAAAAAATATTCGAATGTGTTTAATACATTTATTAAAAGAAAAATAAAATTACGAATACTGTAAGAAATATTGTAAAAATAGTAACAAAATATCGTACAAGAAAAGGTTTAAACCCATCTCCAAATTTAAAATTAATAATTAAACAATATCATTAACTACAATAAAAAGGACAAAAGGTAAATATTATAAATTTGTCACATTTGTCAACAGTCAACAGTTAGTGACTAGTCACATATATTTCGTCATTTAATATTTTGTTTGTTGGTGTATACTTTGGTTTATATAGATATATAAAGCAATAAACAAAAAACAGAAAATGCCAACCAACGCTTAATAAAAGAAAAAAATAATGCTAATTCGTTTCTAATGGTTGTTTCTCCCCATTACTTTAAAATACGATCCAAACATGCAAGATATGCTAATTTACAAAATAATTATTTCCAGTTCTAATAATTATCAATGACTCGTCCGCCTAATTGGCATTTCTGTTGTTGATACCTGGCATATTTGCAGTCTGTTCGTTAAGCTTCATCTTGTAGGTGTCATTCATATTTTTATTACCTCTTACTTTTATGTGTATATGATAATATGATAGATGGATGGCCATAGCTTTCTGACAGTTTTTCGATGAAGAAACTAAAATAATCCAAAATAGGAAAATAGTAAAAACGATTGAATTGAATTGTTGAAATGAAGAAGTGTTGAATGAAGTTGTTTACAAAATTCAGTAATTACATAATTAAAAACCATGGAAATAAATAAGCAATTAAAAAACAATAAACATTTAAAATGGTAATAAATAAAATCTACTGTAATTGGAATACTCTAATTGCGATATAATAAATGTTTAAATATTAAGAGAAATACGTTAATTACGAGAGAGTTGTGAACTGTACGAAATGATACCGAGTAATGTCCTCGACATCCCCAAAGCGTATTTGTTGCCACGTCAAGGATGGAAAGGGTAGGCAGTTCGACCAAACTAACAAAACCTATAATATGTTACCAACAATATAACTATATTTATACATATTAAGCTTTATTTAGTTTTTAAATTTTATTTGTTATAACATTCTTGTTATATTTCTATAACGTTATTTTAGAATTATGCTGAAATTTTTAGCTTATAAAACATTTAACTTATGTAACCCTTTAAATTATGCTTTCTTTATTTCAGGTTAATGCTCTGGGCTAGTGTTTTAATGTGGTGCCGTACAGTAGCTCGACATTATTACGCTTGATAATCCAAAGGAAGCCGGACAACTCACGCCCTGTCAGGCTGCGATCCAGGCATAGGTCTCAACAATGTCCGTCGTCCGTTCGTCAAACTTCATCGTTTGAAACTCTTGCTATTGTTGCGATGTTTCCGACTTTCGGTCCGAACGCTATCGGCGTCAGCGGGGATGGAAGTGTCGGGACACGCCACGCGCCCTCTGCGAAGACCTCCAGGTCCTGCGGGAACATCTGCGACAAGGCCTTCGATGGTTTGGTGTATTTCACCCGATTCTGGGGCATTCTGACCGCTACTGGTAAGTCGTCTTTCAAGTTCCATGATTTATTAGGTCATTATAGTTGATAAAATCGGCGCCGGTTCGGGTTTGCGGTATTATTAATTTGTCATGATTAATTAATTTTAGCAGTAGGGAAGGATAAGGGGATGAATGAGGTGAACTTTAAACTTCAAAGATGATAACTATAGACAAATGATGAGACATCCATTATTAGTTTTGCATAAGTAGTTTTTCTATTATAATAAATATCATCTGATATTTCATTATTAAAATACTATATTAAAATAATATATAGGGGAGGGATAAAATAATATGAACATGTAACACCTAGACAAATATATATTTATTAAAAATGCACTGGGCCACCACGTGATTTTAAAAAAATCTACAATTCTTCGCGGAATACATTCGTAGAAGGTGTGAATAATTTCCTACTCTTGTACCCAAGCATTTAAGAAATACACGCATTACTGCTGTTGAAGATGAAACTATACTCTTCACTTTCTTCTCAAAGGCGGTTCAATTATGTTAGGGTGTGCCGTCATTGTAAGAATTTGGAAAAAAAACTGAGCAATATATACACATCGCGTTATTTAAATGAAAGCAGCGTACAACATGTACTACGTTGTATGCGGTTAATAGTATTTTGTCTATCTATCCCCTGTACTTATTTGACAATTTAACTAGTGACAACTGTACCATTAGTATCATTATTGGTAATATTTTAATGAGTTTCTCATTGTATTAATTTTGTTGTGATGATTTGGTTCTGGAAGATGATAAACCGGTAGTGAGCGTAGGCGTATTGTGTTTAATACGAAAGTGAAAAAGTAAGAAAAAACAATTAAAGAGGAGCCGAGGCAAATATTATTTAAAAAAAAAGTTGATAATTTAAATATGTGATATATCAAAGTAACATTAAAATGTCAGTTGCCAAGAAAATCTGATATATTAGAAAGATAAAAAAGGAGAATTGACCGAAGAAAAATAGTAGTAATAAAAAGCTGTTAATAGATAAAAATACTTAATAAAAAAAGATAATAAATAAGCTATAAGGAGGCATATAAAAGTAGACAGAGAAATAATAAGAAGAAATTACTGCAGCCCGCTTGGTGGCGCAGTGGTAAAGGCGATCGGACGGTCCTCCTACTGTTGCATGGTCGTAAATTTATGTTTGTGATTGTTTAAAATTTGTAATTGTCTTAGGCAAGAGTGTAAAATCCGACAAGGAAAATGATCCCAGTCACACCAGTAACCAGGATGGGTAAAACCGGATGTCTTCTGTGATGATTGCTAAAGCTGGTCACTCGCCAATCGGTAGGTTTAAACTGAGGACCGTCGTTCGGAGCCCACGTCAAACTGTAGGTCCAGTCTAGATAAACCCCTAGTTGGTAAAAGGAGACTTTAGAATATATTAAAAAAAAAGAAATTACTGCATTGGAGTTGTCTAAAAAATACACTAATTACAAAATTAAAAATCGTGGATATAAATAAGAAATTAAGAAAAAACAAAAGAGATTTAAAAGGGAAATTAAGAAAATCTAAAACAAAGGTATTGAGACTATTTAGACAAATTACTAAAACCGTATCTAATAAAAACAAGATAACAAGAAAATTCAGCAATAAATGTATATAAGAAATTGATCATTAACGGGGAGAGAGAACTTGTTTCAGATAATTTTATGTTGATGGATGATAATTTACATCATCAGTATTATGGGAGAGATAGTGTGTATCATGTGATGAATGGAGATAATAAATTAAAGATATATTTAAAATTAATACACACCATCAATCCTACAATTATCGTATTGTGCTATAGCTTAATTCAGAATTATATAATTACTTTACGAATTTTTTGTTTGTATATAATCTTTTTAATTAAATTATGTACGATAGATATAACGTAATATTGTGTATTAATTGTAATACACAATAGTATAGATAATAAAGCACAAAGAATTTTCCTCATTAAACTACTTTCCCGTGTGAAATCTTTAAAACACAAATGTTAAGAATCTTGAAAGTTTTTTTGTTTTAACCAGACTTTGAACAGAAGCAATAGTAATAGTTTCATCGAATAAAACGGTAAATTGGTAAAGTTTTAGACGTAGAAGTAAAGTAACTAAAGGAGGTTGATTTGAAAACAAACTACCATTAGCATTTGTACCAGAAGACATTACCTAGCACTCATAGCACATATATTCGAATTATAATCACGAGTTCTTAGATTAGTTTCGTTTATTTTAAATGTATCTTATTAACAATTGTAGTTTAAATACAACGCTTTTTTAAAGTATGACATTGTAAAGTGTAAATAATTGACATAATGTAAAATATATTATGGTAATGAAATTTGGCATTTCGTGCATAAAAATACTTCAGTTAATATATTAATTACTATCTCTTATTTGTTGATAAGAAATATGTTAAAAAGTAACATGTGAATTTTCGGTAAGAAAAACAATATATAGTCTATTCAAAACAGCAGTGAACTCACGTTATCTTAATTGATGACATCAAGACATCGCAATGTTGCCACATCATCTCTGAGTTATAGTACATTTTGAATTTGACATATAGCAAAATTCTAATCAAAATAAAGTAATGAAACAAAAATGTTATCTAATATAATTTATTTTAGAATTATAGTACATCTAACGCATATATTATCGAGAACTTAAAATTACAATTAATTATACGACCATAATAAATTATAAGTTAGTGTTCTTTTATTATATTTACATTAAAATTTTTTCCACACCAGTATAGATAGAGTTCTAGGCGCGTTTTTTTATGTACTGGTATGCCCCGAAGGCCACCTAATTAACAATTGTATATCGGAGTAATGTATTTCACTTTCATTAGAGAGCATATTTACATTTTACGCTTAGTTCTTGTTTCCTTTGATACAATGTTTCCTTGTAAAGTAACTTCTTTTTACTATATTTTTCATTAGTTTATACTGTAATTACCTGTATGCATTTTTATTGTTAAATCTACATTTAATCACTGCATTCTCCTTAAAGCATTTGCTATATCTGCAAAACAGTTAATATTATTTCTCTCCTCATACATATTAACCGAACGTTCATGTATATTCTGAACAATAACACACATGCACATAAAGCTTTCACACCATCAAAAACAATCTATCAAAAACTTGCTCACGATTCCACCATATGTTTTACCATTGAAGAAGACATTAAGTCTTCTTCAATGTGTCTGATCGAGCTCATCCAAACCGAAGGTGTTATTGTCGACAATGCTTCTTTTCATAAATCTAGACAGTTCTGGCTTGAATATCCTTCTCGACCTGGATGTCTATTGTAAGAATTCTTTGCAATAGCCCGCATTAATAAATTGAATTAAATATGCAGTGATAGGGAGGAAGACGTAATACTTGGTAGCCTAACGTACAACAATCTAATTTACCATGTATCTTTTCTCAGGCTTATTTCTAAAAAGTAAATTACATAAAATGCAATTAAATATTTCATATATATTTACCGAGTAACAATTTGAAATAGTTCATTCTTTAACACGGTTTTTTATGCACTTATTGGGATCTTCTCCACCAGTGTACTATAATACATGCATTGTCCATAACAATAAATGATGGTTCCTCCAAGTTCTTTAAAAGCTGATTTTCAAACCATTGCAAAAACAAGTTATGGTTCATGTCTCCATGGTAGTAACTCTTGGACCATTCCTGTTTTCAGCATGTCTGCAATGAATTTTTAATAAATGTTATGAGTAAAAAACCTAATCGATAGTTATTCCGACGTTTACCATTTTACCAACTTTTGCTGCCTTTACACTATATTTATTAACATCTTGCCACGAGTGACCACCGATGTACTATTCTGAAGTATCCATATCTCATCTAAGTGTACAAATTGATATAATAATTCTTCCTTGATTTTGTTATATGCTTTTAAATTTGAATTCTTTTAAAAGCAATGTCTTGGAGTCCTTTAAACGTCTTTGTACATTATCTTTGCTATCTTTTATTTTTTTATTATATTAGAATTTTTGTGATATCTTAGTGACCGTAATAATATTCAGTGCAGCTGCAACACACTGAAATATTTTCAATTAAAATTATTAAACCCAAATTAATATTTAATAGTAAAAATGCTTACTTCTCTAACACATTGTACTGGCAAGAAGGGGCTTTCAATATCTCATTCCTGTTCGAAATAACTGATTATACACGTAATCATTTTTTGACTCTGACTGTGTAACGGCTTCGACATTTTGAACCAGAATAATAATACCCAGCGATTTGAAATGTATTAAAACAAAGCGTTAAAACAACGTTTGCCGGTTTATAAGAATGCCAAGAATATAAACCTGCAATAATAATATTTTGAAGAATTTTGCAGACGTTTGACAATGGACCACTTTTGCAGGCTCATTCGGTTACATGTTCGAATTTGTCAAACACCATTCTATCTATTTTTAAATAGAATAAAATGAGAAAGAAAATGTTGCTTGAGTGTAAAACGAATTTACAACTTTCGACAGGCACATATGTGCGTCATTACTGTTTTGAATAAAGTATACTATAGTATGTACTACATGACAGAATATTTTGTTTAATTTTATGCCACTGCAATATTTAGTTGTATTCAGTATCTTCTAATAAAATGATATTATTTTATCATGTGGTAAATTTAATGAACGATATAAGTTATGTCTATAGAAGTTTCAAGCTTCAGAATATAAAGATTTATCTCATTTTAACAGCAAGAAATACGTTTTTTACAGAACAATCTTTTTTGTTTGTCCCTTATTTATTTAGAATTATCGTAAACAACTCGGTAAAAGATCATTGTGGTGAAAAGTGGCCTCAGTCTTATCTTTGTTTCGTCTGGCTTTCATAATCTCATTGTCTTCATTTTAAGAACGATGCCGGCCAGGGAATTTTGTCAAAATTGTCCCGGTACAGCGTGCGGACACAAACCCTAACGAACCCAACTCAAAAAACATATATAATAATAAAGACAAGCGAAAGAAATGGAAAGCAACGGTCTTTTATTACGTCGTAAATAACTAACTTTTCCCGCGGTGGTGCGGAACGAAAGAGATTTTCTTTGTTTTAGCGAAATATAATTTTAACTGATTTATGAACGGTTTATTTTAAGATGGGGCAAAGGGAAAAGAATAATAACCCGTAATTTTGCCGTCTAACGTTTTGTTGTTGGTCGTTTAGTTGGGAGAATTAGTTGGGTAGAGCTAATGATGTGCACGAATCCATCAAGGTAACAACGGATATTTCTGAGGGGTGATAAATTCGGTTTCTTTCGTAAAAGACCCCACGTTCATCTTATTTAGATTTATGTATTAGCGATTTTTTGGCTCTTTTTTAAGGTATGCTTAATGTTTATGTGAACATGCCTTGGTTATTGGCAAGTTTATATTAATTTTATTATTATTTAAAATATACAAACATATATAGCCCATCCAATAAAACAACTGTTATTAAAATTTATGAAGTCAGCACGTCGCAATATTACCGCATGAAATTTGACTTATTTTGACTCTGACAACAATATTAATGTAAACAAAATAATGAAATAAAATAACTTGATCAAATGTACTATATTTAAACATTATAGATATTTAACTGTAGTTTAGATCCTCTGTATCTTCTGATCTAATCACTGCATTTTTCTTAATGTATATTATCTGTAAAAGAGTTAGTATCAATTCTCTCCCCATATTGGCGAGTCACCAACTTTTCAGACCTCTCTAGAAAACATTGGATCCCAGTCTGGTTATTGAATTGACTGGTATTCCACTCCTAATCGGATTTTACATTTTTGTATATGGAGAACCACAATTAAATTTTTTTTTATTAATCTCTTAGAACCTCAATAATTTGCCCGTGGGAAATAATTATTATTATATGATTTCCGTCATACAATAGAACTATCCTGGCATGTAGAAACAAACTGTAAATCTAAAACCTATGCTATACAAAGTTATAATCTAAATCTTATTCTAGATAATATTCTAACTTATTCTAGAGATAATTATATCTCACCCTATATATCTATTAATCAGTTCGTATGGTAGTTGCGTTTGAGCTTAAGCACTTCACTGTCATCGCGCATTTAACTGTTTGGCGAGTGCAATGAGATGCACTAACAGCCTTTGCGAGTACCTCGCACTATCACTTCTATTCACACTCGTTATTGGTTCCAAGGGGGTATCGCGCTGAATCAGTTTGTTGGAGATGTAATATAGGTCATCGACGATGACTCGCAACACTTTATTCTGGAAACTGAGAAGGATATTTTAGATTTGCTAGTAGTACCCCACAGTTCAATATCATAGGTCCAAATTGGCCTAAGTATTGACTTGTATAGCAAAACCTTGTTATCTGTGGATAATTTAGTTTTATGCCCTATCATTTACGATATATCATCGCGTATAGGCACGCTCGGTTTAGTTTAAGCCTAAGAAAAAATAACAAACATAAAATTATAATCATGCCGCATCGGAATTCGACTCAGCACCAAGTGCTGTAATAATAGGGCCGTCCTGTCGCCTGCATCTTTGCGATTGCCAAGCGTCTTACAAAATATATAAATATATTTTTTTCTTGTTATAAAGTATTGTTTATCTGTATTGGACTTATTATTTAGTGAAAACTAGAAAACTGGTACTGAAAACAGGAAATCACGTTCCTTTGTTATAAAGTTAATTTACTGATAAGCGCCTGTCTTAGAGATAATATTATAAGATATCTGGTTCAGTTATTCTCAGATTTTACACTGTTGTTTATGAATAGTCACAAACATAAATGTATATTGTCATTTCCAGGTGTTGACCACTAAGCTTCGTTTGTATATATATATATATATATATATATATATATATATATATATATATATATATATATATATATATATATATATATATATATATATATATATATATATATATACACAGTATAAGGCAATGTAACTTTGTGTACAGGGGCATAGAAATCAAAGCAACAGCAACAGTTGTTTTCCCTTGCTATATTTTTCTTTATTTACTCAATTTTACTCCCAGCACGTATATTTTGAAGTTGCTGTTGCTTTGATTTCTATGCCCCTGTACACAAAGTTACATTGCCTTATACTGTGTATATATATATATATATATATATATATATATATATATATATATATATATATATATATATATATATATATATATATATATATATATACAGTATAAGGCAATGTAACTTTGTGTACAGGGGCATAGAAATCAAAGCAACAGCAACTTCAAAATATACGTGCTGGGAGTAAAATTGAGTAAATAAAGAAAAATATAGCAAGGGAAAACAACTGGAAAAGAAAAACGAGACAATTAGAAATAGAGTATAAAATACTTTAACTTTCTGAATTATATGGGATTAAGAAGTCACTGGCAATGTAGATCCGATGTAATAAAAATGACCTCAACATAAATCAAAATATTGAGTAGAATGTCAGAAGTTACATATATTAATATATGTTATGGAAATTTCATTAAGCATGCAAATAGTAATTCATTATATGAATTATTACTGGGTGAAATTAAACAGTAATTAACAGTAAAATATAATAGAAGACATGAAATCAGTAATACAAAAACAAGACGAAAATGTGAAATAACTTGGGAAAGAAATAAGAATTTTTGATAATTTTATATTTGGAGAAATAGAAGAGAAAAATTACTAAGGCTGGGTAAGACTTCGGATCTGTCTTATAGAATGATCTTTAAGATAGTCATATTAAGCAGTAGTCCAGATTAACTGTAGTTGGTAAAATGTTGGCTCTGAAATAACACTATATTACATTATATATTACACTATATTATATTTTTTTATCATTATATTGTTTTCGAATTATTTGGATATTATTTCGTGTTGTCTTTTGATTACTCTATGGATACAACAAAGTAGACTGACATTATAATTTTTAAATTTCTAACTTGGATTGAAAAAAGACGAAAACAAAAATGAATTATTCGAACAGAAGACAGATTGATATTATTTTCATATTGTATATTTCTCATATTGGTATATCATTTTCTTTTTCATGTATTTGCCAAGTAAATAAAAGTTTTGGTCGGTTGAGCCAAATTATTAAAAAATGAAGAAACTCGAATTTTTCAATAAAATCGCATACCATTTATCGCTCTTTTAGTCACATAAGAAAATACACTCATTCAAAAAATATGGCGTAACAGACAAAGAAGCAATAAAACTATAATATCTACTTAAAATTAATGTATTCGAAGCTAAGACAATTGCAAAACAATTTCTAACCCTAGATTCTCATCTAAATATTTACAGCCGTATGATAGTTCGTTTAATAATATAGAATATGGATTTGAGTGTATTTCAAGATAAGATTAAATTTTGTCAGTTAATATATAATAATATTTTATGATGTAGACACACATCGACTAATGGGTGTACAATGTAGTTATTTCAACAGTTACTTCTACGCTTATGCTACCCTTATGCCGTTATAATCTGTATCTGATTATTACTTATCTTGAACAATGGTCTATGACCTGGCTGATCAGCAGTAAGGTAGTAAAAAATTGAACACATTCATGGATTGATTTGTTTTGATTGTTTTAATGAGGAATTTGTATTACACAATTAATTCTGAAATTAAAATGGTTTGATTTTATTCGAGTTTTCAATGACAAATTCCTTTGCAATTCTTTCAAAACACTTGAACTAATACGTTAATAAATCTCTTTGAAGCGTCCTAATATTAATATTGTAGTGGCTCATCGTTGATCGCACCTTTGATCTTTATGTTATGCATAATATTTCTAAATGTGCACGTATGATTAGTGTAACATAGTAGAGTGTAATTTATTAGCTAATTTAAAAAATCGTTTTTACGATTCATTATTTAAATGACAGTTAATTAATTGTAGGACATTAACTCGGTTATATAAAATATAACATATGTACCAAATTGTTAGACAAATCAAAATGATAAAACGTCACAATTTTAGCTCGTGATAATGAAGCTCTATTATTTAGGTTGGAAAATGTCGATAAAATGTCAACACTGCGTTGCTTGAATATCCGAATATTCTGAGAATTTAAAAGGGCACCTGACTAAGGACCTATCTAAGAAAGCAGAAATCCATCTATGGTATCAACGAATCAGGTGTCAGAAGAAAATATTCGAGAAAAGCATTAAGAACAACATTCTGATGTTAATAAATTAATGAAACAGAAATAACGTTATCAAATTGCTGTCACACTGCTCTTTTGGATGGATTATATAAAGTTTAGTTCTAGTCGCGTTTTATTTATGTAGTAACATTCTCTGGAGGCCTGATCCACCTAATTAACAATCTTATGTCCAAGTAATATATTTTATTTTCATTGGAGATCATATTTACTTTTTAAGCTTCGATCTTATTTCCTTCGTTGCTGTGTTTTTAGTTATTTTATCGTCTTGTCAATTTTTTATTCTGTGTGTCTGATGGAGTTCACTGTACTGAAAATGTTATTGCTTCTTTCCACATGTCTATATAGTCCTTTGTTATATCTCTCTCTCCCATGTATATTATACAATATGTTGGTTATCTTCATTATAATAATACTTTCTATGAATTCGATGGGATTAAATATGCATTTATTGGGAGTAATTATACTCTGCATATTACTTTGTGACATGTTTTTCTACCATGTGTTTTAAAGTGTATTTTTTAGGTCTGTTATGAAAATTAAATTAAATAAAACACAAACATTTAATTTATATTTATTGGGTGAAAACACTGACTCAGCTCCAGAATAATGCCATGCATGTTAATATATCTGCAATGAATTGTTAAAAAATATTATGACAAAATCTAATTAAAGCTTTATAATATAATGTTTCATTTTGGAATATCCAAGTTTCACCAAGAAATACGAAATAAAAATCTTTTTTAAGATGAAAAAAAAAATTAGAAAATGATTTGGTTACAGGTTTTTAAAAAGTGGATTCTTTCAAGCTGCTCTTAAGCTATAACCACAGACAAACCTTTGGATATAGGAGTGAGGTGTTACGAAGTGCGACTGCTATTGCGCTGGTAATTACATCTTACCCGTAGGTCGATGTTTGATTTCAAATGGCGAAGATATTTTGAGCATTCGTTTAAATTTAAATATAAACACACCTCTAATATTATAAGGGTCTCATAACATATCGCCATGATTGAAATCAAAATTGATTTTGTAAAATAAAAGTGTGTGTCCATCACTGGACAAATCGGAACTTTCTGATAAATAGGCTTAATGCTTATATTTACCTTCCTTAATGTTCTACGTAACAAAATACATTAAAAGTGAAAATCCCGATGAAGTAGAAAAAAGTAAAAGCAATAATGCTAAAGATTGCCCCAGTAAAACTTTTTTCTGCAGCTCGTAACGATGAAGCATCAAAGTTATAAAATGTCTTCTTACGTTGGCGCAATAAAATTACACAACTTGATAAACTCCATTGAAAGTTTTACGTCCGAACTTTATGGTTATTAAATTAATGGTGCAACGTTCAACGAGGATGATAGTTTAATTGGAGAATTTCAGATTTGCTGTCGTAAAGGTAGCGAGACGGGAAACGTAGTTAGGAATGTCTTCGTCTGGATGTGAAGGATCTCGTATAATGGCAGTCAGATCCGTCTGATGTATTGTTATTTCGGAGTTTGAATTTTTCACTAGTGAGGAGGTGCTTGTCAGAATGGAATATGGAGTATTTTAAATTAGGGTATTTGGGAAGATAAAATATAGATAAATATAGATAATGTATTTGGGAAGAAGAATAATTGCATATAAATTGGGTCAAGAGTTATTAAAATAAGACTACAGGGAAGTTAAAAAGATGATCGGTTCGTCCTGCGCATGCACATTACGGTAATCTAAGGTTTTTTGTATGTATTATTTGTTCTTTCTAGGGTTAAATGTTCACTTACTTGTTGTGAATTTCTTCGGAAATTAAAAATTCAATAAAAATTTAAAAAATTTTTATTGGTAATTCAAGAAATGAACATATGCATATTAAATACATCAATAATATGTACATAAATGATCAATATTATACTTCGATATTGAAACCTATCATACTTAACATCAACTTTTATTTATGTACTTTTCACTAATGTTTTCAACACCTCAACTGAAATAATTTTTTAAAATATGTAGTGAAGAAAAACATTATAATATTAAATTTGAACAACATAATTAGCTAGTTGTTATGCTAAACTATTATGCAACTTTGTCTGTAAATAGTTAAAAATGTAAGTGTAAATGTTAAAAGTGTAAATAATTAAAACGATATATATAATCGAAATAAATTGAAATATTCTATGTCTTATTTACTTTCCTATAGTTTATAATAAATATAGTCAGATGTAGATTATTGTAATGCTCATGCGCAAAACTAACCAATCATATAATATACCCTGTTCAGTTCCCCGTAGTCTTTAAAATAACTTATGTAAAAATATTTAATTTAGTTTAACACAGAATGTTATTAAAAACTAACAGACACTTTTTTATATTTATTAAAATTAAATTATAAAAATAACATGATATAATAGGTGTGTATAACTATTTAGATGTCTCTAATAATAGTTTCCGAGCAAAAAAACCCAACGGTATTTTTATTTTAGGTACTAGTATATGTACCTTCTAATGTTTTGAACAAAGAGACAAACCATATTTCAGCGCAGAAAGGATTAAATCATTTTATGTGCTGTTGAATCACTATGGATGACACTTGAACTTGCCACCAGAATCCTAAATGAAAACAATAAACTAAAGAATGGCGTATACCCGACTCTTTGGTGATTTTGTGCTCAAAATTCGACAAAAAGAGCAGGCTTCACTATTTTTAACATTTTATTCTTTTGCAATTGGGTGCTGAAAATTGTGACGGAAAACAGTTTAGGCTATTTTAGCTGCATATTTAAAATCAGTAATATTTATCATGTACGAATTATTTCGATTTGTTTGGAGTGGAGAGCTTAATTTTATATATCTGTCGGAAAACCATAGTATTTATGAGATCCGTAAATTACAGAATTTTTAAAATACGTGTATTGAAGCGAAGGTAAATTCTTTTGACAAATAAAATTTCTTTTTTACAATTATATATTGATTTGTGAAATATTGTTGCACAAAAGCTAATTTATTAGAAGGCTCGCCGATGGAAATAGTTGTATGCGGCAATTGTTAAGTATAATTGGTAAAATGTAATTAAAAAAATGGGATATATACTTTAGAGTTAGTTGTTAGTAATAATAATAGCTAAATTTATATTATTCATCAAAGATATAAAGTAATTTAAAAAGCAAATAAAACTTGTTTGTCTATAGCATTCTCAATATGACAGTATAAGGTATAAAAAGGAAAAAGTCAAATTGTTTTCTAACGAAATATTGTCGAACAACCATGGGCGCCACTCTAAAAATACTTGATGCGGTTTTGAATGAAACAGTTGTGATTGCTTTTAGTAGAATGTTAATTGTTGTACATTTGTACATTGGTTTAATTGATCTTACTGATCATGTTAGTGGCGGCTTGGAGGTAAATATTTCTCGGTTTGACAAAGAAATACTGTGATTTTCATTTCAAAATGTAATTAATTTTTCTATGATTATATACATCCTCGACTTTAATATACTTGTTCAGAATTTCTTCAAAATCAACCTCTAGATTGTGAAAATATCGTTATTGTCTCAGGGAAATGCTTGATAAAAGAATTTTCCTCCATTTTGGTCATATAGAAATTTTTAGTCTAAATTAGCAAAATAGGATGGATAGCTCAACAAATTTAGCATTATTCAACACTTCAATATCAGTTTTAGCGAAAAACAAACAATGCATGTGCTGCAAAAAATCGTATAAAGAAATTAGTTCAGAGAACAAGTGACCCAGACAGGAAACCTAAGTCTTATTGATTGGAATGTCATATCTATATCAGACCTAGAATTTTTCATATATTATCCTCGTATATTATCTAACTTACGATATGTTATTTAGGACAACGATTAATTATTTTTACGTAATACATCTGTAGAAAATGAGAATTATTTTCTTGAATTCTGATTGGCCTGCATAATCGCCGACATTCAACTACTTTGCTACACTTTCTACCTCCGTTCGTCGGGTCTATACCTTTAGGACAATTAAACAAACATCGTGCTAAATGTTCGAGCATTAATCCTAGCTCCCCAACCTTGAATTTAGTACATTAAGTTATATTACGTGCTTAAGCAAACATTCTAAAACAGATTGTAAAATGTTCAGCTTGTACTTACCTAATTAAATTTGGTATATATATATATATATATATATATATATATATATATATATATATATATATATATATATATATATATATATAATTCATTATTCAAGTAACCTGGATATTATTTTGCTAGTGGGCGGCTGATATATTATGTGTTTTATGAATTATGTAATATTACATACCTAATTATTGTACATATAAATGCTGCCTATTAAATTAAAATTAAATTTTAAATACGTTAGTTTAATTAAAATATAGAAGAAAGATATAATTTAAAAATTCTAATTGTTTAAAATATGAAAACATTTTTGTTGATATTTGAGATTTTAAAATTTTAATATAATACTTTTCACTTATTTACAACTTTAGTAATTTACTGTTCACCAATTATTGTCTTATTTAGTGCGTGTTAACAATGCGTTTGGAGTATTACAGTATAATATCTTTTTGTTATTCAAATTATCATTATCAATCCATATCCGGGACTCGATGAGGGTTTCTTTTAAATAAACATGGTGCTACTGGAGCTACAGAATTTCAAATATTCTTAATTAAATCTTGCCGCAGTTAACGGTCGGCCGCAGTTGTTCTGACCTCGTTCAATATTATTCATATATCATTTTTTTTTTGAAAATATCGATTTCTCCGCTGTGAGGAATTCGTTCATCTTTCACTCAACCTACATGTCCTAGTTATTGTAGTCTGCATCTCTGAATATTACTTAGATTGCAACAGTGTCCAAGTATCGAAAATATTCAGAAGGGTCCCAGAGAAGCGGATCTTAGTCTTAATGATAATTCCGTTCTTCCACATGCACCATCTTAGCAAGCAAAAGCTCCTTCAACTTGGCTGATTCGGCTTGTTATCTCGTTGGTAGATGCCATTTTATTCATCTATTTTACTGATAGTTAATATATAATAATAATAAATTATTGAACTCCTGAACTCGCTCTAACTCGAGTTACTCATTATCATTACCTTTTATTAATTCATTCTCAAGTCATATGACATTTTTCATGAAGAGTTCTAGAAGTCACAATATCTGTATCAGTGAACATCACATCGGCCTAACAGTGATATATTGAACGCAAGGTCTATTTTTAATAACTATTCGTGTAATTGCATTCACGGCTCTGTTGAAAAACAGTGTATGTTCAGCTTCCAAAGCTGCCGAAGACAGAGCGAAAATCAATAAGAAGGACAATCTGACGCGATATTTCATAAACTAGCGGGACCTCAAATTTGATTGACGGTGTTATTAATTTCTTTTTACAGATTAAACATTGTAAAGGTAGTTAATAAAGTCTGTATTTAATTTTGAAGATAGGGATGTTTATAATCGCTTTGCAACACTTAGCTATATATTTTTATAATATGTGTTGTTGTATTATTACTTTAAGAAACTCTATACCATTAATATACATTGTGTATACCAGTAATTCTAGATAACTAAAATGAGCTATTTTGTAGGTTACTTTGTTATAAAATTGTAAACATCCTGCTGTACTTCTAGTATTTTCGCACACATTTAAAATTTAATTTTTTGAAATGTTAATTTATCCCTTAAAATTTTTATCTATGGTGAAAATAAAATATTTTCAGGTAAAGCAAATGTAAAACAAAAATTTGAAATTAGTTATTATCCAATTATATCGACTGGTCTGTTACAACTGAAGTTTTTATCCTAGTTTTTTTTCTATAACTTAAAACTTTACAATCAATATCTCGCATAATGATTAAATAGATATTTGAATTAAAGTTAAGATCCTGTTCAAACAGTGATATTTCAAATATATCAGCAATTATATTTGTCTAACAGATTTAGGGGGCTGTTAAAATTTACAGATGGTTCACTTATTCGAATAATTTTGTATTTTCTTAACATACCTAACTAAATATGTACAGGTTTGATATATTTTATCTACCTAAAGATAAATTTATGAAGTTATCTACCATTAATAATGGTGATAAAATAAAAATGTTTGATGTGAAACATATTGTTAAAGTAAATGATAAGGTAATGAATTTGAAGGGTTTTAAGTTGCTCTCTCTAAATCAGCCCAACTAGGGTAAGTATGATTTAAATATGTTTTTTTAACAAATATTTAAAATGAAATATAAATGTACTTTTATAATGCCATCAAGATAACCTTGAACCCATCAACAAACATACGTGGATTTATACACAGCACAGTATATTTGCACCGTTAAAATTCTTTTTGTTCTTAAAGATTTCTTTGGGCGATGGTGATAAACGTTCTAGTATATATAGGTATAGTATAATAGTCATTAAAATTTTAAGGTGGGTATGGCCAATGTAATTGAAGAACCAAATGGCAAACTTTCGATCACTTCTATATGTTACAAGTCTTAGTAAGATTTCATTAAGATGAAAAGCATATCATTAAAAAGTAGACTGTAAAATCATAGTTTAATATTCAAGAAAAACATGGTTTATTCATTATTTAACCAATGTAGTACCGTAAACTCAGTAAAGGATGGTTGCCACACCCTCTGGTGTGGCTGTATGATTGTTTGACTGTAAGAAAAGAACTCATAAGATTGAATACTTATATACTGACAGGTAGAATTGAAGACGCCAAAACCTGGCAATGTTGCTGCATTAACTCTGAGTTTTAGTACATTTTGACTTGTACTAAATAAAATAATGAAACAAAAATGCTCCTAATATAATTTATTTTAACATTATTATTTATTTAAATTTTATTTAACATTATCTAATGCATATATAATCGAAAAACTTAAAACTACAGCCACAATAATTTATAGGTTAGAGTTGATTTATTATATTTGCATTGAAATTTTTTCCACACCAATATAGGTAGATTTCTAGTTCTGAACAATAACACCTATGCACATAAAGCTTTCACACTCTATAATTCAATATATTACAGTTAACGTATATTAATTATATTTATTATAATTATATATTAATATTAATTATTGACCTATAGTTCTTTCCTCTTTCATTACACTGTCTTGGTAATCGTCAGCATTATAATCCAACGCTATTGAAGTAAATTACTAAGCTCTTTATTTCCAAAGTGTTAAAAACTTGCTCACGATTCCATCATTTGTCAATTTATTCTTCAATGTATCTGATAGAGTTCATCCAAACCGAAGGTGTTATTGTCGACAATTGTTCTTCCCATAAATTCAGATAGTTCTGGTTTGAATAACATATTTCAGGCATATTTCTAAAATATATATTACATAAAATATAAATAACTATTTAATTTATATTTAACGAGTAACAATTTGAAATAGTTCATTCATTAACATGGTTTCTTCAAAACTTATTTTATGTACTTTAAGCCATTCCTTAATTGCCGCTTTTGTTAATGCACTTTTTGGAATCTTCTCCACCAAGCTTTTGTGATATTGTGCATTGTTCATAACAATAACTGATTATTCCTCCAAGTTCTTTAAAAGCTGATTTTCAAACCACTTAAAAAACAAGTTATGGCCCATTTCTCCATGGTAATCACCCTTGGACTTAGAGCAAAATACTCTAATAATTCTGTACCAGGAATAAAACCATTCCTATTTCCAGTATGAAGAACTACTTGAACTACTTGATTCTTAATTTTATTATATGTTTTTAAAAATTCTAATTAATATCTTTTAAAAACGATATCTAGAAATTCCATTAAACTTCTTCGTGGGTTATCTTTACACCGCTTAAATCCTGTATGATTCAACAGCGTATGAAAAATATTGAAATTATTGAAAAAGTAAACTGAAATAATTGTATTAAATTATGTTTCGATTCTGATACTTCTGATTCTGTTTCTTCTCTGATAAAGCTAACATCAAGCCGTTTCTTTTTGGTGAATTTAAGGTCATATTGTTTTTTATTTTTTAAGATATTTTAGTGACCGCTTCCATACGAATACTCAGTGCAACACGCTAAAAGTATTTCGAATTAAACCCCCGCCGATTAGAAATTTATTAAAATAAAGCGTTAAAACAACGTTTGGCGGTTTACAACCTTTAACTATAATATTTTGAAGAGTTTTGCAGACGTTTGGCGGTTAAATTTTCGAACTTAGCAAACAGCATTCTATCACTTTCTAAATAGAATAAAATGGGAAGGAAGATATTGACTGACTGTAAAACGAATTTACAACTTTCGACAGGCACATCTTGTTGATGTGAGTTAACTGCTGTTTTGAATAGACTATTGTTACTAATGATCGCCCAGTGATCGAAATTCTATTTTAATTTATTGAACTCTCCTACTCATAGGCAACCAAAATAAATTGAAAGGAATATATATTTGTATACCGAACTTTGCTTTCAAAACGATTTTTTTAAAGTTTTTAATTTCTACCATACTTCAACTTTTCAACGTTTCTACCAAACCAATGTTAGCACTAGGATGTAGAAAATGGTTAAGACATGAAAGCTTTACCAATTCGGTTCCACTCGCATATGACCGACTCGCGATCGTAAGCATTAACGCTCCCTAAATATTTTTTAATTCGGCAAAATTATATTTAAAAAATGAGGCATTAAAAGGAAGAATTGGCAGCTCCGCCTTGGGGATCGGGAGTTTAATTGACGGCTATAACTATGTCAAATTTCGAAATTTTATATTTGCTAAAGCATACCAATATACATATATTAGACAGAATAAATTATAGATTAATATTTTTTGCCTGGTCCTGATCTTTGATTCAATGCAGTTTGTGCTGCTCGAAATGTTCTTATCTTAATTGGATAATAGCAGAGAACGCTGAAGAATATCCACTGAAATATATTTTTTTTACACAGAAAAAACAAAGTAGGATATCATAAATAACGGTATCTAAACGAGGAAAAAGAATAATGCTATATGTTTACTTACAAAGAAATATTTATTTATTTTATATATTACAAAATAAACAAAAATAATCGTCCTTATCAAATACAACTTTACTTTGGAATTTCATATGCTATTAAGTGGGATGTATAATATTGGTTGATAATTTAATATTAAATATAATTTTGTTGTTATATAAATCAAATATATTTTCAAAATGAAATTAGCAATTTGTTAAATATTCGTTCTAGAAGGGTGGTACATGTACTTGGGATTTCCCATGCTTTGAGTAAGTTACTTTAATTTAGTACTAATCTGTATAAAATAATCTCAAATAACAAAACTAAATTCACCTTATTTTTTTAAAACTCTTTTTCTCTCTTCTCTTGTAACAAAATACTAATAATGTTATCATATATAAATTGCTTCATAATTATAATACATTTAATGCATATATTATGGAAGGACTTCTCACTCCATCTTACGTTTCCTTATCAATTCATTTCGATATCGCTGTATGTATTCCTATTTTGTTTTGTTACTTACTACCTGAGTATGTTTTTCTTGTAAAGTTCTACTGACTTCTTCTATATCTTGTAATTCATCCACTACATTCTCCTGATTCGTTTACAATTTGGTCATAAATCTACATCCCAAAAGTTTCATTTAGACACTGTCACTATCTGAGCCACTATTCAGCCGATCACTAAATTGTTCATTATCGGTCTAACACTTGTTTACGATTCCACTTATTGTTATTTCCATTTTCACAACATATAGATAATGGTAATAATGGGCATTAAATAACATTAATTAACATTGGGTACATTTATAGCCAACTTCATGTTGAAGCTTAAACTGATGTTTTATTTTTCAGTATGTCATTTCCTAGTATGAACAAAACATTTTTCAGCTGAAATTTTCTGAATTTGTTCCCAATAAATCGCATATTTAGGATGTTTTACCTTCTTACTTCAATTTGAAGAAAACTGAGTTTGCTCGAAAATGTTTAGCAACCATGCTCTATCGATTTCAACGATGTGAATATTGCTTTCGATGTTCTAAAAGTAGTGATTTTGGCAACTAAGACAATTAGCGTTCAGCACGTCTAAAATTTGAAGATGAGGATTTGACAATTTGATGAAATCATTAATGAGATTGTTGTCGACTACAGCGGATACGTTTGATATGAAAACTGCTTCGAAAACGGCCGGAATATCAGCAGAAACACAACAATAATATTCTTCAGTGTGACAATGCTCGACCACATGTTGCAAAGTCGGTGAAAATATATTTGAATATATTAAAATGGGTGGTACTAACTTCTATCCCACCCGCCTTATTCTCCAGACTTTACATCTTTTGATTACTACCTGTTTCGACATATGAGTAACCTGTCTGAACAGCGCTTCAAAAAATGGATACATTTGTAGATATTCTTAAAAGATAGTATCGTCTTTTGAAGGTGAAATTCTTTCAAAACTAAAAAATAACAATAAAGTATATAAAAGTAAATGATAAAAAATATTAGTGTATATATACGAAGGTGGTTCAAATATGATCGAGACAAATACTCTGACACGTTTATTTACTATTGAAAAAATGTTTCTAGGTATTTCCTCTCAGTAGTTCTGCATTTTGTCGATCTTTCCGGTTTTTTTCAGAAGTTTCCGGAAGTTTTTTGATGCCGGTATCGAACAATTCCTTGGACAAATTGGACAGCCATGTACGCACGAACTCTTCTACCTCGTCGTCGGTGTTAAATCTTTTACCTCCGAGGGCTTCTTGCAGTGGTCCAAACATGTGCTAGTCGCAGGGTGATAAATCCGGACTGTGGGGGGGGGGGGTTTCAGTACCTCCCATCCTAATGCCGATATTGTATCGAGCGTGAGACACGCGGTTGCATCAGGGCGAGCGTTATCCTGGAGATAAATCGCACTTTGTGCTGAAGTGCTCCTCCAGAGTAGTATGCTGCATTAGTGGCACATTGGGTACGGAGGAAATCGACGTACAGCAGCAGCAGCTTAAAATATCACATTACAGAGTAATAACAGTAGATGTAAAATGTGAAATGAGAGTTATAGCCTTCAATAAAAATATAAGAGAAATATTTCTTCAATATTTCCTTGTTGATTTTTAATATCTACTCTTAAAAAATTGTACTGTTTCGTGGTAACAGAATTATCGAAGGCTTGAAGATCTTGAAACGAAATAGGGTTATTACTAAATTAATTAAAAGAAACTTTAATTTTACTTAAACTAACAAGATTAAAAGGTTATGTTTCGAACATTCAGAAGACACAAGCAATCTAAATAATTGAATTGTGTTTACCACATTCACGCCAGCTTTATGTCCGTTATATAAACGCTTAGATTGGTTACATTTAATACAGCAATAATTAAAATATTTTAGCTCACATGGGTATATTTATCATTCATTAAAATAAGAAATTATAGAAATTTTAGAAATGGAAAAAATACGTTTGAATGTTTTTAATAGTGATTATAGTATTAGGCGCTTACGTGTACTTGGATCAGCGATATCTATTGATACAAAATACGAATATTAAAGCAAACAACTGCCAAATTCGTTTTTCTTCATAGAACAGTAGTTTCTAATTTAGTAGTGTTGACTTACTCAGTGTGTACTGTCGCCAACGTATAACGTTATTGTACAACGTATCTGTTAACGAAGTCAATCAAACACTTTTAGAAACATATAGTGATAGTGATCCATTATTGCTGGTTTTTCTTTTCAAAGATCTAAAAGGTTTTGATTACAGTTACAAGGGACGACAAGGAACGGAGGGCCAAAAAATTATGAGAATAATAAATTGCAAGACGAATTAATGCTTATTGGACAAAAACCCAGCTTTCTCTGAACCGAACTCTCTAAGAACCTTCAGACATTATGGATGTTTATGACTGACCTGTTTCCAAGTCTTTGCATGCGATGGGAAATATCTAAGAGGCTCTCATATGGATTGGCTCAAGATGGCATATCGAAAAGGAGATTTTTTGTGTAACTGGCGATCAAAAGGAACCGCAAATGTCTATTGAATAAATTCTAGATATTTTGGTAAAAAAAGATTGACAACAGCGAGTAACTGACGCAAAATAATTCGTTTGTGTGACAACTGACGGAGGGTAAACTAATTATTGATATTTTTTATTTTTGCAGAGATCTCCATCTTGATATAGATACAGACATATATATTGTTAGTGGATCCAACAGACTACACGATTAAAACAATTTAAATGTAATTTTTCATATCGAGTAATGTGTAATCGTTTCTTAATGAGTTTTATTTTTGTTTGAATATATGTTCGGTGATATCAAGGCGATGCAATGATGCTTGACCTGACAACAACAAAATTTTTATTTTATCCCAATTCGGACTGCATGTAAATGTGATGAACAATGGTGTTGTCGATATCAGACATTCCATCTACGTTACTTATGAAAATATCAGAAAAATATATGTAGCTAATGCCAGAATAAAGCTTCGGTTGATTAAACCTAATGTATAGTAATCGCTTACTTGGAATTTCCACACATATAAAGAAAAACATCATGAGAAGCTATTGATTATAAATAAATCATGGGTTTAAATTGATTATCGATGAAAAAAATCATGGAAACACTTGTCAATTTTCTTGACGAGGAAAATAATGCTGCCATAATAATGAGAAGTAGTTACTACCAAAGGAGGAAGACTATGTTTTTATAATGTAAACGATTTTATAGAGTTAAAATTGGTTTGAATTACATTATATATTGAATTTAAAATAATTTTTTAATATTATTTTACAGTCCTTATATGTTGATTTGGGCTGATGGAAAATAGCGATTTTATATCACATGAAATTTGTATTTTCAGAGCGACCACATTTTGTATGTGTATTTGCATATGTTTAAGACGGCAGACATTTTCCGAAGAAGTGAACCATTGGCAAATTTAAACAAAACCTAAAATCTGTTACATAAATATACGTACCAGTATATTCGTTTCGTTTCGCTGCTTGAAATTAGTCAACAGTCATATTGATTTTCCTTTCGCAAATAGTAATTAAATATATCATGAAATGCGCCATGTAAAAAAGGTAACTATTAATATTTGAAATATTGGTATTGGTTATTGTGTCAATACATTTATACCTAAAAAATAACGCAATAGTAAAAATAGGTAGTAAAAAAATTAGTTAATTTTTAATAGACTCGATCTCAGTGAGATTTATTTAATTTAGTGTTTGTTATTATTGCTGCATTTTATAGTTTGATTGAAATAGTCTCAGTAGAGAAAAGTTAAAAATATTGAGGCCATATATCAAAGAAGCAAAAACGATTATCAAATTTAAATACTATATTACTCGATGCAACGAAATACACAAATGACGGTGAAGTTTTATTAATCTTTTTAGTAATCTTATTTAGTGCCTGCATGTATTTTGATCAGCGATATATATATATCTGACAATAACCTTATTCAAGCAAGTAACCAAATTCTAAGGTTTTTTTATTTCAATCGTTTAATTTCTCTATATAAAATAACAGTTTTCTATCCAAGAACTTTCAGACCTAAGACTTACGGCTTATAAGTTTATTCATCGACTCTTTTCGTACATTTATTATATATCTAAAATGGCGAGAAACGGCTACAAAAGGAATTGACTTAATATAGCGTCTCGAACCACTCTCACATTGCGATTTCATTGTCTGTCAGGCTGAAAACTAGCGGAAACAAGGTCTACTCAATGATTCCAAGCGCAAAAAGTCATGAGTTAATCCAGGGGAATACCGTCGAAGTCGAATATTAATGATCATACAATTTTGCTATGCATATGGTGAAATTAGCAAGGTGTAGTGTATTACTTCAACATTAATTATCAAATAAGGTCCAGATACCCAAACTCTACTTGATCGCGTTCATTGTTTATGTCTCTACCGACACTTTCCGCGTCTGGTCTACGTGCCTTAGTATCGGCTTTCCTAATTACTGCCTGCGCCCAGTTATTGATCAGGTCTATATCTGAACTGTTATTGTTCCCTTATAGATCTAATTCTAATCCTCTAAATTCTTGAAACCCCACCGCCCTGCCGTACAGGTTTCTAGCACTTGTTGTTTCGTCCAGGGTGTATTCGACCATTATGTGTTTGGTCTGCACATTCGCACAGACCTTCACTTTTCCTTAATCTAAATCTGCTGATGTATGCAGCCATATTTCCATGTCCTGCTGTTAGATGTACCGCCTTTTTACTTAAGCTCAATCTCTCGCTCATGGAGAGTTCTGCTATCGCTTGAGTTGTTCCAAACCAGTGCCATCTGTTGATTGTTTCGCTTTTTTTTCTCGCATTTGATCTGTCTTTTACTTATCCATCCCTGGTTATCCATGTCTACTATCACCTTTCTTGTTGCCTCCTTGGCCAATCTGTCTACCCTTATCATTTCGGGTGTGGACAGGCCCCTTGTCCATTGTATTTTTATATTAATATAAATCTCACTCAGCTCTTTCAATATCACCATAGCGCTATCTGGCTGTCATTTCTGAAAATGTATTTGTAAATTATTTTATTTTTGTTAACATTGTTCACCGCTAGCGTCAAAGCGAATTCTGTTTTATTGTCCATTCTTTGATATTTTCAAAATGGCCGCACTTAATCCATCCAAGCCGGCACTAGCATCCACCCATATTGTTGTATCTGATTTTGCCACTTCCATGTTTGTCCAGGCAGTGTTCCATGGCAACGGTTCGGATTTTGGATCAACTTTTTTTGTTTTGTTTGCTCAAAGTGACCTGCGCCAGTGCTTCTGTGTGAGAAGGTGGGAATGCGCGCTACAATCCTCAAGGCTTCGGTTGATGTATTTCTATAAGAGCCCGATGCGGTTTTTTCCCTTGCCTTGCTTCTCCATATCTCTGCTCTATACAGGGCAGACTTTATAACCTGTTGGTAGAGGATTTTCAGAAATTCGGTATTCTTGTTGCCCTTTCGCCCCTTCAGCGATTCCCAGATCATGGCTAAGATAATCCTAGTTGTCATCTTCTCTCTAATATACCGGGAAATATATGTCCTAGTAAATTTAGGCATCTATCTATAGTTATTTACAAGTATCGTATTCTTTCCTGAACTCTTCAGGTTTTATTGTCTACTCGTATTGACAGTGGTCTGATCTTCTTCTTCTTCTTCCGAACTTCTCCGAGTTATAAATCGCTCCGTTATTTTGCGCCCATTTCATGCAGGTCCCTCAGCATTTATCCCAAGCCACATCTATATTGTTTTATATGTATTAGTTTTTATAGTATTTAACGCCATTTAAGGCCAATTTAAAATCCCCGGCCTGACACATATATAACTCTAGAATTAATAATTAATATTTAACCTTAACTCTCAAAAAATGCGTCTATAAATTTGACAGCTGTTGGATTATTAGTTTGTAAATTATAGCATTTTAACTGCAGCTACTTTTGTTATTGTGAAAAAAAATTGATAAGAAGGAATTTCGCATGTTGATAAAATATTGCTTTTGGAAGGGAAAAAATACTGTTGCAGCAAAAACTTCCCTTAATGCCGAGTTTCCGGGCACTGCCCCAGGAAATTTTGATGTGGTGAAATGAGCACCCAAGACGGTGAACCTAGTGAACGCCCAAAAGAGATTGTTGCCGACGAAAACATTTAAAAAATCCACAAAATGATTTTGAATGACCGTAAATTGAAATTGAATGAAATAGCAGATGTTCTAAATATATCAACTGAACGTGTACATCATATCATTAACGAATATTTGGGTATGAGAAAGCTCTGTGCAAAGTGGGTGCCGCGCGAGCTCACTTTTGATCAAAAACAATGACGAGTTGAGGATTCGGAGCAGTGCTTGAAGATGATCAAGCATGATAAACCCCAGTTTTTGCGTCGATATGTGGCATGCGTCATTCGAGTGGACTGCACACGATAATGCTCCAAGGCGTGGGAAAACGTAACAGCCGGCTGGCAAAGTTATGGCGTCTGTATTTTGGGATGCGCATGGAATAATTTTCATTAACTACCTTGGAAAAGGAAGGACCATCAACAGCGAATATTACATAGCGTTATTGGATCGTTTGAAGGGCGAAATCGCCGAAAAACACCGGCATTTGAAGAAAAAGAAAATGCTGCTTCACCAAGACAATGCACCGTGTCACAAGTTAATGAAAACGATGGCAATAATCCATGAATTGGGCTTCGAATTGCGTCCTCATCCACCGTATTCCCAGATCTGGCCCCCAGCGGCTATTTCCTGTTCTCAGATCTGAAAAGAATGCTCGCTGGGAAGAAATTTTCGTCGAATGACGAGGTCATCGCCGAAACTGAGGCCTATTTTGAAGCAAAGTACAAATCGTACTTCAAAAATTGTATCGATGGTCGCTATAATCAATGTATCACCCTTGAAAGGAATTTTGTTGAATAAAAAAAATTGCCAAAAAATGTGTTTTACTATGGATATAACACCCCTAGGTCGGTCACTTTTCAATTGACTTCATTGAAATTCATTCATTCATTGATTCAATTGTTATTGCTGATCAGGCTGAATCTGATCGCCCGCGAACGCCTGAATACTTCTGTGACAGTTCCCCTTGTCCACTCCATGCATGGTCCGAAACCAGCAGTTTTTAAACAAGAGCCACAGCGTGAGCCCAAGACTAGAGCCCTTCGGGCAGCCTCTGTCTATGCGTTCTGTTACGTTGTTACTTGTAACGCTCCTATCAGACAAAAATTTTGCCACCGTAGATTCCGTTCTATTTGGCCTATTTTGCATCTTTCCATCTCACTTAGCACTGAGTCTTGCGGTATTAAAGGCATTCTTGAGAACCAGCGTCACCATCAATACGTTTTTTTTTTTTTTTTTGTTCTGGCCTAAAAACCAGGCGGTGGAATGCATGACGCATACCTGGTCGCGGAGACTTGCCCTGGAGTGACAAGTTGGACCGGGTTATGTGGGACTGCCTCTGGGCTTACCAATACACTAAACCGAAACCGCCTCACAGTTGACCCCTGTGGATCACTACTGCTACTGCATTAAATTTGGGGATATGGCACCCGCTGATCGGGCAGCCGTTATTGGGCACGAGAGCCCGGCGATTCTATTGATTCGCGAACCTGAGTTAACACACAACTGGGTACTGTTGTATGGGGGCAAAAGTTATGACTGTAGCGACGGATGAGGTCGTTTCAGCCTGGAAAAGGGGGAGAGCTTAGCGGTGACGCGGTGCTAAGCTCCCAGCATGTCGACCAGCTCGCGAACAAGCGCGTTTTCAGAAGAACTTGAGCTGAGTTGTTGTTTGTGGAATGATTGAGATATGAAGTGCTTGATTTCTGGAGTGTCAGTTTCCCTATGGATTTGATTATTTCTGACAAACCATGGAGCGTTTAATATTCTCCTGAGGAGCTTATTTTGGAAAACTTGAAGCCGTTTGACCTGGTTGGGTGTAACAAACTTGAAGTAGACATTAGATCCGTAGAGGAGTACGGACCGAATTAACATCTTGTAAAATAAGCATTTGATGGAGATGGGAAGCCTGCTAGAAGGGCAGATCAGAGGAGATAGCAGGTTTGCTATCCCCGAACCTTTTTGGATTGCTTTCTGGATTTGGGAATGCCAACCGAACCGCCGGTCGAAGTGAAGACCTAGGTACGTGACGTTATCCAGCCATGGAATTATTGCGGTGTCGATCTTAAGTTGCGAGACGCGCAGTGCGTAACGCTTCTTGTGGAAAATGATGGCCTGGGTTTTCAGGGGGTTGATTTGCAACCTCCAGAATTTGAACCACTTGACCGCATGATCGAGCTGCTTCTGTAAACGCTCATGAATTGTAACTTCGAACCTGGCGGCCGTGAAGAAAGCAGTGTCGTCAGCGTAAAAGGCGACGTCAATATGCTCTTTTCTCGGCATATATGAAATAAAGAGATTAAATAAGGCTGGGGCCAGCGGGGAACCTTGAGGTACGCCAGCATCGATTTGTTTACGACTGGAAAGTGACGCCCTGATCTTGACCTGGAAACCTGTCCTGACCTGTCCGAGAGATAGGACTTGATGAGAGCGGTTAGGTCTTCTGGGAGGCCTAACCGCACGCACTTTGCGAACAATCCGTCGTGCCAGACCTTGTCGAAGGCTTTGGTTAGGTCCAGAAGAACTGCTCCAAGCTTTTTACGTTGGTCAAGAGCATGATGGATGTGTGCAGCCAGACGGGAAGCTTGATGGACGGATGAGTGGTGAGCGCGAAAGCCGAAATGTTCATCTGGAATGATGTTGTTTTCCTTTGTGAAAGAGTTGAGAGCGTAGAGTATTGCCCTCTCGGCAAGCTTCGAAATGGCGCTGAGAAGGCTGATAGGCCTGTAATCAGATGGAGATGATTTTGCTCCTTTCTTGGGTATAACCGCTATATGTGCGTGTTTCCAAGACGCCGGGAAGTGTTGCAGTCTCATGATGGAGTTAATAATGTTTGCCAGTTCTGCGAGTTGCTTATGCGGGAGCTTTTTTAACTGGGTAATCGATATTCCATCGAAACCTGGAGATTTTTTGGTTTGAAGTTTGCCGATCATAGTCTGTAGAGACTTTGGAGATACAAAATGGTTGAGAAGAAAGGCGGGGGTTACTGGTCTTTTGACGGAGTTGGATTCGTTGATGACAGTGTCAATGTCTTTAGTTTTAGTGTTCTGTGCGGGTGGGAGGCATTTCATTTGAGCTTCGTAGGTCTCTGCAAGGAGCTCGACTTTTTCTTGGTCAGTGACTGCAAAATTTCCTGTAACCGCTGACTTCAGGGGAGGGATGACATTGTGCGTCTTCCCCACGAGGCATTTGGAGACACGCCAGAAGGAAGGGGGGCCATCCAGCCTTTGGTCCGCGAGAAATGAGTTCCATTTCATTGCTCGCCAAGTCGAGACGGCCGCCCTTACCCTCTTGCATGCTCTGTTCGCCTCCCTTTTGTCTGCAGCATCAAGGGTGAATCGAGCTAATCTGCATAAACCGTTTTTGATGCGAATTTCACGTTTAAGAGAAGCGGGAAGATTGTTTTTCCACGGCTGGGGTTGTGATGAAATTTTGACTGTGGAAGATTCGTGAGCAGACTGAATATCGCGAGTTAGCTTGAGTACGGCTTCCTCGAGGTGTTCTGGTGTGTTAATTTTCGGAATTGGATCGGATTTCAGGAGAAGAGATTGGTAGTTTTTCCAGTCGGTTTTTTTCCTGAATCTTGTTAGTGGGACTTGAGTGGTGGCGCAGTTTCCGAGTTTGAGAAGGATCGGACGATGATCAGAGTCTAGTTCGTCAAGGACTCGAACTTCGGAATCGCGATTTACGTCTTGAAGAATAAAGAAATCAAGGATTCTTGCTGCGCCTTGAGAGACTGTACTAGGGTGATGGGTGGGTTCATCTGGCAAGGCAAGACCGTAGCCCAGATCTGCACTTAGAGCTACGATGGCGTTACCTGCGGGATTCGCTCTGGAGCACCCCCAGGTGGGGTGGTGGGCGTTGAAGTCGCCACCTATTATTTTCGGAAATTTTCCTTCGACGAGTGATCGGTATTCGGCATAGTTGAATGCAGAAGATTTCCTGTACAGGGATGTAATCACGAAGGGACGTTCTTGGATATCGATTTTAATGGAGGTTGTTTCGAAGTTGTTTACTGATAACGATGGAAGGAGCTCGTGTTTGACTCCTTTTCTGACGAGAATGGCGGTTCCACCGCCTCGACCCGGAGTTCTATCGTTTCTGTAGACAAAAAAGTGTTCGAAAGAGAGACGATGCGAAGGTTTCAGGAAAGTTTCCTGGATGAGCACGATGTCGACGTCATAGAATGTTATGACGTCCTCCAATTCCGCTTGCTTTCCGCGTAAGCTATTTGCATTCCATGTCATCAGTATAAGAGATTTCGGAACAGCCATTTAGAAGAGTTAAAGGCTGCTGAAAGTTATAGAGACAGGTAAGTGTTGCCGCTTAGGCGGCGACATTTGGAAAAAGACGAGCAAGTTGGTGAGCCAGGGCGATCACTTGTAGGAAAGCCTGCGGGTCAGTAAACGCCTGCATTGTGGAGTTAAGGTCCGGTGTATTGGTTGGAGCAGGAGTTTGAGTTGGAGCAGGCTGGGTAGCGCTGGCTAATTTTTGGGCTAGCTTTCTGCCACCTTGGTTACTCCATGCAGAACCTTGTGGAGGTCTGGTTTCGGTCGGAATTTTTGGTTTTCTTGGAGCAGGACGGCAGGTGCAACCGCTGAAGTTTGCGGTATGAGTTTCACCGCAGTTGCTGCACTTTGGAGGTGCTTCTGGGATTTTGGTACAGGATCTAGTGTGGTGATGCCCGGCACATTTGACGCACCTTGGGGGGGCTCGGCAATATGAGCTGGAGTGCCCGAAAAGCTGGCAGTTGAAGCACTGCACTGGCTGGCCGTTTCCTCTCTGGACCTCGACCTTCACTGTGATGACGCCGAGTTTGGTCATATATATGATCTGTCGCTCTTCGCGAGGGACAACTACCTGAACAATTGGTAGTTCTATCCCGGATTTTAATTTCCATCTTTGCACAAATTTGGGATGGAAGCCTTGATCAAAGAGAAGTTCACGTACTTCGTCAATGCAGAGTGATTCTGGGATGTTTTTTATTATTACCCGGAATGCTCTCTCCTCCGGATGACAGAAGGAATGGTAAGGGTAATTCCTTTCCTCGAGCAGGGTAGTAAGTTTACGGTAATTGTCGCTTGTGGCGACGAATAAGAAAATGCCGTCCTTTTTATTTCGGGTTATAATGTCTATTGATTGTGCCTTAGTAATTCTAATGAGCTCCATGAACCTCTTCTTATCACGGAGCACTATAGGCGGAATTTTTTCCTTTGGGGGACTTTGAGAAACAGTCGCCGAAACGGTTGGCACTATTTTTGCTGTGGAGGTTAAGACTTGTTTAGTGACCTGGCTACTTACCTGCGCAGGCTGGTCTTGGGTTGGTCTTGTGGTAACTTGTTTCGGTACTGGCTGTGGGGCCGTCTTGGTGGTCGGCTTGTTTTGCACTGGTCTGGTGGCAAATTTTGTAATCGAAGGCTGTACGTTAGCCTTGGCTTTCGATTGGGTAGATTTAGTGGCTGGCTTGGCTACCGGATTGGGTTGTGATTTGGGAGCCTATTTTCCCTTGTTGCCGGCCTTCGGCAGCTGGCTTTCCTGAGGTGGAGTGACGGGCCCTCTTTTCCTTTTTCCCACCAAGGTGAAACCGTCTTCTGAGTCTTCAGTTTGGTCTAAGTGTTGTGTCGGTTTAGCTGGTGTCTGGGACTGAATTTCTATGGCAGCGGGAATCTTTACTTCCATGGCATCTCTTTGATGCTTCATGAATTGTGTTATCGTAGCTGTGAGAGTTTTTATTTCTTCCTTGAGCTCTTCGGAAGCCTTTTCGCTCTTTTCCAGCTTTTCCGTCTGTTTGTTCAGGGCGTCTGTTTGGGCTTTTGCGAACGTTTTAAGGTCAGCTATCTGCTTTCGCAGGTCTTCGTTCTGTTTTCTCAGTTCCGTTATAAGCACTTCTCGGCTGTCTTCTGAAGATGGTCCATTTGAATTTGAAACACTGGGATTATGTTCAGGAGGCGACGTCGGCTCTGACGTACATGACGTCATTGCCTTGTCTGTAAAAACGCCTTTTCGGCGCTTACAGACGCTTTTTTTTTTTTTTTTTTTTTTTTTTTTTTTTTTTTACGTAGGCACTGGTGAAACGTGATAACGGGTCGACCGTCTTAGGGAAAGTTTCGGGTAATTCTCGGAAGCGCAGGTAGGTTCGGCGGACCGGACACGACCGTTCTCTTCGAGAGCTAGCACGGAACTGCCCCCCCCCATCAATACGTGTCTTTCACATGTTCTCTCATCCCTTATCCATTTTACCAAATCATTCAAGGCATTCACCGTTGACCTACCCTTCCTTAAGCCGCATGTATTACTGAAAACATCACCGTTTTGCATGATAGGACTTGGCTACCGTTTGTAAAAGTTGTGAAGATTGCTGTAAAGGCGAAGTTGTGAATGCGCTGTACGAGTACATCTCGAGTAGGAAATTCTGCCGCACTCAGCGTTCTCACTAGATCTAGCGCCTTCTGACTTCTACAATTTATTCAAGTCGATACAGCTTGACTTTGGTGGCACATTGCTTCGAGATGCTAAATTGGTGCAAATGAATCGATTACTCAATGGTTGGCAAAACAACAAAGCTCTTTCCATACGATATCGCCAAGTTGCCAGAAAAATGGAAAAAAGCTGTAAAAAACTGTGAAAAATATTTTTATGCAGTGAATTATATATTGAAAAAATGATTATATGATTATATTGAGAAAATTTGTTTTAATGTGAAAAATGATCGTAATGCATGCAAGTAACTAATATTCAACAAAATTCATAATAAGATGTAATACAAATTATAATTGCATGAATCTATGTTGGTTAAATTTCAAAAGCTGATTTCATAGAAGGAAAATATTTCACATTCATAGCTCTGTTTTTTAAATTATTGGTTTAAAGTTATGGCTTATAGCTAATATCTTATAAGCCATTAGGAAAAAATGTTTAGCTTTTAATACATTATATATTAGACACATTAATATTTATATATTTTCAGTATTTTATATTATACATTACATAAAATACATTTCCAGATATCCTGTGATACATATTCGATAGTTTTCCGATAATATACATTTCCCTATACATTTGTGACTTTAGCATGTTCTTGTGCATGGCGAGGAACTTATGTGACAGGTTTTAGTGTTCATTTACACTGACAACGGCGATATTCTCTGCTCATCTTCATTAGGAATTGACTGCGCCTGTTTAACAAGGCGACTTTAAGATATTTTTATTCGAATATAATTTTATAATCCGTCGCTAGTATTACTTCGTTATATTTTTTGTTTTTGCTTAGAGACTGTTGTCAAATAGATATCATTAATTATTGTATTTTTATTCATATTTTAACGCAATATATACAGTAAAAATCTGACATATATCAAGCTAATAAAACGTTTATATTACCTAATAATTAATTTTTGTTTCTATTTATATGCTTTAAGAAGGAATAAGATACAGCCAGAAAGTGTAGAGAGGGAGATGTAGAGTGCTATATATGAGTCACATGCTATAGCAATAGGGTACTTTATACCCTCCTTTGAGTTGATCTTAATATTGTTTTAAAAATTATTACATAGGACAAATAATATAAGGAAAACTTGCAATAGCAATAATAAGCAGCATCGCTTATGATCACTAACATTGAATTTATTGGTCAGATGGATCCTATAAAATCGCAGTCCCTAGTAGCAACGAATAATCTATTGAAGACCCAGTTCTTGCGCACAACGAGTTCTTCTGCATTGCTTGGGGTTCTCCTACACACTTACACAAACAGGGCGATGTTCTCGGCTCGGCTAGTATTTGAATAACTTATATGTATTGCTTCATTAAAGTACCATCGAGTCTCTCATGGTGTGGATGCATTTTGTACTGTAATCGTGGAGGTTTGAGTTTTAACGATAATTTTTGCTATTGAGGGTGAATGTTTATACAATTATCAACATATAATTCAACTAAAGCAAAATACTTGTCGAATTAGTCCATGTTTACCTTTTAAATCGACATTATTTAACGAAACTAATAGACACGAAACGTAATTTTACAACACAAACAAAATATTAATTCTGTTTTGTTCTGCGTGCTCAAGAAAATACAAATTATCAGAATAATTGAACCGTCTGCGAAATTCAACAAAGCTCAAAATCCGTTACGCAAATACTCGTGTTTATACAAACAAACGGAAATTTAACACAATTAAAATATTTTATTGGTGATACATTCGAATTTTCATAGCCTGGAAAACGGAGTTGAACATTAATTTTCCTATATAGAGCAATATTTTCTCATTTATATAAAATACAGTGGAATTAACGAAAATTTGCAATAAATAAATGTGTTTATGTTTATTTAAGCCAAAAATTTCTTCTCTGAAATAACTTTTTGAGGAAGGCTCTTATTGGATGGTCTCTTATGATATATATTATTGAATTATGCTAATTTTTAGAGTAAAGTTGGTTAGATATTTCTATATCAGGATGAACTTACGGCATCAACAATAAACTGGATCTATTCCCGCCTTACTACAACAATGTCATGTTGTAAAATATACCGATTAATAATAAATACATATTTTCATATCTTGGTTTTTGCAGGTAAATGCATACTGCACGATCGAAAAAGAAGGCTTACAAAAAGTTACAGTTGCCAACATTTTATCATTAATTAAAGCCTAATTTATTAATTGAATTATTTTATTTAGTTGTTGCAGTTGTTTTCTACCGTTACTGTTTCTGAATTATTGAATTATGCTAACTTTTAGAGTAGAGTTGGTTAGATATTTCTGTCTGCACAAGTTATTGTGCATTAATGTCAATAGTCTTCAAACTTCCCAATATTACAGCCATTATATAACTTAAGACCTTCTTTAACTATGTATCCACTGCACTCTTTCTCTCTACATCCTCATTCAGTTTATACTCTATTACAACTAATATATTATGTCTAACCGTCCTGAAGTGCAGACGTACTCGTCGCAATGTCCCGTGTTACCTCAGTGTTTTGTTAATGTCAAGAAATTGCAACTCAACTCAACTTGGCCGCTTTAAATACGTGGTTAGAATACTTTATTACTGAAAACATTTTGCTGGTTGAAAGGTTGCTTTTCATGCCTGCAAAATGTGACATACCTCAGACATCGATCACCTAATATGGTCAGATCATATCCAGGCGTTACGAAGGGTTATGGCATATCAAACGCCCTGTTTCAGTCTCAATCAATATCCTTATATTTTTAAAAACAAACAAATAAGATATTGAGGATGGTTAAGGTTAAGTATGTATGTTATTAGTATCTATAATCATAAACACATTCATTAAAGTGTATTTAAGATGAATTTACGACATCAACAATAAGCTGGATCCATTTCCTCACTACTACCTCAATGTCATATTCTAAAATATACCGATTAACAATAAAAACATCTTTTTATACCTTACGGTTGCCAAAATTGTATCATTAATTAAGTCTAATTTATTAATTGAATTATTTTATTTAGTTGTTGCAGTTGCTTTCTACCGTTACTGTTTCTGCTGTTAAATCAATAAGGTAATGTCTCTTAATACGTAAAGGTAACAACCAAATATTATTTTTTCTGGTCAAAATTGTAGATAATATGGGCCGAAAGTTTTTATATAGAAATTAGCTTTTTAAGTAAATTAATCAAATAAAGTGATATTATTTTTTTCTGGATTTGAAGGGTATGGCAACAAGTATTCAAGCTAGTAGAACCTTCAGTGAGCGTCAGAATATATAAAACTGTATATGACCGATTATTATAAAATACAGAACTCAAGCTTCAAACTACGAATGTTGGTAAATTGCGGAAACTACAAAATTAATTTATAGTAAATAATTTATATACGAACCAAATTTTCTGTTTAATTATAATGCATAAATTTGAATATAAAGCTTGCATGAATTCTGGATTACAGCGTTAATGCAAAAGTAATTACTAGAACATTATACACCGATTGTAGCTTATTTGAAATTTGACATCTGAAAATATTCTGTTTGAACGCATCATCTTATTAATTCAACTTTTGAGTTGTTCTATTATCTTATTTTCGATATACAATTGCTGATATATTCATTATTGAAATAATTCAACGTTGTAATATATCAAAATGTTCAAATTAATCATTGAATTCACATTTTATTTTGAAACATTTAAACATATTTATTCTGTGTTATTCTTAACAGAACAGAAATCATTAATTCTCAAAAAAATATTTGGAATCTTTAACACTTTCATAATATCAACTGTTAACAGATAAAAAAATCAATAAATATAAGAACTATTAAATAAGAACTATATAGAGACAATAAGAAAATATGCAAGAACTACTAAAAGGGATAGGAAGAAAATATTTGGTAAAATTTATTTTAGAGGAATACGATATATAATAGAAATAAAGGCATAAATATAGAAATAAGGTATAATTATAAAACAGATGCATTTTGGATGTAACAAAAGGGAGAGAAATGTTATAAAAAGAAAGAAAATCTAATTATTTTACAACAAATACGAAATAGTGAAGTTAAAAATAAAAAAGTAAAAACATAAAGTTAAAACTGAATAGAGAATTATTCACTTTAAAAGATCTAGAAAACTTCTGTAGAATTGGCGATAGCCCTTTATGTGGCATTAAGCCAATTATTTATTCAATTTGCTATTCGCCGCCCACTATAATTGAATAATGATAAAAATCGTCGGCATATTGCCGAAGGCGGCAAGAAATATTTTCTTAGTACAATTCATACTTTTCAAAACTTGTACAGAATGTAAGAAAATATTCAAATGGAAATTTCTATATCACCCACTAACTTTATTGATTAGAACTTATTTAAATCAATAAATCAATTTAAATGACTTGATGAAATGAACGATGTCGAACTAAGAGTAAATTTGTTACAATACTTTAAAGGAATATTAAATAATAAATTGCATTTGAATACGAGAAAGGAAGATTCTCATTTAAAAAATATGATGTATCTATCGATTAGCACAAATTAGGCATCCTCTTAGCATAATAGGTTGCCCCCCTGAAGGCGTGAAATTTGTCGCGGCTAAATGAAGAATTTTAGGCCTAAAATTGTTGAGTATTATGCCCTATACATAAGTAAATTAAAATAAAATGAAATACACGCAAATTAAGCAACCAAAAATAGCTGTCGGATCGGTAAATCGCTTTTTTCTTTGGACGTGGTGGACGTGCTGCTAGTTCGAACTGTTATACGGTAGATTATTCGTCGTTCCTGTACGTAAAACACGGACGAGTAATTTTTAAAATAAAAATCTGGAAATTTAATTTTTTGGACGATATTAAAACTGAAATTAAGTGGTTAAAATATTATAAACGGAAGTTGTTAATTATTATATTGATAACATTTGGCTGTGTTGTTTAACATTTTGTGTTACTTTCAGTTGGTCGTGTCTGGTTGTTGGAACTATTAAAAAGTTATGACAAGTTTAGGAAGAAACAATTAAGAATAGTATGTTCATGTAAAGCTAAATTTTCCATTTATTATAGAGATAATAAATTAATGTGTTTGTTATCGTATGTCCTCTTTATTTAGATATTGAGACATTCGCAAGTAGATCTTGATTTAATTTGACTGTTGGTGAACACAGAACAGAACAGCAACAAACTTCGTTCTGGCTTAAGAACTGATAGAAATTATTATAGTTGAGAAGACAGAGTATATAATTGTACTAGATGTAATTCTAAAGGTTATTAATATTTTTCTGTAATTTTTATTAACAATTAATATTAACATCTGATTCATTTCAGGTTTTATTATTTATTAACATTTTCTAACATAGTACTGATGGAATACTGATAAAACATACGTTAATTTGTTCTTCAACTGTTAAAATAAATGTTGTAAATAATATTAACAGCTACCGTTTTAAAGATGGAAGTGTGGAGTAAATAATCAAGGACGATGCATTTTTTTAATAGTTTAGGTAAAAGAAATTCTTTTCTTCGACAGCCTAATGAGAATGCAATATATAGTACTTAATATACGCATTTTAAATGATTGATAAATACCAAGGAGTTTAATGATTAATGCAATAAGATATGTGACTATATAAAATTTTTGGAAAGTCAATATTTAATTTAATTATTGCAAGTACATTCCTTTAATACACTCTTCTAAAGTGTAAAAATAAATTATCGAATTGTGTTTGTTGTTGTATATATCAATATTCATATATTCCCTTTTTTAATATACAAATATGTATTTATTATTCCATATAATATATATCTATAATACCTATATATATATATATATATATATATATATATATATATATATATATTCATATATATAAGTGACTGTTTGTTCTTGAAATATTCTGCATATATTTTAATATTTTGATAATATATATATATATATATATATATATATATATATATATATATATATATATATATATATATATATATATGGATGTATATATTCTTCTATATATATATATAAGTTTAGTGACTGTTTGTTCTTGAAATTGTCTGCATATATTTTAATATTGTTAATACACAGACATATATTACTTTAATTAATATTATATATCAAATATATTGAAAATATTGTCAAACCAGGTTTTAATACTGTAGCATATCAATTTTAAATTATTCTATTGATTAAGAGAGAAACATGATTAATTTAATAAATCATTATTAAAAAGTAAACAAAAAGTTGCGCATTACTATATTTAAATGGAATTTTATTATTGTTTGCACTATGAAAGTATGAAATAACAAGTAATTTGACAATATTAGTTTAAGGTGATTACTGAACATACCACATTATTTATTTATTTTTAAAAATAATGCAATTTTTCATACATCAAAATATTATTAGTAACCTACGGAACCAATATTGCGAGTATAAAATCAAGCATTAATTATCCACAGTTCAGTTGGTATAATTATAATTTTCGGTAAAATTATTTTAATAATAATTTATCTGACTAGCGTTTTATTAATGAAGTTAACAAACGTAGTTCGATTTTGGTATCGGACCGATACGTTCGATGTTATTCGATAATTATTCCGGAGCTGTAAATATTTTAATGCGTTTATATCAAAATCACTAATTTGGCACTGTTCCATTCCATCATCGGAATATTTACTAGTTTCCAGGGTCTAATTCGTTTTCCTGAATGTCGAGATGGTACTATTTATATATTTTTAAATTAAATAATATTTGGTATTACTTTTTGGCACTAATGCCTATTTTATATTCATTTTCGTTCGATTACTTTTTTATAGAATTACTAGATTTTTTTAATATCTCTCATTTTCATCACAATATATCACTAGATACATGATTTAGAAGAATGAAACGTAATGTAAGTAACAGAATCTCGGGAGTGGATATACAGAGACATATAGTAAAAGAGATCCAATAAAACATCCATTGCACGTCATCAATTTTAGCGAATTATTATTTTATAGACTTAGTGAACATTGGATCTATATGCTCCCCAATCAGTGTTGGAAAGTAGTCCGAGCATTTTAATATCGGTAGTTCAATATTCTCTAAAATGATCGAGGAAGAGAAATAACGAACCATATTTAAAACTGAACTATTATAAAGCAAGCTGGCGTGGTGAGAGTATTTAGCTTTAAATGAGCTGGTTAAGGTTAAATTAATATTTATGGTTGGACGCAGTTATGTGTTAGTGCACCAATTAAATGACGAATAACGCATCAAACGGAATCGAAGCATAATCAGGGAGTTGAGAAGAAATATTTCCGCTATTTTGCTGTAAAAGTACAGTTTACGCCTTTTGACCATTTTGTGCTATCTATAAACATAAGATTGTGGTCAGTATACATAAGATTGATCATTTTTAGTTGTTCACTATTGTTAAATTACTTACCATTTGAAATCAGAGCGCGTGTTAGTTTAATCCAACCATTTCCAATAATATTCAAACTAGGTGAGCACATTGGCTACTCTAATATATTAATATAGTGTTACGAAAAATAGCTTTTTATGAATTTTGCTACACGAAGGGCAATATTGTATTCTTAAAAAATGTAATTCTGATCGGCAATTAGGGTTTCGTATTTGGCTAATTATTTCGAACAATATACTATTAATTTTCCCAGAAAGGAATTATATTTCTCTCTTTTGTTCATAACCTATAGCAGCCCAACACATTTAATTTCCTCCAACCAACTGTCTGCGACTCAAACGCCAATATTTTCTTATATTATAATACTATTATTTATAATTATTATTGTATAAATGAATCACAGAATTTAAGAGCTAAAAATTTATTTTTATTATGTAATGTGCTTAAGTTTTGTCGGTATTGTAAATATATTATGGTAGGTGAACGATTAGCAATAAGTAAAACAAATAATAACAATAAGTTAAGGAAATAATAGCAATAGGCAAAGTAAATAATGACAATAAATAAATACTGTGACGTATGGTAGTAACGTATTTCAGAATTATCATTTTACATTAGACCTTTTACATTGCGTTTCGCATAAGACCCTAGTATTCAGTGTAGCTACCTAGCGACTAACAATCTACAACCCAATTATACGAGCAGATTCTACTGTAGTCCATTAATTTAACAGTTCAGCTTTGAATAAAGTTTATCAACTTATGTAAATTGTTTCGAAACTCTCTGAATGGTAATTTATAATCTTGATAGCTTTTTGAGGGTGTTTATTTTTATGGTGTTTATCACCATGTATATTAAAATAGTTAATCCAAAACCATTTATATAAATTTTATATTTATAAACCATCAGCAATAAATTAATCTACGAAGAAATTATTAACAAAAAAAACTAACGCACCATATTAATTAATAGCATAAAGAAAAACAATACTAGAAAGGAATATTTCTCAGCGTTCATCATAATCTCATAAATCCATAGCCAAAGTTTGAACAGAGTTTTTAATTTTCAACTTCACCGCTGTTGGTGGCACAGGACTTGGAATATTCTTTGCCAATTTTGCCATTGAAATCGCTCTGTTTTCGGACCATACTATTTTTCAAATAGCTTTTCATGATTTTGATTTATGTTGCGTTTGAAGTTGCTCGCTGTTCCTTCCCAAAAGATCGATTTCGCCACAGAATTTTGTGCAGTACCAAATTTACTTTAAGTTGCCTTAGTATAAGTCTCGAATCTATACACAATGATTGGCTAAATAAGCATTCCAGAGATTTTATAAAATTAATTTATTTGTTAAAACTTATTATTTACATGAATATATAAAGTTTTTCAGAAAATCGACTATATTAATATATAAATCAACTAAACAAATTATATAAATATATATTACATAGTATCTGAATTATCATTGAGATTCATTGAGAACGTGAAAGTTTAGTAGTCAAATATTTGTAATGCCCTGAACTTTATTTATATGGTGATATTAGATTTTCTGAGAACTTGCATTAATATTTGCTATTTTCACTATTCTTAGCATACTCAGCTGAGTGACTTTTCATATAAAGATGATTTGTTTAAATTATCGATATTAATTTTTGTAATTTTTAATCGTATTCGAAGTCAGGATAGGACTGTAGGGCGATGGAACTGACATCGCGATCTGAACTCGTCCGTGTGTAGTACTAGTACAATTGTTTGTACTACCCCATATTCGATCTTATCAGGGAATGGTACTATCTATGAGGTCGCCGGGGATCTCTATCCAGCGTAGATGTGGAGTTACTTAACAGTGTAAATTGAGGTTTAATTACATATTTTAGAAATACTTAGATCACTTTAACGTTGACTTTCCGGGTAGATCTCCAAACATAGAAACATAATTTTTGAAGTACAATTTTTCCTTCTTTTTTTTCTACTTTATTCCAGTCCTTCAATAGTTTCATCTGATTGGTACACTATTTCTGTGATTTGTAATGGAAATGTAGGATCATCCACTCAGATGCGTTCAAAACATTGTTATTTTTATTAACCATCCGATATTTATTGCTGTAAAATGTATTATATATGTCATTGTATTATATTTATGAACAGTCTGCTTAAAATTAGATGTTGGCAAGTTCTAACGACTTTTATTTGGGATATTGTGGCTTTGTTTTAATAATAAAACGAATGACTTAACATCTAATAAAAGCTGTTGTTTATCAAAATTATTATTTTTTAAATTGTATAATAGATGATTTATGAACATTGTGCCAAGAAAGCCAAGTTTTTTTTCCATAACCGATAGCATTATGATGTACCACTGCTTTGGCGTATGTTGTCATTTCGCAACTGTAAACGACTATGATAATAATATAAAAGAGACGGGAGGAACATGAAGTGTACATATATAAAACAAAAGTTATAAGATTAATAATGCAAACAGATGCAACGTATATAGTTAATTTGAAATAGATATAAATTCAATCTAATGAATGGAGGTTGTGTTTATTAGCTGACTTTAAACTGATGCGTGATAACTTTTTAACTAAACATTGTTTTTTACAGAAACTAAACAATTTGATGTGGGATAGATTGTGTGACGATAATCAATCTCTCATAGGTATTCGGTACTGCGTTCTTGCAGCTATTTAACATTACATGCGAAGCTATATACTATAAGTAAGTATAATATGCTATAAGCTCGATGAGACATTGTCAATCTGCTAGTATGTGGTAAAGTGAGATAAGACCAAGATGAAATAATTCGCCACGAGCAGACAATGTCGAAATTATCAAGTCACCGTACGAGAAACGATAGTGATCAGTTTCAGACGATTTAAAGTTTGAAGTTGAGTTAAGGCATAGTTAAGGGAAGAGGGAAGCGGGAAGCGGGACAGAGAAATCAGTCTTATCTTTATAAAGATTGTTGTTGGCCTATCGGATCCAACGACGCTATATGATATTTTTAGTGAAAGTAAGTCTACTAGGATAAGATTAGTATGGATATAGATACTCGTTCTGGGACATGAGAATGAAGCTTCTGATTTAGTTGCACAGTCTCTACAGTATATACAGTAAAGTTATTCACTTTACATATTCAATATTCCATACTTCTCTGTCAACTGATTTCAAAAATTATAATGGAATAAAGTTACGCGTGAAAGAATATGCTGGCAAAAATTATGAATTACGGAATTATAATCTATTACATAAAAGAAATTTGTTAAAGATTAATTTATATAAGAGGAACCATCTATTATTAAACATTGATAATTTATGCATATATAAAATGTTTTTACTAAGTCAATAAATAAATCGCATAAATAGTTCATTTATGGAGATATCAATGACTATAAAACGTAAATGGAAGAAAAATGCGAGAATTACCCAATAAAAAGTTTTATTTAAGGGCGAATTAACCGCTTTTCTACGGTTCCTTAATAAAACAAGTTAACTGGATGGAGCGGAAGACATAAAGTGTTAAAATTAGTTTTAACATCCATCAGGAAGTTGGTTTAATTGGGGAATTTGTGTCGTAAGCGTCGACAGCTGTTTTTTTTTGGCGTAAAAAATGGCGCGTATATTTTTCAGATTTATTAGAAAAGTTTGAGTTCACCATAAATGGATTGAGCTTCTCGACATGTGATGTATAGAAAATTTATTATAATTTGCTTTCGTTTCCGGTTTTAAAAAATTGTTTTTTTTTAATTTTCATATTTTAAATAAATTTAACTTATTAATTAATTTCAGTCTGCATTGCTTTTCTTTCTGTAAGGAATTTTGTCATTTCGTGATTATACGATTACTGGTAGATATTTTATATAGCAGAAAATTGTATACAGATAGGTATAAACACTTAAAATGTACAGAAAATCATACTAATAGATCCATCATGCACTGGTTCTTAGTTGATTCAATATGGCTGTGAAGGGACGAAGGGGTATGGTGGGAGAAGATAAGGCGGTGGAGAAAAAATCTATCTTGACAATGTAAAACGTATTAATCTAACGATGCCCCACCGAGTCTTTAGTGAAGGTTTTGGTGATAGGGAGTGGGTCTGTGTGCATGTAAATATTAGTAATTGAGAAATAGCAAAGAGGCTGATTTATTACATGATTCAGCTACACAGTCTACACATTTCCTGGTATATCAACTTGTGAGTAGATCTACACGAGTAATAGCTGGAACTTTTTAAAAATAGGATTATCGGGAACTAATATAAATTCGATAATAAAAGTGTTTTTGAAAGTCAGTAAGGACGAGCCATTCTTTGTCGCAAAGTATTCAGTTGGTAATTTAGAAACCTACTTCGAGAGTTTGAAGAGGAATGTCTGACGGTTTCAAAGCTTGAAACATAGAAAAATAGAGATTGAACTTTATGGAAAATTTTGGGGAAATGTTTGGTGCTGTTCAACATCTAGATGTTGCTAGTTATAACTTTTTACTTGTTTTAATAATTTGCTAGGCTAAAAGCCGGGACGGGATCTGATTGGTTCATTTCTTTTCTATATTGCGTTTATTGTTTATCAGTTTCAGGCGCCATATTGAGTATGGATATTGCAAAAAAACTGTACGTTTAGATTTTTATAACATTTAGAGATTAAGTTATTAGTTCATTAATATAAGTAGGTAGTACAATAAGTAAAATGAATTCTCGATTTAGGAAGTGCTGTGTTCCCGGATGCACAGATAGTGAAGGAAAGTGGAATTGTTATCCTTCGAGGAAGTATTTGGTTCTTTAAAAAATATTTTTAATATTATGATAATACTTTTTAAATTCCCAAACTGTCAGAACCAAGTATCAAAGAAATATATGATCATTATGGTGTGTTTTATTGTTGTAAGTTGGGGTAAGATTATTCATATTAATAATCATGTAAAATATTAATTATTTATTTTTTAATTTTAGAAATTATTCTACTTTCGGAAGAAGCTATGCAAAAGGCGATATACTTTTTTTCTTGGATCAAATAATTGTATTAATAAATGAAATTATTATTGTATTGGTAGTTTCAACTCCACTAAAATAATAGTTACTGAATGTGAACCTTTTAAGACAGGGTTAACCGTAGTTCTGTACACTAGGAATTGTGACGCAAATCGATTCAGGACTTCAATGGTGCTTATTAAATTGCCATGAATTAGAAATTTAATAACTATCTTGAACGGGTTCATTTCATTAAAGAAAACAAAAATTTGTATAATTTTCCGAATAAATATATTGGCTCAAGGCTACTTAACTAAGACAGTTTGGAATTTTTTTTTGGATTTATCAGAGCTCATGTATTCAGGAATATACATTCTATATTTTTGGAAAATCATTTAAAGCGTTCATCATAATTAAATTTTTTTCATCTCATTCGCCTTTCATTCATCAGAGGATGAATATGATGATCATTTAGATAATTTACATTCTATGTTAACGGGGATGTATTACGAGGAGTTGAGAAATTGCAACTTGACTCTATACCTTCAAGTCCCGATGTTCCTATAAGAACAAAGGGGGCATCTTTTTTATTTTATCCCATGATATTGACACGTTGATAAAATAACATATTTTTTGTCAAATATTTTTTAAATAATGTAAATTTAAAACATCTTAATTATACACTACATCATGATCTTCCAGATAGAATATTAAAAATAATATGGTGCGTCATATACTTTAGGATAAAATAGGTAAACCGAATTTAACAGGCGAAGGCTCACAATTAACGCTCATTATAAGAAAAAAAATCTCTAATAGATCCTATTAAATTAATGACACTAAAAAAACATGAAAAAGGAGATTTCAGAAGAGATAATTTTGATTTGTTAAAAGTTCTCCAAAATTTTTTCTTTATGATTAAATTAATTGAATTTTATTTAATATATTTATTTCAAAAATTAAATTGGTTTTTATTCAATTTTTATTTGCCAATTAAACGTAACGTCTGGGCTATCAAGTGCAAAACTTTATCAAAGAGCCAATCAAATGTCTTCACAGCAAATTGTTTTTCTTACAGGTGCCTAAAATGGACATTTAAATTGACCAATAGAGTTACTTGAATGGCTGATTATAACACCATCTGGATGTTGGACAAAGCAGAACATTTTCCGGAGACCTCTATTGAGTTTTCTCTCTATTACTCTATGGCTTAGACCGAGCGAGGGAGGCACATTTTTTTCTTAGGGAATCGACGTATGTTTGTGTTGCTGAAGGGAGTTGTGAAGGTCCAAAAGGCAAAGGTGGTGGATGAGGATGAGATGCAGCGATTAGTTAGATTAGTATATTAGTTATGATGAGGGAGATTTTAGTGGGATAGCGATAGGTTTTCGAGTTGCGTTTTTATTAGCTCTAGGGGTTGCCGTTTTAAGCGAGTAATAAATTCTATGGTTACCGATATTGTGCTTCTCGGAAAGCAATGGTTGAAGATGCATATTCTAAAAATCTGAAACGATCGGGAGATAGCGATATTATTCAGGGAAAAGGAGTGGATACGGGTACAATTTCGCTTTCGGAACGGACTACAGGGGATTTGGAGATATGAAATCCTGTGGAGAAGGTTTAACAAATAAATTAATGGACAGGACATACGAGTTGGACGTCATCGCAGCTCTGGGTATCTAGGTCTGTGATTCTGGGTGAAATTGGCCAAGGGAGGGAGGTTAGAACAAGTGTTTCCGTACTCTAAGTTATTGCATGATGGGCAGATGGGTGCAATGCTTGTGCTTGAACCGGCGTAGAGGAGGAGATATGAATTAACCTCCCTGAAAGGGACATTTTCTAGTAAATGGCAGTATCATCAGCGATAGTGGTCAATCCCTCGCAGATCTGAGTGATCCTTCTCAGTCCATCTGTATCGAATTGTACAGATTTTCAATTATATTTTCATCAGCACATATTACTAATTTACGGTGAATGATACTGATTATGAACTGTCACGTCAGTGGCTTTGGGTGGAGGGGAGTTTTACGGTTATAGGTTAGTCACTAGAAGAAGCAGTGATTTTAACTTGGTGGGTTGGTCATGGTTTTTGATGGTATTTGTATGAAGCCGTTTCTGTACTTATTCATTGACAAAGGCCCCCCCACTTGTGTTCGTATTTGATTGAACAATTTAATTGCATTCATTTTTTCGAAAAAGACACGTTAGTTATAATAAAATAGTGATCGTTATCAAAAGGAGCAGGACGTGGGTAAACGTCATTTCGGGGTCCTCTAGAGCATGAAAGGAGGGAGTTCCGATTGTAATTGGGAGATATATGTGTATCACTAGGAATATGACAGTGACTGTTCTTATAGATTGGGGTGTATTCCCTAATTGGTTTGAACCTTAAAATCTATGTTTTTATTAGCCAAAATCCTCTGTAGTTGCACGGAAGAAGGACTATTGTTGATGATATATGATGACCCTAAACCATAATATTAAAACCGCGAAAGAGGACTCGGATCCGGTGAATTCCACGTGAAATATCATGTGATTACATTTGTTCCTCTATTACAGTTTGATCACCAAATATTCAAGATATTTATGATCTTGTGGCTAATTATCTTGTAAAGGTCTCTCTTTAATTTTTTGAAACATTAGCCCTTTATTAATATACATCCATAACCGTTTATTTTAAAATTACCGTATATTAAACACATCTGCTTGGTAAAATAGATTGTATTGTAATGAAAATATATGAATCGGACCAAGTGGATGTCGTATAATGAATAAAATATACTGAATGAATCAAATGATATTTATAAGATTATATATAGATTATATAGATAGCAATATAAGATGTCCTTTCATTATTTTTTACTGAAAACAATTAAAAGTAAAAGTAAGTAACGAATATGTGGTGTTATTGTTTTGAAAATGTTTATTTAACCTGTTATTTATCATTTGGTCACTGATTCCATATCACCATAGCAAGTTCCACGATTCAGCTACACGTCTACCATGGAAAGTTACACGATTCATATGTCAATTTTATTAGATTTATTATCAAAGTTACTGTTAGTATATACGTTTGTTGTTGTTTTTAGGTTTCGGACATTTTTCAGCACGATTTTGTTGTCTTATACAAAATCCCTTGGTTTTTGTTCTATTTTTACCGAATATGACCTCCATAACAGATTTTAATCACTAATATACTTTGGCGGCACCTATTTAACCTATTGCCCATTATTCAGCCACTGATACAAACGCTTGATGTGTCTTTAACAATATAAAATTGAATTTAAATTCTTCATTCTTCAAGTTTTTTGCTATAGTTTGACACATAGATGAAAGACATATAAAAAGGACATATACAATGATCATAGAAAGTGATCTGAGCATTGCAATTTATCACCAACTGTGGTAAGATTTGGTGAAGAATATTTGAAGTCCAGTGGTATTTACAGCAGAGGAATTTCGATAATAGATTGGTGATGAATTGGCATTAGTAACTTGCATGGAAACACTTGTCACATTTTACTTAATTTTAATTGCTGTTAAGTTTCATATGATTGACTATTAGACGGCAGTACTGGTAAAGGCTAAGGATAAGGTTTTAGTTTAACTGTAATAGATAGGTAAAATAAAATATACCAATTACTGCAAATTGCGAGCCGCTAGCTCTTGATTAATGTAGGAATCATACGATCGATTGTTATAATCGAACAACTACTATTTTATTTTGTTTAAATATATTTTCATATGTCTTTCAAGATGAAGTGTTGTTAAGTTACCGTTAAAACATCGTTTTTTATTTTGCCGTTTTCTCCCAAATAGATAAATTTAAATTGACTATTGTATACATCAACAACGGTAGTTTATATAACTGAATAATTTATATAATCGGATATCGAAAATCTTTGAGACAGTTTCAATTTTATCTGCCTGACAATATTCGCAATATATGCCCAACAGGATCCCAAATAAGTATGACAATTTCAGTGCTACACGTTCTATTACACGTGTTTTCGAGCAATATTTTCGACGCTCTTTTTTCGATTACGATTATATTCAGAATTCGTTATATTTAGAGGGATATAAATTTGATTGAACATGTTTTTATACCTGAGAAGATGAGGTTACGTTTTAGGATTTATAAGATGTTGGAATTTTTTCAGAGTTGGTTGGTTTCCGATGTAATACGTGCTTCAAAAATATATATAATGGGGAATTGGATCATTCGATTATGCTGGAGTATTAAAAAAGCATCGAGCAATATCGGAGAAAGCAAATAAATTAAATTGAGTTTTTGTCCGTACGTTTAAAATATATATCGATTATTATTTATAACTTACTAGACGTACCTGTCATGCGTTGAAATGCCACGTTAAATAAGAGTATTTGATTGTATAATCTATATATTCAGCTATTTTTATAGACATAATATAGTTAGTTTTTCCATCTGGTATGCGTATATCATCATTATCATCATCATTAATTCACACTTGGAGATCGGCCGCAGATGTTCTGGCTTCGGACAATGTCAGCCTTCTAATTATAGATAGTTTTCGATGATTTTGGTCCATTTATTTTTGGAGCTATTTGCTATGTTCTCCATCCACAAGGTCAATTTCGTTATAGGGGTTTGTGAAAAATGCATCCACCTTTCATTCGACAGGCATGTCCAAATCATTGCATTCTGCATTCCAGAATTTGTTCCTCAAATGTGCTCTGATTGTCGCATCTTAAACGTATGACACATTTTATAATATGATCAGAGAGAGAGGCAAACGGAATTTATCTTAAGTATTCCATTTGAAATACTTTAAAAAAATTTCTTCAAGAAGAGTCTCGGAGCCATGTAGTAGTCAATCAATTCACTATTATCAGCGAATATAAGATCGATTAAGGGCTATGTAGCAACACAGTGAATAACCTATCTGTTTAAGAAATCACATAATTACACTCATCACTATCTTGAAAATCACTGGAGAGGTCACATATCCATGTCAAAATTTAACAGCATTTAGGGGTGAAGGTAACCTTAAAATTCCCTAGATTGAGGATAGTTGAAAGCAGAGCGAACATTGCTTAATATATTAAGGGCTTGGTACAAGTTTCATGTTCACATTTCGATATAGCAACTTCCAAATTTGCAGCTACGCTATTTCCATAAGCTTCTTTTTTAGTTTTATTTTTTGCCGAACATATCCATATTATATCTATAATTTTCGCTGTTTCTCGAGATCGATTAGCTTTGTTTGTTTTAGATCCTGTACCATTTCTATATATTTGTCGGATATCCAGGGTTGTGTTTTACAACAAATTGGTAGAGATACTCTAGTGGCACACTCAATAATTGTTTCAGAAATGTTCTTTTCTATGGTATACATATTTGTATTATTTGAGTGCTCTAATACGCGAAATTTATTTGTAGTTTTAATTTGAAACTCTTTTTGATATTTTAGATTCCGCTAGTAGTTAGTAAAATAGTTAACCTTGGAATTCTAATTCTATATCTTATATAATTATTGGGATACGTGACAACCGTACATCTGTTTTAATTTTATATTTAATTGTAATTTCAATAATACTGTAGTATGATGGTACTGATAGGTACGCTAATTTTTCGTGTCAAAAAGCGCGGATGCCTGGAAAATCAGGTAATTTCAAGAATTCATTCGGAAATTCATACACCCTCGTCTTGATGCATCGCCTTATCAATTTTAGCTGTATAATGCTGTATTTAGTAAGATTGACATAACCGTTTTTTGCTATCAGTATAGCACATAAACTGAGCCTGGTGATTTGAATCATTTAAATTATTATAGTTTTGTGAAATATTTATCGTATATTTTGAACTTGTACACGTATACTGGTTTTCAAAGTCAAGTTGTCAAGTATATATTAACACAAAACTGATGAGACAAGATTCTATTTTAAACTTCTTATAAGTTATTTGAGATTGGCTTTTGGATTGTCGAATTTATATAATTATTCGAAGAAAACTTATTTATTATTTATTATCTAAATATCTTGCACATGTTAAGCGGTAAGTCCAGTCTATATGAACCTTAGTATAAGTAAACCACAAAATAATCATCATGTTTCGACAGAAAGGTTAGCCATTATGTATTGAAATTAACCGTACAGATCACTTAATAGTTATTAAATGTTTACTTTAATTCGTTTATGCTCGACAATATTCTATTTCTTCTTATAAGTTATATGAACCTTAGTATAAGTAAACCATAAAATAATCATCATGTTTCATTATAATCGGATCATAATTTTTTGATGTTTAGTGCAAAATAGCAAGTAGGATGGGTCGACGCTGATAGAAATGGGTTGTAGAAGAAACCGAGATAGTCAATTCCTTTCTCTGCACAAAAATTTTACCTTTCCTAATCTTCAACTTGGCGAATTTTGTGTTGGTATTGGAGTCTGGTACTTACATAAATTTTAACTCATCTAAGAATTTTAAAGCTGAATGTAAGGTTCATTAGGTGATAATGCATAGAGAAAAAACTATTCTTTAGTGCGGATTTAAACGCATCTTTTTACCTGATCAGGTGTTGCTTCATCTGAATCTAGCTTATTTGAATCAATTTGTCATAACATAGCTTGTTGCGAGGTACGTTTCATTATTGTCATAATTGTATAAATGGGTCGATTCATAGATTCCATTCAGAGATGAGGAGTTCGTCAGGCGCAGGTTTTGTCTCTTGTTCAGATGATGGGGTCGTAATTACTTTTTTAATTTTAATTATCAGACATATTTATTTATAAAAAGTATTTCGAACTAACACTCACAAGCGACTCTTTCATTTCTTTGAAAAATTAGTTTTTACAGTCCCACCTGGAATTTTCGATATTGTTAATTATGAACTTCCTCCTGGCCAATCTGTCAAGTATTCTCTGGGTATTGTTTCAATGTTAAGTGTCGCTGTTCATTCAAATATCATTCTGCCTTATGGATTTACGTTCGTATTACCACTGGTTAATTTACCAAATTAAGAAAACCATTTCAAAAATATTGCATCAAATTTATTAACGAGATTAAAATCAACCATGATTTGAAAGAAAATGAACAAATATTAAAAAGATAATAATTAAATTTAAGGAAATAAATAATCACAAGTCGGTCAATAGGCTTAGAGATAGTTAGAAAAGCAACACGGTCAATAGTTGTAGTCCTAAAATAAAATGCTTAAATATTTGTTTTCAATGTTTCCCAACTATAATTTGAAGACTACCTGCTATGTTTTTATCCAATAACAAGTAACAAGACAAAAAGGAGATATACAAAGGAAAAATATAGACATAATATTTTTTTGGCCCTGTAACTGAAAGTGCCGAATAATCATTTTTATCAGTGAACATATATTTCTCACAGATCGACAGAATCTAATATCTGACAAAAACTATTCCGTAGTTCGATCTAAACAAAACACAATAAATCGTTTTGTTTCAACTTTTTTTAACAGCCGTCGACCTGATACTGCGAAAATTCCGTTCGCTTTTTCGCTTATTTGATTCCAAAGTTTCCTTTATGTGAGGCGAGACGATTGGACAATGGCTCTTCCACAGTGGAACTGACAGTAGTTTTCATAGTATAGATACATTCGTAAGGAAGAAACCGTAAATATATCTATCCGTTCAGTTTTATCTATAACGAAATATATATTTTTAAGAATTAGAAAAGACATTTTGTAAAGTAAATGATAAGAATTCTTTCTGGATTATTCGAGATATAGATTCTACGACCATTCTTCTAATTAGACTGATTGCGAGGCTTTCTCGATGGTAGTTAAAGCTACCTCCGACTATTATCGTTAAAGCTCATCCCCTTTTCTCTTAATATTACCTAAGAAGTCAGTACCAAATATAAATTTGCTTCTCCATTTATTAATTGTCTGACTTCTTAATTTTTTCGTCGAAATACCTAGTAAAAATGTTATCTTGAAAAATGCTAAAGAGTTATATGGTCATTCATATAGTATGAAAAATTGTTCATATTCAACATCATCATCAAAAACGTCATATATCATATATATCATTTTTCGATTTGCTACGCATAAATAATTTGTATGGCTATAGCCCGTATAATAAAATGGTCGAGTTACGTCATAAATGACGTCGAATATATTGTTATTTCTGGTATTGATTATTTGGGTGCTTGAGGAGATTAAAAACTCACTATATATCTCTGTCAACAAAAATGAGTTAGAGCCTCCATATTCTTTATGTGACAATATTGTTGATACTAAAAGCAATGAGGCGTAAGAAAACTTTGATCCCCCAACAAGAAGATTATATTGTATAAAAACTGTAGGGGATACTAAAAATATTATTGGGCCAGTTGCAAACTTAATAACGATGATTTTAGTTAACCAGAAAAACTGTTATTTTGTGTATCTTTATAATTCCAGTTTTCCTGTATTTTGATATATTTAACCGATGTCATATTGTGACGAAATTGTGGGCGATTCAAAATTTGATATTAAACACAGTATTAAATACACATAATAAGATTTATGTAAATTGGTTTAAAAAGTTTTTACAAACATGTTTTTTGTTGGCCTGCGTAATTCATATTTATATGTTTTTGTAAATATTTACATGGTAAGTACCTGTTGAAGATTTGCTGTAAATTAAAGTGCTCGCAAATATCGTTATTTTGGTTTGTAATTTGAAGTTGAAATTTGAAGCTAAAACCCATTGAGCGTTAACATTGTTGGTATAGAAGATTTAAGATTATATATTTCATATTTTCATACAATATGTAAAAGAATATGTAATCCTGATATGTAGAAGATCAGTTCAGTGAGTGATCTACTGTACTACTTATAATCTAAATCTTATCCTAGATACTATTCTAACTTATTTTAAGTCTTATCTTTAAGTCTATCCTAACATATTCTAAAAGCTATTCTAACTTATTCTAGAAATTATTAAATTTCACTCTATGTGTCCATTAATTAGTTCGTATGGTAGTTTGCGTTTGAGCCTACGCACTTCACTGTCACCGCGCACATTTAACTGTTTTGCGAGTGCATTGGGATGCACTAATAATATTTCAGAGTATTTCGCACTAATGCTCCGAATCACACACGTTATGGTTTCTATGGGAATATCGTGCTGAATCAGTTTGTTGGACACGTAATATGGGGCGTCGACGATGACTTGCAACATTATATTCTGAAACCTCTGAGGTAGATATCCTATGTTAGGTTTGCTAGTAGTACCCCAGAGTTCAATACCATATGTCCAAATGGGCTTAATACAGCAGAACCTTATTATCTAATTATAATTTATATTTACGATGAGCCGTTACATTTGGTTTAGTTTAACCCCAAGCTGTTTGCGTTTTGTCACTATATGTTTTTTCCATGTCATACGTCGATCGAAATGCATTCCCAGATACTTAACGTTGTCTGCTTGCGGAAGTTCATAATTATTCAGTTTTACTGAAGGACAGCTTCTACAAAGGGTGAATGTCACATGGGTAGATTTTGTCTCATTTGCTTTGATACGCCACGTTTTCAACCACAATTCGACTTTGTTAATTGAAGTTGGAGGTTTCTTGTGGCTGATATTGCATCTTCGTGCGATGATATAACCGCTGTATCATCGGCATATGCTGCAACAGTAGTGTTTCTTGAGGTCGGAAGGTCAGCTGTATAGAATAGATATTACAATGGGCCAAGAACACTGCCCTGCGGAACACCCGAATATATTGGGTGTAGGTCAGTGTATTCGTCACTGTTTAGGATAGCTTGGTAACGACGACGGTGAGTAAATTCATCATTGCTCTCATTTGCTCCATAAGTTTGCCCATCATTTCCTCTAATTTACTGATAGTACTTACAGTTTCAGTGATGATTGGTTTTGTCTACGTATTAGGTTGGGCCTGACTGTTATTACTGCGTGTGCGTATGAGATGAGGATGTTGTATTGGTGCTTTAGTCGAGTTAAATGGTATGGGCTGTTTTCGCGGCTGTAAGTGTCTTTTTTCTCTCAGTGCTGGATAAAATTTTTGTTGCAACTCTTTATGGACTAGGCATCCCCTCTAATTAGACATCCTCTTTGCAGGATGGTAACCGTTACAGTTGGCGCATTTTACTTTATCGTCACGTGTTTTGCGCATGCAATCATTGGTCGCATGGTCTCCTGCTCATTTCACACATCTATATAACTTGCGACAGTATGTTTTGGTATGCCCATATGCTTGACATCTATACCATTGTGGGATGATTCTTTTTGTGTATGGTGGCTCACATTTAATGTGGTCCAAATTTCGTAAACATATTTATTATTTTCTTTTGGCTTCAAATCAGTATAAAACATTGGCAGTGTCACCTTTGTTGCATGATGTTTAATATTGTGTATATATACAACTTTGTGGCCTTGTTCAGCTAGGACTGTTCTTATTGTGTTTGAATCTGTGGCGTGATGTAGTCCTTTTATGATGAATTTAAAAGTTTTTTCGAACGTTGGTAGAAAAGTATGGTATTGCGTGTTTCTATTGTCCAATTCTCTTATTAATACTTTGAAATATTCAAGGTCAAATATTATAATCTTCGTTGTTTCAGATCCGATTGTTTTTATTGTGTAATTATTACATATTGTCTTGAGCAAGTCATGCAGATATTTAACAATACCTACCTTATATATTGTTATTGGGGGTGGTCTGGGAATTATTTTTGGTTGGTTATCTTCTTCGATCTGGTTTTCCCCTGTCTCTTCTGCCAGGGCACTGAAGCTGTTGTAGGTTGGGATGGGTTTTTGAAGCCAATAGTTGCTGATTTTCATCTGTTTTCGGACGGCTTGTTCTTCGGGGCTTTTCAAGTGTTTTTTGTTTGTAACGATGTTCCACTCGTGAATTTAAGGTGTTTCAGTTATTTTCAATTGATTGTTATTTAGAATAGCGGGTGATTCAATAGATAAATCGACAGAAATGTGTTGTGGATTAGCCATTATGTATTGAAATTGGCCGTACAGATCACTTAATAGTTATTAAATGTTTATTTTAATTTTTTTTATGCTTGTCATATTTTACTCGCTCGATTTATCTTTCCGAAAGTAAGAATTCCTAGGAGGTAGGGCCTTGCTTATAAAAAATAAATTTTAAATTTCACGTTTTAAATCACTTTCTCACCCTACAATGGTTGAGACTAGGTTTTCACTTTTTATGACCGGCACTTTTATGACACCAATAGTAACTCAGATGTTTTTTTTACAACAGAGCGTTGTGAAAGGTAGGTCTGCATTCTGTGATGGTTTAAACAAAACTGTTGTAGGAAATGAGGCAACTGATGGTTTATTGTATCATACCACATTTTTCCAATCACCAAGCGCCCATGTTTCATGATTGCTACATCACTTCTTTTTCGCAGTTTAGCGTTGGCTTTCGTTATAAAGGTTTGCGCAATCACAGTTCTTGCATGAATGTTAACATTGTGAAACTTCCGCCGTATTATTTTGGTCGAAGCAGTACTCAAGTGAGTGTTGAGTTCTGGTGTCACTTTTGCCGCGGTAGTTTTATGTTGTCTGATCACATTTGTGTTGTTCATCGGTTTCTCAATTTGCCCTCTTTCAGACTCTGAGAGAACACACATTACACATTTCACCGCTCGCTTGTTCTATCCTTTGAGGAGGAAAGCTTGTAATACACTGAAATATGACTTTTTAGACTTAGCTTGTTAACTGAGCAATACATATTCGTCACATTATTAACACGACAGCAATGTTGTCTATATCCAACAAATTGTACTATATTGCTTGGTGTTTATATTATTTTGCCTATCCCCTGTATTTGTCCTTGATGTTGATGTGAGCACATCTGTTGGAGTGAATTCAATCTCCTCTGGTGGAAAACCAAATAGAAATACATTAATTTGTCTTCGATACTTTTCGGAAGTTTATATTCTCAATAATTGTAGCCATTGTGACCATTATTTATAAATAAAATGTTTTGATGTCTGCATTATGTAAAATAATTTTTATATGCATGCATATAAAATATATATGCATGCGTTTTACGTTGTTTAATTTTACTACGTTCCATGTTTACACAATTTTACACAATTCTATAAAACCAACAAACACAATTACGATTTACATTGTTTTACTATTGTTTTAAGCAAGATCTATTTCGTTTCGTTTCGCAATCATTTAACCTATTTTGCGCCGCTGCAAATGGTTGTCGTGATATCGATGTTAGCCTGTCGCGTATTGGATTTCTTGCATGCACGATCGTTGGCCGATATATTACGATTTGAAACTGTATCTGAAATGAAATTTGAGCGAAAATTGCCAGTTCAGTGCGCAAGAATAAAAGAGTTAACTTCAGGGTATACAATACAGCTGTTTCCGTTTAGATTTTTCTTTGATTTATTAAGCGTTGTTTGAAATACTGGTATTCTAAAATCGATTTTTAGTCAAAATTATTATTATTGATCGGATATTGATTAATGATTGAATTTGTTCATTTGGGTCGATATTGGCAGCTTATGTATATTATATTGTTTTAGTGAAGTCTGTTTACTTGCATTTGGTGGATGACCTTAATATTGGGAGAAAATTAAACTTTATTGAGTAGGTTTATTTTACACGAAAGATTATACCAACAAAGATATATGTCACATATGAAATAATACCAATTTATACGAGGTTCACTGGGAGGTAATGCACACACTAAAGTTTATATTTTGGTGCAAGTTTTAAGGCTAGTGTCAGATGAATACAGAATATCGATTGGAAAAAGATAAATGCATTAGAAATTAGAATTAGAAATGGATATAATGGACATAATTGAACAATATGGACATTTTATGAGGGAAATATTACGTCTCACAAATAATCTTTTCTATGAACATTGGGAATGAACGACTTGAGGGTATGATTTAACTTTTACTTGTGGGGTTTTCTTATCACCAAATCTACAAGATTATATTACTGAGATCTATGCTATCGTGATAAGCCCCGGCGAATATATCAACCATATTATATTTCATAGGTTGAAATAAGAATATGAAGTTAATAAAAGTTAATTTACCCTTATTGAATAACGCTACACAAAATTAATAAATTATTATTCATTAATATTTATGGCAGCATTCTTTCAACTTCGGTTTAGGTTAATTATACCAATAATAACGTTTATATCATATCTAAATTAATTATGTAACAATTCATGTCCATATTACGCCATACTTTATTATTGTATGAACTTTTCTTTCAAAATGTTCTACTTTTTATTACTACTAAAGTTAAATTAATTTTTTTTTCGAAAATTAAAGACTCGTTACTTTATTTAGTGATTTATTTACCAACTCAATAAATCATTTATACATTTCTAAGACATATTTTACCTCAGTTTGTATTAAATATTATTTTATTGTTATTTTATTTACAATTGGTCATGTTAGTAATTTTCTCAGAAACTCAAAATCGAGATATCTCTACGATTATTCGTAGGTGTCTCATTTAACCTATTGTTTTGAAAATGCGTTGACAATAGCCTCAACCCAATTTTAATTGTATTTTTTCGCAAACGTTGGGAAAATATGTTTACGCCAGATGATTAAGTTAATATTATTTATATGGAAGTAAACAGATATTTTGAGTCCTTGATGGAGCGATTTAACGTACGAATGTATTTTATTGTATTCTCTATTTCTCTTTTTGATTTCTCTGATGTGCTTACTTACAACTGTGACTCTAATTATTGCCAGAAAACTATAGAGTTGTTAGTTACATTTATTTTTGTGCATTGTGTTTTGAGCGAGACCAATATTTGAGCTACTGAGATTCAGCAAAATCTGTTTGCTTCAAGAGTATAATAATTAATATTTAAGATAAAAATAAGCTACCGTGTTAAGAAACAAATGTATGTCATTAAATTTAAAAATCAGTGTTTGTATGTCGTATAATTTACGATTCATGTTTGTGTGGGGTTTATATAATTATTTTGTGGGGTGTACTATTTTTTTAAAATAAATTTTAAATAAACAATTGCATTATACCCATAGTTTGTTGATCGTGCGTGTATCGGCCTTTTATTAGCTGATCTTTGGAAGTTGGAACAGTTGGAACTTAATTATGATGACTCGAAACAACAACAAGTAAATAAGTAAGATCAGTTTCAAATATATTTTAAGAAAGTTGTGGATTTTATTATTGTAGTGACATATAATTTGAATTTTTTATGTTTTTAAAGTTTAGATAGTAGGAAATTGCCATCTTGATTAACTTCAAGAGCCTAGCATTTTCGCCAGAATATAGCATTTTTTAGAACAAGTGGATAAATATTGGAAGATATAACGAACAGCCGAGTCCTTTGTCTGTTATTAACACACTCCACATATTGGTGATATCTAATTATGGTAATAAATAAAAGACAAATAAACAAGTTGAATACTAAGAAGCGCGTGGCCGAGGAATTTGAGAAGTTCGAAATCGACTGAACGAGTATCAAACTTCCCCTCCGGAATAGACAAGCCAGAATTGTGGTTTGCTCAGGTGGAAGCACAATTTTTCTCTAATAATATTATCGAAGAAAAAAACGAGATACCACCACGTAGTGTCTACATTGTTGCAAGCAATTGGAATTCTTGGCATTCAAAACTACCTGCAAACGTAGTTAAATAATAAGGAATAAAGCAATTTCATCAACAAATAGCTACCTTGAGTCCTAGTCACAGTGTAGAAACAACACTGCAGCCCTATTATGTGAATATATCAAACGTACTTAGAAAAATTAAGCAAGAAAATTCTAGTGGCCCATAAAATGAAACAAAAAGAAACTTCGAAATATGTCAAGAAAATTTATCAAACACAGTAATGTTTTTAACATTTTCAAACCAGAACTTCTATTCATAAAATATACTGATGCTTCTGAAGTATCAACTTTTTGACTGTGGGCGTGGGCGCTTTATCGCTTTAGAATATAGCAGCATTTGGCAGTAATATGCTAGTGATAGTAAGAACTTGATGTAAGTAGTTGGGGAGGACCAGCTAGAACCTCCCCCATTCTCGATGTAGTAAGCTGACTTGAATCAAAATGCAGTTTTTTTTGTAATTCACCATACATAAACCAGACTGTGTACAGGAAGCAATGTAAATGATAGTTCATAGGACCATACCACATTTTACCAATTATCAAATGTCCACGTTATATGATTATTGCACGATTTATCTCGGAGCTTAGCGTTGGCTTCCTTTATAAAGCTTATCACAGTCCTTCTATGAATGTTAGGTTTGTGGAGCTCTTGTCGTACCGGTTTCCTCTAAACAGTGTTATTCGAGTGAATATTGACTTCTATTGTCACTTTTGCCGCGGTAGTTTTATTTGGTCACACTCTTTTTAATGTTCATCTGCCTCTATCAGTTAACTTTGTGTTTCGCCCAGTATTCCTCTTTGTAGATGATGTTTTAGTATGGCGTCTGTATGCTGTCATTATTGTGGATACTATCACTCGTGAAATGTTAAACAATTCATCTGTTTTCGTCACAGACGCTCCTTGCAACCGAACATCAACGATTTCGAACCTTCTTTCGAAATCTGACAGATTACATAATTCACTGATCGCTTGTTTTAACTGTTCTAAAACTAAGAGTGTACACTGAAATATAAACAGTGTGGCCAACTTGCAACAAGATGTACTATTACTAGAAGTAGATTGTTTATTTCGTGTATAAGCAAAAGTTTATATTGGATTATTTATGATGATACGTCTAATATTTGGAATCAATAATGATGTAGTATTTGCACGATATATCCAGTAGCAGAGATGAATATTTTTGAACCTGGTGTAAGTAGGAATATAAGCAACAAATATCTCAGGATTTGGCGCAGGCGCACTATCCCGCCTATAAGATCATAGAAAAGAATAAGCTATATTGCCTTCCTTTTCTGATGGTGGTACATTCTCTTTGAGTCGATCGATACAGTAGATCAAATGAAAACAACAAAAAAATCTGGAATATTTAGGTATTGTATTACATTAATATATAGGCGTAATAATTAAATTGTTATGTTATTCTTGGGTGTTTAACACACATTTGTCTTAAAATATGGAAGAATAAGGGTAAGTGCAGAACGTAAAGTTAAATTTTTAAAAGTTATAAAATCCAAACCGCATCAATTTTATTTATAGTGGGAATATTAGCTGCCAAATTTATAACGCATTATTTTCAACGACGTCGAATAGATATCAACATATGCCATCATTTAATGATAAGAAGAACAGAGTAGAAAATTATTCTTGTTGTGTTGAAAGTAGTGTATTCATTAATTAAATTGAATTACTATTCATCCAGAATAGTAGCAAAAACTATAGTAACTGGTAATAATTAGACATTTATTTTAAACGTGTAATTAGTAATAATTAACGAATAATTTAGTAATGATTTTATTTTAATGTTATAGGTGAGATGTAGCTAGAACTTGTTGAGAGTGAAATTCGAAGAATCAGAGAAGAATAAATTATATAAATAATTGAATTTGCTAACAAAAGTATACCTGGATCAAACAAACAAAATATAAAGCTATCAACGACATCCTAATGATCGAATGACAAACAAAGAAAAGATAACACATTATTAGAGTATAGATAAATAAATTATTGTTTTGTAAAAATAATATTATATTTCTTTCAGCTTAAAAGTATGATCATCCATTCGTTTTAGGCTAGTAAATGTACAATATATTAATGGAAAGCTCGAGGTAGTCAATTCATTGATGGACATTGTGGATTGATGGAAATAGTAGCAAAAATTGCTGTAGGAATCGTAGTTGATCATATTTATAGATTTTTAAGATAATTTCACTGCTTTCATATATAGTTGTCGCTTTTTCATTTGATTTTAACTATCTTGCTTATGATAATATTGATTTATATAGTTCTTGGAGTTCATGTTAATTGTTCAAAATATGTAAATTAATTTAAATATGGTGATTTTATAAAAATAGAATGGTATATAGAAATTATTTGTATTATTTCATCTTATTCGATAATTTTTTACATAAATTATGTTATTTCAAAAAATGTTCAATGTTGATTTCCTTTTTTATATATAGTTGCAACATTTAATCACTTGATTGTTAACTTTGTGTATATTTATTTATAAACAATTATTTAGATTTAAGAAAGGAGTTAGTAAATGAAGCTGTGTATGCTCATGCGCCAAATCCGTAGATACTTAGTATCCTGTACATATTGAAAACATTTTCTAAAATATATGTATCCTAATCTATAGAGCTTGTGACATTTAAAACCGAAATGAAACATCTAATTAAAGCGATCGTAAAACAATTAGGTTTCAGATGCTAACAGTATCGTATACCATAAATTAGTTCAAAGTAAAAGTCGAATAAATCTTGCATTACGACATCTGCCACGGTTGGCACGAGTTTTTCCCCTGTTTGAAAATTTATTTTGTTCGGGCGAATGGACCGTTCGGTCGCGTATAGTTAAAAACACAAAACCGGTAATAAATTCAATGACTAAAATATTTCCCAATGTTATTTATGGACGGAATGGTTTGTGACCGTAATAAACTTTTTTCTAGGCAAAAGATCGACTTGTAACAGTTGTTACGAGACGAAACAGTGGAACCAGATGGAAATTATTATAGGATTTGCAATTTGCCCGGGAACTTTACGATCTGTTAGAACAAAAAATGCGGCTTTTGCGAGAATCTGAACATAAATTGATTTTTAATATTATCTTCCTTGTTAGGAACAACCTTTACGCTGAACAACGAATTATTTTCGTAATTACCATTTAAACGGTTCATTATTTTTAAAATTCAAAATTACACCTTATATAACAATAACAGGTCAATTGAAAAGTCCCCGGCCTACCATAGTAAATCACATTTTTTGGCAAAAGTAATTTTTTTATGCAACATAGTTCCCTTCAAGGGTGATACCCTGATTATAGCGACCCTCCAACTTTTCGATACCATTTTTTGTAGTACGATTTCTCCTTTGCTTCAAAATAAGCCTCAGTTTCGGCGATAACTTCTTGATTCGACGAAAATTTCTTCCCAGCGAGCATTCTTTTGAGATCTGAGAACAGGAAATAGTCGCTGGGGGTCAGATTTGGAGAATACAGTGGATTCGAAGGAAGCAACTCGAAGCCCAATTTGTGGATTTGTGCCATCGTTTTCATTGATTTGTGACACGGTGCATTGTCTTGGTGAATCAGCACTTTCTCTTTCTTCAAATGCGGTCATTTTTCGGTGATTTTGTCCTTCAAACGGTCCAATAACTCTATGTAATAGTCGCTGTTGATGGTCCTTCTTTTTTCAAGGTAGTCAATGAATGTTATTTCATACGCATCCCAAAATAGAGATGCCATAACCTTGCCAGCCGACTGTTGCCTTTTCCCAAGCTTTGGAGCGGGTTTATCGTGCGCAGTCCACTCGGATGACTGTCGATTGGACTTCGGAGTGAAATGATGGAGCCATGTTTCATCATTTGTCACATATCGACGCAAAAGCTCGAATTTATTACACTTCATTATCTTCAAACACTGCTCCGAATCATCAACTCGTCGTAGTTTTTGGTCAAAAATGAGCTCGCGCAGCACCCATTTTGCATAGAGCTTTTTCACACCCAAATATTCGTGAATGATATGATGTACACATTCAGTTGATATACTCTAGAGTGTATTTAAATGTTTTCCTCGGTAACAATATCTTTTGGGCGTCCACTGCGTTCACTGTCTTCGGTGCTCATTTCACCACGTCTAAATTTAGCATACCAATCCTTGATGGTTGATTTTCCTGGGGCAGTGTCCGGAAACTCGGCATCAATCCAAGTTTTTGCTTCAACTATATTTTTTCCCTTCAAAAAGCAATATTTTATCAACACGAGAAATTCCTTTTTTTACAATAACAAAAGTTGTTTCACTGAAAATGCTATAATTCACAAACTAATGATCCGACAGCCGTCAAATTTATACACGCATCTATTGAGTGTTAGAGCTAACTAAAAAACATTTTAATTTAATTCTAGTAGCTCCATCTATGTGTAAGGCCGTGGACATTTCAATTGTTAGTTACAAACATTTTTTTATAATTGGAATTTTCTTGCTTTAATGTTCTAGTAGAGCTTATTTTTAAATAAGAACCAGGGCTGTTTTATGTAGCTTGTTATACTGTAATTTATTTCATACAGCAATAATACAATTTAAATTCTGCTACTTTATTTTAGTGACAGTTTGCTTAACAATGTGGTTAAGTAAGTATCGTCAAATATTAAGTTACTATATGCATGCATTTCGATTAACGATATCTATTGATCACTGTAAACAGTTAGTATACAATCTAACTATAATTCGATAGGATATTTATTTATCTACATAAAATCGCTAATCATGAAATGCGTACAATTACGTTTTGATATTTTATTGGAAAACATTTTCTTCCAAAGACCACTAAAAATTATAAAAATTAAAAAAAAGTGTGGTTATGTACATACATGCCGCACAAACATTTGTATGGTCGCTATTTTGATTTTAAACAAAGAAAGTTTAGTGGGTCAAAAAGCTCTAAGGTATTGCGAAACTTATTGGATGAAAACCTAGCTCAAATTCTAAAAGAACTTGGGAATGACCTAAAAGGAGGGAAAACGGTTGTCTGTTTTCAAAATCGCTGTTTCATTGCTTGCCAGGTATGAAAAATAATTTTCTATGGCGTATTGTGTCTGTCAGTGAAAAGTTATTTTACCTAAGCGCAGAAACTCTTGGGGTAATATAGGAGATATTGAAGCGGAATATTCATGGCCATATAGTCCTACTATGTATATTGTGGGATCAGGTGTAGTGTATTAATAAAAGCTGCTAAACCCGAATTCATCTGTTACTGTCTGTATATGTATATTTGTATAGACGTTAACTGAACAAATTATGCGACGTATGGTATTGTTGAAAAAAGACCATACGTTGCAAGTAACAGAGGCAAAGTCATTCTCGTGGATGATAACTCGCGTCTGAACTGGTCTCATTGTAAAACTTGTGAAGGATGCACTATTGCAACTCGACTAAGAAGTTCTGCTACATTAAGGGTTCTTACCAGATATATGTGGCTTGTCTGGCACATGGTTTGGAAATTTAAAAAGTACTAAAATAAACCAATAGTTGGAGCGCTGCTAAACCTACATCATTCCTTCAACACGGTAACGTCATGTCATCAGAAATGTGGGAAAACAAGAAAATAATACTACTATGCACACGGATGACATAATTTTTGTGAACATGATACATTTTCTTTTTCTTTAAGTGTATGTGACTGATTAATATTTATTAAGAAATAAAATTGATTGTTGTAAAGTAATGTCAACATTTCATCGCCCTTTTTAAATAGGAATAGTTGAAAATCTTGCTCAATTAATTTTTATGTATCTTATCTTATATAAATAGATACCTTGAATAGTTAAGTTTATGTTGATGTTCTACAGATATTCTTCTTTCAAAAGCGTTAGAGCCGGCTTGCCTGGCGCAATGGTATAGGCGACAAGATGGTCTTCCTCCTATTGCGATAGACGCGCGTTTGAGTCCTACTGGGGCATGGTCGTAAGTTTATCTTTGTGATTGTTTAACATTTGTGATTGTCTTTAGGCAAGAGTGCAGATCCCAATCCCAATCCTAGTCACGCTAGTAACCAGGCCGGATAAGACTGAAAAATTTTTTGGGATGGTCTCTAAGTTTGTCATTGACTAGTTTGAAGGCTTAATGCCAAGGACCGTGGTTCGGAGACCGACTAGCAAGTGAGTAACTCAGAAGACATCCCAGAAGATTTACGGTCTAACACAGCATAGTCTTTTGGACAATTACATATATAAAAAATCGGAGATAAAAATTTATGACTATGCCGCAGCAGGATTCGAACACACGATCATATTGCTATCGCAACAGTAGGATCGTCCTGTCGCCTCGACCACTGCGCCATCCCAGCCAGTTTTATTTTGTACAATACAGAAAGCTAAGCCGAAATTTACAAAAGTAACCGAATCGGTAAAAATTGAGCTTTATCTTCGAAAATAACTCAAATTTTGAAAAAAAAACTGTTAAGGGCATATTTTAAAAAATATTTCAAATTTGCAGGCTATACTAGTAAGGTTTCTAGTTAGTTACGAGCTGGTTTAGATGCCGCATCACTAAAACAGCTATATCTCTGAACATAATTTAAATTTAAAAAAATCTTGTTAGGGGAGTATTGTTAATGCATTAAGTCTAGAAATTGCGACAAAAAAAAGAAAAATCGATATTTCATAATTCTAGATTATAGTACCCCTTAAGGAATGGGAAAAATATATAGTGGAATTTCACAAAAAAAAATGACAACTTCTGACTAAGATTTTAATTTTTACTTTTGAGTCGAACATTGATAAGAATTATTGACGCACATCTTTTTTTTATTTTATTGGATATTTTTCCAGGCGATTTATTATGTCTCTTTTGTTAGAACTACAGATCGGATATCACAAAACCCTCAACTTGACATTTTGCGCAACACCGTTTCCAATCGCTAGCCGCGATTTTATTTATTGCTTGTGTGGCTTGTTTAGAAATTTTCTTTGTTATTCGTTACACTGACGAACGATATTTTCCGTCCTCGATAAATCACGAGCTCAATTCTGCCGAAATTCAATCGGGACCCAGCATATATTTATAATTTTCGTAGCGGTTGCTTCTTCTGACGTCGTAGGATGATATCTGATCGTTCAGAAAAATTTAAGGTCGTTCGGGGAATGGTAAATGTTTTGTTTTGGCGTAACAAGAGTTAGAGTTTTACGGTTTCCTATCATGAACTGTATTGTAATTAAGTTTATAGAAACGAATATTGTCTCTTGTGTTGTTTCGAATTACATAGGATTAAGTACGTTTATCTCTCAAAACTTTTACATATAAGTAGACTCCTTAAGCATATATTTATAATTTTCTTAGTGATTGCTTCATCTGACGTCGTAGGATAGCATCTGATCCTTCATATTTTAAGGTCGTTTGGGGATGACTAATCTATCTGTTCGATACACATTACTGCTAAACTAACATCATTGCTTCCGCATGGTATCATCATGTTGCCAGATATGGGAAAATTTTATAAAAAATGATGGTACCAAAAATGGTCAGAATACATGCAAGTACTTTATATATTGATAATGATACTTCTATCATTTCTATGGCCAGCGATAACATAATTTTCGTGAATATGATACATCTTCAATTGTATATTTCACCAATTATTTTAATAATGCATTATTTTAAAATTTGCTTCAAGTTAATTTTTCACTGTTTATTCCTTAGGCTCGTTAAGCATATATTTATAATTTTGATTGTGTTTGCTTCATCTGACATCGTAGGAAAATATATGATTCTTTAGATTTTAAGGTGGTTTGGTGAAGGGTAATCTGTATATTCTATATACTTTTGATGGCTTTTGCCAATTTTGGAAAATTTCCTGGAAGATATTAGATTGATAGCCTTTGAAAAGCGTCTGGAAGTGTTCATGTTCATGTAAAATTTGTTAAAATATGTTTTCTAAGTGAATTATCGTCTCTCGAATTAGAGCTGCGTTTGTTTATTGAGTAAAACTAAAGCGTTGTTTCATAAATGTTACATATTTTTTTTAGTGTAGGATTTCTGAAGCTGAAGCCCTTCTAATTAGGTTATTCTATTTAAGATTATCGCGGCTATGCGAGCAGCTGATAAGAACATCGAATTATTTTTGGTAAATTATTAAAAATCCCGATATAGTTGATCCGATATAGATACTCCTTGTCTTTGTTGTGATTATTTTCATATTTTTGGTGTGTTTAAAATTTGGCTTTTATTGAACTCAATGCTGTGTCCAGTATCTTTTCAGTATAGAAAAAAAGCTGAGCTGGATCATGTGCCCATATCTCATCCATTGTTAATGTTTTTTTATCTGTCCTTTACTTTTATCTGTGTTTTTAATCCTCTTTAATTTATTCTTTGTACACTGCCCACATTCACAAGGGCCTTTGCCTGTCAACCTGTTCATTTTAGTCGTATCCTTTTTAATTACTTTTTTTTCTTGGAGAAATGGGAGGATGCCGCTTGGAACTATTTCGACCTTGTCTTCTTCTGTTTCACTTTTTATAATAGGTGAGCATTGGTCTTATTGCTTATTTGGAGGCTTTTTTATTTACATCCCTCGAATTGTATTAACTTACGGAAGAATACGTCTAAGGTAATTAAGTTCATTCTCTAGGATTATGTTTTGAAGGCTCAACTTATAGAGAATAATTCAGAACAGATTTTGGAATGGGCCATCGATCCTCAAGGTATCTATCTATATTTGTTGGTTTTCTATAAACCAACTAACATCAATCTAAAACGCCCAAGAATAATATAGTGGATTTATTTATCGGTCTTCATGGTGAACTGTATGATTGATAATCGATAATTAAAACCATATAATAATATCACATTAATTATGATAATTCAAACCAGTTATGAACTGGTTGAGTTTGTCAATTTCATAGTTCCAAATGATAAGGGTGTCGTTCACATGTTTAAATTAAGTGTTTTAAATGCAAGTATGGAATTTTGAATGTTTCATGAAATAGATAGAAATGGTAGAATAGGTAGAAATAGTTATAAGTAGAAATATAATAGAAAATATACCCATAGCAGCTCCAAATATTTGTTAATAGAAATTTTCCTGTAATTAGAAATATGTGGATTAAAAACAAAGTGTTATGAGGCTATGTGAAAATCGACAAGGATGGACCGTGGATAGATCCTAATGGTTCATATATTGCTTTTAAAATCAACATATTTTTTTGAATTTGATACTAACTGGCTACCGGATTCGATAGTTTTTATAGAAGTTTAGTTAGGTATTTGTGAGATCATAAATTGGACCTTCGGTTTTGCCGACAATTGATTGAAGTTGGAAGTTTTTTTCGGTCAGTCAGTCAGTAATTTTATAACTTTTTGTACTCGTACTAAACCATATTACTTTAGGATAATAGTTAGTTAGTTAGAGTTTGGATTATATTTCAAAGGTTGTAAGTTTTGTAAGTATGTCCTGGCAGATTATATCCTCTATTGAGATTCTCGAAGGGGTTATAGCAAGGTTGTATTATTTCGACAGAACCTAGATTGATAATCAGTGAGAATTTAGGAGCTTTCACATTGTGAATGAGCAATGGAGAATTTTTTGGGAGATTTAGTTTATCTAACTTTTCGTGAAAGAAGCTCTGTCAATAGGACTGCCTGTTCGAAGGTGTCTCTTTCTAGAGCATTTCATGGATGTTATCTTAGTTAATTTGTAAAAGCATTATATATATTCAAATGTTTTTGGGATATAATGGAAATAATTGGCTCACTTGCTTAAATAGAAAAACCTGTCTAAGAGAACTTGAGCATCAGCTCCCGTCCTGAAGAAGCACTTTGTAATGATACTGAACCGTTGGCTTGTTTTAGCGAAAAGCGGTGGAACCAATATGGTAGAAAAATAATTCGGATAGGAATGACTGCGTTTTGTAACTTTTATATATTTTTATTTCAAAGCTAATTTTATAGTCATGAGTTCAGACTTCGATTTTAGTACTTTTAATTTATTATCCGAAACTAACGAATCACAAATTTAATTAATAAAAAAAACAATTTCTAAGAAAGTGCCAATCATAAAATATTATTTAATTAGGCTTGACTATTTGATTGACTTTATCATTTCAACATATTTATATTATTAGAGTGAGTTTAATTTTTTTATTAAATCAAAATTGTATTTAAAATGGAACTGGCGGCCACTTTAGACCCAGAAAACACCACAAGGAGAAGCTTAGCGAAGCTAACTTATACCATATTGTTATTAACTCTGTTTTATTGTAAATAGCTCTGCCTTTAAATCATTACTGCAAATTATTCTTGGCAGTGGTTGACAGTGATCTATAAAAATAATGTAATCATTAATATAAAATATATAATGTAATATATAAAAATGTAATGCTATAAAATAATGTAATGTTATCGAATAGTGAATGTAAATAATCCGAGAAAGAATATGAGATGGGCAGACAGTTGGTGTACCATCAGTGGTAAGTTAAACAGTGAAAAGTTCAGATAGTGTATAGCTTGTGAAGGAACTGGAAGGTGATCTTCTAAAGTCAAAATTAAGAAAGACATAAATGAAGAATCTGATGGGGTAGAACTAATACGTAAGCGGTTTTCCTTATTTAATATGTAGAGTAGTCTAGTGTCTGTGTTTATTTGCTCTTGCTATAAAGACCAAGTGTATTTTTTATTTTTCATTTATCATATCATCAGACAATTAAAAAACTAAGTATTACTATTCCTAATCATAACTCACAATTATTAACTTTTGAATCTTCTAAGTAAAAAACCAAGAATGCATTTTTACATATCAGTTTTCACATTCTAAAACTTAGCATTTTTTAATTTTAAATTACCTTTATTTTTTTTCTCTACATTAAAACTAATGGAGAAAAATAGAAACAAAGGTGTATAACTTGACAAAAAAAAAACCAACGCAATATGTACTAGTTTCTTCTATTTAATCTTATTATTGATATCTATTGGAGAAAATGCGAACTAACAATGTAAACAAAGTTAATCTACTTGATAAAACTGTTAAATTCGATAGTTTCGATAGTTTTCTAGATGATACAACAGTTTTGCATTTTGTTTTTTTGAGTTATTCAGCATATATGGACGTTAATTATGAAATACCCAAAAGTGCATTATCAACATTTCTTAACTTTGTTGTTTGATTGACAGAAATTGCTGGGGAAACCATGTGTTACCTAATTTATATAAGATATTAAAACTCAATTTAAGTGTTACTGCAGATCTCGACAGACGTCAATTAATCAAAATTAATAATATATTGCTGTAAAAAGATTCAAGACAATTGTTGTAAGTCCACTTCCTGCATAACAATACTCGACCACAGGTTGCAATTGTTTGTGAAGAATATAATGTTGCAGCTCGAATGGGATGTTCTGCTCCATCCAGTGTATTCGCCAGTCAGATTTATACTTGTTCAGATTGATATAGCATGGTTTGACTAGGACATGGTTTCGAAATGCTGAAGTACAAAAATGGGTCGATGATTGATTAATTGGAAAATCCATATCGTTCGCTCAGAACGATAGAATATATTTTGATTAATATATATTGCATCAATTATCAATAAATACTAAATTACAAAAAATAACAAATAAATAATTTTTCTCAATAATTTTTTTTAATTAAAGAATTTAATTAAAATACATGTAAGCACCTAACGAAAATCATTCATAACTATACAAATTAATTGTTAAATGTTGCATGGCGTGGCCAAGTCCAAATAAAATAAAGTTATTATTGTCGTTTTAATATACATAACAAATGTAATTAAATGTTGTTGCTCATTCAGTATGTTTTTAATTCCAAGAATTTAATTATCCCTGTAAGATAACAAAGGAATAATGCCGATCCCAGTATCGTGCAAAAAAGCCACAATAATGGGGAGCTATGCAAAATAGCTCGATATGGTGTATTTATTTTGCCACATTATCTTTGTTCCCCACGGCCATTTCCACGAATTTAAAGTGGCCACGATTTCCGATTCCCCAATCTCATTTGTCAGCATCAATTACGCCTTATTTTCCATCTTTGTTTCGTTTTAATTTGCGTAAAATATCTTCTCGGTCATTCAATTTGACTCGGTGATATTTCAAAATCGAATTCTTTCATTATGAAAGTTTATTTTGTGTAGAGGATCCGGCCTGGCCATGAGCGAGCTTGAAATATGCGACCCATTCGAGATATTTCGCCGTTCAATCAAATGCGAATTTCCGCGGAAATGTATTTGTAATCGGGGGGAAAATATTTCCTTGGCGATCCGGTACATCACCGGCCGGTAACGTATGGAGGGGGATTAAGTTAATCGCGGTTCGGTTGAGATTTCCATCGAAAAACGGCCTTATTTCGTTTTTATGGTATCGAAACTAATGGATTGAGCGATTAAAAAGCTCTCTGCGAATTTTTTATTTGATTTATCGGTATAAATTTACACGTGTCAGATAAATTACAATAATATTTATATAGATATTCAAAATTTAAGTTTATCATTTTCGGGAAAATGTAAATCCAAATAAATCACCAAAAAAAAATTGATGTATTAATGAATTGAATTGAATGAATTATTTTTATCTACAATACTGTTGAGATGTAGAAAAGAAAACAAGGTTGTAAATTATATACAATTTATTTTATTATATTTTATTCAATTCTTCTTACAATACTCTTTACAATACTTTCTTCAATTCTTTCAACAATACTTATTTAAAAGCTTCTAACAATACTGTTAACAATACTTTTAATAGTACTTATAATTTCAATGCTGCTTGTCGTTGTCGATGCATCGTGTTTTATCGCTGAAGCTCCTCCTTCAGGCTCTTGATGGTGGTGGACAAGCCTCGTCCAAGAAACGCTTTTTTGTACCCCGAATAGTTCAGAATATTGGGGTGAGAACGACTCGTCCAGCTAGAAACTTCTCACGCCGATAGAACACGTGCGTTCGGACTCTTAGGAATACCCGAGAATTCCACGATCTCGTATCATCTTGATATTTATAGGTTATTATTATTATGTTATATTTTGTCTCATGTCATAATTATTTTCCCATGTCATAAATATTACAAAATCAGTTCAAGGTCCAAAATATTCTAGACCCGCTTGACGATAAATATTAATTGCGTCGCAACATTTACTGTTCCAAACAATAAGTCACTGTGTTGTTCATCTTCTAGAATCTCTGTGTAATTAATAAGGGTATTCCAATCTGTGGCCGTAGCTCTACATGAATTTGTTGCTTAGAATGAGGATGTCGCATTTCTTGAGCATCACGTGCTATTCTCCTGTTTTACCCAGCGCCAATACTAGCTCATTTGTTTGATGCGCGAGATATTTTATGCTATACTGACTTCTCCCTTTCTGTCCGCAAACCGAGATTCAGATACATATACTTGTTACTCATGTCTTGAGGAATTTTAACAATGTTCCTTAAAGCCTGGCACTTGAACTTCCTCAATATTTTAATAATGCTTTCCCATAGTTGAATGAGATTGGTTTTATGATGGATATACTGTTGAGCCTGCTCTCGAATTTTTTACACTTTTCCACATGTGCTTCTACGAAATTAACTTACGATCCAAATAAAGGCTTAAGCATTTTGTATGTTCATCTTATGGCATATTTTTGTTATATAAATAAACAGATGAATAAAACTCTTAGAAATAGAAATATAAATTGAACTCTTCTCAGATAAATTAATAAGTAATAGGAGTGAACTTTAGTTTGGTTTGCCTTTATTCTTAAATGGTTAAAACAATTCTCGATTTTATTTAGATGGCACTGGACTTGAAATGAAGCAGTTTTGGGTCAGAATGCATAGAGAAGATGCCAGAGTAATTAGGATAGGGCAAAGTCATTGTGTTTTCACTAGTTTTCAGTTAATCATGAAGCTAGTTTGTAGGCCAGACTTTGCCATAAGCTTGACTTATGTCAAAAAGGCAGCAAAGCAGTATTGTTCATTTCCCAAGTATCTACTGATGCTATCTAAAGTGCGATATATATTTGTACGAATGTTTCATGATGAATTTGGATGGATTATGTTGTTTAGGTGCTCTATCATTCTGTTTAGAATGGTTTTACAATTAGTTTAACAGCTACTAATAGGAGGCTTATATGCCTATATGAGGTCCAGTTTTTCTGAAGTTTGCCTGGTTTGGGCACCACTACGACTTGGGAAATTTCGAATAAAACATACTTGCTTTCATAACATAGAAGAGTTGCATAAAATAGTTGCATCGACAAGATAGTAGTCTGGTGCTCTTCTTTTCTTTATACTTCTTATTTCTCGCAGAATCTCTTTAGGATTCACGCGCTGCAACGGTAGTAACATTTGCAGAGATCATCATGTAAGGTATTCTTTAATTTTGGCTGTACGTTCCTGGTTAGCCCTCGATAATGGTTGAAATACACTTCCTAGATAGTCGCAAAGGTTTTTCAAAGAGCTTTCTCCGCATTTCAACTTGTCGACCATTTCTGTTGTTCCTGGGAACTATTTGAACTTCTTTATGGTTTTAGTTGCTTTTCATGACTAAAAATTCGTGAGTTCAAATTAAGTCATTCGGTCAGTTACAAATTTTGTAATGTTTTTAGAATAAGTTTTAGAAGAACCCAAATATGTTTAGGTTTAATAATACACTCTTTCATTTTGGGGACGCTGAATTCGAAAATAACTTCCTTTTTGCTATAGGGCGCCACTTTTCTTAATAATAAACGGGTTATTAAATATATAATGAATAAATAGATTTGAAAAATATATTTTTTACAAACTATTAACGATGTACATTTTTAAAATTTTTTAAAAAACATTTTATACGCTCTATATAAGTCTCCTTTTTACCATCGAGGTATGTTTTATTGTTTGATACTATCGTTCAGTAGTACACAAAAAGGTTTCAGTTGTTTCCAGTGAAGAGCCTTATTTTCGCTTGTGGGAGGAATTTAGAAGTTCTCTCTGAATCATCAAACGGTAGTCTGATATTACTGAGAAGCTTCATTTTCCTTAGTACATTCTCTCAATCTCTTTAATGTCCTGGTGAAATCATTCACTTTTCTCTTTACTTGCATCTCCCCAATCTTCCTGAAAGTAGTTGAGATAGGAACGAAGAAAATGTTCTTTTCTAAAAATGTAAAGCTTAAAATGATCTTAGTATTCCATATAATTCTATTTATGTAATTAGATTAGTGCTTTTCCAATTTTGCTTATAATGAGTTTGTACGAATTAGGTCGAAATTTGAAACGGTTTTTTTATGCAGTGTTATCCCCTGCATAAGTATATATACGCTTTTTATTTTGTATTATTAAGTAATTTATAATTACATTGATTATATGTTTATCGATAAAAATTAAGCGTACATGAATATTGGAAAATTGTACCAAATAATAAGTAAGATATTTACTAAAGCTGCTGAATCACGAAACTATTAGGCTATAAGCTTAGTTGATTCAATCTTCGTAGGGCTGACGTCAGAATAAGGACAGAATAGATTTAATTGGTCTTAAGCAAGCTTGACCGGCAATGGAGAATAGGGTAATTTTGTTAATGAATATTGTAATTGATTGGATAAAGGGAACTGTTTACAAAGCTACTTCAAGTATAGATAGGCAGAATTTGTAATATTATTTAAAGGTTTAAATGCAAAATCTATTTTATGTCTAAGCTGTAAACCAATTTCAATTTGTATTATATTTTATATTAGATAGATTTTCCTTGTATTATTTTATATTATGTGTTATATATTAGGTGCCTGCATATATCTTGATTAGTGAGATGTATTGGTGAAATGTTCTAGTGTAAACAACTATTAAATTCAGTACTTTCAACATTTATCTACATAAATAAAAAACAGTTATTTAGTATTATAGGGTTTTTTACTCTATACTGCAGCTAAACATGAAATGCTCGAAATTTCACTTTCGACATTCAAGACTTTAGTTGTTTGATTTGAAGAAAACTGATGAGGAAACCCATCAAAAATTTTTGATCTCAAATATTTAAAAACTTATGCTGAAAGAGATTCGTCATATTCCTACTGTTAGTTTTGGTTTTGAGATTTAAGGGTGATTTTGATGTCCATGGCAAAAACGACCTAGATTATCAAAAACGTTCGAAGGCAATTGAAAACTTATAGGGCAAAAACCCAGCTCAAATTCTAAAAAAATACTTAACACTTGATAAATCAACTTTGAAATCAACGTTGATAACAACATTTCGAACCTTTCCACATCTTGGTTTCATTGCCACAAATTTGTGGCTTATTGTATCCGGGATAGGAACAGTGGATTAACCATAAGAATTATAGGTGCAAACATTGATGGGTTGGTCTAGGAGAAATATCCACATCGAAATTAAAGCGGAGTATGCATGGCTGCCGTGTGAAAGGTCAAATGAAAACACCCAAACGAAACTGTTACAATGATAGTTTCATATATTTCAAGTCGCTTTCTGTGATTTTGAAACCTATCTTTTTCAGAGCTATTCGCTGCGCCTTCCACTCGAAAGGTCGATTTCGCCAAAGAAGTCTGTGAGGAATTTCTTAACCTTTCATTTGGCAGACATGTCAAAATCACTGTAATTTACCTCTTGTGAGTTTGTTTCTCAAATATCAACGGTCATTCAAACATTCTCCTCGTATTTGAAATACCTCAATCTTAGAGCCTTACAATGTTGGACTCTAACAGTGTTTAAGTCTTGGAACCATAAGATTTGTGTGAAAGAGGTGGATATTAGTCTTAAGTGCAATATTTCTTATCTTGAACATGCACTATCTTAGAGAAGAAAATGTTCCTGTAGTTTAACAGATTCGGTTTATTACTTCAGCAGTATATACAGTTAACTTCTGGTTCAAATTACGGATTTAAATACTTGAACTCCGGAACTTGCTCTAATTGGATCTTGTAGTTGTCGTACTCTAGATATCCTATTTTTTTCACCATAATCACTTAATAACTGTGTAGTTTTTGACTGTGATATGCATTTATAGGAGATCAATAATGAATAGCACCCTACTGCAATCACTATCGGGAAAACATGAGTCGCTAGATTTTTTAAACTCTTAAAGGTCACAAAAGTCCTTGCATGATGGAAGATAGGGTGAAGGATATTGAGTCTTATGAGCTCCTTTCTTTATAGACTCTACTTTCAAGAACTCGCACATACTTCTTTCAATTGTTTGAAGGTGGTAGTCTCCTATTTCTTATTTTTAGGATAAGACAATTTCTTAACTGTTTACTGCTCACACTTATACCCTAATTATCTATTAATATTTCAAGAATTCAAGAAAAAACATAGAGAAACAAATATCATAGATTTATAGGCTAGTAAAAAAGGTGTATCTATATATACGAAAATAACTCTGCCGTATACATAATTTGTGTGCCAAACATATATACATATTATTCCATATGCTATATGAATATAAATTAATCAGCTCTAAATTACGCTTACATGATGTAAATCGCTGGAATGTTTCCGAATACTATACTGGCATCGATCCTTTTTTTACTACTACAATGCAATTACCCTTATTTTATACTATATTATAAACAAATTATAAATATTATAATGAGATTAGTGAATGTTGTGCATGCCATGTCGCAAGCCGTGCATGTCGGTGTAGACAATTGTATAAAAAATACTTATTAAATCTATAAGGACATCCTTAATAATTAAATAATCATAAAATTGACCGCTTATTAACCATTAGTAATTATATGTATATTGAAAAAAGACAAGGAAGCTTTAATATTATACTAAAAGGTAACGTTAAACTAATAAGAACGATGTTCTAATGTTTTTAATAACCAATATAAAGGTAATATAAAAAAATTGTTTTGAACTAACGAAAAGAACTTTATTATTAAGGTGCTTCAATAAAAATACCATCAATAATTTTAAGAAAGAAGCAATTCATAATAAATATTAGAGAGATATAGAAAGGTTGGTAAAAACAGAGATCTATATTGAAAGCTATGAATGGATTTAATTATATAACAACATAACCAAACAACACAGAACAGAATCAAACATAACGTAGTCAGAAACCAAGAACATCTCCTTATTATTTTTATTTTATTTATTTAAACCAGTCAGCCTTTTGGGCTATTTAGGGTGAAAAACATATCCGTAATTACTTACATTATGGTAATATTTATACTTAAATTTAAAACAAATACTGATATAATCTTACTGGTATAAGGTATAAAATTAGTTCAAGGCAAGTATGCATTCAAAATGAAAAATATAGATTTGTCTTTTTCAATAGATTTTCAAATAAAGTAACATGTTAAGCAATGTATACCATGCATGCAATATAAATGTATTCAAAATTCCTTCTCATCAAATCATTCAAATGCACTTTCCACTGTGATCCGCATCCAAGTAGTCCAATTTTCAATAACTCTGTCTCATAGATCTAGATTTAATAGTATCTGTTGAGTGTTTCTTACTTGCTTCGACTTCAGAAAACCCCACAAGAAGCTTCAGATTAGCTCTAAGGATTACATGGCGTTATATTGGCAAGTAATTCATGCCATCTATCCATTTGTACCTCTGCAAGATAAAACCATACCGTCAAATTACTCATGTTCATCTTGGTATCCCCAAAGTCATCTTTACAAAACTTCGGGTCATACACGTCAATATCCATCAAATTAAACTAAAATAAATCGATTATAATAATTTTTAGTACTTATCGAAGCCTTACGATAGTCAGAACTATGGCAATGTCTTTACTAATAAGGATTTTTTTGTGTTTTCCTTATTTTAGAGAACTCAGGTTGGATATATATCCTGCAGGACACACCTTTTTTACTAGCCTAAAAATCTATGATATTTTTTCTCGGTGTTTTTTTTTAATTCTTGAAATATCAATAGATAATTAAGGTATAAGTGTGAGCAGTAAACATTTAAGAAATTTTCTTATCCTAAAAAGAAAAGTAGGAGACTACCACCTTAAAACAATTGAAAGAAGTATGTGCGAGTTCTTGAAAGTATAGTCTATAAAGAAAGGAGCCCATAAGACTCAATATTCTTCCCCCTATCTTCCAACATGCAAAGACTTTTGTGACCTTTAAGAGTTTAAAAAATAAAACGACTCATGTTTGGCCGCTAATGATTGTAGTAGGGTGCTGTTCATTATTGATCAAAAACTACTAAGTGATTAAGTGATTATGGTGAAAAAAATAGGATATCTAGAGTACGACAACTACAGGATCCAATTAGAGCAAGTTCCGGAGTTCAAGTATGTAAATCCGTAATTTGAACCAGAAGTTAATTGTATATACTGCTGAAGTAATAAACCGAATCTGCCAAACTCCAGGAACATTTTCTTCTCTAAGATAGTGCATGTTCAAGATAAGAAATATTGCACTTAAGATTAATATCCGCCTCTTTCATACACAAATCTTATGGCTCCAAGACTTAAACACTGTTAGAGTCTGACATTGTAAGGCTATAAGATTGAGGTATTTCAAAAACGTGGAGAATGTTTGAATGATCGTGGATATTTGAGAAACAAACTCAGTGACGTAAATTACAGTGATTTTGACATGTCTGTCAAATGAAATGTGATGAAATTCCTCACAGACTTCTTTGGCGAAATCGACCTTTTAGGTGAAAGGCGCAGAGTACAGCTCTGAAAGAGATTCCAAAATCATAGAAAGCGACTTGAAAAATATGAAACTAACATTGTAACAGTTTCGTTTGGGTGATTTCATTTGACCTTTCACGGCAGCCATGCATAATCCGCTTTAAATTCGATGTGGATAGTTCTCCTGGACTAACCTATCAATGTTTGCACCTAGAATTCTTATGGTTAATCCACTGTTCCTATCCCGGATATAATATTTATATTGTAATGGTAACCATATGCAACTACCGTCTATTAAAATGGACAAATAATACATGTTTTTATGCCCTTTTAACTCTTTTATCATATGTTAATCGTAACCATAATCAACTATTGTCGTAGTCGCCAAATAATACGTAAGTAAGGACAAAAATAAATAAACAAAAAATATATAACAGTACAGATTGCAAATCCGAAATAGTCATTGATGTAATTGAATCAATTTTTAATTATTTATTTAAACAGTACTCTTTCAATTCTGAGTAATTGATATTTATAGTGAGGCCATTAGTGGTTTCTCTCTTATCAACTCAAAGAATTTTGTTGTTAAAAATTTTAAATAAAACTGACCGGTTTATATATATATATATATATATATATATATATATATATATGTATATATATTAAGCAGCACATTGCAGGCTTGTTTTTACTTACGAAATAACTCTTGAGCCAATTATAATTAGCGGGTAGTCCTTTTTTGTATATGAAATCCATCTGTGTAGACCTTGTAGCATTCAATTTTATTAGCAATTTCTTAGTCTATTGTTACTCCTTCACATCTAAGGAGATCATTGGTATAAAGTAAATATGATATTGGGCCAAATTTTAATATATATGACCATATCTTATTCTCAGGCTTTTGTTTGCAATTTGTATTTGAGACTCTTATATCATTACTTTATTATTCATAACACCATTCCTTAATGAAGAAAATGCAAATAAAATAAGTTTTAATACAAAATAAATAATACATTTTGAAAAAACTAGTAAAACATGAAATTTTTTGAAAAACATAATATTTTTTCTAAAATTTTTGTGCATTACATAATATTGCCTTAAAGGCGAATTATTATTTTTTTGGCTCAAGAAATCATATTCTGTGTAAATTTGACAATTTTCGCAGTATGTCACTTTTCCTTTTTTGACCGAACTTTTTTCAGAGAAGGTACATAAAAAACGCAATTTCATTTAAAATTCAAGGGGCCAAGTCACTCTAAACAAAGAGGACCCGGAAGCACCATAAAGTTTTTCTTTGTCCCGAAAACTTTCCGAATGTTTTTATTCCAGATATTGATTTTGAACAAATTGACATTTCCAGTGCGACTTCTTTATACAGTCTTATTAAAACGTGACATCTTTTTATAGGGCAACATTTCCTCAACAATTTTTGAATTTTTCTTTCTGAGTTTTTTCAGTGCTTCTCCATCGTGACTCTAAACAAAGTTATTTTTATACAATAAATATACTTATATAAAATAGATTATAATAACAAATTCAATACAGTACATATAATAAGAACATTTCTTAATTAAAAATTCAAAATAAAATATTTTATTTTGGATGTCGAAACGCTGTAAATTCGCGTCCTTGAAGAATTTTTAAGTAGAAATAATTGTACTTTGTCTCTCCAAATAAATAAAGTTGACCAACGAATAAAAGATAATTTATTCGCTGGGTCGAACATAATAAAAACTTAACTGGCTGGATTAAATTAAATTCTGTTTGCAAATACTGACTCAGAAATGCCACCACATTTGCTAACAGTGAAACACATATATCTATGAGTGGGAGTTTACCAATCTAGGCATAATAATCATGGTATAGAAAGTTACTAAAAATAACGTAAAAATAATGCGATGACCATACGAATTCTGGATACTCATTAATTATTATAAACATAAGGAATTTTTTTGATATTCGATTACTATAAATATAACGAATTTTATTTTAAACTAACCTTTAGAATATATTCATAATTAAATACATTTTTCGGGATTTTGCAGAAATTAAAATATGCAGGTCATGGTTGGCGCATGTGATTTTAAAAATGTACGCTAGTTATTCGGTTCAAGTTCCGTTGCCTTTTGTTTCTATCGTACAGCAGAGATCGAGCATATCCGAGCAGAAACAAAAAGTATTGGCCGCCAAGGGAGCTTAAAGAAACATTCATACCTACACATAAATTTATTTGACTATGGCTGTACATAAAGTTGGGACTGATGAGGCAATTTATAAAATCAGTTACCAAAGATGGAGGCTGCTTCAACGAAAATACCGTTTTTTTACAAAGGTGTGTGGATTGCTTTTAATGAGATCATAGAGCATTTCAAGCTCTAAAAAACCCTAATGAAAAACGCCATGAAGCACGGAAGTAATAATAAACTTGAAAATTGAATTGAATTGAATTTAAAAGTACATTTTGGAAGACAAGGTTAGGTCAAGACAAGACAACAGGCAAATTTGACCGTCTCAGTTATATCAGACTACAGTTGAATGTTTCAGAGCTTTCAGATTTTCATCACAAATGAAAATGCATAAAGAAAAGCCTCCCTGGGATAAGTTTTATTGTGCGCTGGTGAACGAATAGTAGATACAAAAATAATTCACGGTTTTGTAAACTTCTCCACTCTTACCCTGGCTGCAAGCACATATAACCGATGTCTCCAAATATCGTGGCCGGCTTGGCAGTGTATTTGTAGCGAGCTACTGGGCATTCTATTCCAAGCTCTATGAGCATGTTTCAGAATTGACCGCTGAACTCCTCGCGACATTCAAAGCTTTATCCTACATCACAACACAAAATTTGTATGAAAGAATTTAAAAAAAAGAATGCCTAATCCTGGCCGACTCCCGAAATGCTCTCGAATGTTTCTTGGTTCAACGGTTCCCTGGTCACCGACTCATTGTCAATCATCCGTACCCTCTATCTGAATTGGATCAGGACAAGTTTACTATGGATCTTTTCTTGCGTAGTTATACTGGCAAATGAGCGCGCGGATACCATTGACTTAATCCCATTCGTTTCTTGTTTCACAAAGAAAGAGGTATAACCGAGGTGAGATTGGACCACTGTCGTTTCTCGCACGGTCACTTGATTACTTCGACATCCTGCTCAATGTGAGTTTTGTCACCATGTCCCTATTTTAGTCTAGCACATATTGAACGACTGTCCACGGCTCACCCAGATTAGAATTAAGTATGGGCTGAAAAACCTTAGAAATGCCTTAACAGGAGAAAATACATACAGACTCTTCGGATTTCTACGGGAAATCGATTTTCTCCAAAGAATCTAGCCTATGTTAAATTTAATGTCACTGACCAAATAACCATTACCACTTCGGTATGGGTGCTGATATGTGCTGTCTGGATAGAACCTCTACTTCGTTATGGTTGTGTTTGTAATCCTGTATTTGTGTTCATAAAATATATGTATATACACAATATATTCTTTTAGCCCCCCTGTTTGTGTTATTAGTTTTATTTATTTTATAATTTATTATTTTATATATATATATATATATATATATATATATATATATATATATATATATATATATATATATATATATTATGCCTGTCTCCGCCCCTAAATATCAACACCGTATAATTGTATAGCCGCAAAATTAAGACATCCGTCAAAGCGCCAAAAAAAAAATAACGTAATACTACGCTTTATTACTCAAATATTAAAATTCATACACATTACATGTTTAATATCATAATTTAGATTCGCACCTTTTGCACTTGGGTCTCGTTTATACGGTTCTTAACGCCTGATAACTGGAAACGGTAAATTCTGTTTTGAAGAACTCTCTATGATTATAAGAAAAATGAATTAAGAGATAAATATATTATAATCTAGGTACAAATGGTGCACATATCAAAATAAACATATTATAGTGGGTATTTGGGTATGTTTGTCAAATGAAGAATCAATTAATTTCTCCCGTACTTCTGTCGCAATCTATCAAAAGAAATGTTTTGTGAGTAAAACATGTAAAACAATATTCAAAGCCAGAACAGTTGCGGCTAAACATCTAAGCAATTGGCGTTAGATATTATATAGCATCATAAAGAGAACCATCGAAGCAGGAGCAGATAATGTTCTAACTAAACAATGGCAAAGAATATTCGTTGTGCGACAATGAAAAAATATTATTTGAGAACTTTGGTTGGCTACATTCTACACTAGTGTTGTTTAGAGATTGATAATGAAAATTAACACATACGCTATAATGCTATAGATAATATATGTTATTGCACTTGCACGTATTTTGAATTCTGAAGTATAAATGAAATAACCCTTAACGGCCGAACTTAAATATTAAATTTGACGTTATTGGCGTTTCTCTACAGAAAATAGATGTTCTCAATTTAGTATTATTGAGTTATTCCGCATATACCAATGCTAATCGAACGCTCACAATTGTATTTTCGATATTTATTAATTTTGATATTTTATTTTAAGAAATCTGTTCCCGAAACCTCTGACGCTCTTAAAAGCTTACGGTGATACTGCTCCATCATATCCCAGTCGTCGGTTTTGGTTTCAATGATATAAAAGTAATGATATTGATGTCAATGGCAAACGGCTTGGCAGACTAAAGGTTAGACTTATCGGAATAAAATATAAATGTAACTGTCAAAAAACCTTCAGAAGAGTTAATTACTCGATATTTATGCGCGGCAGGAAATTAGAGAAAACACTACATCAGGAAATAACTAAAAAGGCAATTTCGTACCGTTTCAATATCATAATTTTATCGGATACCAGAGATAAATAAGAATTTTTTACCATATTCTGACTGTCAATAAAAAATTAATCAACTACAAAAAGTTATCAGTTATTTCAGGAGATCCATATCGACACCGAAGAGGAATATTCATCGTTATAAAGTTTTGCTGTGCATATTGGTGGGATCAACAAAGTGTAGCATATAACGAGGTCCTATAATTATTATTGAAGTTAATATACATTGTACCAAAGTTTTTCGATAAAAGCCCTTTTAGAGTGAAGAAGCTATCATAATACATGCAAGTACTTAATATAATGTGGTTATTTTATTCAATTTATTTCATTCATAATTGAACTAACGGTTATTTAAAAATTATTGCATCGGCTTTATTAATGTTTTACGATTTAACCGAAAATTAGTTAAGTCAATCGGGGAAAAAGTTACTTTCACCACCGCTACTTTAGTTTACTTCGTAAAATCAATTTATGAGCGTTTTGCTTGTTTTAGCATCATCGCCTAGAAACTGTCGGAATTAAAATCGGCAAATATTTGAAGTTTAAGCATATTTCCACCTAAATCAACTTGATCCAATTATTGTTTTCCTGCGCGTCGAAACCCGCCGGTTCGCGTTTAGAGTTGCTCGAAAAATTAATTTTAAAAGTTTGCTTTTTTGTTCATCGAGTTTGCTCTGCGATCGTTGCGGTTACTAGTTTCTCCGATAGATTCTTGTCGGATCGGTTTTGATCGATTTGCTCGGCAAGATGCTCGAGGGTTACACAAAAATTTTAATCAGGTTAGTAAAACAGGGATGTATGTCTTGGTTTAATTGAAAAGTGCTTGTTAAATTTGAAGCTTTTTCAAAAGCTGTCTTTATAATTTGTATATAAGACATTATATTATTTTATATATTAGAGTATAGGCCTATATATTTTAAAGGATTTACAACAGATGATGTTACTGTTTATTAAGCTAATAAACATCTTACTAATTACAAACATAGTCACTAATTAATCAGCTATCTCAGCATCATATTACAGTTTTACATTAGGTTTTTATGTGTCATTTTCGGCTTATTGCAGTTCTTTTCGAACTTTTAGAGCATCCTTACTGTCCAGAGAGCTGTGTCGATTTTGTCTGATTATGGGTCCATTGTCACCTTCTTGGGCATAATTGAAGCTTCTGTTACCAACGGTAATATTAAACTTGTTTAGATTGATTAAATTACTGTCAGTTTCCTCAATAAGTAGGAACGCAATCAAACATGCCGAGACCTCAACGATTTTTAAACCAGATTGCAAATGTTTGGAGCCAATCTCCAAACTATTGAATTGAAATTTTCATTTGTATTTTTCGTATGATCGCCTAAACACTAGCAAATTATTTCATTTCATTTTTTGGTTTTCTTTTGATTTCATTTCTCTCTTTTCTTCTTCTTTTTCTTGCAATTTTTCTTCTCCTTTATTTTCATCACAGTTATTTGACAGCCGATTCGGACACTAATTACCGTGAAATGATTTTTTTGCGAGGTGTAGTACTACGGCTTGAATCACCATGCTCGTATTTCGGATGCGAAGACATTTTTTGTATAAATGAAACGCACGCTATGAAAATCAAAGTTACAACAGATTTCAAAATGTTAATATCCTTTCCGGGTCACTGTACTTATCTGCATTTATATCCTATATCTCTAAAAACAAAGAAATAAAGAATCCTCCAAGACCACCCCGTACTACGTCACGCGTTCCACCCATTAGGCCGGAAGAAGCTCGCCTAAACGCTTATATCTATTAAATGGTTTAGAATATTACTTTGAAATTTTCAGAGTATATTCTTGAATAGTTGTAGTAAGGACATATGGTACAAAAACATACTTTTTTGAAGCCTCTGTACCTATTTCCCTCATAAATTACATCGGGTACAATTGTATTTCTTCTTAAACTTCATGTTAAAGCTTTACTGACAGGTCATTTTGTAGAAATTTTTTCAATGATTTGAGAAAATTTCGGACTAAATCGCATATGCAGGAAGGTTTATTTTTTTGTCAATTTGAAAAAATGCAGCTGAAAATAATAGAATTCTGTTTGGAGCTTATGTTCCAGACAGCCAAAAAAAGACGAGAATTTGGAGATACTGCTCAATGATGATCGATGTAAAACGGAAGAAGAATATGCTTAATTGTTGGGAGTACACAGGATCCAAAAACTTTGATATTTTGATGAACTATGGATATTCGTGTTGATCTTTATAATCAATTAAATATAAATGTAAAAATGTAGTAATTTTAATTAGCAATCATATATTATAACGTATATATAAGCTTTGAGCCGTTTCTTTATTACTATTAATTTTCTTCCATTAGCTTTTTCTATAAAAAAAATATACTTCAAAAAATAAAATCCTTTACTACGTTACTTTACTGTTTGTCGATTATGGTGGTGCATTTATTCTCAAATGACTCAGATTGTATCAAGTTTTTAACATAAAAATAGAAAACTAATTGAGAGAAAGTGAAATACGTCCAGTGTCAAACACATTATAGTAAGCCAAATTTAAACTAATTATTTATATTCCAGTTTAGTAACCGAATATGGCTTCATTAATTAACTTTAGGGTAGTTAAAATGACTCATATGTCAACAATATATCTAAGCTTCCGACGGATATATCTAGTAAACAAATATATTCATAGACATGTTCATGGGTGAAGGTCGATATAAAAAGGTGTCTGTCAAACTTGAGGGATAACTCGACCGTCATGTTACGTGTAGAAATTTATAGGGTGATATTTTGTTGTCAAATGTGCTGAACACATTCCTCATGTTTTATGGAATATTGTGTGGAATTAGTTCCATAAAAAATATTCCAATTAAAGTATTAAATTACATTCTGTAGTGACTGTAATAGAACTTTTAACAACAAAATTTGGTTTTGGCAAAACAATTGGTCTTAATTTAATTATTAATAAAGAAAAAAATATTTATTTGAATAAAGGAACCATGAAGTAACACAAATATATGATAATATATAATATTTAATATATACATTATATACAATTGTAAAATTTCAAATAAAGCTAGATAAATGAAAACTCCATAGATTAAAATGATAAGGTATCAGTTGTTAATTGCAGAATTTTTTATATCTGGATTATAAGTGAAAAGTATATAAGCTTTTTCACAGAATTCTAATTACTTTACTTATTGAATGTATTCATATCCCAACTTAGAAACTATCCCAAAAGGCATCCGATCTTACCCAGCCTGTTTGCTGGCGTGACTGGAATGATTATTCTTTGTAGCATTTTACGATGTTGTCTACAGACACATACAAATAGAGACACTTTGTTGGCAACAAGTTGTAGAAGTATTGCCGAAAAGTAAGATGTAAGATAGTTCTACAAGAACTTCAGTGAACTATTATATTTTTTGGCAATTGGAAACCTACCTGCTTAATTGCTCTTGATATTTTAGTTTTGATATATGAAGAATTGTTTGACTCTTATTTCAACTATGTTGCAGGTGTTTATTGCAGAAATATATATTTGATTTTGTTTGAATATTAATTATTGTGTTTTTTATATTTGAGTAGATTATTAGCCGATCATTTAAAACGAACCTTTAAATCAATGAAATTTAGTTTTAACATAGTCTACCGATCGGTGAGTGCGAGAAAATCTTTTAATTGAAATTGTTACACCAAAAGAAATCTCCGGAGTTATCAAAAGTGGCATCAATTCAAAGGAAATATCTGGCTATGACTTAATAATCGCAGAAGTGCTGAAAAATCTACCAAGATAGACAATTATAAAACTCAAACTCATTCCTTCAAGACCTTCGGTTTCCAACTCCAATCTACTATAAACTGATCCTCGTTTTCTTCAATAATCTATTCTAGCGAACAGAATTTAATAAAAAGACAATAAAACAAAGCCCATTTCCAAAATTCATCTATGCCAGTTTTGTTATGCGTGCGGAAGAACGACAATTTATCCTTTACTAATTACATTAATAGTGAAGATAGTTGTTATCTATATTCAGATCATTCTCATATTATTTTGAGGATAAGCAAGGCAATAATAAATATAGTCAATTCAAAACAGCAGTGTACACACGTGACTTGTCAAAACGTCGCAATGTTGTCACAGCAACTCTGAGCTTTAGTACAATTTGACTTTAACACATAACAAAATTCTGATCTAAATATAATAGTGAAACAAAAATGTTATGTACTATAATTTATTTTATTATTTATTAACATTATAGTACATCTAATGCATGTATTAAGGAAGAACTTAAAACTATGATTGATTATGTAGTCACAATAATTTATAGGTTAGATTTGTTTTATTATATTTACATTTTTTTTACAGAATTTTTTTTCACACTAGTATAGGTAGAGTTCTAAGCCCGTTTTTTGTATAGTGGTGTCTTACGAAGGCGTAATCCACCTAATTAATAATTATATATCTGAGTAATGTATTTTACTTTCATTAGAGGGCATATTTACCTTTTACGGTTAGTTCTTATTTCTTTCAATGCAATCTTATTTCCTTCTAAAGTCATTTTAATGTTACTATATTTCTCCTTAGTTCATTCTGTTACTACCCGTATACATATTTCTTGCATGCATCCTCCATAATGCATTTGCCATATCTGCAAAAGAGTTAGTATTATTTCCCTCCTCCTATATGTTAACCAAACGTTTATGTATATTCTGAACAATAACACACGTGTTCATAAAGCTTTCACACTCTTTAATACAATTTCCTAAAGTTAAAGTATATTAATTGTTTACTGACCTTTAGTTGTTTCTTGTTTCATCACCCTGCCTTGGTAATTGTCAGCATTGAATCATAAAACAACATTCATTCAAGTTTTATTCAATCACTGTCACTTTCAGAAACACTAATCAAGTGAATACCTAAGCGGTTTATTTCCAATCTCTCAAAAATTTGCTCACGATTCTACTATTTGTCAATTTCTTCTTCAATGTTTTTGATCGAGCTCATGCAAACCGAAGGTGTTATTTTCGAAAATACCTCTTTCCATAAATCCAGACAGATCTGGTTTGAATATCCTCCTCGACATGAATGTCTAGTGTAATTATTCTCTACAATGTCCCATATCAACTCAATTGGATTAAATATGCAGTGATAGGGAGGAAAACGTAGTACTCTGTTGCCATAACGTTCAGAAATCAGATCTACCATGTATCCTTTCTCAGGCTTATTTCTAAAATAGTAAATTAGATAAAATGCAGTTAAATATTTCATTTATGTTTACTGAGTAACAATTTGAAGTAGTTCATTCTTTAGCATGATTTCTTTGAAACTTATTTTATGTACTCTGAACAATTCCTTAATTGCACCCTTTGTTGAACTTATTGTGATCTTCTCGATCAGTGTACTATGATATGGTGCATTGTACATAAAAATTACTTATGGTTCCTTCAAATTCTTTAAAAGCTGATTTTCAAATTACTGTTAAAAGAAATTATAGTTGATTTCTCAATGTTAGTCACTTGGACTTGGATATAGAGAAAAATACTAATTCTGCACCAGAAATAAAACCATTCCAGTTTCCAGCATGAAGAACTATATGTGTTCAATGAATTATTATTTGTTATGACAGATGTTATGACTAATAAAACATAATTGATAGTTATTCTTACGTTTACCTTTTTCCATCAACTTTTGTTGTCTTACACTATATTTATTATCATCTTGCCATGAGCGACCCAATATACCATTCTGAAATATCTCATCTAAATATACAAATTGATAATAAATCATTCATTGATAATAATCATTCTTCCTTGGTTTTGACATATGTTTTTAAAAATTGTATTATTTTAAAAGAAATGTCTGGAAGTTCCGTTAAACCCCTTCGTGGGTTATCTTTACACCACTTAAATCCTTTATTACCCAACAGTGTATGAAAGGACGTTCTACATCCTTCAAATAGCTGTATATCTCTTGGCTTTTTACGGATACTTTCCAGACTAACAATTATCTCTGAAATGATTGTATTAAATTATGTTTCGATAGAAAAAAATACTTACTGTTTTTATACATTTCGTATAATTGATCTGTGATACAGCTAACATCAAGCTGATGTTGATTCATCACCTGTTTCGCATAATGATGGTTTCTTTTTGGTGAATTTAAGTTTATATTGTTTTTTATTTTTGAGACATTTTGGAGACCGTGCCCATAGTATTATTCAGTGCAGCTGCAACGCGCAAGAAATATTTTCAATAAAAACAACGGCGATTTGAAATTTATTAAAACAAAGCGTTAAAACAACGTTTGTCGGTGTATAACCCATAACTATAATATTTTGAATAATTTTGCAGACGTTTGACAAATGGACAACTTTTGGGGGCTCTTTCGGTTACATGTTCGAACTTTTCTAACAGTGTTCTATCTCTTTTTAAATAGAATAAAATGAGAAGGAAAATATTGTCTGACTGTAAAACGAATTTACAACTTTCGACAGGCACATATTGCTGACGTGCGTCACTACTGTTTTGAATAGACTATATATCCCATTCATCATGACTAACAAATAGATAGAATGAAATCGATTCATGGTGGATGTAGAAGAAATTATTAACTTGCATGGAAATTGAAATCAACTGAAAAACTAGATATGGAGGCGTAATTGTTTATGGTTACTTTACTAGCACTATGTAACAATACTCTAAAACCGAAAAATAAAGCACCAGGGATAAATTCAGAAACAGAAATTAAAAGGCTGGTAGCAACAATGTAAGAAGCAAGAAAAAATGGCAAGAAAGCAGAGCACTACCTGATAAAATTGTAAAACTAGGTTAAAAACGCAAATAGAAAATAAGCATAGCAAAAAATGAAAAATTTATTTTAACTTGGTTAATGATCAAGAGACAAGGTAGATCTGATTATTCTCTTTGCAACGCGGTTACAAAAAATAGTCAAAAGTGACAGGTTCATAAAGAAAATTTAGAATGAACAAAACCTGCGAGAAAGCGAATTATTTGCTGAGTACTCAAAAAATACTCTACAATTTCGCACTGCTTACGAATGCGATACCATTCCTAATTCAATTAGAAACAAAGATAGAGTCATAAACCCTATAACTCTAAAACAGCTTTTCAATGAAATCCAGAACAAAATCAATATTAGAGAGGTCCAGATAAATGGCCAAGCAGCTATGCATGATAAAACTTGCACATCTGTTCAATGTTATGTTGCAATATATGCATATACAGTGGAAGATTGTGCAAATGATTAGGATTTCTTAAACAGGAAAATCGCATTATCCTTGGTACCAATCATTTTAGATAAATGTTTCGCCTCAAATAAATTATTGAAGAAAAATAACTTATTCCAGTTTACCAATTTGAATTTAGAAATAATAATCAATAATCATAAGTCAGTTTCTCAAATCCTACGTTTCTAATGGTCACTTTAGAATAACAAACGGCGAGGAATGTTTAGATTGGAAAGCCATCTATACCTGTGTACCACAGTAGAGATTTAGACTAATATATTATTTACTCTATATCAGTGATATTCCTAAATGTGAAGAAGTTACAGTGTTCATACTTGCTGATAATAATACATCACTCGCTACAAATAACAATATTGAGATAACTGTAGATAGATTATAAACAGCTGTTACTAATATTATTAAGTGCACTAAGAATTGGCGAATAAAATTAAAGGCTGCGAAGTGTACACTTACAAAAATATAGTTCGCCAGACGGTGGTAACTGGTTCAAGTGGAAAGTGTGTGTTAAAAAGAAATGAGTGGAGTTTTAAGGTTCAAAAATTGCGGTCGAAATATTTTGAAGCCCATGTGGATGGACCTGTGATATGCAATAGTGCTAATTACTTGTAACAGTTGATAAAATTGTGTTTCAACTTTAAGAACAATATTATAGTACTATTGATCGCCCTGTGGTCGAAATAAAATTCCATAACAGAGTAAAGGGAATAATTACGATATGTTACTTAAACATGTTTTCAAGGTATTTTCGATATAAGATCGGAAAGGCACTTGATACATAACATTAATTCCATTAAATCCAATAAATGTTTTATATCAAAACATGTAATAATATCGCACTGACTTTTTTTAATTGGTATTTAATTAAATCCAATTTCCATTAAGTTTCAATAATCAATGAAGTATTGATAAGTTTAAATTACTACACTACTTAACATTATACTCAGGTATTATAAGTACGATTATTTTGATCGTTGTGTACTTTTACGATATAAACCAAAATAGGAAAGAATAAATGTTGTTTGTAAATACATGTTTGTATATTAAAACAGAGGATATAAGAAAAAATATTTTGAAATTTTTGACTTTAACATGTACATTAAAATAATAACGAACATAATAGGTAATTTATTTTTTTACAATTCAGAACTGTGTTTAAAAGGAATGTATTTACAATCATTAAATTAACTATTAATTTTTCAAGACTTATAAGGATTATAAAGTAAATAATTGATAAAAAGTTCAAACAATAAAATATAATGTTCCTACATATTTTATTGCGTAAAGCGTTAAACACCTTAATCTTAATCAATACTTTAGAATGTCTACAAATTCACTGTTAATATATCATAATTTCTTCTAGGAAAAATCCTATGTGTTTCACCTATGTAAATTATATAGATAGTTTCATTTAAACTGCTGCATTTTCATTACTTCATATTTATATTCATATAGCTTTTATCTTTTATCCATATTTCTCACCTAATTTATATTGTAAAAACAGTAAATATACCAGGCTGATTTCTTTACCTAAATTTCTAAATAAAATTGCATGGTCTTGTGAAAACCCTTGCAGATAGTTCATCTTTATTATGCCTTCTATGGTTTTATCTAGTGCTATCTGCTTTGTCTTATATAAACCGTGGGAATTAACAATTCTCCAATAAATAAGGAATTAAAATTCTATGAAGCTATTTTATAATTGCTAATATTCGTTGCAACAATTAACTCTTTAATAACTAACTATTAATAATTAAGGTATTTATTACCTGTAATATTTGGTTAGTCTTTTGATATGAACTGCATTTACTAAAGAATCCTGAAATGAATTAGAAATTAATATAATTAAAAGTTACATAAATATTTAAATAAATTTTAGAATTACCTCTAGTACAATGATATCTTATGTCTCCTGAACCATATCATTTATTACCTGTCCTGAAGCAAGAATAATTTTTTAAGCTATTTTATGTTCACTGTACATCAAACTAATCAAAAGCTGATTTCGAAATTCTAAAAATCTTGCAAACAGGTGGGACAGACGATTTTTATTATTCTCGAATACTCTTAGTCTAGGTTGAGATGAAATTTTCGTATATGCCGGGCTTTTCTTTTATGGCTGTATATACTTTCCGATGATATATATTAAGTTGTGGCCTCTATAAAAAATGTAATTACAATTTTGCGTAATCGTACTATTTTAATCCTTTTTTTATATCAAATCTTGTACTAACTCTGTAATGTTTCTAACAATACGGGAATAACCGAAAATAACACAGAATCTCAAATTACATTGCTTAAAAATAAATAACGTGTTTTTTTCCCTAACAGGGAAGAAAGTCAAACATATACTTCCTATAAAAAGTACACCCGCTCCCTCTATAACGGCGGGAGGAAAGAATTTCTTATGCGTATTTATTCTCCTAACTAGTGACTATTTATTCTGTCGCTACAACAAATTGTCTACCGCTGTCATTAACATTGCTACCCCTAACCTTAAAAATAATCATCAATGTTGTTTTGTCGTCACTCGATTCAATAATCCAGAAAAAAATGAACAATAGGTTATCATCTAATGAATCCACGGATGAGGAAGATGTTATAAGAAATTTTGATGCCGAAGCGCGATTGAACACGCATCAAAAACATGCCCATCAAAATTTTAGTTAAATTAATAACGTACTTTCGACCGGCTATGAAAAATATCGTATACACCAAACGGGCCAAAAGTTGAAATCTCGATCGTGTTCGTCATGATTCCCAAGGCGAAGCCGAGAGCATGGCCGAAAATTCAACTGTCGGCCTTTGTGGTGTAAAATACTATTTAATAATGTCTTAACACAGTCACTTTTTGTTTTATTATCGCTTCAAATGTAATATTTAAGGATTTATCTTCCGATTAAAAATTGCTCGGCATTTTGCGGTGTAATATTACCAGGTTTTGATTTTAAACATTACGCGTTTATAGTTCATCTACATACAACAGAAAAGACGAATAATCTACCGTATAAAAGTTAGAGCGCGTTGATCGGGTTCAATGAAAATAGAGCCTAAAATATTTGTTTATATATTTAAAGTCGCCGATCTGACGGCTATTCTTAGTTGCTTGATTTTGGTGTATTTCGTTTTATTACAATTTATTCCTCCATATAAGCTTTAACCATACCAAATTTAATTAACCATACCAATTAACCATACCATACAAAGCTACTAGGTGCCCCCGTTTTTCTAAAAAATGGAGTCAAAACTTTCGCTAAGCCGATTAATATACAGATAATATATGAGTTAATAGAAAAAAAAAGTTCATTGGAGTATTTAATGAAAATTTGTGAGATCCGTAATTGATATAGCTATTCCAGTTTTAATTTAACAAAAATTAAGCTTATTTGTAAATAAATACTTTAGTAATCAAAAAGCATATAAAACACAATAAGTAGTCGTGGAAGCAGAGTCTAACTTGCCGGAAATAATGTATTAGGAATCTCATCAGGGCTAATATTCGCTAAAATGATTACTTAATATTTAAGGGATTTTGTTCGTCAAATATGAGTAGGTGTTTTGAAGATGCTAAATAACACAATGGTGTTATAATATAAAAAATATAAAATAAATATAAAAAGTTTAAGCATGTAAAACTTGAACTGAATATTATTCTTTCTATATATAAAAAATTGCCATTCATTGACAAAAAAAAACATCTATATTAGGAAAGTTTTTATAACATCTTTATTATATATGCTTATTACAATCTTAATTTACAATTAATTTATTAGCACTTTTCCTATGTACTTGGATTAATTAACAAGCAAGACGAGTGCGAGAAAATACATCATTATGTATTCCTCAATTATAAAATTATAATAAGCTATAGCTATAGTTTACACTAAAGGTATACACTTTATATAAGTTCGTATGGTTTTGTTCGTTTCGATCTCCTGGCATCCTGCGCGCTGTCCAGCAGTTGTATTGCTTCCACGTTAGAATGATTTAGTAATCTTCTTTCGTGTTTCAAGGCGAAATCTTGGATAACTTCGCAAATCCATTTGATTTCCAGGTCATCGTGTAGTTCTTCATTGGTTACATAGCGATAGGCATTGGTAATCAATCGAAGAACCTTGTTTTGACAGCGCTGTATGACTAATTGATTTGAATTTTTAGTGCAACCCCATATTTGCACCCCATAGGTCCAAATTGGCTTTATAATTGTATTATAGATCAACCTCTTTGATTTTAGATCAAGTTGAGAGTATCTTCCGACTAACCAGTATAGTTGTTTTATTTTGGTTCTAATATGTGAATCTACCGTCAAGATGGATTCCAAGGTATTTTGCTGATTCTGCTTGAGGAATCGGGTATCCATTGAGTGATATAATTAAGTTTTTATTGTTTCGTCGCAATGCAAAATTAACGTGGACAGATTTGGAGCTATTAAGTTGATTAATAACATGTTAAAATATTATATAATAAATTACAGTTTTAATATAACGATAACGATTGTGTACAGATTTAAAGCAGCATTATATAAACGTTATCGAATTCGAGTTTGATCATATCGGCAATTGATATGAGAGATCATGGCTGTGACATCTCATTTATTTCGATTGGCCCATTTAAATTCGAGAGTTTTCGTTTTTTCTGCGAATCAATAATTTCAGCGTGTATTTATATAACCTTTAGGTGGTCCCAAATTTGTTCATACGCTAATATCCGTTAAGTCAATAGTCAGTATTTAAATTGATTTGTAGCAATATTGTTTGTAATATAATACATGTGTTTAAAAGTCCCGAGCATAACAAAGAAAACTCTTTTTTTGCTTAAAATTGGCTTTATTCATTAACGTTATCTCCACTAAGAACCACACAACCATTCCAGTGCCTCTCTAACACTTCACTACCACTTTTGTAGAACGATTTATCCTTTGCTTCAAAATAGGCCTCAATTTCAGTGATAACCTCTTCATTCGATCGAAATTTTTTACCGGTGAGCATTTTTTTGAGGTCTGCGAACAGCCACCTCCCAGCTGGGAGCCAAATCTGGCGAATACGGTGGATATGGAAACAATTGGAATTTCAATTTATGTAGTTTTGCCATTGTTTTGACTGTTTTGTTAATTTTTTATTGCTATATGCGGTCGTTGCTTTGCAATTTTCACTCTCAAACGCTCGAATAATTTTATATAATATTCACTGTTAATGGTATTTTTCAAGATAGTTGATAAATATTAGCCCACGCATATCCCAAAATATCGAGGCCCTAATCCTTTCAGCCGATTGTTGTCCTTTTAGGTGCTTAGGATGAAGTTCGCCAGTTACTGCCTACTCAGACGACGATCGTTTTGATTCCGGAGTAAAGTCATGGATCCATGTTTCATCCATTATCACATATCGACTCAAAAATTCCGATTTGTTACGTTTAAACATGGCCAAACAGTGTTCAGGATTATCAACACGTTTTTGTTTTTGGTCAACAGTGAGAAAACGCGACACCCACTTTGAACAGAGCTTTTTCATAGTCAAATGCTCATGCACTATAAAATCAGCACATTCTTTTGATATTTTTACGATGTTTGCCAACTCACACAACTTCACCTTTTGATTATTCGAAACGATTTTGCGGATTTTTTTTTCTGGTGTTACCACCTCATTTAGACGTCCACTGCCTTCTGCGTCATCGCTGTCTCTACAACGAGGTCAGCAGTGAAATCAGCAAACCAACGTTTCATTGCTGTTTCCGATGGAGCGGAGCCCTTGTAAAACTTTTCGAGCCATTGCTTCGCTTATACGGTATTTTTCCCATCAAAAAGCAGTGTAAAATTTAAACACGAAATTGTTTTTTATCCATTGTTTTGAAAATAACAAAAGTAGTGTTTCTCATAGCTCAATAACTCACAAAATTATGACTGGAATATCATGAAATTTTAAAAGCTTTCTTTTGAAGGTTTGAAGGATTGCAACAAAACAAGATCTATTGGAAACCATTTTTTAAAGAGCTATAAACGTAAAATTAGGTGTCAAATATTGGTCAACCTAGATAACTTATCTCCTATTAACTTATTTAGGTTGATACATAGATCTCAAAACAGAGAAACTATTTAAGAAAAGTGCTCCGGTGTATTTAGTACAGTGATTTATTAATAATTGGAAACTATTGGGCGCGTAGTTTTAAAAATTTTTTACTTTAAATATCCCTTCACAGTGCAAGTACACTGGTGTGGTAGAACACAATTCTTACAACGCGTGGCCGAGCGATGTCATGCAGGAGTATTACTTATCTTTGAGTTACCGGGGTTCTCATTTCTGCAGCTTCCGAAAATTAACCCATCAGATGCTTTTGGGTAGGTAGTTTTTTTTGCAAAAGAAAGTGAAAATATCATTTCTAGTTAAATAAATTAAGTTAATAGTTAATGCACATTGCCAGCCATTGGAAATATAATTATGATTCATAATTATTATTTAAAGTCATACATAATTTTTGGGTGATATGTTATAATGACAGGTTAAACAATAACTGATAACTAGAATTACGATTATTACATATAACTTAAGATCCATTGCAATTTATAGGCCTGTCAAATTTGAAGAACGTGAAAGCTTATGGCGATTCTGATATTATATAATAGGTGCCGAATTGGGTTTCAAAGTTTTAAATGATGATTTCATATATCAAGACAAGCTTAATTACATAAAATCCTTTACATTGTTTTAGAGAGGAAAATAAGGAAGAAATATGGCTAGGAATAATTGATTGTTTGAAAAGTAATATCGTAGACAAGCAAGGACTTGATATCAAGTTCATATCAGTTGAATTGAATCAAGTTTTTTTTTATTATTTAATTAATATATTGTTACTAGTCGTTTCTATCTAACCTACAATTTGTCTTTATGATAACTTAAATCTAGGTATATAACTAGGAGGGCCCATCGGCCTTATCTCAGTCTCTGGTGAAATAATGTTTATACATGTCACTGCTGAATTTTTTAAAATATGCACCTCACTACACAACACTAAAAAAGATCAGATGGTTTAATTCTTTTGAGTCTGTGTCCTGTTCTGGTGGTATCCAATAGTTGTAATATTTCAATATTCGTGGAGTCTTTCCTCATGCCCCCTTGCAATTCTCTTGATTTCTTGACTGATTGTGGGTATCTGAAGGTCTCGACGTAGATAATCAGTCCTATAGTATTTGGGTGCATCCACAATACCTCTCAGGACTTTGTTCTGAAAAAATTGTATTTCATTTTTGTTACTCTTTGCAGAACATCCCTATAATTGAACTCCGTATATCCATATAGGTTTCAATATTTGCTTATATAATAGTAATTTATTATGTACTGATAATTGTGATTTTCTTCCAATTAGCCAGTACATTTTCTTTTCTTCCTTCCAGCGAAGTTTTGCATTGAGATTCATTCCGAGATATTTAGCGTTGTTGCTATATGGAATGATAGTATTATTTAATGTTATGGGTCCTTGTACGGTCTGTTTATAGGTGAACTGCACATGTACAGATTTACTTTCATTAATTCTTATTTTCCAAGCTTGTGTCCAATTATTTATATTAGCACTTGCCTGTTGTAATTTTCGCGAGGCTTCTTCACTATTGTCTCCGACAGCCGAGAGTAGATAAAGCATTGGTCCCAGAACACTTTTTTGTGGTACACCTTCTTTAGCTTATTTTATTGTAGAGTAAGCTCCTCCTTGTTTGACTCTAAACATTCTGCTTGTAATGTATGATTTTAATAGTTCGGTGTGTTGTTTTGGTAGCATTTTCTGTAGTTTATGAATAAGGCCTTCATGCCAAATCTTATCGAAAGCTTGTGCTACATCAAAAAATATAGCTGAGTATACTTTTTTACTTTCGTGGGCTTTTTCAGTAACATCTGTTATTCTGTGGACCTGGTCAATTGTTGAATGCTTGTTAATAAATCCAAACTGGTGTGTTGGTTTTAGGTTTTTTATCTCTATGATCGATTTTATTCTTTTCAACAGAAGTTTTTCAAAAACTTTAGATATTACTGGCAGCAGTGATATAGGCTTTTATTCCATTTGGTGACTTCCCAGGTTTAGGGATCATTATAATTTCCGCCATCTTCCAAATGTCAGGGACATGTTTTAATCTAAATGCTGTATTGATCAAGTTGATGAGTTTTATAATTCCCTTTCTTGGTAGTTTTTGCAGTAATATTCCTGTTATTAAATCGTAACCTAGTTATTTCCTGGGGTTAATATCAGTTTATAACTTTGATTAACTCTTTCGGCGCGACTAATTCAATCATCGAGTTTTCAGCTTCTATGTCCGGCAAATTATATTCAATATTAGTTTCGTTTTGTTTGAAAGTTTTTTCTAGATATTCAGCAAATGCTTCTGCTTTTTGGTGATTGTCACGTGCCCAATTCCCATATAGGTCTCTTATAGGTGGACTGTGTAGACATGAACGCTTTAAATATTTTTGGCTTTCCAGAGTGAGCAATCAGTTTCTTTATCATCTGTTAAATTTCTCAGATGGTCATTTATGGTTTAGTTTTTAATTCCCAGTATTTCTCTTTTCAGTCTTTGGGTTATATTGTTTAAACTATTTTTATTTTCAGGTGTTCTGTTTTGTTGCCATTTTTTTCGTAATTTACGTTTCTCAGCTACCATTTCTCCTTCACTTATTTTGGATAATTAATTCCTTTAGTTCTGTTCTTAATTTCTGGAGTATTATTCCAAGCAGCTTGTTGAATATCTACTACGAATTGTTCTGCTTCAAAATTTAATTGTTCAAATGTCGTAAGGGGTATATTTAGTTGAATTCGTTTGTTCAGTTCTTCAGCAAATCTTTCCCAGTGTGTTCTCTTGTTTTTAAACGTTGGGTTTCTTTCTTTTATTATTGTATTTTCGCTCAACGTCGGAATCACTGGCGAATGATCTGAACTTTGCTCAAAATTTTCTTCGACTTTTATATAGTTGGATGTTATGTTTCTTACTATGAAGAAACCTAACAGGTCTGGGGTTTTTTCTTGATCAGTCGGCCAATAAGTTGGTTTTCCAGTTGACATATAACTACATCTTAGTTCGCTTATCAGCTGCTTTATGCAGTTCATTGCCTTTAGTTGTTGTCATTCTGGATCCCCATCTTATATTTTTTGAATCGAAATCACCTCTAATTATAAATTTTTCTCTCAGGTTGCCTAGGACGTTCACATAATATTCCTTTTTTTGATTGTATCTTGGATGACAATAAATTGCTGCTATTGTAACCTTGTATCTGCTTGATTTAATAGTTACTACTATTACCTGATTTTCTGCTGTACTGAGCCGGGGTTCTTGATGGTGGAAAATGTTATTTTTTATTATTATTGCACTTCCTCCTCTTGCGGTGTTAGCTGGATGTATGGTATGATAAAATATATATCCTCTACATTTTATAAAGAATTCTTTTGTTAAATAGGTTTCTGATATTAGGTAAATATCTATTTGTAGCGTGATGTTGCTGGATTCCATTAGCATTCCAAATCGCTATTCGAATATCTTTATTTGCCATATCGGGTTTTTGGGGCCACAGGCCTAATGGTTTTCATTTCTAGTTTTTCAATCCTTTCGGGAAAATATTCGATCTTTTTTTCTTGTCTGTCCAGCTTTCCTAATAGTTTAAGTAGCAACTCGTTGGTGGTTGCTTCATCTGCCTTGGTGTCTCTTTGGTTACTTTGACTGATACTTTGCGCATAAGTCATTTCACCATTAACGTTGTTATATTTTTTCGGTTGTTTCTTTTCACTCATTGTTTCTTGAGGTTTAACTTGAGCTACTTTATTTCTCCTCTCTTTATTATTTTAGCAACTACATATCTTGCCGGATGCGCTTCATTGCAGTTTGCACATTTCGGCTTAGCTTCTTTGAGTTTTCTACACTCTGTGGTGATATGTTTACCTGAACATTTGACACATCTAGGTTCTCTACTGCAGAATTTCTGTGTGTGTCCATGCAATTGGCATCTTTTGCATTGCGGTTTTAAGTTCGATTTTTTTTAGAGGTTCGATTTTTATTTCGACCCCTAAAATTCTTTTAATACCAAAAATGATTTTTGTGTCCGTATCATGTTCAAAGGCTAACATAAATAGAGGTAATGGCTTCTTGTGGACTAATATTTCTCCTTTGTTATTTTTGGTCTTTTCTTTTTTTTAAATATTTGTCACATTTAAACATTTAAACACATTTTGGTTTAGTTCTGCGATAATTTTTTCACTTGTAGCTGTTGATGGAAGCCCTCTTGCCATGACTTTGATGTGTCTGCTTTGTTTGTCTTCATAAGAGTGCCATTGCAGTTTCAGCAACTCTAAACAATCTATTATTTTTGTGAATGTTGTACGACATTCGGCGTTCAGTTTTATTTATTTAGTACCGTTGCTTTGAATACTATATCGTTGGACCTCAGTTTTTCGTATAGCAAATCAAAGTCTGTAACATTACTTACGATAATTGGGGGTGTCCTGGGCATTATAATTTCTTTATTTTTGTCATTATTTTGTTTTATTTTTACTTGCTGTGGTGAAGATCTTGGAGAATTATTTGCTTTTTTATTTTTAACCGTTATCCAGCCTATTTCTTTCTGCAATTCTTCTTCATTTGTTCCATATGTAATAATTGGACTGCTTTTGTTATCTTGGTGGTCTATCGTTGTTTTGTCCTTGCCCTCAGAGCTTTGTTTATTTAGTTGTAGCTGGAGGGCATTTATTTGTTTTTGCATATTGGTTAATGCAATTTCAAGACTCTCCCATGCCGACTTTTCGTTTATCCACGAATTGTAGAGTGCCTGTTCGTTCTGGGTTCTAGCTGTGTTCTCTACATTCAAAACTGCAATATGTGATAGGCCTGATGTCGATATTTCCATTTTATCTGTTTTTTGCGCAGTATTCTTCTCCATATTTTTTATATATTGTTGAAATAATACTGTTGTTTTTATGTTTCAAATTATCCTACGCCGCATTTATAGTCCAGATGTGGAGTTTTCGACCCTTAACGTTTCATTTATTTATTTTCTACTGTACTGACCTTTTTTTCCGATCGCACTTTCACTTTTTCACCAGTCTTTAAAATGATATTGTTAGACCTTTTATTTAACGCCGCCTTTGTGACACAGATGTTGCACTTTTGTTTCGTTTCGCTGAACCGTCTCTCCGAACACGTCTTTACTCTGTCAAAGTCAAACGTCGACTGTCATTATTGAATTATGAAGTGTTGAAAATATTTACATGGTTAGAGAAGGGACCATTACCCAGAAACCACCAGAGTGTTATGAATTGTCTGGGAAATGTTTAGGAAACCTGCTTACAATAATGGATTATTTATTATTTTTAATATTATTTATTTATTAAAATGAATATTTTTTTGGTTGTTAGAGTTTGAAGTGCAGAAATGTATAGTTATCTATAATATCAAATTTATTACCATTTATGCTAAATGCTTATGGCGGCATGTTTTATATTATGATTGAAAGTAATTTACATAATTTTTTTTGTACTGTTTTCAGGGTGAAAAAGCTGGTTTCGCAAACCACTTTTATACCATTAAGAGATTTATAGAGCAAGGCCCTGACCGAATTTTACCAAGTCAAAATATGTTTGGTCTAATGTTGATATATTCTACTGATTAATTGTGGGAAATCGATTTAATAGTTCGTTCAAAT